>NC_140206.1:20047234-20652234 GCF_965226575.1 Pagrus pagrus
GGCGTCAAAGCACGCGCGTGTGACACGTTCAGTTGATAGGTGCGCACGCATTATGACACGATTCTACCGCCACACACACACACACACACACACACACACACACACACACACACACACACACACACACACACACACACACACACACACACACACACACACACACACACACACACACACACCTGAATATCCACTCCATGTGCATGATCACACGTACATCTCATGCCCACATAATCTTATTTGGCAAGAACATTAACCACTGGTTATATATCAGCACTCTAGAAGATTTCAAAGATTCCCCAGAGTCAGAAACCAAGAGTGAGATTTATGCATAAAAGTGCCTCTCTACTTTAGTCACCATTGTTTATCATATCATTAATGCAGTTAGGTTACATTTGAAGGTTGGTTGTATCAGATCAAGCCATCTGGTTTACATTCCTCCTCAGTCAAACTAAATGTGTGAGTGTAAAACTCTGCTGACATTTCAGCTGACTGAAGCATGTAGCAACACGGCAGAGTGTGACTGAGCTCAGTAGAGTCCATTTCTTCCTGGTTGATGAAATCTGGCTCCAGACCTCCACATTCCAACTCCGACCTTGCTCAGCTCTCTCGCTTTGTATGTACCAATAGTGCTAAGGAACGACAGTTGAACTTTATCTGTTTCTTGGCAGGTAACCTGTTCTTTATCTTTTTATTTTGCCAGCTATAGATGACTTGATTAAGACAATTTTCGTATAAACAGGTGCTTTTATGGAGACATGTGTCTTCTTTGGTTAAAGTCTATTCCTTCTTGTGTTTTATTTTTGTAGCTCTCGCCATCGGTTCTCTCGCTGGGCAATATAGCATTACAACAATATTGCAAAACATATGTATCTTGATATTTTGAAATCTCTTCAAAAACACTTGATTAATGTTAGGACTGGGCATAAAAATCAAATACTGCAACATTGTGGACCAAATACCTTAATATCGATATGGTGACAAATAATGTATCAAAACAAGTAGATATACACATAATAGCATTATATTGCCCCGCCCCGGCTCCTACAGATGCACTGATCAAACTTCTTCTGTCCTCAAATCGATTCTCATACTTCAGCTCAACAGGGTATCTGCCTATAATGAGTACCATATTGATATTGGTGCCGTCTTTTATTTCAATGTAAATTTAAAATCATCACTCTAATTGGGATTATTTTTTTGGAGGGTAAAATGAGGTCATGGATTGCTTTGGCACAAAAAAACTGTGTCAACAGCCCATAGTGATTGATTGATTGAATGAATGTAACTGATAGGAGGAAGCACTGAATCTTGTAAAGGTGTTAACCAAGAAACTGGACTGGTCATGCCATAGCATACCTGATCAGAAAAGGTCAGGATCTGCACTGATACCAATTATGTGTACCAGATCAGTGCATCCCTACACTGTAATCACCAAAGTAATTGGTGAGCACACTGGGAACACAGCAACATTACTTGAAATAGGTCCAACAGGTCGAGAAACAGGAGCAGTCAGACAATTAGACAGGTTAGAAACAAACCTCAAACTTAACTTAACTTGTTTGGAAGAGAAATGAAAGGTGTAAATTTATGAACCAACATGTCCATAGTAAACGTCCATCACAGTTTACTTCCTGGCTCAACTGTGACTGAGGATGAACCCAAATGTTCATCCTATGGATTTGTGGACTGAGCCCTCTCCATGTGTTCACTGAAAGTTCGCTTGAGGACTGAATGAATAGGTTTGGACTACCCCCAGCACTCTCAGACTCCCAAAAAACAAGCCCGCAAAGTCCAAGTCTGCGAGAGGAATACTTTGGTGTGTTCAAATTTATGATAATCAATATTGTTGATGAAGGTTCTCAGTCATCCAGGTCATGTTAAACCTAGGTGCTGTATCGTAGGCAACTGGACATGTTTCAGTTTCTTGAAGACGTTTCAGTGTGAGCTAGGGTTGGGCGGTAATACGGTAGTAAGGTAGGCCTATACCACGGGGTCTTAAAAATAGCAACGGTATCAGTTTCAATACCGTCATTAAAAAAATTGCTAACGAGAAGGGAGAGGCGGTAAATACTGACAAGGCAATTTGTAAATTGTGCAATAAGGAGATCTCCGAAACAACAACACAGCACGCCCTTTTCACACAGAGTCGCCGCATTATCACCGCAGCACGGTTCGCCAATTCTCCACCTTGGTTGTTCACACAGAGCCGAGCAGCTCCGGCATAAAAGACAAACCAGAGTATAATTCACACAGAAAGGCAGCGCCGCGGCTCCAACATAGGCGTGACGGTACACGTCTTGATGGTGACGTGTGTTTTTTTTCAAGGTGCTTCCCCGGTGTTTACCTGTTAATCTTTACATGTAGCCTACACACTGACAGTTAATAATCATATGGATGCTGTTATAATGTGTTGTGATTGAGATCCTGACCTACCAAACATCCTGGAAAGTGACAAAGTTACGTTTTTCTCTAAATTACATAATCGCCATCAGTAAACTTGACGCTGTCTGACTCTATCACTCGTGGGGAGAGAGTGAAACTGAAAAATCACCGCGACAAACAGTTGGTGAGTTAAAGTTCTTTGCCGGGGACAGACGCTGTTTTTCAGGCAGAAATGTGACGAAGAGTCGGTAGTACCTACAGGCTGACTGACACATTTTTTTCCTATAAGTTACCAAAGACACGATCAGTTACTACGTTACTGTTGTTTGGTCCTGTAACGTTGCTTTGTGGGACATTTCTCTATATTTTGTTGAGTGAAGGACCTGTTTAGTTTAGTTTCTCCACGCCGCCGGCTTATCTGTTCACACTGGTTCGGGTCGCCAATACTGCGCTCTGATACCTCTGGAGGCGCATCAGAGGCGAGTGGCCCAAAGTACCTGTGTGTCTGTGCCACAAGCTCACCATCAGAGCGGGTTTTCAGCACCGCAGGTAAAGTTGTCAGTCCACAACGCGCCCTGTTAAAGCCGGAAAAGGTGCTGCTCTTTGTTGTTATTAAAAGTTGTTCGGGCTGTGATTTAATTTAATTGATTTGTGTGCGCGAAAACTGTTCTGGATGTTTATGTTAATTTAATTCTGTTTGACTGTTGTATTTGCACTTTTTTATAAGCTGCTATTTGTAAAAGTTGTTAATATTGTGCATGTTATGTTGTTATTGTTTCAGTATTAGTGTTTGGTATTCAGTTTCTGAACGGTGTAGGCACAAGCCAACAGTTTGGTGAGGCGTCTGAGCCTTACGTCATAATTTTTAATTAGTCACGGTAATACCATATACCCTGGTAAAATAGGGAGGAGGTTTGACGGTATCAAAATTTGGATACCGCCCAACTCTAGTGTGAGCTCTGAGTTTCAGAGTCGTAAGGGCCACTTGTGGGTCGTTGGTCAAACCAGCCTTCATGTAGGTTGCTAAGGCTAGGTGAGCCCCGGTGTGAATGGTTGTTAAGCTGTCTAGGGAGAGAATTCAGTACAGCATTGTAAGACATTACTTATCACCCACTTACAATGTACGTCTTCAAGAAACTGAAACAAGTCCAGTTGCCTACGATACAGCACCTAGACATAATCAATATTGTTAATGGTCAGAGCTACAAAATTAAAACCAAGTTGTAATAAAGTGTACCTTGTCTTTTAATTGGAAAATAAAAACATGTTTTTACAACAGAAATGTAGGTTGTGTAGGAAGCATTCTTTTGGTTTCGTAATGGCACAGGTCTTCAAAAATGTCAGATGAGCCCTAACTCAAATCATAATTCAGCTTTGCCTGATAACTGAACTTTCCCTTTTAAAGTTCAACACACAGTACTTAAGTATTTTCTTATATATTTTAAACATATTATCCAATGTGTAACGCAGATGATTTATACTGTCAGATTACATTCACTGTGATACTATTTATTAAAAATTCTATCATATTTATATTAAAGTTAACAGCCATAAAGATTAATTTTTTGAATATTTTTTCATACTTAATATTTTATCATTTTGAAAAGTGCTTCAATCCTCTGAATCCATCTTTAGAAATAGACACATTTGGTCATTTTGGACTGAGTATTGACCCTTGGTATATTTGGAGAAGTGGACTGTGTCCATACCAATCATATCAGAAACAATCAAATTCTGAAAGAACAACAAGTAAAATGTTTGGTCAGATTCATGGTCTCATTAACTTATTATTGGGTCAAATATTACCTGACTTCCATAGCAATTCTGTCATTTTTTTCAACCGTATTTCATTGAGATGAAGAGATAAAGTTTGATGACGTCACAAAGTATCGTGGCATCGTGGGAGTTGTCAATGTAAAACAACTACAACTGCCGATGACAATCTATCAACAATACAACAACAATATAGTGGTCGCCCACCTCCTTTCTCACTCTCTGACATACAATCTCGGGACTCATGAAACAGACTTGTGATCAATTTTGGCCCTAACTTCAGTAGAAAACTACATCCAAGTAGTTATTCATAAAACCTTACTCTGACCTGGCTTCAGTCTCCTCTACCATCAACATGATCTCATCTTCCAAAAAGTTTTATCTTCTCTTTTGGTCCATCTCTACTCCTGACTAAACCCTCATCTGTGCTACATTATATAAGGGTAAATCATAAGACAGGTGCTGTCAGTGTCAGGGGATTAGAGATTTATAGATCACAGTGTGTAAGTTACAGATGGGATTTTTAGAACCTGCTTAGGTTTTTCATGCTCTGCACACAGCTAGACGTGATCTTAAGACTTAATTCAAGTGTAAATCTAAGAAGATTTTCAGAATTGAGGACCCTGGTGTTTACCCTCTTTCCCCGAGGGTCATAGATAGGCAACCAAATAAAACTGTGCAATTATTCTAAATCCGATTACTGATCACTCTGGGTTATGCATTTTTGTAAATATTTGGGAAGTACACAACTCATCAAAATATTTAACAAAGGTCTTGTTGTTTTTAGACATATTAATGCTGAAATGTTGCATACTATACAGTTAAGACGTCACTAAAATCTGCTACATTTGAGAAGTCTGCAAAAACAGAAGGAAATTTGGATCAGCGTTGGTTTAAATAAAGTGCCTCATAAACAAGTCCTGTGCTTGTATGGTCCATCAATGCTTGAGTTTTTGGCAGTTGGCCGGGTGTTATGTGTGTGAGAGCCTGCTGACTGTGAGCTTTTTCTGCTTCAGTAAGTAACAAGACACAATGAAATAAGTCCCACATAAAACCTGCTGTATGTTTCAGCTCCTGGTTACTATTTCTGTCAGGAGTGGTCTGAGGCATTCTTCATATATAAACCACAGACTGATGGATCCCTCACTTTGTCTCCGAAGTGTGATATAGACAATGTTACTATAACAGTGAAAAAAATGAATCATGTAGCGAGTGCTATAAGATGACAAACACGTATAAAGCTTGTTGCAGCCATACTTCAAGCTATAATGACAAAGTGATTAATTTTACTCAAAAAATCCTGTCTGAATATTGTCTGAGGATCAGCAACTGAAATACATCTGTGTTTTTTTGTGCATTACTGCAATATTCAATATTCAAATATTGCAATATTCAAAATTCCAATTCCTGTTAGTGCATTGTTCATTATACATGGTTAATGCAATTATCATCTGACTTGCGCCACACAAAACGTCCACTTTCCCTCCGCACCATAGATCATGGCAAATTGTCAGACCGACTTGAAAGTCAGTTTGGCATCTCTGGCCTTACTCTCGATTGGCTAAAGTCTTACTTGTCCAAAAGAACACAATGTGTTTCTTACAATAATACTACATCAATTAGGGGTGGGGGAAAAAAAATCGATTCACATAAGAATCGCGATTCTAATCATCCATGATTCTGAATTGATTCATAAACTTCAAAAATCAATTTTAAAAAAAAAACAAACAAAAAAATTTATTTATTTATTTATTTCCTATTTTGAAAAATCACACAAAACACCAATTTGTGTTATTTGTGTACAGTTTATTTTAGTAACTTCTGGAAGAAAAAGGCAGCTGGCCTAAGCTTTTATTTAGGCAATTTTATTTATGCAAGTTATTTCTTGTACAGTAAGTACGTTTTTATTTGTTTAGCATGAATAAATGTTGCCTTTTTTTAATGTTTGCCTTTGTGTGATTACATCATTGGAATCAGTTTGTTTAAAAATCACATTATCTTATACAAACTGTATTGTTTTGATGCCATAATTTGCCTTAACACACAATGCACTGTATCAATTTTTGAATCGAGAATCGTTTGAATCGAGAATCAATTCTGAATTGAATCGTGACCCTAAGAATCGGAATCGAATCGAATCGTGAGACACCCAAAGATTCACACCCCTAACATCAATATTTACTGATGTGAAGTATGGACTTCCCGGGGCTCTGTTCTGGGCCCTTTGCTCTTCTCTTTATATATTTCACCTCTTGGCCAAATTATTCAGAGTTATGGAATACATTTCCACTGCTATGCGGATGACACTAAGCTGCATGTGCCCATAAAAGCTGATGATAAATCTCAAATCACGAAATTAGAGACATGCTTGTATGCAGTGAAGAAATGGATGTCAGAAAACTTCCTGCTCCTGAATTCAGATAAAACTGAGATGCTGGTCGCTGCCCCCACTCTGATCAGGTGACCATAACTCTTGACAACTGTGTTATTTCTCATTCAACTCAAGTCAAGAATCAAGGTGTTACTTTTGATTCTACCCTCTCTTTCAATCAGCACATCAAAGAAATTACCACGATTGCTTTTTACCACCAACATAGCTAAAATTAGGTCCTTTTTGTCTACGGCTGACGCAGAGATCCTGATTCACGCCTTTGTTTCTTCAGAATGCTGCAGCTAGAGTCTTAACACGTACAAGAGAATTTGATCATATTATTACTATCCTGTGTGTCCTGCCCTCTTCCAGGTCACCACGATGGAGAGGAGTTTGTGTGGCTCGTGCACCACTTGGCGATGCCTCGTCCTGCTCAGTCGTCTCCAGGATCCACATACTTTACATATATTATAATTTGTATCAGATATTCTGTCAATGCAACTTGTAAACTGTGATTTGCTGTTCTTTTCTGTACACGTGACATCTATTGCATGTCTGTCCATCCTGGGAGAGGGATCCCTCCTCTGTGGCTCTTCCTGAGGTTTCTTCCATCTTCTTTCTTATCTTCAACGTGGCAAATTTTTCCTCACTCAAATCGCGGGACAGAGGATGTTGTTAACTGTACAGTTTGTAAAGCCACATGATTTGATTGATTTGAGAGTTAAATAAAAAAAAAAAAAATTAAAAAAAAAAAGAGGACTTAATATACATGTGGGATGAGTGGAAGAGAGAGGACGAGGTACCATGCCATTGAGTGCACCTGCTGTGAAGGTCCAATAGATTCGGACAACATTCCTGCTACACTGATGTTGTGTGTCATGGGTGGGTGAGACCTGAGTGTCGACTGGATGTGGAGTAGGATTGGCCAGCTCTTCCCCACTCCACCAGTCCTGAGTAAGGTTAACTGAGTTTGGACTAAAATTTGACCACAAGTCAAGTCTGCCTATCTCTCTTTAAATATTTAATCCAGAGGGTTTGGAACAATGGCAGCTGCTCTCATCACAAATCCAAAAGTAACTTTTTTTTCCAGTTTAGGAACTTTTTCAATCAAATGAAAAGGTATAGCTGGCCAATTTGGACAAGGCAATATACAAAATTTGTGGCAAGGCTGAAGACAAAGTCACATAGCCACCACCTCAACTGCTCTGGTACACCAGAGTGGAAATACCAGCAATCTTTTGATAGAAAACTCTTCTGTTTTCACCACAGCTGTGGCATTTGATGTTTGCCAGCATGGGTCAGGAGGCAGGAGGACATAGAGTGCATGTAATTAGTACAAGAAGGTACAGAGATGAAATATTATCCCGCTGTACCTCTTACAAAGTCATGTGCAAAAAACTAAACAACAAAAATTATGGCACTAGTACCATACATCATGCTGCAGAGCCTCCCTGAAACACCTCAGGAGATATTCCTCCATCCTTCCTTCATTTGAAGCTACAACAAGGATATGGTTAGCTTAGCTTAGCATTTACACTGGAAACAGAAAAGATAACAAAATCAGCCAAGTAGCAAAAATCATATCATGATTATTTTGACAGATAATCACAATTGAGATATGATTCATGATTAGTAGGAATGATCATTTTGCATCACAATTTTCATTTTCACTGTAACAACTATTAAGATTCTGATGATGTGACATTTGTTGGGGTTTTGTACATATTGTGATTTCAATAATATTTCCATTAATTGTGTAGCCCTGCTGATGAACATGTTGTGTCTTGTTTGTTTAAATCTGTAAAAAAAAATGTAAAGTGTAAAAATGAGAAGTGAAGACCCTTGTTTATACAATCAGCTTTGATCATTTCTGTCATTTAAAGACAAACTCTCACTGGATTATTAACCTTGTATCATATTTCTCAATCCTGTTCCTGGGCCCCTGTCCTGCAAGTTGTAGATGTTTCCCTGCTCCAACACACCTGATTCAGATCATCAGCTCGTCATCAAGCTCTGCTGAAGCCTGATAACGACCCCTTCATCTGAATCAGGTGTGTCAGAGCAGGGAAACTCCAGCAACATGCAGGACAGGGGGCCCAGGAACAGGATTGAGAGACACTGATGTTGAGCAGATGATGCATATTATGGACTGTACTTTGATTGCCACATACATTTCTGGTTCTACTTCAAATTTCAGATGGTCAATACTAAAACAACAACTGTTCCCTCAACTCCCAGACAGTAGCTTAGCCCTGACAGAACCCAGTTTGTTTTTGAGGGAAGTTCACTTTGAACAGCATTGTGCTGTCTTGGCCTGACCCAAGGGTCATGAAATATGTCTTGAGCATAAATGGAAAAAATCTGGGATGTAAGACCTGTGCATGATAGAAGCAGACTGTATTAATAAATGCCAAAAAATTGAAAGCTTAATGGTAAGTGTGCTTTTAGTTTCTCATCATCTGCTCCAAGGTCAAAGCTGTACAGGTTAATGTTGGCTGTCCGCCGACAGTATGTGCATATCTACATAATAAATGGTGACGACAGTGGCATTTTAATGTGTGCACTCTGATTGAAAGTCTCAGTGGTCAGTTCATATTAGTTCTAAAACAAGAGAACAGACCCAGCAAAGGCTCAGTAATCTCCACATTTAACCATTCCATTACTGTTGGATGGCACAAAACCTGTTAGTCTTAATGGTGGCAGTGGGAAGAGGGTCCCAGGAATGACCAAAATAAGAATGAGCACACACAGTAAATATAGCATGTCTATGCCTTTAGAGGCACTCTAATTTGCTCACTGAAAATCTATAAAGTCATTTACAGTGTTGCTTTAATTCACTTCTGTGTCTACTACACTGAAACACATCAATCCAAGGGTTCAACTGAGGACACTTCCAACATTACAACTGATTATCAGTTCTAACCAGTATCTGTTTTTTCTTGCTGATAAATCAACTTAAAAATTAAATATTTTGGCTCTGATGCAGCATCCTTTATGTCTTAATGTACTGCCAACATCACTCTCTGATTGGTTACACGTCACAAGTTATAATGTTTATACTCAATCTGCAAAGTAACTTAAGTTATCAAATAAATGTAGTGGAAGTACAAAGTAGTAGAAAACGAAATACTCAAGTAAAGTACGTCAAAGTTGTACTTAAGTGCAGTACTTGAGAAAACTGTACTTAGATTCCACTAAATTTACTCTTATTTACTCTAAATTTTGTCACCAAGATTTTTATTCTTATTGCAAATATACACGGATCAGCCACAACATTCAAACCACTGACAGGTGATGTGAGTTACATTGATCATCTCGTTACAATGCAATGTTCTGCTAGGAAATCTTGAGTCCTGGGCTGCGTTCCAAAAACAGGTTGAGTCGCCCTCGCTCACTTGCCCTAAGCACTTGCCCTCGGGGGAATCCCCGCCGCCATCATAAGGGCTGTTCCATTTCTCTGAACAGCTGAAGTGAACTCCGGTGAGATTGACCCTTGAGGGCTGAGTGATCGAGTCAACAACGATGGTCACTCCAGAGCTGTATATCACCCACAATGCATTGCAGTGGTGCACGAAAAATATGTCCATGCGGTGGCGATAATGAACCTCAAACACCATTGTCTGCTGTCTATTTACCACCAAAGAAGAAGAAAATGAATTAAAGGAGCCAACACGGGCAGGTACTAATTGTGCAATTAGACTGTCTGTTGCAGAGTTATGAGTTTGTCACAAACAAAAGAAAAAGAAAGCAAAATACTTGTATCTAAATAGCATTTTATCTTTCTGATGTCACATTGTTTGCTGTGCATTCTGTGTGATTAAGGGATTGTTTCCATATTGTTACAGGGTCTGATGAGGAGACGGAGCTCCTCATAAAGCGCAGAATACGTCTTCGTCTCAATGAAATGAGTCTCCGCATATTTTGTGTAATTTGGAATAGGCAGTATAGCGCTACTCCAACAACGTGTGGTTGATCCATGACAGTCTGGGCTGTTAGTGAACGAGGGCAGGTGTGTTCCATTTACCTCTTTCACTCCTCCTCCGCCCACTTTCCCTCCGCCCTCCAAGTGGCCTCCGTGTGACGTCATAGCGAGGGCTGAGGGCAAGTGAGCGAGGGCGACTCAAACTGTTTTTGGAACGCAGCCCTGGTATCTATGTGGATGCCTTTTGACATGCACCACCCATCCAAACACCGTTGTGGACCAAGCACACCCCCTCATTGCATGGCTGTTTTGGCTGCACAAGGGAAAGCTGCACAATATTATGCAGGTGGTTTTAATGCTGAGGCTGATCGGTGTACATCGCTTCCAAATATGGGTTAGAAACCCTATCAGTCGATCCCTAATATGAATGGCAGCACCTGAGGTTTTCCCAGCAGAACACTGCACTGTAACAAGATAATCAATGTTATTCATTCACCTGTCAGTGGTTTCAATGTTGTAGCTGATTGGTGTATATTAATTTGCGCCATATTGCCAAGTCAGAAACAGCTGTTTGTAACCAACATGGACAACAACAACAACACATTACCAACAGACATGTCTGTGGTACAATACAAGAACGATATGAGGGCAGACAGCCGTCATGTGTCAAGGTAACTCAGACTGAAATGCAAATGCTCTACAGGCTGTCACAGAGAAGGAAGCAGAAAGTGTGGCGGTGACATTAAAGCAGACTTTGCCCTCCTGGGAGTCTGAATGTGCAGCAGATTTCATGGCAGTGTGGCCACGATATGACTGGCTACTGCACACTGTCAGGAGTGTAACCCTCACCCTGGTACCTGTCTGTTAGTTCAAGCAGTTTGTGTGTTGTGGCCACTTTTCCATTAGCAGCGTCACCACACACACACACACACACACACACACACACACACACACACACACACACACACACACACACACACACACACACACACACACACACACACCACAGGAGAGCTGGCGACATTTGATCATCTTACACTGCACTAATTTAAGCCATGTCTCTCTCTCCCACACACACAAGAGATAGTCCCTGTGACATTCACTGTTATGCCCACAAACATATGGCTGCTTCAGGATCGGTAAGCTCTGTTTGAGGCTTGTTTGGCCCCAAGGTGGGCCAATGAACAAGCCCTGGTTTGTCACTGTGGTGAAACCAGCCTAATGACTAAGCACCAGCCTGACCCTGGTTTAAACCAGTCTGATAATTAGTCAGCCTGGTTTGACTCTGGTACACATACAAGGCCAAAAATAATGAGACTAATCATGACTGCCAGTCTGGTTTGACTTCTAAATGGGCTAATGGGGTCACCTCATGCTGGCCCTAATTGAAGTACAGTCTTCTGACTCAGATGGGAGGAAACACATCAAACTTTGGACTATTGTCTATCCCACTCCTCACTCGGTCATGTATTATTCATTAGTCATTTATTGAATAAAAAGTCATCTTTATCAGTCTTTAAATATTAATTCTTTACCGTCATAGTCTTCAGTGAATAATTATTCATCCATCGAAATTAATTCATCAAACTAGCTAAACCCAACTGTACAGCAGTTTCCACACCGTGAGGCAGTTGTGAAAAGTGAAAGGGGGAAATCTATCCAGAAGCTAGCTGAAGGGTTCAGTCGCCCCTTACAGCCAGAGACTATGGTGCCAGACTCCGTTTAACAACATGGCATTTAGGCATTTTTGTTTATCGTCACATGCAGAAATCTTTAAGAACATAGCATAATGATTTATTTTAATGTCTCTGATCCATCCTTCAATTCGGCATGATCCAGTTAACCAAACGACGCTTCCTTCACACTTACATTTTTAGTTTTCTAATCTGTTTGCTTGTTGCACAGCCGAACCCCTTCCTTCAAAATACACAGCGACTGGCAGCAGCTAGCAATATGAACCTTTGTAAAGGTTTAGAATCAATTGTAATTGCGTGCTAGAAGATGGATTTGATGTATGCCGGACTAGGTAGTGGATGTTAAAGATACGGAAAACGCTTTAACTGATCTTTTGCAAGACAAGTACGTTTGCCGACAAACAGGTAAACATTTAATTGACATATTTCTAAACGGGGTTTATCATTGGGTTCTCCTTGCTGGAGAATGCCAACATGCATCGGAGTTAATTAGCTATCAACAGTGAAGCAAAGAAACGTTTCTTACCGAGCATTAAAAGACCAAAGACGACAGCGAGGAGACACTTCCCCATGTTCACTCGTCTCTCCTGTTTCCCCTTAATTTCCCCGGCCGGTCGCTCTCTTTGTCCTGTGAGGGAACAGCAGTCCTCTCCCGCCGCTGTCGGTCAATCCAATAAACTCTCAGATGTGAGGAGTCCGCCGCACACACCGGGCGGAGCCGCACAGCAAAACCGATGAACACCGCGGGTCCTAATCCACAGAAACGGAGTTAACATCCGTGTCCGCACACTGACACTGGACCGGGTCGGTGTGTGTGTGTGTGTGGGAATGAAGGCGAGATTGAGAGAGAGAGAGAGAGAGAGAGAGAGAGAGGCTGATTGAGAAGTGAGGCAGAGAGACAGTGGCCGGAAGTTAGGTGACGGGCTGGAGGAGGAGTGGAGGGAAGCAGGGAGGTCCCAGGTGGAGACAGACAGACAAACAGACGGACGGACGGACGGACTCAGAGCAGTCTCTCAGTGTCTGTCTCAGGGTCTGTCAGCGTCTGTCTCAGGGGTTTATGGTCGCCTGCAGGTATCAGACGTTATTACATGTCACACACCGGAGCCCTCTCATGTGATGGATTGTTTAACTATCTACATCTGGCTTTGACTTGTAGATCTATTACTAACCAATTTAAACATTAGTCCATAATTCACATGTCAGCACTAAACCTGCTTGCTATGTACACTGTATGTGTTCTGCTTGTTTACAATGTTTGCAGTTCCTTTTGCTTGTGTTATTTTTGCTCTCCTTGCCTTGTTGTATTGTAGGAAACCTTTCTAACAGCAGGGGAATACGGATGAATCATAACCTTTTGGCTAATTCTGGCGTTTTGTCCCCTTATGGTATCACCATGTGATTTTTTTATTTGCACTTTCCACACTTAAATAACCTGAACTAAACTATTTGAACCCTGTTGGCCTCTCTCTGTCCTGGTTACAAATAATGTTATGATCAATACTGCCTTTGACTGTGTGCCCTCCTTCTGAATTGTAGCTACTAGGCCACATTTTTGGAAAATACACTGAACATGTGTATTACACTTGCATTATACTCATCACATATAAGCAGGGGTCCTCCCCCAGGAAATTTTGAGCATCAAACACTTTATATCCGTCATTCTGGGGGTTATTTTTCTGCATGTATTTGTACCTTTTCTCTATTGATTAAAAGTGGAAATATTTTCATGCCCCAAGTGAAAATCTCCTCTACTTTCTTGGGGGATCTGTCCCCTCTACTCTCCCTGAAATCTACACCGGTGCATGTTGGCATGGTAAATATGTATTTGGCAGGTGCCAGCAGCCAGTTAACTTAGCCTAGCATAATGAGTTGAAACAACTGGAAATTCCTAATTAGAGCATGACCGAAAATTCAGTTAGCTGATATTGGCACAGATATGCAAATTTATTAGCTATATATGTTGCATATCTCACAGATAAATCAGTATCAACGTATATGTTGCTTGATATGGAATGTAATGAAAGCTCTTTTTTTGAGATGGGATGGGTCAAGCTGTATTCCTAAAGTCTTTACTGGTCACTCCGCTCATGAAGCAGCCTGTCACATAACCTCCTGTAAAACAGCTAATTGTCACTTTGACACTTTGGTTATCGGTTATTGTACGATGATCCTAGACAGGATAGCCTCTGTTTTGTTGAAGCAAATGAGGAACTTACCCATAAATGAGCAACATTGTTGTTCGTGTTTTCCATGTGGTCCAAAAATCACGTTTTCTTCCTCTTAAAACAAGGTTAATTTAATTGTCATTCTACAGCACAGGGTTGTAAAACAATATGTAAGTTGTGGCCTCTTTATGCTACACAAGAAAAAATATTTTTGGATGGAGTGTTGAGGATGAATTGAGCAGTCTCACAGTCTGAGGAATGAAGCTGCTCCTCTGCCTGGTGGTGTGGCAGCAGATACTTCTGTATCTGTTGTCAGATGGCAGCTGGGTGGGTTTTGTCTTTTAGTATCTTTGGGCTCTGTGCAGACATCTCACTATACTGATGTCACCGATGCTCTGTAGATGGTACCAGTGATGTTCTGGTGGTTTGAATCACCTGCTGTAGAGCTCTGCAGGGAATGGGATGCAAATGGACCTGCCTTACCTTGCCTGATGCACATTGACCAAAACTTTGATCCTCTTCAATAAAAGACACAGAAACATCTTGGTTAAACAGGTGCAGTAGGTTCCTGTAAAAGCTGCAAACCTTTAACCCTTTAATCTTGACATTTTGTAACTCCTGATGACACTAACCAAAGTGATGTAACTGGTGGGAAATATGTCCATGCATATTATAAAAATAATATGCATGGACAGTTGAAGACAACATTGTGATAATGGGAAACAATAGGATGTATTATAGGAATAAATGCTAAGAAATTACACCCATGTGATGGAGGACAAAATGGAGGGGTGAAGGACTTTACAGCAGGTACCAGGAGCCACAACAACATTACAGATTTTGTTTTTGTTATCATATAAGCATGTACTGTACAAGTGACCTAGTGACACTGATAAAGTGTCCTAGTGAACTATTTTCTGGCATTTAAAGTAGAATTTTACCTCAACTTTTTAACAGGTTTCAACAATTTTCCTTCTCTGTGCAGACTGCCCTCATAACAAGGCTGACACATGCCTGCTGGCCCATGCTGTATATTTACACAGCCCCAGTAAGCAGGCCAAAGTTCAGCACTCAGTCAGAGGAGGTGAGAAGTTTGGGTCTGTAACCTTGGGGTTAAAGGTCACAGCTTCATGGGTCATCTGCTGTGATACATGTGAGTATCCTATTTTTAAAATGTGTGTGTGCCAGGGCGGAGTCAAGCCAAAGTGTGTCACCTCCGCATGTACTGTATGTGGTCCCAACACAGTCACATCTGTTCCTCACACAACATCATGAGTCCAACACACAGACACAGTCTTATCTCACTGCCCTACTCTGCTATCAGTCATTAGCCAGCTCAGGGCTTCTTGGCTGCTTCTACTTTAAATGGACTAACAGCCTTTTGTTCAGACCAGTCACTGCCAGCCAGCTCACAAGCATTTTAGACGATAAACCAGACCTGAACTCTCTCTTCCACCTCAGACATATTTACTGTAAGAAAGCAAAGCTGGGCAAACAATAATGTCATGTCCAGAGTCATAATATAGTCAAAGAAACTAAACAAGTGAAGTAGTGGGGGACTAAAACAAGAGAAAACAAGCTCAACTGCAAGTCGAGGGTGTAAATTATGTTTTTTCAGTTCAGTTTGTGATCTCTTCTCTTCTGCAGACTGTGATTACAGCAGACAAGCTGTATGGAGACATTTGATGTTTCTTTGGTTGTTTTTCTGTTTTAAATCAAGTCTCCAGCTACTTCAGTTGTTTAGCAGAATGCTGCAACTCTGTTTTACTGTGAAGCTCCAGAAATGTCTTGTGGACTACGAGACTTCGCCTGACTTTCCATCAGCATGGAGGGAGGAGATGATGCTGCATTCTTACTGGTTTGGATGAACTGTTCCTTTAAGTTTGGTGAGTATGTTTGGAACATTTTCAAAGAAAACACACAAATAAAAATGATTTTAATACGTTCAATTATCACAAAATCAGGATTGTAGAAGAAACAAATCTGAAGCAAACACAACACGTGTGTGAAGTGAAAATCACAGAAAAACAATATTTCTATTGATCTTATACTTCTTGCTTGAAAAGAAAAACTGAATCGCCCATTAATTTGTGTTCTCTTTAGGCACTTGTGCTAACTGGAGGAAAGCTTTAGTGAGTGGAAAGAAAAGATGGAATCAGATTTGAGTTCTAAGCTTAATTTGGGTTACAAGTGAAAGCAGCAGATTAGTGAAGAAACCGTTTCAATCAATAATGATTTAACAGCTGATCTGGGTACACATGATTACAGGCAGACACTGTAATGCTTGTGTTAAGTCTGTGTTAACTGAGACAAACCCACCTGTAACCTGATCTGACAGATGATTAAGACTGAACTGGATCCAAACTATGATTGAATCTACCTCAGATTTCCCCTCAAAATGTCAACATGCTGACCTAATGTAGAAAACATGAACATGTAGCGCCATCTGCTGGCCTCAGAGGAAACATTTCAACAGTGTGGATAAAGGTAGTGCAAACTTCATATGTGCACTGACATGTTAAAGCGGCAGAGGAGAATTTGCTTGTATTATTGGATGTGTATTGACTGTGTGACGCGTGACATCATTATCATCACTGATATCACCTGTAGCTTTGAAACAATTGTTCCGCACATCTAAAATATTGATCTCATCCTGTTTCTCCAGTGAGTCTTAAAAGGTGAACAGGCAGCACAGTTGCACTCCCAGGTCGTCACAAAGCGACGCTTGGTCAGGATCCTTTGGTGTCATTTTTTGACGCACCAGCTCCCGCTGAGCGTCTGTTTCAGTTACTCATACTGTGGAAGTTAATGAAGAACTGCAGGGTTTTTCTGAGGATTATATTGCAGTCATTTTTTCCCCTGCAAACCATGTTAGTTTTCAAACATTTCAGATTTAAAAAGAATAAAAGATAAAAAGAATTTAATAAAAAAAATTAATAAAAATGTTGTACGCCTTAATCATTTGTGCAGCGGATCTCCCAAAGTCATTGCGTTGTCTTTGCTTATGCTAATGCTACATCGCCATCACTTCTATCACTCGCTAACATCATCGTCGCATCTGCTAACAGCTACATCTTTATTACTTTCTCATGTTGTTAATTTACACACTTCTGTCATTTGCAGGCTATCTAGGTTCTCTAATTAAGCATTATGTCATTGATGACAATGGCATGCTTTGTTTCTGGTTAGTACTATAATTCATTTGCTTCATGTTCAATGTTTTCGCAAGTGCAGTCATGACACCCAGTCAATGCTCAAGGTCAACAGGGCCCCCCACCACAGCTTATGTATCCTAAATGCATCACATTTCCACTGCAGTCAGTGAAGCTCCAGGTCCCTAAGGCCTTCACAGCTTACATAAAGCATTTGCATATAACTGGTGGTTGGTGGTGTATGTTTTGCTTCACCTATTATTTAGCTACTCTCCCTAATTACTAACTCTCAGGTCACTGTTGACCTCTTGTGGCCAAACCATTCACCTGACCTTCTTGGCAAAGCTTAATCTTTCCGATGTATGTAATTCCTGTCTCCTAGTCATTGCTGGCTGTGCTTTTCAGGGCACCACTGACCATTTGGCCAAAATAATTCAGGTCAGAAATTCAGGTCTATGTCCTCAAAAATGAAAGAATGACATGTTAAAGTGGGGAGTAATGGAGGCTTTATTGCCTAAGTTGAATCATTTCTATGTTACTTTTTCTTAAGGTGCTAAGCTTGAACACGTTGTACACGCTGATACCCATGGTCTACACAAACCTCATGCAGCATTCATGGTATGTTCAGTTCTGTTACTGGACCTTCATGTTTTTTTTGTCATGGCTGACCTTAAGTTTTGTTTGGTCTTGTGATCTTTTATTTCAGTTTGTTCCTGGCTGACCTTTTTATAATGTTGTAAATTCTGGTACCCATCATCAACACAACCTCATGCATCACTCATGGTATGTTCAATTTGTTTGTCCATCTCAAATTCTATCCAGCGTTGTCGGCTAAAGCCTGTACATCAAAAGCAGGGCATTGCTTCCTCTAACAATCGCTGGCTAAGCTGTTCAGAACTTTGCCAACTATATGCATTTGCATTGTTGGCTAATGGGTAAGAAAAAAAGAAATTGCTATCCAGTCAGTGCTTTTCATGCATCCTTCACTGTTATATTAATCTCTGAAACTCACATTTTCATGTTATGCTTTGTTTTATTTCTGAGCAGATTATGCCATCTTTGATTATGCCATCTTCTGATTGTGGCTCCTGCCTGATGAGTAAGCATTCTTTTGGGGGAAACATTTGGGGGGCTTCTGTCGATTATTTTAGGGGGAGCATACAACATCATGTAATACATTACATATTATCTGCTGTAATAAACATTTTCTTTACTTCATCCACTTGTCTCTTCTGATTGAACTATTACTACTACAACTACCATCAGTGGATATTAGGGGGGGTAGGGTAGTTCGGTCCACCCTTTCTGGGGAATCATGAGATGTCCTCCTGAATACATCATTGTAAACATAATAAGAATTGTAAATGATATAATAAACATTGATAGATAGATGCATAACAAGGCCCAAGGTGTTTGTCAAGTCAAGTGATAAATACTATCTGTATTTGTATGATTGTTGTGTCCCACAAAAAAAACAAAAAGAACATAAGTCCTAAAAGTTTGGCAAAGTCAGATATCGAAAATATTGTGTCACGGTTCCACTATTGCAGTCATGAGTCAGTGTCTTGTTCTTGTGTTTCCTGTTTTATTTTGACATTATGCCCTCATGTGTCACTTCTTGCTTTTCAGTTCCTCCTGTGTGTTTTTCCCTCCCAGTGTTTTTCCGTTCGTTCCCTCACCTGTTCCTCTTCTCTCCTCACTCCACCTGTTCCTGATCCCCTCGTTAGTGTGTCTGTGTATATAGTCTTTGTTCTCCCTCATGCGTTTGTCAGTTTGTTCTGTGATGTTTCGTTCCTCATCCATGTTGTTTGATGTTACTGTCTTGGTTTGCATCCTCTGTGTTGTCCATGCTACTCCGTCTTGGTCCGTCTTCCCCCGTGTTGCCTCCCAGCATTCTTCTCCAGTGTCTCCTCCTGTGTCTCCCCATTGGTATGTTTGGATTTTCACTCCTTGATTTTTCATTTGATTAGTACTTTGCTTTTGGTTGAACTTTGTTTGAGCTTTTGTTGCAACTTTGTTTTTTGTCTATTGTGACTCGTTCTTGGTTTATTCTGGATTTCTTGGTTTTTGTATTTTCAGCTTTATTTTATTAAAGCTTGCTTTTGGTTCCCCCATTTCCTGCCTTCTGTGTGTTGTCTGCATTTGAGTCCTCAGCTTGTTTCACAGAGTGTATCAGAACGCACTGACCATAATTATGGATCCAACAGACATTTGCACACTTGTGCGCATTCAAGACACATGGTTTGCTTCTCTGGGAGGCAGGATAAAACTGGTGGATGTGCTTCAGGCCTTCTTAGATTTTCAGAAGGAACTGTTTGATAGGGCTTCATTGAGGGAGGTTCAGGGTACTGTGGCAATTGTATCAGGGGGCAAAGAGACTGAAGGGGCTTATTGATGAGTTGCAAGGCAGTGCTTCCCATTTAGCTGCTAGCCACCCACCTGTTAACCTCTCGTCAGCTCCAGTGCTAGCTAGCCGTCAGCCAGCTAACCTCCTGTCAGCTCCAGGACCTGCCAGTTTTTCAATGTCGGCGGCCCGGTCGACACCTGCCAGCGGTTCCACGTCGGCGGCCCGGTCGACACCTGCCAGTGGTTCCAACATCTCCCAGCTCAGCCATCAGATCAACCTGCTTGCCTCCCAGCCACCTGCACCCTCCACTGTGAGTAACCCACCTATGAGCTCTGCCCAACCTCATTCCCCCCCCTGCCAGGGAGCCTTTTGTTCCACCCCAGGACAATATTCGGTGACGCAGGCTCTTGTGGCAGTTTTTTGTTAGTGTTCGCACGTATTTAATTTACAACCTTCCAGTTATGCCTCTGATAAATCACGACCCCACCCTTCTTGGACATTTCAAGTATCTAATGCCCCAGCTGTTTTTCTTTGACATTTTCTCCTTTATTTGGTTTCACAACCATTCAAAATTCTTCTTTAGGTATGACCTTACATAGTGACTTTAAAACAAGAGGGCGTTTCGGAGAAATGTACTTGTTACGTCCTCTTCCAACTCTGGGTGGTGTAGTTCTCCTTGCTTGTATTTTCTTTTGGCTGCTCTAGTTCTCTGCCTCTCCCTAATGTGTTTCAGGTGTGAATCCTAATCATGGGGTGGAGCCTCTACCTATAAGAGCAGGTCTTCCTGCAGTGTTCGGGCTCTCTCTCATCCCAGGGGTGCCTCCATGCCAACTGTTGCGCCTGACATTTTCCTGCTTTTGTTATGTTTTCACATCCTTGATTTCCTTTTAAATTCTCTGTTTAATATCATTTTGTAAATAAATACCCCTAGACATGTGCTCCTTTTGACTTTGGTCATTGTTGTGTTGCAGTTAGGATACCTGGTTGTAACAGTACTTTTTCCAAATTTCCTCAAATTTATGTTCCTGGAGCCTCATTGAAAAGGTAATTCTTTCAATTACAAAGATTTCATAGATAATATTGTACTAAATCTCTATAGATGGAGCATTTTGCTGGAGCCATTTCTTTGTAATTGCTTTTCTAGCAGTAATACTGAAGATACCAAATAAGTGTTACTTTTGGACAGGCCCAAAACAAGTGATAGTGGTCGGCTTCCTGGGAGCCACATTTCCTCCAGCAGCTCGAGTTGCCTGAGTGATGATTTCTAGGCTGGTGTAATAAAAAAATCTACAAACACTCTTCCAGCCGAACACCCTCCATGCAACTGAGCTCGATATCCTCCACTGAAATTCACAATATTCCTTCCAAACTTCTCTGAGATACAACTGTTAGTTTCCCTCTCCCATTTTTGTTTTATATGGTGGAGCTTGTTAACTTAATCTCTTGAAGAGCCCTGTATAGTCTTGAAATTGCTTTAAGGCCTGAATCTGTTTTAGCTCTTTAGCGATGTTTATACCTAGATATTTAATGATCATATCCCAATTTGATCTTGGAGCTGATGATCGAGCTAGGTATATAGTTGAAACTTAATATTTGGGACTTTGAAATATTCAGTTTGTATCCTGATACAGAGCTAAAGGCATCTAAAAATGACACCAATTTCAAGATCAAACACTCTGGGTGGAACCGTAGACTAAAACGTTGTCCGCAAATAAGGAAATTTTGTGTTCTTGGCCTAGCATTGTAATGCCTGTAATATCATCTTGAGTAATCCCCTGACTTAATGCTTCTATAAAAATTGCAAACAGTTAAGGACTTGGTGGACAGCCCTGTCTGGTCCCTCTTTCCAGGCCAAATGAGATTGGTACCGCTCCACTTATTTTTCTCTTGCCTTTGGGTTATTGTGTAAGGCTTTAATAGTTTTAATAAAGGTCTGAAATTTACGGAAGCCCTAAAGGGCCATGCATTCATACATTTTATTTCCTCCGTTTTCCCATGATAACGAGTTAATTTCATTTGTTTTCTCGAGTTATTACGAAATAACAACTGCCGTTTTCCCGAGATAACGGGATAATTTTCTCGATCTTGAGAAAACAAAAGTATAGTGTAGTATATTAAATCATTGCAGGAAACATCATTCAGTGTAACAATGTCAGAGGAGCAGGAGCATATTGATCACAGCGTCGCATATCTTTTCAATCAAGAATCAGAAAAGGCCTGACACAGGCTGAAATGGCATTATGCCTTGCTATTACAGATAATATACACATGTGCATAATCTAAGAAGACGGTTAGCAAGGCCTCAGCTTTATCGGCGGCACAATCTAAGTGAGCCTGAGGTCATCATTAACTACATAGCTGACCAGCTATGTAGTTAATGACGAGATCTTGGATTAATTATCCCATTATCTCGGGAAAACAAAGTTTCGTTATCCCGAGATCCTCGAAAATTATCCCGTTATCTCGGGAAAACGACAGTTATTTTGAGAAAATAACACTTGATCTCGAGAAAACAAATGAAATTAACTCGTTATCACGGGAAAACGGACAAAATAAAATGTATGAATGCATGTGCAATTCAAATTTTCCTAATACACTATATAAGAACTCCCAGCTGACTCGATCAAATGCCTTTTCTGCATCGAGGCTCAATAGTAATGCCTGAAGTTTATTTTTTTTATATTTTCTATTACATGTAACATTCGGCAAATGTTATCTTGTGTCTGTCTTTGCTGGATGAAGCCTGTCTGGTCTAGGCTTATTATCTGGGGGAGGATTTTTTTGAGTCTTTTTGCCAAAATGTGTGAAGATTTTGTAATCCTGATTGAGAACACTTACTGGATGATAACTTCCACACTCAGTTTTGTCTTTCCCCTCTTTTGGTATCAGAGAAATCACTGCATCTCTCCAAGAAGGAGTTATGCTAACCTTAATAACGTGGTTATGTGTCCATCAATGGGATCAGCAAATCTTTCATTTCTTTGTACCACTCCGAAGGTAAACCATCAGGTCCTGCTGCCTTATTGGGTTTTAAATTTGATATTGCCTTTTTAATTTCTTCAGCTGTAATTTCTTCAATTAAACCTTTATTTTGTTCGTCCCCCACTTTAGGTAGAGTTATCAGGTCTAAGAAAGCTTCAGTCTTTGTTTTAGCTGTTTTAGGTTGTGTGTGTATATAAGCTTTTATAAAGTTTCAAAAGATTGCTGTATATCTTTTCTTTTATATTGAATGGAATTTGTTTTAGGGTCCTTATTTTATGAATTGTTTTCAGCTTGTTTCTTTGTCATGGTAAATCTACGTGCTGTATTGTGGGCAACTGCACTTCAGTTTCTTTAAGATGTTTCCCCTCTCATCCAAGAGGCTTCTTCAGTTCTAACTAACTAAAGGGGAGTTGCAGACTTTTAAACTCTGTGAGAAAGAGTGGTTTTGGCTCTCCAGAAGTGGCAACACTGATTGGCCCTTCGCTGCATCACAGCTCGTCATCCCACTTCCTGGTCCTCTTTTCTCCTCTGGGTGGAATATGCCCATAATTCTCTCACCAGCTCTGCTACAGGTATGACCCTCCATCCAGGCTTATGTCACCTGCTGCAAGGAGGTCTTCCCGTGATGCCCTTACCTGCTCCACCCGGCAGAGTCGGCATTTGGCAGATCGTCACTGTCTGCCGGCCCCCCCAATATCAACCTGGACAAAGGATTTGGCTTTCCCCTCGGGTTCTCCCGCTTCAGGTGGAGTCCCGCAAGCTGGCTTCGCGTTTTGTTGGACCTTTTGATGTGGATAAGGTCATCAACCCCTCCGCCATCTGTCTCAAACTACCCGCATCCCTACCTGTAGATCCCACGTTTCATGTGTCTCAGCTCGAGCCCGTTTCCACCAGTGACCTCTGCGGTGTTTTTCTGTTCTGTTGTGCTTGCAGAGGTGCACGGAGAGGCTGGGCGGTGTTTCCCCTCACCTGGGTTGATGAGGCACACTCACACCTGTAGCAGGTTGGCAACCAGTGCCTGCTGAAAAGCCCTGATCTTCACGTTACCTGCTGCCAGATGGATTTCGTCAGTTCGACGTGGTATATGGCTCCCGTTAAGTCGCTTCACAAAGCCTCTGGTCAGTTTATTCGTGTTTTCTCATTGAGATCTAATTGTTGTCTGTTCTACCTCCTGCGTTCCCAGCTACCAGTGGCTCAGCGTCCAGCAACCCAGCTCTCAGCACCTCTGCTGCAAACACCCTTGCCCTGAGCTTACCTGAGCCTCCACCCGCTACACAATCCACTAGCATCACAGTGAGCAACCTCTCCTCCAACACCTCCCTCCTCTCCGAAGGACTCTCCAGCCGGAGTTCCTCTACAACTTCACCTGCATATTGATTGTGAAGTATCAATAAATCTTCCTGCACTCTACCCCTGCCTCGTTGTCCCCTTTTGGGTCTTACCAAGCCCCGCACAGCATAGCAGTTATGTTGATGGAGAAGGGTCTCAGCAATTATGCAATATTTCGATGCAACCTGAGTTTGTACTTTTTTTAATTAAATATGCATTTTCCTGTCAATACTAAGTGTTTGTCAACACTGTCAGACACCATAAAAAGCTAATTATTCCTATTTATTTAGGCTTGCATAGATTCAGAGCTTCTTACTTATTATGTCTATTATAATAATAATAATAATAATAATAATAATACATTTTATTTATGGCGCCTTTCAGGGCACTCAAGGTCGCCTTACACAACATATAGACAGCGATTTAAAAGAGCAAAGGACACATATAAGAGCAATAAAAACAAAATAAAAATCAGAAAACTGCAGGGTGGAAGACAACTTAAAGTGAGTATGAGAGTTTGAAGAGGTAGGTTTTTAGACGGGATTTGAAGATGGATAGAGAGTTAATGTTCCTGATGTCGTATAAATACCATAAGTACACATATTCTATTAAATGTTAAATATTTACTTGTAAATTTTGTATACCCCTTCACATGTACTCCTTTAGAAACTCTTACGTCATGCAACTTTTATAATTAGCATTAAATAAAAGAATTTTGGACATTAAAACGTTTTTCATTTTGAGAGAAGCTGATGGTAGTGCCTGAAGCCACCAGTCAATGTTGCATTGATTAATAAACTATATACAGGTCTATACAAGCGTTTGGTGCTACAAAAAATTTTTCATGCACATTTTATACTTTTGTAACATTTGGTAAATCATTGAATGCTTTGACGCCCTAAATCCAATCATGCCCTTCATCAGGGCAACTTTAAAGGAATAGTTCACTCTAGAACGGAATTCAGTCATTATCGACTCACCCTCATGCTGATGAGGAATCCGGTGTAGATTTTTATTCCTCAAAATGCAGCTGGAGACCTGCAGGGGTACCGTCCTGCAGCAAAAATCCATATAACGGGCGTCAATGGTGCCCGAGACGAAAAGTTCCATAAAACTACACACAAACTTATTCCTCAATACTGCTCGTCCGCTGCGATCCAAGTGTCCTGAAATGGTAACTTCCAGAGTTTACTTGAAACGACGTCATTTAGTACATTTTTATAGCCTAAACAGTCACTTTTTTTTAAAGAGTTTTAAAGATGTTTTACATTTTACTTTCATCTGGAATATGTATTATACATTTCAGTTTGTATCAAATTTCTTTTGTTTTGGGACAACTGGTTTTGTGGGTACTGGGCTGTATAATCATGTTAATTATAAAATTAGGAACACATATGTAACAAACACACTTGTGCAAAAGACCCACAGATTATCAGCCATGATTATTTTAAACAAAATGTTATTCATTTTTAACAGAATTAGCACTTTTCTTTGTGGGACATGTTTTTGCCAAAGTCTCAAGAATCAGTGATCAATATGTTGAAGGTTCTCAGTCATCCAGGTCTTGGTAAATCTACGTGCTGTATTGTGGGCAACTGGACTTCAGTTTCTTGACGATTTTTCACCTCTCATCAAAGAGGCTTCTTCAGTTCTAACTAACTGGAGGGGAGTTGCAGGCTTTTAAACTCTGTGTGGGAGTGTCCTTACAGAGTCGTTAAGAACAGTGTGAGCTCATTTTCAGAGTCGTTAGGGCCACTTGTGAGACGTTGACTTAACTGGCCTTCATGTGGGTTGCTAAGGCTAGGTGAGCCCAGGTGTGAATGGTTGTTAGGCTGTCTGGGGACAGAACTCGGTTCAGCATTGTAGGTGGGTGATAACAGACATATATACATAGACGCCTCACTGAGCGGGTTGGCCAGTTGCTGCGATACATCGACGTTGCCATATTGGATGTGGCAGATCTGCCCCGTGAAGTAATACAAGTCAATGGAGTGAACTTTATAAAGCACCCTTCTACAAAGTGCTATAAGTTAATGCCTCATTTACCCACGTACAAATATATTTGGAAAACAGGTAACAAAAAAATGTAACATTCTCTGATGACACTCTGACGTTATCTACTCCATATGTTTAGTATGCAGGTAGGCACCAAACCGACGTATGTATTTTCCTAATGTTTGTATGAGTGTATACAGCTACCAATGTATGCAACGCTGTTACTGAAAAAAATGAAATGAAAAAATAAATTAACAAAGTCTGCAAATCAAAATAAGACACTGCAATTGGCTGGCTGGCTTTTACATAGAGCAGACCGTACTCTTTAAATTAAAGAGACCCAACATTCCCATATGGCACTTGGCGACAGTGGCAAGGTATATCTATACAGCTGTATATGCAAGGAAGCACATTGAAGAACATATATACATATCTCTATACAGCTGAAATAAAGGATTAGCTGACTGTGGCTATCCTGAGTAGACTGTTGCTGGTGTGGGGAAACGAAACCACCGGAGATGATCGATCAGAATCATGAGCCAGTAGTTCAGGTTTAGTTCAATTCTTTATTGATGCTTAAAGCGTAATAGGTGTGGTTTCCTATAAAGGAAATAAACAGAAATAATGATTACCAAAGTCAGGCTGGTGACTTTAAAGTGAGAAGTATATTGAAGTTTCTGTTGCACAAAGTGCTCTTTAGAACCAACATAAGTGCATCATAAGTGACAATCAACCATAAATCATTAAACCAGTCGAGCACTCAGTGAACCAACATCCCAACAAATGTGATCAACTAACCCAACACCAGCTCCCATAATGTGTACAACCTATAATAAACATCACGTCAAGAACACCAAGTCATGACATTACTCACATAAGTATGTACGCACACCATGCTGAGGGACAAAGACTGCCTGTGTGGGAGAGGATCAACTTTATAGGGGATAACAGGTGGCCTAATTAGGTGCACTGCAGGTGACAATGGCCCATCCCCCGGAATGTACCATTGCTGTGAAATCTGTGCAATTATAACAGCCAATGTCATGACTTAAGTGCTATAAGCTCAGTAGCCAATAACAATAGTCTGAGTAGCTGTATGTGCCTCCATCTCCTCCTGCTGAGGACTGACTTGGTACACCACTTGTGGCAGGGATGCATCAGGCCGCCCAAAAAGCAAGGTGTTCGGAGTGACCGGGTCAGGGTCGGCAACTGTTGGCTCAATAACTACGATGACAACTGTAGGTTTTCAAGACTTTACTGCAACTTCAGCACACCAAAAACAACAACAGACTTCCGCATTCCTCCCCCAGAACAACCCTAACTTGCACATGTGCAGTGAGAAATAAAGCACATAACAAACTCCCCTTTTCTCTTTAAAGAAAATGTTTATTTTTCTCCTTTTTTAGTGTCCTTAACAGATAGCCAGGTTTAAAGTTTCAGCTTTAATAACTAAAGTAGAACAGTAAAAGAACTTTGTTGTTTAGTCCATTTAGCTTTTAAGCTGCCATACACCTTCGCTGAGAGCCCTCAGCAAAACGAGTGCAGATGCCCCCTTCTTGGTCAAACAGTCAGCGAGCTGCTCCTTAGTTGCTGACCACATGATCTGCTGAATAGTCCCAGAGTGGATGAGTTCCTTGACACTGCTGATCTCTAGTTGGAGTCTTTTCTCTGTGACTGATTTGGTGGATTTGAAAGCATCCAAAAGAGAGTGGTTGTCAGTTACACACACTATAGGCAAATTGTTGCTTGTACAGTCACCTGTGGTGATCTCTGAGTACAGTGTAGCTAGGAAGACTGCACTGTCGATGCCATCTCCAAGTGCCAAAGTCTCTCCAGCTAAAGTGCTCCGAACAACTCTCCTGATCCTCTTTGACTGCCAGCATATAGGCGAGAATCTTCCAACATCTCCCATGAGCATGATTAGGTGCCCACCTTGAGTGCCTCCATCTGGAAGATTTCCTATGGATGAATCACTGAACACCACCAGCTTTAGGGAACTGTCTTTTCCCAAGTACTGAAACCTCAAAGTCACCTCCTCTGACTTCAGTTTTCTGATCAGTTTATTTGCACAGTGCAGAGTCTGAACAGTGGCATGCTTTGTACTTGACGCCAGGATGGATATGTCACACATTATGTCGGGTCTGCTTTGCCTCGCCACCCACAATATTTGGCCAATCTTTGATTTAAGCATATCATTTTCAGTGTCTGTTAAGGGGGCCTCTCGCTGTGTGGCTCTCGTGGGGTCCACATGAATGGGTTGGAGATTTTTTATGTACATCCATTGTTGCACCTGTATTTCATCCTCTACAGAGAGTACCTCCATTCCAATGTAGCTGAAGCTGTTGTGTTCTTCACGTCCAATTTGAAAAGTAGCTTTCAAGTGAGAGATGACTGTCATGGAGAACTTTTCCGAACCTCCCCAGATAAAGTCATCCACATGACAAGCAAGGACTCCCATCACATGGTAGGAGTCATCCAACCAGTAGAACACTGCTGGGTCAACTTTTGACACAGTACCTCCCTTCTGCTGCATAATGTCCTTCACCCTGTTGTATCAGTACAGAGAAGCATCTGTCAGGCCATAAACACACTTCTTCAACTATCCTTTGCTCTGAGCTTCTCGGGGAGGCCGAATGTAGACATCTTGGGTTAACTCTTTACCTTGCAAAAAGGCTGCTTTAATGTCCATGGAGTTCAGCTGCCATTTCTTTTGACATATAACAGCCATGATCATTTTCAGCGTGTTTGGCAGGTATGAAGGCATCATCATTCACAATCAGTACGTCCTCTTTATAGCAGTCTGCACATAACTCAACATGTTCAGATGGACCCAGTTGAAGATTGTCTACTTGTCCTAAGTCCACTGATCCACTTGTACCAGCAATTTCCTCAGGCTCTGTGTACTGTAAATTGTACCAGATTTTGTGCATTCCAGTGGCCTTTCCTGCCCGGCTGAGGATTTTTCCAGTATGTACTTGGTCACTTCCACTGTCTGTGTATGTTACTACTTGTCCAGTTTTCAGCTTAAGTCCTTCATAAGTAGTATTTGAGTGTGTTGATGTGTGAGGGGGCTCATTGTTATCCTCAGCGTCTTCATCATTTGAGGGTGCCTCTTCCTCACTTTCATTGTCAGTGTTATTTTTATAGAGTCCAGTTTCTGGTAATGTGGCATTTTCAGTTCCCATCAACTGATTGTCTCTTTCTCTCAGCATATCTTGCGAGCCATCAACCTTTCGAAGTCTGGATTGATGTACACGAACATAAGTGCCCCCGTGGCGAACAAATATCACCACACCTGGACCTTTCCACTCTGTAGAATCCACCCGTTTGTAGTAAACCTTATCCCCCGTTTCATATCGGTCATCAGTGGGTCGCAGTTGTTTACGAAGGGCTCTTCGTATCCTCTCAGAGCATTCTGTTTCTGTGAATGCTCTCCTTGTAGCATGTAGTGCTGAGATGTGTTGGGCCATCCAAGTAGCCATGCTAGTCCCTTCTAGAGCTGGCGGTTTATCAGTGAGAACTGACGACAGATTTGGGTTCTGCCCGAACACTAGCTGGTAGGGACTGTAGCCATGTACATTGTGCATAGAGTTTTTTGCCATCAGGGCCCGGTCTAGGGCTGTCTTCCAATCACATCCGTTGTCTCTCTTTACTTTCAACAGGATTTCAGTGAGGGTTTGATTATGCCTTTCTAAGAGACCATTGCTCCATGGACTATAAGCTGCAGTCGTTTTCACTTCAATGTTTATGCTTTCAGCCATGTCCCTCATGTCCTCATTATTAAATTCACCCCCATTGTCAGTGAACAGTCTGCGTGGAGGACCATGAACACTTATCCAGCAGTGAATAAAGTGCTTCACTATCTCTTTGGGTTTCTTGGTGGTTATAATGCTCCCTGCACTGAATCGTGTGAAGTTGTTGTGTTGTGCTATGCAGATGTGAACATAGAGGGCGCTGCAAGAATGTGAGTTGTACTGTTGAGGTTGTTGCTGTTAAGAGAGAGGAAGAAGAAGTGTAAAGAAAGCTAACAAGACTGAAGAAGCTCTCCGGCTAATTATTACTACAAATAATACTGAACACCAAAATTTTGGCGACGAGGATGGCCGTTTCCGTGCCTTTGCCTGGACCTTTCATGCCTTGCCCAGGCGAACCTGCTATTGCTTTTACTACGTGGTTGAAGATGTTTGAAAACTACATGCTCGTTATTGATGCTACCGGGGATAGCTGGCCTGATACCAGAAAATGCGCCTTTCTTCTCCATGCTCTTGGCACAGAGGGACAAAGACTGTTTTATGCTCTGCCGGATACAGGAGATACTTACGCTTCGGCTGTGGAGGGACTGAAAAAACACTTTGTTCCCAAAGTAAACGTGATTGCAGAACGGCACAAATTTTGACAGAGGGCACAGAGACCTGATGAGACGGTAAATGAGTTTCTAGCTGCACTACGCCAACTCGCTGCTGCTTGTGAGTTTGGAGATATGGAGGAGCAGATGCTTCGTGATCAACTAATAGAGCGTGTTGCCAACACACGCATACGGGACAGACTGTTACTGGAATTGGACCTGACTCTGGCTAAGGCTACTACATTAGCCTTGCAGATCGAGACCGGACTGGTGAGCATGTGAGCATGTACCAGAACCTCTTTTCTACATGTGAACTTGCTAAGCCTACTGTGACCCTGTGCACATACTCAAAAGAGAAAATACCAGTTATTGGGCAATTAAATGCCACAGTCACTCATGAGGGTCATTCAGCTAAATGCTCATTTATGGTTGTTGAGTCAGGTGCTGCTTTGCTTGGGTTAAACATGTTTGTTGCTCTACATATGTGTATTGAGGGTAACAAAGTCATTCCTGCTGCAAACCCCAAGGGCTCCCCTGACCCTGAGCCAACAGTCCCAATTGCAATGCCACCAACTGCTCCAGAGGCTCAGGTACAGGAAGTTGGATGTGCAAAAGGGTTTGTGCACAAAATACAACTGAAACCACATGCCATTCCAGTTCAGCAGAAGCTGAGGAGGCTTCCTTTCTCAGTACGACAGGCTGTTACTGAGGAGCTTCAAGACCTACAAGACAGGGGCATCATTTAGCGCATTGATGCGTATGCATGGGTCTCTCCCATCGTTGTCACCCAGAGACGGGGTGGAGGAAAGCTTCGTATGTGTGTTGACCTAAGAGAACCGAACAAATCAATCGTCTGCGACTGCTACCCCTTACCACACATGGACGAACTGCTCACCAACCTGCAGGGGGCTACTGTCTTTTCCACTATTGACCTTGCCATCAAATGTTGCTCCACCCAGATAGCCGTGATATAACTGCATTTATCACTCACGAGGGCCTTTTCCGGTTCTGTCGTGTCCCATTTGGCCTTGCCTCAGCTCCGTCAGCGTTCCAGAAAATGATGTTTACCATACTGTCTGGCCTCCCAGGAGTACAAGCCTACCTTGACGATATCATATGTTATGGTACCACCCAGCAGGATCACAATGCCAATTTGCGAAGGGTGCTGCATGCCTTGAATGAGGCGGGACTCAAGTTGAATATGCTTAAATGTAAGTTCAATCAGGCGTCTTTGTCTTTCCTAGGACACACAATATACAAAGATGGACTCCACCCTGACAAAGACCGAGTCAGCGCAGTGGCTCAGGCGCCTGTTCCACATGACACATGCTCCCTGAGATCCTTCCTTGGTCTTGCGTCGTGGTACAGTAAGTTCATTCCTGACTTTGCTACCATTGTTGAACCATTACGTGTCACTCTCAAGGACTCTACTGACCTGAAGTTCACTTGGACTGCTGAGGCTGAGTCCAGTTTTGCTGAAATCAAAAGACTGATACTGGAGAGCCCTGCTCTGGCACTATATGACCCTGAACTGCCTACTCAAGTGACCACTGATGCTTCCGACTACGGGCTGGGGCCTGTACTGACTTAGCTCCACCCAGACAGTACAGAGAGAACTGTTGCTTTCGCTTCCAGGACTCTTTCGCCTGCTGAAAGAAAGTATTCTACTATTGAACGTGAAGCTCTTGCATGTGTTTGGGCGGTGGAGAAGTTGAGAACCTACCTGTGGGGACGCCACTTCATGCTTCGTACTGACCACCAAGCACTTACATCTCTCCTCACATCCAAAGGGACTGGTCGCGCAGGACTGAGAATTGCCAGATGGTCGGCTAGACTGCTTTGTTTTTCGTATGATGTCACCTACCATCCAGGCAAGCTAAACGTGACAGCTGACTGCCTTTCCAGGCTTCCACTTCCCAATACAGGAGATGCTTCTTAGGTACCAGACATGGTTGCTGCTGTCTTTCAGGAGTCTTTGCATGCTGTTTCCTTGCCAGAATTCACTGCAGCCTGTGACACATGCCCTGAATTGACACAGCTGAGATCTCAGATTCAGACAGGCTGGCCGAAATGTAGGAAGGATTTGACACCTGAACTTGCTCCATACTTCAATGTGAGGGATGAACTGGCCGTTGATAGCTCACTTATCATGAGGGGCACAGGTCGCTTGGTTGTTCCGGTCTCACTCAGATCCAGAGTGATAGATCTGGCACATGAAGGACACCAAGGACTGGTACGAACAAAGCAGAGACTTCGCAAGCTATATTGGTGGCCACAAATGGACAATTATGTACACAATATGATAGCTTCATGTGTGTCATGCCAGTATACCGACAAGACTGCAAAAACTGCACCTGCACCACTCATACCTGTGGATCTTCCAAATGGACCATGGGAGAAAGTGGGGATCGACATTACAGGCCCTCTTGACCAGGCTGCATGGGACTGTCGCTACGCCATAACTCTTATTGACTATTATAGTAAGTGGCCTGAAGTAGCATTTGCCCCAACTGTCACTACTGACGTAGTCATTCAGTTTTTGGCCACTGTGTTTGGCCGTGAGGGAAACCCTTCCTACCTGGTTTCTGACAATGGATGTCAATTCACCTCCCATGCCTTTGCCAACTTTCTGAGGGAGAGAGAGATAAAGCACCTGCGCGCTAGTGTATATTATCCAAGAGCTAACGGAGCCATCGAGAGGTTCAACAGGGTGCTTAAAGAGTGCTTACAGACGGCTGACAAAATGCACAGACCATGGAAACAGACTGTAACAGAGTTCTTGCAGAACTATAGGGCCACACAACATGCTACAACAGGAGCTACACCATTCGAGTTACTGAGACACAGAAAGATGCGCACAAAACTACATGTACTCCCTGTCTCACATAACATCAAAACACACACACAGGTGGAAGAAACAGTAAAACAAAAACAACAAAAGAGCAAAGAGTACACAGACAGAAAGGTCGGTGCAAAAGTACCTATGTTCCAAGCAAATGACACTGTGCGTGTCCGGAGACCTGAACATGTCCCAAAGGGATCATCCAGATTCACAGAACCCCTGACTGTCATCAAGAAAGTGGGACCGAACACTTACCTGCTCAGTGATGGTCGGAAATGGAATGCATCCAAGCTGGCATCCTTCCCTAAGGGGGCTCTGATCTCCACTGGTACAGACTATTACACTACTTTTGATGGGCTTATGGTGCCTGAGAATGTACACCATGATGCACCAGAGCCAGGCACAAGACGGGGCCAGAGAGCAAGAAATTCACCACGATGGTTAACAGGTTTTGTTCGATAGAGGAATACCTGATTATGCACTGATATTTGAAAAGAAGAAAAATAATAATAATGTTATGCTTATTAGTGGTTAATCATTTCATACAGTGCATATAATTTAGTTAAAAAGTCACATGATGTGAATACAAAAAAAAAAAAAAAAGCTAATGTTTATTCGTTTTAATCTTCTATATCATCCTGGTGGAAGATTCTGTAATACTTAAGTTTAATATATTATGATACTCCTGCTATTCGTTTATGATACTAAGGCAGTTGATATTTGTTCTTGTTACAAAATGTTGTTACCTAAAAAATGCTTCATTCAATCAGCCTGTGGAAGTAATTACTTCAAGAAAAGGGGAAATGTTGTGTTGTGCTATGCAGATGTGAACATAGAGGGCGCTGCAAGAATGTGAGTTGTACTGTAGAGGTTGTTGCTGTTAAGAGAGAGGAAGAAGTGTAAAGAAAGCTAACAAGACTGAAGAAGCTCTCCGGCTAATTATTACTACAAATAATACTGAATACCACAGAAGTGGTCAATGGCATGCAGATACCACACTCCTGGCTCTAGCTCATGTAAGTCCATAGCTACAGTTTCATTGTAGGTTGAGGCCATGGGTAAACCTACTGCTGGCTTTGGCTTTGGTTTACTGTATCTAATGCATGTCTCACAGTTCTTTGCAATATCCTTCAGGATTGTGGTGCACTCCTCATCAGTATTACCTGAGCAGGTCAGTAGTTTTTTCAGTCTGTCAACTGAGGCATGTCCAAACTGCTTGTGCAGTTTCAATAGAATTTTTTGTTTTTCCTGTTTTGTCATGTTTTCTGTCACAATTAGGATGTCATCTTCATTTTGGATGTCACTTCCATCTGGGGTACTCTCATCCCTCAAGTTCACACAATAATGTCCTGACAATGTCAGTTCAAGTTTCACAGGTTGCTTGAACATAATGGCTTTGTCATTCTCAGTGTCCAAAACTGCACCTGCTCTTTTCAGTGAAGTTTTGCTTAAAAGCAAAGGGATATCGGCTGGGACAACTTCTGTCTCAATTTGACATCTAGTCTGTGTTATCACAGCTGGGATTTTCACTTTCTTTGTGGAGTGGACAATTCTCCCATCACCAAACTTGAATGGTCTTGCACTTTTTATGTCCTTCATTTTCAGTATTTTCATTTTGTGTTAGTTGACTGACATAATGATCAAGCCATTTTTAGCCACACACTGTTCTGGTGCAAGCTGTGTCAATCACAGCAGATCCCAAAGACACAGCAGATCTAAAGACAATGTGTCTTTAGACAATAAAGTAATGTTGCATTCTTCAAACTCTGTTTGTCTTTCATCTTCTGTCAGTTTAGCATGTTCATTTTTGTGGGGGCAGTCCTTTGCCCAGTGATTCAGTCCCGCAGTGTCTAGCAGCTTGAATGCTAACACTGCATCCGGGAGCTCCATTTTGAACTGGTGAATTCTGTTGTACTTCCGTTCAAACTCAACAATGCTATCCACCATTATCTTTGTTCAAATCCTCTGCGGCTATTTCCAGTGCGCTGTCCCTCGCTCTTCCCATTAGCGACAAGGCAACCGCCAGGGCCTGCTTCTTCTTATCCAAGTCAGTAACTAATTTTTCCAGCTTTCGTAAGATTTCTTCTCATCAAACGCTGGCGGAACTTTATAATTACCAGCGGCCATTCTCTGCTACCAATGTTGGCTCAATAACTACGACGACAACTGTAGGTTTTCAAGACTTTACTGCAACTTCAGCACACCAAAAACAACAACAGACTTCCGCATTCCTCCCCCAGAACAACCCTTACTTGCACATGCGCAGTGAGAAATAAAGCACATAACAGCAACATCTGAAAAAAATATCCTAATGGCTTAGAGTTGAGGATCTCCTCCACTTTAATGAGTACAGACCTCAGGACCTCTTTGCTAGCACTCTGGATCTGGAGGTCGGCGGCGAGGGCGTAGGCTGGGACGCTCTGGAGGCTGGCGGCGAGGGCGTAGGCTGGGACGCTCTGGAGGCCGGCGGCGAGGGTGTAGGCTGGGACGCTCTGTCTTACGTTCCCAACGGGCACAGAGTCACCTTTCTGAATTTTGCCTATATTGAAATGGAGTCCACTCTATAACCCATCCACATATCTTCCCACAGATGTAGGCTCACAGTTTGCTCTATCTGTGTCAGGCACAGCCTTGGTGCTGCCCTGGAATACTCCCCGCAGGAGTGCTGTGGTGATCAAAATCAACCTACAGTCTTTTCAGCCCAACTCAGACCAATTGCTGTAATTTTTTCAATTTTGTTTTCAATATTCACTGTACTTTACACAGTTTAGTCATTTCCAATATTCACAATTTAGTCATTTTTTGGTCAAATTTTCAATTTGATTTCTACTTTCGTCAAGTTTGAATTGATTTCAGCCGAAATACACAGTTTCTTTTAGATCTCGTCAAACTCAGACATAGCAAGGGCAAAAATAAAGAATTTGCACTTATGAGTCTTTGTTGTGTTGAGAGCCTGTTTCTTGACGCCAATTTGTTGTGGAATTTCAGCTTATTTGACCATTCAGGAGAGATGAAGAAGACTCAGAGACACCGATGACTTACGTTGAGATAGTTTATAAAACAAGATCTTGGAGGAGCAAAATAACAGCATGTCTGTCTGCACAGAGTGATGCCATGAAAATCCTCACAGGTCTTCCCAAATGATCAAATTATATACACAGCTTCAGGAAGCATCTCTCCCATACATGGTTATCTGTTTAATAACATATCAAGGGGGGTGAGTGTAGAGTTCTTCTCACCTCTAGCCAGAGGAATAAGAGGTAAAAAGGTCACAGACACTAAGTCTGCTAACATAGATAGATCGAAGGCCTCTTTACGAGTTTTACGCAAACAATCAGCTTTGCCTTGGCTTGGTTTGTCAGACATCTGTTCTGTAGACATATCTACAGTAGCTTTGAATGACCAGGTTGCAGAGACCATGAGATATGCCCCTCATAGTACAGTCTTCACTATCCCTTTCCAGACTTTAACATCTGTACTGGGTACAGGCACGTGCACACATAGGGCCCAAGGGGTGCTTGAGCCCCTGCCCTTTTTGCCTCGTATTAAAAAGTGCCCTTTTTGTGTGTTGTGCATAGGGATGTAAAAAAAACGGCGGTACAAAGACGCCACGTTTATCTACCGCACGCATTTCCTTGTAATACGGTGCTGTGTGTGTGTGTTGAGCCTAAAGCCGCTTCTCTGTCCGCTGCGGCTCAGCTCCGTCTCTCACAGAGGGGCAAGAGAGAGAGAGAGAGAGAGAGATAACTTCACCACGCACATAGATGAGACGTGACAGTGGAGCGACTTGAACCTTTGTGAGTTATAATTCCATTACCATAACTTCAACGTGCTTAAATCTGAGTCATATTTCAGAAAAGCGCCCATTTGTGCTTGTTAAGCTAACTGCTAGTTAATAAGGGTTAAGAATAATCTAATATGTCAGCTGCCTGTGTAAGCTGTTTAACTCGCCACAAATCTAAAACTTCTTCCAGATATTGAGTTTATTGTGACTTTGCTGTTGTAAATATTGCTGTTCCTGCAAACATTCACAGTAGCAGTCACAGTAGTAATGTCTTGGTTTTGTCACAGTTTTAGATGCCTGTATTTCTAGTTTGCACTTGCCCTCACATGATTTTCTTTTTGTTATGCAAGCTGTGTTAATGTGCAACCTTGGAAAAAATATCATATTAGTCTTAGCCTAGCAGTTCAGAAGTCATGACTCGGTTTCGGGAAATCGGGAAATTGGTCTAGCTTATTGTCTACCTAATATAGGTCTCAGGCTACGTTAGCTATGCGTGTGTTTCTGTGCATGTGTGCGTGCGTGCGTTCGTGTGTGCGTGTGTGTGTGTGTGACCAAGCAGTAATGATGCTGTACCATTGTATATGCTGTCTTACTGTAGGGTTGCTTTAGTAGTAGTAGTAGTAGTACTAGTAGAAGTTGTAGTTGCACGAATGCTTCTGCATTTATGCAAATACAACTACTACTGCTACTACTACTGTAGGCTAATAAAATAATTAGGGCCGGGACTCGATTAAAAATATTAATCTAATTAATTAGAGGCTTGTAATTAATTAATCGAAATTAATCGCATTTTTAATCGCATATAAATATTTGACCTGAGAACAGTGAGAAGCACTTTTTTTCATATGGGTTTTAGTATACCATTGAATAATGACTGAATACATGAGCTTAAGCAACAAAGCATTGTTTATTTTTTTTTCAAGGTGGTACTTAACCAAGACCAACAGACTAGGGATTCAGCAGCGACAAGGATTGCTCGGTAAAGTTTTAACTTTCACATTCACTTTCAAGGCCGGCCTGAGAGAGGAGCTGGACAGCGTGCTGTGGTTGGTGTAACGCGTTGAAAGTACAGCTGTCTTGCTTATGTTGCTATATGTTGCCAGGGTGGATCAGAGCGCCGTCCCTAGCTGCTCTCATGTGTCCAGTCACAGACATGATCTGACGACTTTCAAGGCCGGCCTGAGAGAGGAGCTGGACAGCGGTGCTGTCTTGCTTATGTTGCTATTGCCAGGGCGCCAGTGTCGGCGGCTTTTTAACTCGTTAAATAATTGTGCTCCAGTATAATCGGTACGCCTGAAACTCATCCAGTGAGAAACGTTCCGCGGTGCAAAAATAAGTGCGATTAAAATGCGTTAATTTTTTTAACGCGTTAATTTTTGTGTAATTAATTAATCTTAATTAACACGTTAAAGTCCCGGCCCTAAAAATAATAATAATAATAATATTAATAATAATAATGAAATAAATGCTTAATAAACCAGTTTTATTGCTTTTTAGAATTGCAGCTGAATTGCATGTCTCCCAAACCGCAGTATTATGCTAATGTGAATAAACTCATGTTGACAATAATTTGTTGACACAAAAGAAATGGCAATTGCATATCACTCACAGCTACACAGGATACACTGCTAAGTAGTTAGCTTTCTATACATTGTTTATTAATTTTACATAAATCTACATATTGTGTTATTAAGGCCTGAAAAAAAATTTGGTGTGTGCTATGCGCGTGCACATAGTGCCCTTTTCTGACGTTGAGCCCCTGCCCCTCTATAATCATGTGCACGTCCCTGACTAGGTACATATGACGTTACATTGTATGAGGACAGAATGACCTGGAAGAATCATATTTTTCTCCCACAATAGGTGTTAGTGTCACTAAGCAGATCAGTGACTTTAGTGTGGTAGTCCACTGTGTTTAGCATACTGTACCCCGGGGAAGCATCCCATGTGGACTCCCCAATCTGGTCCCTGCTTCTGTTTAATTCAATGTCTCACATTTAAATGATTCATAGAGTGGGTGATGATTGGTTGATCCTGGCTTGTGAATACTTCAGTCAAGAGCAAAAGCAAGTTATCAGAAAGCCAACAGCCAACAGAACAGAATCGTAGAGTTCCAACAAATCAAGAAAACAGAGCAGGCAAGGATGAGAACAAGCCGGCCTACAGACTCACAGATAATCACCCATAAACCGCTGAGACAACCTGACAAACATGACTGACAACACACAGCTGTGTAAAATATCAAAGCAGCTGGGAGCGACTCTAACCGTCAGGCAGATGATGGACTGATGAGAGGAGCAGAGAAGATGGAGATGAGACAGACACACACAAAGCACAGGAAAAAAGATCATCAAGCGAGGGAGGAGCTAACACTGGGAGCATTAGAAAGTGCTGCAGGGAAAATACTTGAAAGTGATAACAGAGGTTCTCTACTGTACAAGAATCTGATGGAGTTTGCTGAAAACTATTTGATATGAATGTTTTATGGAATTCTGCTCATAAAGCAATAAATCTGTGTTGTACGTGACTTTAACATCAAATTATTAGAAAATGCTACATTAAAATACTTCGAAATGATCATAAATGATACAAGTTTGCTTGAACTTTGTCATCTACTACATCCTGGAACGTCCTGCAGTCGGCTTCCCTGGGTTCTACTGGCTGTTCGACAGGAAAGAAGATCTGCCTCCAGGGGTAGGTGAGGATGAGTAAATGATAGTATAAATTGTCAATCAATTCTGTGTTACACCTTTAGTCTTACTCTAGTCCAACCCATTACCACAAATTGTTCCCTTTGTTTTGGAATTTAGGGCCAATTGACCTTGTTTACATAAAAGTATTCCCTGTTTTTGAGTGAAAATAAAATGAAACAATGAATTATTTTGACTTTATATCATTTTGACTATTTGACTTATCACAGAGTGGTATATGTCAAAGTTTAGCGAGTATTTTTGAATTATTTTAATTTTTTTAATGGCAGCCCATAATCACACCTGCTGTCCTCTGGGGTCAAAATTGACCCTGTCTGGTTTGACTGTTATTTAAAGAATATAAAGTGGATACTTTACCCAATTCTGTGTTACATCTTTTATAACAACTTCATTGAAACACATTAACACCTTTTCTTTATTCCATTTGAAATTTAAGGCCGATAAGACCCCATTTAAATTAACTTTTACCTTGTTTTTGAGTAAAAATAAATAAAATCATAAATTATTCTGACTATAGTTAATGATCAGAGTCACATGTGTTGATAGACCATCACAGACTGGTATATGTCAAAGTTGAGTTAGAACGCTGTTTTTAAACCACTTCAATTTTTTATTTTTTTATTTTTTTATTTTTTTTACGTGACAGTGATAGACAAACAAGATGACTTATCCTGTGAGTGTGTGTGTGTGCCTGTGTGTGTGTGTGTGTGTGTGTCCATGCATGACATAACATGACATAACGTGACATGACATGACATAACATAATATGGCATAGTATAGTATGTAGCATGATAGAAAATAGAGATGACCATTATTCTAATTGAGAGTTGTGTACGACTTGGCAAAGTGAGATAAGATAGACTGAGGTATTGGGTGATGAGGCCAGACCAGGGATCCGGAGTGCCAAGTGAGGGGCCCCCCCACCCAGCCCCAGCAGCCAACGTGGAGGCCCTGGCATTTTCCTTTGCCTCCACGTTGGCTGCTATTTATTCCGTTCTATCTTTTGGGAGAGATTCTATCTTTTGAAAGCGATACACTTACATTTTTTTAATGGCAGCAAATAATCACACCTGTTGTACTCCCGGGTCAAAAATGACCGTCTGGTTCGACTGGTTCCACCCACCTCTGTGTTTCAATTTTTTGGTCAACTTTATTCCAACTCATTACCTGACATATAAAACATGTCAACATTCATTTCCAAAACATTTAACTTTTCAAAACTAACTTTTCAGAATAAAAATGTCTGAATGTGCCCTCAGTTGCATGCAAGGCAGGTAGTAATGGCGTGATCTTTGCAGATGTATGCATTGCATTTTTGGCACATCTTCGCTGTTTTGAGATCACTCTGGCGAGGGCAGAATTTACACCTACTCCTTTTGGGTGATGGGCCAGGAGGGGCAGCTGAGCGAGGGGGAGCTGCTGCAGAACTGCTGGATCTCCATAGCCAATCTGGCAGCAGCTGGCGTGTGGGGAATAACCTGTCAAGTCAATACAAACTTAATTATAACAAATCACAGTGCAAATACAAATAGTTCAAATTGTGAGGACACTACAGAAGGAAGAGCAACACAAATGTAGCTTAATGCTGACCTTGCGTCGCTTGATGTGAGGTATCACCAGTTGTCGCCCAAGCTCCTCCATGAACAGCCTCCTCCTAATCGTCTGTGCCAGCCTCCCCAGCGTCTATATTGTGTGCCACTGGCTGCAAGGGTTCATACTATGGAAGAATTATCCTATCTTTATTCAAGAGCGTAGATTTTCAGTTTGAGAGCATGATTTCATTCCTTTTCAGTGACATAGCTCCTTCTCGCGCTCAGATTTATTCTCCTCGCACTCATTTTCTGCTCGCACTTGGATGTCTGCTGCTTTCTTTCAAAATGTGTGCTTGAACTCAACAATCACATGCTCGTGCTCACATATTTGAATGCGAGCGAAATTTTTGAGTGCAAGCAGAAGAAATGAGATTGAAGTTTTTCCTCACTCGAATCGAGGGTCGAAGGACAGAGGGTGTCGTCTCTGTACAGATTGTAAAGCCCTCTGAGGCAAACTGTGATTTGTGAATTTGGGCTATACAAATAAAATTTGATTTGATTTTGATTTGATTTGATTCAACCTTCCAAATCTGATTTGAAAAGGGAATACACTGCGTGGGGGACCTTTTCACAAATGGGATATTCAATTCCTTCGATGACTTTGTAAAACAGTACAGTGTACCAAATTAGCATTTTTTCAGATAGGCCTACTTACAAATCTGCGACTTTACTCGTAAACACTTTCCACCTTTCCCATCTGAGCCACTCATCAGCCTGCTCAATGAGTGTCTAACAGTTGAGCCTTATCAAGCAGGCTCTGTGTCTAAAATATACAATATTATTTAAAAAATGGAGTGCTCAGCCCTATGACACCTGAAGGAACAGTGGAAGGGGGACTTGGACACAGAGCTCTCTGAGGAAATCTGGCAAAAAGTGATCCAAAGAATCCATACATCCTCAATCTGTGTCAGACACGGATTGTTACAGTTCCAAGTACTGAACCGACTACATCTCTGCAGGTCCAAATTTGCCCAGATGTATCCTGGTACAGACCCAAGTTGTTCAGGCCCCAGCCACTTTAGGCCACATGTTTTGGAGATGTTTAACACATTCTCCTTCATATGTGAAAGAAAGGTTAACTCAGACCCTGTTATCGCAACTTTTGGAGTTGCCCCTGGCAACAGTGGGATATCCAGAGATCAATCAGACCTAACGGCATTCTTAACATTACTAGCCCGCAGGCTTATTCTTTTGAACTGGAAATCTGCCACTCCTCTATCCCACTCGCCCTGGATTTGTGAGGTAATGTCATTCCTCAAGCTAGAGAAAATCAGATGCACAGTCCAGGACTCTTTGGAAAAATTCAAAAACACATGGCACCCCTTTCTAGACTACTATATAAATGAATTTGACGCAACCACTTTAAAGGAACTTGGGGCAGGATCAAGAAATAAGACTCAATAGTGACACGACGGCCGTCGTTTATTTATTTTTTTTAAATCAGTTTTTGCGCTCCATCAACACGTGATCAGGTGTCGTTTTCATCACCTGACAACGTCACAACTTCGTCGCGCATAACGGGACGTCACGGACATCATGCTCACCAGACTGCTGCTTCACCAGCTGACTGAGAGGAACGCACCAAGTCGACGTCGAACACGTAGCCGTTACCGTGAGCCGAGCCGCAGCTCTAGAGGCTCAGCAGCTGCTGTAGCGGCTAGTAGCTGTTAGCTGTTAGCACGTCGTCCCCTGCAGCATCAGAGCTCCGGACTTCTGTGAGCCGAGGTGCTTTCACCAGATGTGAAAATGACCCAGTGTTTCATTTTTCAGCTGGTACGGTTCGCGTTTACACACGTTTGTTTTTTCTGGTCCAAACAGTAGATTACAGAGTATCTTTGGTAGATCCGTGATTGTCACGTTTCCATGACGACTGACCGGAAAAAGACGCGTGGTCATGTTTACGTGACTCCAGATTGTAAAAATCTCTGAGGAAAAAAATATCTGTAAGACCTGGTGTTACATAAATGTCTTATAATAACGCATGATAATGATAATATTTTCAAACTTCCAGTCAACTTTTAATATTGATCTTAAAGCCTTATGGAATCACTCCTTCTAAATTCTACTACTCGATTAATGAATCTGTTACCTATAGGGCCCTGCCATCAGTCAATGGTCAGGGTCAGGCCCCTGACACAAAAAAACACGCTTGGGCACCGGTGGGCCGCTGCTGGGCCACCCTACCACCGGGCTTAACAAGTTTTCTGGGGGAAACCCTGTGCGGCCATCAGCCAAGCCGGCACGGTAGTGCGCATGAACTCTTCACAGCAGTGCAGCTGATGCCTTATCCCCTACACACATGAAACAGCCAGCTCGCTGTGTGTAGAGACACACAAGCGCTGCGATTTACCGTTACGGTTGATGCAGTCTGAAAGGCACAGGCGAAAGCAAAGAAGGCATATTGGGGAACAGAAATATCATCTCTGATATGGGATTGCTGTGTGTAAGCAGCTAATGTTACTAGACACACACAAACAAAGCGTTAGCCTGTGGCTACAGCCAGCTGCTGATGTAACTCCTGGATAACAGGTTGGGCTTTAGGTCCCATATATAAAGGGACATATTTCTAACTATTCGGTTTCAGACTTAAGGAATGTGGAAAATGCGCAGTCTGTAACTATTCAGTGTTACACAGCGGTGGACTAAGTTACATGTTTGCAGCTAACGCTACTTTGTGCGTTAGGTCACTCCAAGTGATCTCATATGATTTTCAAATCAAGCTCTAAACATAACCTGTAATGTTTTCTGGTTACTGGTTTCTAGGAAATGAGCCATGTCAGCATCTGTTTTCAGTCCCAATTCAAGTTGAAGCTGTCTCCATGAGTCGAACGCGTATCCGATGTTTATTCAGGTGCCAGCCCGGCTTTGGTCGTAATTTTGTTTCGACTCACGACATGCCGCTGATAAAACATTTGTTTTCTTCTTAGTGTGACTTTTTAGTGGACTTTGTGTGGTGGTGGGTTGTTTGCTGGCCGTAGTAGAATCCATTACTACCCAAACCCTAGTTTGGGTCCACCGCGCTTGTCTTATTCCCGTATCCATGGACGTGCATTCAGCGTCATCTGACATCACGTCCGCAGGACTGCACGGTAAATTCAGACCACGAATTGCAGTTCATTATGCAGCACACAGCCTGTTCAAGGCAATGGAGAGATACGTGGGTGGGCTCATTCTTTTTGGTTTTGAACGCTTCATCACCCATTAGCATTAAAAAACTTAAAATGCATGTTTATTTTTTCACAAATCCTGCCCCAAGTTCCTTTAAATCAGTTGTTTCCGACACCTCTTCCCCACCCTTTTGAGTCTCTTTCCGGCGGGTCGCACTGCCTACTTTGCCTTCATTTGTTTATCCTGTTGTTATTACAAGTACAAATAATTACTGTGCAAAGTACAATGTGTAAGAGATGAGTAGGATATTGGTTTATGTACAGAATTTATACGGCAGAAAAAGCAGTGGCATCTCAGGTCCATACTCATCTCCATAACAATAACCTATATGAACAGTTCCAGTCTGGTTTCTGCCCACGTCATAGCACAGAGACTGCTCTCCTTAAGATCACCGACATCCTCCTGATGGCAGCTGACTCCGGACTATCATCCATTCTCATCCTCCTTGATCTGAGTGCGGCCTTCGACACAATCTCCCATCCCATCCTCCTCGACAGGCTAGCATCTATTGGAATAACTGACACACCCCTGGACTGGTTCATTTCCTACCTCTCTGGCCGCACTCAGTTCATTCAGCTAAAGTCATTCACATCCCAACCTTCTCCCCTCTCCTCTGGTGTTCCTCAAGGCTCTGTCCTTGGTCCCATCCTATTTATCATCTATCTCCTTCCTCTTGGTCATATTTTCCGAAAATACAACATCCATTTGTTACGCGGACGACACCCAGCTCTACCTCTCCTCTAAACCCACCTCCACCTTCCCGCCCCCCTCCCTCTGTGTCTGTTTACAGGAAATCAAATTCTGGTTATCCTCCAACTTTCTCAAACTCAACAGCGATAAAACTGAGGTCCTCCTCGTTGGTTCAAAATCCTCTCTCACTAACACTCCCAGTTTCACCATCCCCATCCCCATTCCCCCTCCATTCAGGTTAAGAGCCTGGGTGTCATCCTTGACAGCTCTTTGTCATTCCAGACTCACATTAACAATGTTACCCGGTCAGCCTACTTTCATCTTCGCAATATCAACCGCCTCCGTCCTTCCCTCACTTCCAACAGCACTGCCACAGGATGGGCCACACTCTAGTCACATTCCGCCTAGACTACTGTAACTCCCTCCTCTTCGGTCTCCCCCACAAGTCCATCCATAAGCTCCAACTGGTCCAGAATTCAGCTGCTCGTATTGTCTCCAGAACTCCTTCCATCAATCATATCACGCCCGTTCTTCAACAACTCCACTGGCTTCCTGTCAAATTTCCCATAGACTTTAAAATTCTGCTTCACACTTTCAAGGCCATCCACAACCTCGCCCCCCCATACCTCTCTGACCTCCTCCACATCAACATTCCCTCCCGGACACAGAGCCTTCAGCCGCTCTGCCCCCCGCCTCTGGAACTCCCTCCCCCCCGACATCAGGAACATTAACTCTCTATCCATCTTCAAATCCCGTCTAAAAAACCTACCTCTTCAAACTCTCATACTCACTTTATTTGTCTTCCACCCTGCAGTTTTCTGATTTTATTTTTGTTTTTTATTGCACTTATATGTGTCCTTTGCTCTTTTAAATCGTTGTTTATATGTTGTGTAAGGCGACCTTGAGTGCCCTGAAAGGCACCTTAAATAAAATGTATTATTATTATTATTAAAGCAGTGCTAAATTGCCATCTTTTCTGTCTTGCTTTTTGTTTTGTCTGTATTTGATTTGTTCATGTATCCACATTTTGCCAAAAAATCAATACAAACATTTTGAAATAAATGAACAGCCTCCTCCTGTTGTACTTCCCCTGATTCCAGGCTGGCTTGATCTCAGACCACAGGACAAAGGAGTTGTATGCAGACACGTCGAGAATGTTGTAGAAGACAACGAGGGGCCAACAGGCTGTCATGTACACACTGGTAACCTGAGTTACCTCAGTGGGTAGAGCAGGTGACCAGCAACCAGAAGGTCGCTGGTTCAAACCCCGGCTCCCCCGGGGCGGAACTGAGCTACATGCTGAAGCATCCTTGAGCAAGATGCTGAACCCCAAAATTGCTCCTGATGTGCAGCTGGCACCTTGCGAGGGCCTCAGTGGGCCCTGCGATGAGCTGGCAACTCATCCTGTCCTTCGCCCTGTGAGAACTGGATTAGGCCCCAGTAGCCCAGCAACCCCCCAAAAGGGGGGATAAAGCGGCAACACACCGCGCCCCGAACAGGAAAAGCGGACAAGATAATGAGATGAGATGAGACATTTGCACTGTTTAATTATTGTTATTTTTGTTGCTTTTTTGAATATATTTTTTACATGCTGCCTTTTAAAAGTGCTTTATTTTGCATATTTCTGCTGTATATATTTATATTCCTTTTTACATTGTTGGCATTCTGTGAACAGCAAAGGAAGAATTTCATTGTACAGGGAAACATGTTTCCTTACTGTGCATATGACATTAAACAGTTTGATTCTTGAATCTTGTCAAGGTTATCGACAACCCCTTTGTTGTGATTGCAATCTTCGATGATTTTTGGCCTTTTGTCATCCCTATTGCTCACAGCAGCATCCTGATGCAGAGTGCTCATCAGAAGAACATTTTTCAGTTTTTTGGGGTGATAGGACATCAGAGTATTGGTCTCGGTGAAGGCAAACTTCGATGAGAACTGAGCCCTGTCCGTTTTTGACAGCAGTGCAGGGGCTAGCTCAGGCTTATTCCCACCTTAATGTTCCCACCATGTACAGCTTTCTTTTCAGCAGCTGCAGACCAAGGACATGTGAAGTAAAGAAGTTGTCACAGGTGATCCCTGGAGACCTCCTGTCATGTCAAGGACAACTCGCATGCCCTGATTTTTCCCTGTTTGTGCACCAGCAGGTTTGCCAGTGTATACCTGTATGTGCATAGCTGGACCTGGCATTGCATGCTGCCCATATTTTTATCCCATATTCCCCTGGTTTACTTGAGATGTACTGTTTGAATGGACAGCGACCTCTGAAGGGGACCAGGCACTCATCCACAGTCACATCAGTGCCTGGATCGTACATTAACGGCAGGAGAGACACCCACTTGTCCCATACGTCTTGAATGGGAGCAAGTTTGTCTTGTGCACAGCGATCTTCTCCTGTGTCTTTATCATCAAATCACTCTTGAGATTTTATGAAACATCTTGAGTGTCATGGTAGCACGTAAAATTGCCCTGCCAGACTTGGCATGCCATAAACTAGCTGTAGCTTCTTTACTGGATCGGTACACACCAGCGAGAATCAACATACCCACATATGGCTGCAGGTTCATTCGATCCATCTTTCTCCACTTGTTGCCATACACACGTCACCCCTCCTTGTTTGTCATGTTCAGCACCACCTCTTTCAATAGGCTTGGGCAGTAACAGGTCAAAAGTGGACTTTCTGTCATCAATATGAGACCTTGCATATGCGGTTGGACCATGCCTCTCTCTGCTGTCAACATGCATCGTCCGTCACTGAGAGGGATGGAAGACCAAATCAGTGTATCATCCTTTGACTGGAAATATTCTTCTATCTCAGCTGGGTCCTACTTCCTTGATTCTTCCTCATCAGTTGATTCTTCCTCTTCATCATCATAATAAGTGCAGTCCTCCACTTCTGACACTTCTTCCATTTCAGCTTCAGATTCTACCTCATCATCATGTTCATCATTTTCCTTCACTTCATACCCTTCTTCCATTTATGCAGCAGGCGATGTGGGGGCTTCTTCAGAGGAAGAAATAGCATGTGGTCCGTATGTTGGATCTATCACCTCATTATTATTTCCCTCCTCTTCTGACCCTGAATCCTCCTCATCAGTTGATTCTTCCTCCTCATTATCTTCAGCATTGTCCTCCTGGTCATTCATTTCCACATGGTTCAAAGTGAGCTCACAAGCCTCCTGCGCAGTATAGTGCTTCTGCCTCCTCATTGTGCTGCCTGTCTCAACACCTGTTTTTTGTTGTTGTCATAACCATTGCTTGACCCCACACATCTAACATCCAGAATCAAAGATGTTCTCGAAAGCAGTAGGGTGTGACAATTTGCTCCATTGCACCATTTTGTGCTGCGAGAGGACAACAGAAGTTATTAAATTCAACACCCATAATTCAATCAAATTTATTTTAATCATGAAAAGCATAGTATCGAACAACCCCCATTATTTTCAGACCATTTGATGAATAAAAAACATATTTTGATGGCAAAAGATTTAATTTGGGGTCAGAATGACCCCAGGACAACACAAGAGTTAAGAAAAACAAAAAACTTGAAATAGACAACTTGTTTGCTTTAACTTATCATTCTGAATTAAATACTGGTTGCACCATGACACCATTCACATATACAGTAGATTGGTTCTCACTGTTACTATGTAATTCAGTCTGCCACTGGGCTGGACTTTTCCCAGAAAAAGGAAGGTTGAATTACGGCACAAAGGAAGCACGTCCGCCATTGTGCAACCACAACAGGAAGAGGCATTGTTTTCTCCACTCTCTATCCCTATTCTCTATAAATAACCCTGCTGATGGAGGAGGCAAAGAAAGTGAAGAGGGAGAGTGATAGAAACCAACTTTAACTGTATTATGTTGGTTTTAGCAAGGGCAAAGCATACAGCGTGTAGTTATCTCAATTACCATCAATTATCATCAAGAATACCTATTAGTAAAAATCACAATTAAGTATATGATAAAGAGCAATGTAAGAAAGCTGAGGCTGGATAAAATACTTAGATGTAGAAGAGATTGAGAGGGTCAGGCCGTGGAGCCAGTATGCCTTTCCCTTTCTGATTAAAGTCCAAGTCTTTTCGGTAACTCACACCCCTGTTCGAGGTCTCCAAATTTCCTTGAAGTCCAGACTTCATGCCAGCAGAGTGGACAAAAGAACTCCAATGTCCAAATTATAATCCACAGTTGGTTGGTGAAAATGGTTAATCCATTGCACTCTTGATTCATTGTTGGTTTCGACGGTGAATTCTTTCTGCGATGTTTAGGCTGCACACATACTCCGTCTCATAGATAGATAGATAGATAGAAAGATAACTTTATTAATCCCCAAAGGGAAATTAGGTTATCATAGCAGCAGGTACATTCAAGTACAATACAATCAAAATATAAGGGCAAATATAGAAGCAATAAAGTACTATATACAGTATAAAAAACAACAAAATACTGTTTTGCTACAATCAATACACTTTTATTTTGTAGGTTTTATTTTGAAAATAGGAAGTACATGTGAACAGGTCAGGTGACTCACTTCCTTGCTTATAACCAGGAAATGAACACAAGCATGCTTCAGAGACACTGCTTTGGCTAATTTTCCCTCCTGCTTCCTGCGTTTTATGCTTTTTGATGGCATCGTTGGTATGTATTGATTTGGTTTAATGTTATTAATGATCGCAGATGGTTATTTTGTGATAATGTTTAGTTTGATAAGTTTATGCAGGAAGTCGATCGAGTCATCATGATTACTCCGCCATGACTGTTGTTAAAATTCATGTAAGGGAATAAATGCAAATAGATGTCAATAAATAGTTGATTATGCGTTAAAATACAATGGTTTACAGATAAATAAGTAATAAATACATTAAAAATAGCAGTTAAAAGCAAGCATTTTAGTTCATTTAAGAATGAGTATATTTACATGGTGTTGTGTGTGTAAGTATAAAAAAGAAGCAACTTTATGTGTTCATTATGCTCTTTGTGTGTTTTAGTTTTACTCTTTCTTACATAAATAAACCTGTGGACAACGGACAACTGTCTTCAGAGTCGTGATGTCAGGAAGGAGTTTGTCTAACTGCCAAAGTGTATCACAACACATATACGGAGGGCAGCATAAATACTATATACAATAAAATGCTTAAGCAGTTACAAAATAAGATAAAATACTGAGGTGAATAAAATAAAATGCTGAGCTAAGTGGAACTAAGTGGAACTTAAGGTGCAAGAGAAGTAAGGTGCAGTTCCATTTACAGGGATAATAATTTAAAGCGCAATAAATTATTTGTGTGGTCTTGAGTGAGCGTTGTAAAGTCTGATGGCACCAGGTAGGAATGATTTCCTGTGCTGTTCCTTAAGGCAGTGGGGTTGCATGAGTCTGTAGCTGAAGCTGCTCTTAAGCTTGTCCAGAGTTTTGTGGAGGGGGTGAGAGACATTGTTGTCATAGTTCTGTCTGTTTGTTTCTATTTCCTGTTTTACTTTGAAGTTTTACCCTTGTGTGTCGCATCCTGCTTTTCAGTTCCTCCTGTGTGTTTTTCCCTCCCAGTGCTTTTCCACTCGTTTCCTCACCTGTTCCTCTTCCCTCCTCGCTCCACCTGTTCCTGATCCCCTTGTTAGTGTCTGTGTATATACTCTTTGTTCTCCCTCATGTGTTTGTCAGTTCGTTTGGTCATTCCTCTGTGATGTTCCCTGTTGTTCCTGTTACTCCGTGTTCCTCCGTCGCTCCTCCTGTATCTCCTGGTATGTTTGGATTTTGGTTCCTTGTTTTTTCATTTGATTTGTACTTTGCTTTTGGTTGAACTTTGTTTAAGCTTTGTTGCAACTTTGTTTTTGTCATCCTGTCTCGTTTTGGGTTTGTCTATTTCTTGTGTTTTGGTATTTTGGCTTATATAATTAAAGCTTGCTTTTGTTTCCCCTTATCCTGCTGATGTGTGTGTGCCTGCGTGTCTGCACTTGGGTCCTCCATTTTTGTATAACCTTTGTCCTGACAGAATGAACTGACCCTAAAAATGGACCCAGCAGACATCTTGGATGAACTATTAAACTTAATTGAGGAGTTAGTATGCCTTCGAGGCATGTGGACGGGTTCCACCCATGAGGGACATAGAGAGGCTATCAGATCTTTGACTAACAAAAAGATTTCCTCAAAGCCCTGGTTGAGAGACAAGGTACCATCTCATTTCATGGCCTTTCTAAACAACCCTAAGCCTCAGCTACCAGCCTTCGCCGCCCCTGCCACCGGCCTCCAGAGGGTCCCAGCCATCGCTGCCCCTGCCACTGGCCTCCAGAGGGTCCCAGCCTTCGCCGCCCCTGCCGCCGGCCTCCAGAGGGTCCCAGCCTTCGCCGCCCCCCCAGGGGGTTTCCGCCTTCACCACAGGCTGATGTGGATGATCAGGATATCATCCACTGTCCCTCATCCCAACCTCCTGGTCTCCCCCAACTCTGACTTTGGAAAGTGACGATCTACACCACTTGATGTCGCCATTTTCCTTCTTTCTTTCTTCTGTTTCGTCTGTGCAAAGGATCTTAGCTCGTCTCTCCGCTCGTCTCTCCGCTCGATGAATAATGGTCTCATGATATCTTTGCGTAGGCATTGTGATGCTTCAACTTTTTCTCAACCTCAGCTTAGTACAATACTTTTAATTGATTAATTTGATCATTTAACTGTCACATTGGAACTTCATTACTTTCATTGTTATCATGTCAGCAATCATTACATGTTTGATCAATAACGCAATACAATTGGCAGAGCTCTTATACATTTCTAAATCACTGTTAGGACCAGGTTTATTGTCCTTTTTATACTTTACATCTCAACTTTTCTGACACAGTTAACGAATTTCATAGGTTCAGCGATTGTTAATCTAACTCTGACAGTCCTGAGTATTTTTCTTTGAGGTTATACCAGACAAAGGTAATTAAGAAAATCATCTGTCCATCCCCGTCACTACTACTTGTTTCACTCATTCTTACTAAACTATTCTTTTTTTTTTTTTTTTTTTAAAAACACGCTGCATCATCTTGTCTGCAAGAGGCTATGACGTGGGACATATGGGATTTCCATGACAACAGAGAGGATCTGGACCAGATGAGATGAGATGATGGATGCCCAGGACCAGTGAGTAAGTGATCCTCTCACTGAGACTACAGAAGTACCAGCAGTGACAAAGTGTTAATGAGACGCACTTAGCTTCAAATATATGCATTATATTCATTATAGGAACCTTCTTGAAGGTAATTCCATTGTTTGTATTTATACAAGTTAAACAACATAGCTATCGTCCAAATGATTCGTGTGTGTGTTTCAGAGCAGAATGACTCTGGCTGTTTTTCGAAACCGCATACTACCGTACTGCCTACATACTGCGTTAGTATATACTGTATACTGCATACTGAATGTGGGACTCAGTATGCTACTTCAGCAGGCCGACGCCGTTCTCACCGCAGTATGCAAGTTTCCCAGAATGCATTTCGTGGCGACCGGCAGCAGTAGTTGTAAAACAGGTGCAAAGCTGTTTTATTTCCCGCTGTAGTGCTGTTAATGTCACTTTATCAAGTTTTAATATTTTTTCATGCGAGAAAGTAACCGTTTAGATCCCCAATGTGTGGTTAGTTTACTCAAATGACAGCTGTTTAGTAATTTGCCTCAATGTTTTCGGAGAATTGAAGCTCCGGAAGGAGCGGGTCGTCTCAGAGGCAGCAGCCCCGTCTCCAGAGGTGTTCCGCCGGCCAACATGCGTCAGTCGTGGTCCCGGGGGAGACAGCAAGCCAGTTATCTTATCTTATAGGCTACTATGTCATATTATTTACAGATCAAGTTTAGTTCTTGGAGCTCTGTGCATTAGAAAGAACAATTCTTTTAAGTATTATTTGTTTTTATTCTGTCTGTTCAACGTCCTCCAACAAGGACGGGTGGTGGTGGGGTTCATAATGTTCACAATGATATTTTATTAGTTGTTGGTTTAACCATGGATGAGGTAATGGCTGTTATGTTATTTTCTTTTCAATGACATTCCTTGTTACATGTTCATTGCTGGATTTATGGAAAAACATCAACCAATATTGCATATCCATAATTATTATAATGGATAGTTAAAGAATACTTACACTATAACGAAAATTAGAAGTGTAACTCAAAAAAAAAAAAAATTACGCCTATTTTGAATTTTACTCGAATACAAATACTTTTCCCCCCTCAACAAATACAAATACAGATTCAAATATCGGCTGCTCTGCACACCCCTAGTATACAGTATAGCGCTGTCTCTGGAGCTCTGTATGTACAGAAATCACCAAATATTAATAATAAAAAAAATGTTTTAATTAACAGTACTTTTTTTCATTTCATATGTACAACAGCCTGGAATTCTATTGTCCCTTTAGCTTTCGTCACAATAGTCAAGTAGCCAATGCACTGTACTTATGTTATATAAACAAACATAAACGCTGTACTGCTCCGGTGTACGTGACGAGGACTTCATGATCCAGGCTCCAGCGCATTGCATTGTGGGAAACAGTAGGCAGAGTAGACTGGTCGTATGCATACTGGAAATATTTTCCGACTCAGTAGGACATCCGGGAACTTTTCGCATACTGCAGATTAAGCTTTTGTTTGCATACTGCATACTACTACATACTACATTTTGGCCAAATCAGTACGTACTAGCAGTATAGTATGCGGTTTCGAATACAGCGTTCATGTTTGGTGCCCTGGAGAAGCTGAGAGTGGACGTCAACCCACCAATCCTCCATGAAGACCCAGTGGACCACTGAACCACTCTCAGCACACAACTTGCTTCCAGGCACCAGAGCACTGTGTGAACACCTAGTGAAGTCATCACCACCCCCCGAGCCTTCAACCCATTACACCTACCTCTTCAGCCACCAGTCCAGACGATGAGGAGCGCCCCCGACCAGCACAGACGATTGTTATTTTCATCTGCTTCTTCTTCTGTGCTGCTGGATTTGGGATCACACACGCACACACACCAGAAATCAAGACGGTGAAGACAGATCATCAGATTCTCATCTTTCATGTATGATTCACAAATCTGACAATGTTTGAATCAAATAAATATTGTGTGAAATTTGACTGAAGTGTGTTCCTGAACTTTTAATGATCTCATCATGACGAGGCGTCCAAGAAACTGAAGGCTGATGTGATGCTGGCCTGACATGTCTTCTCTGGAGGCCGGTTATTTGCTGTTCAGTGCTTGAGGAAGGGCACTGTAGGTAGACATGATTGTAGTCATTATCTTTAACACTACAGTCAGTACTTAAAGCAATATTATGTAGATATTGGCTTTATAATGTAATAAATTATATTTATTTATTTATTATTTTTTTTATTTGGACAGAAGCGCAATAAAAGTGCCACTGAGGGTCACTGTCATTTATCAGTAACTCACAGGGTTCACTTCCAGTTAGGCATAGGCTATTATAAACATTTTATGATAAACATATTATAAACAAGATTTTTTTTATTTAACTTTGTATTTGCCAACTTTTACATCTGTAACATTACATAAAAATGTAGAAGAATTGGAGACTTTATTAACTTTAAGTTGGCCCATTTTTATAATATATACCAATTACAAACTTCTCAATTTGAAATACTGCCTAAATTCCATAAGAGTCTATTAACAGTTAAAATACATCTTAAGCTAAACCTTTAAGAAGGTTTGTCTTTAAATACATTTTGCTCCATTACAGGAAAAAAGACATGAAGACAAACTTCTGCTGCTGGGATGCTCATGCTCTGTAAGTCAGCAGCGAGGGTCTCTTGTTTTCTCAGAGGAATAAAAGCATTCTTTATTCCTTTGTGTCAAGTTTCTCTGCTAAGTGCAATTTCTCACCATATCTGCAGTATTAGCATCACTGTGCACACTGATGGGTACTCATATGCTGAAATCATTTAAATACCAAACAATACAGGAACAGACATCTTACTGGACCTTAGATCACTGGAGTTGTCTCATTGCACACACAGGCCGATCGCTAAACATGGGTGGGAATTTTGTTTTTTGTCAGGCTAAATCATATTCAGCTAAAAATCTTTTCCACCTTTATGTAGAGGGTTGTGTTATTGTGTTTGTGGACTAATGTTAGGCTGTGTACATGACGAGAAAGATGTTAGAATTAACCCTGTGCTGACTGAGGATCTGTACCACATTGTATGCACATTTTAGGCACATTATATTTTGGGTAAATTTAACATGCATACATCTCATTATGTTACACAAAGAACCCAAGTCCAAGAAGAATATTTTCAGTAAATGAAGCATCATCAGAAGCATCTCTATCCACCTGTCAAATCATCATTAAATTCCCATGGTCCATCTGCACAGGTGTACATGCCTGAGTAAAAGTAAAGATAGAGTGTTACAATATTACTTTGGTAAAAGTGAAATAATTTTATTTGTAGAGCACCTTTATAAACAGAGTTAACAAAGTGCTTTCAAATCAAATCAAATCAAATTTTATTTGTATAGCCCAAATTCACAAATCACAGTTTGCCTCAGAGGGCTTTACAATCTGTACAGAGACGACACCCTCTGTCCTTCGACCCTCGATTCGAGTGAGGAAAAACTTGCCCCCAAAAAAAGGCCCTTTTAACAGGGAAAAAAAAATGTTGAAGAAACCTCAGGAAGAGCCACAGAGGAGGGATCCCTCTCCCAGGACGGACAGACGTGCAATAGATGTCGCATGTACAGAGCAGATCAATGAGATCACAATGTATACAATTATAATGGATGGTTGACAGGAATGAAAGCACATAAAGAGGCATCACAGCAACAACAATGAAATGCACATGGAAATGTGATTACTAGTGATAACAGTAGTAGTGGTTAACGGTAAGGATAGTATGTAGTAATGCATTACAATAATAGTAGTGGAACGTATGTAACAGAGATATGACTAATATTAGCGACAGTAGTGGTGGGTGTCAGGCAGGGTCATGGCAGTAGGCGCATCCACGATCAGGCAGGGCCATAGCAGTAGGCGCATCCACGATCAGGCAGGGCCATAGCAGTAGGCGCATCCACGATCAGGCAGGGCCATAGCAGTAGGCGCATCCACGAACCACGACCCGGGCGCGGCCAGGATCCATGGGAGCCTGTAGGACTAGAAAGCACAAGGACTCCGGGGAAGAAGTGAAGTCAGTGACATGCAGAGATGGGGCATGTATACAGGCATAATGTATACAGATGGAGAGGAGAGGAGGAAGCTCAGTGTGTCATTTGTCCCCCGGACTGGGCCTATAGCAGCATAACTAAGAGCTGGTCCAAAACAGGCCTGGGCCAGCCCTAACTATAAGCTCTATCGAAAAGGAAGGTCTTAAGTCTACTCTTAAAGGTAGAGAGGGTGTCCGCCTCCCGGACCAAAACAGGAAGATGGTTCCACAGAAGAGGAGCTTGATAACTGAAGGCTCTGGCTCCCATTCTGCTTTTGGAGACTTTAGGAACTACAAGTAATCCTGCGTTCTGGGAGCGTAATGCTCTAGTTGGGTGATAGGGTAGTAAGAGCTCCTGGAGATATGATGGTGCCTGACCATTAACAGCTTTGTAAGTGAGGAGAAGGATTTTAAACTCTATTCTTGATTTTACAGGGAGCCAGTGCAGAGAGGCCAATACAGGAGTAATATGATCTCTTTTTTTTTAGTTCCTGTCAGTACACGTGCTGCAGCATTCTGGACCAGCTGGAGACTCTTTAGAGACTTGTGAGGGCAGCCTGATAATTGAGAATTACAATAGTCCAGCCTGGAAGTAACAAATGCATGGACTAGCTTTTCTGCGTCTTTTTGAGACAGGATGGGCCTGATTTTTGCAATGTTACGTAGATGAAAAAATGCAGACCTTGAAATTTGTTTTATGTGGGAGCAAGGGAGTAGGTTTGATTTTGAGATTGGTGGGGACACAAAAGTGCTCCATGGCAGCACTCCTGAAAGCTGACGTTTTTTTGCATTAGCAATCATAATTTCACGTCATGCAGATGTTATAGATTAAAGCAACTAATGAAAGACAAAGAGGCAACTTCGAAGAGTTCTCATCTTTACTCTTTAGTGCAGGGCTGTAGGGCTGTAGTGCAATACAGTAAAACATGATGGGGCCTCTTAGAACACCAGACTTGATATAAAGCTCTGATTTTAAAGCCACATGGGTGAAGCATTGCCATTCAGATCATCATCACACTAACATTTGTCACAGTGCTGAATCTCATGACTAACATATCCATCATTATTTAACCTCACCTGTGAATTTCCAGCCTCTCTTTCAGCTTCTCCTCCTCCATCTCCTCCAGCTTCTCCTCCTCTATCTCCTTCAGCCTCTCCTTCTCTACCTCCTCCTGCCTCTCTTCCTTCATCTGCTCCGGCCCCTCCTTCTCTACCTCCTCCTGCCCCTCTTCCTTCATCTGCTCCAGCCTCTCCTTCTCTACCTCCTCCTGCCTCTCTTCCTTCATCTGCTCCGGCCCCTCCTTCTCTACCTCCTCCTGCCTCTCTTCCTTCATCTGCTCCGGCCCCTCCTTCTCTACCTCCTCCTGCCCCTCTTCCTTCATCTGCTCCAGCCTCTCCTTCTCTACCTCCTCCTGCCTCTCTTCCTTCATCTGCTCCGGCCCCTCCTTCTCTACCTCCTCCTGCCCCTCTTCCTTCATCTGCTCCGGCCCCTCCTTCTCTACCTCCTCCTGCCTCTCTTCCTTCATCTGCTCCAGCCTCTTCTTCTCTACCTCCTCCTGCCTCTCTTCCTCTACCTTCTCTGGCCTCTCCTCCTCCATCTCCTCCAGCCTCTCTGCTGTCTGTCACCTTACAAAAATATGTTGATGCATGACATGAACAGATACATTAGGGATACAATGATCATAGAGCTTGATGGTACAGTTATTGCCTGAGCAAAAAAGGCTTTTACTAAATATTAAGATTACTTAATATTAATTAATTATATTTTATAATTATAAAATCACATGATCATCTAGTATCTGAGGTTTTATTGTATTTCCACCATAAATTTTCTTTATTTGTGTTTTTAAACCGTTGCTCTCTTCTACACAAATACATGAAAATAAGAATTAAAAAATAACTTTTAAATTAAATATTCTCTTTTATTCAATATCTGTATTGTTGAACCTCTACCTATACACCCTTGAAGTAACTTACACTTTGACTCTCTCACTTTGAGTCTCTTATATCCAGTTTTCTTTTCTTTGACATCCTTCAAATCATATACAGCACACGCGCACGCACACACGTACATGCATGCAAACAGGCACAAACACAAATGTAAATGACACCACTGATATTAAAATCCATCTAGCTGACGTGACCCAGGAAGAACAAATGCCGAACATGTTGACAACTTACACAGTTGCAGATAACACGCACTGCCTCTCGTCCGGTCCAACTAGCAGATTGCAGGGACAAGCAGAAGGAGTGACAGTGGGGACACATGTAAGTTAGCGAGAAACCGGCAGCCGATCAGGGAGCGGTATTTAGGTTAGAGGCGGGACTTCTAGCAGAGACCGACATTTAACCCTTTGTGTGCCATAATCATTGACTTAACACTACGGACAGCGGTTGTATTGATAGTGACTACACAGTAGCGGCCGAATATTGGTAGGGATGTGTCCCAAGCGTCCCTACCCAATTCTACGCCCTTGTGTGGGAGACAGAACAACAGCACAAATTCAGGAAAATAATATGACAGGATGCATAACAGTCAAGCCAAACTAGTTGAAGTTAAACAGGAAGCAACCCATACTAATAGTACTTGAGTAGTATCTGATATAAAATTTAATTAAGTATCCAAAGTACAAGTAGATATATTCACATGCCTGTATACACTGTGTACTAGGGGTTGACTGATTATCGACTTTACATTAGATTAGATCCAATTAAATTAAATAAGTAATTAAGCAAAGTAACTATTAACTAAAGTTATCGGATAAATGGGGTGTGGAGTGTGTAAAAATACAACATTTGCCTCCAAAATGCAGTGGAGTGGAAGTATAAAGTAGCAGAAAATGGGAAAAGTCAAGTAAAGTACAAGTACCTTAAAATCATACTTAAGTACAGTACCTGAGTAAATGTTGAGTAAACGAGTTATATCATGCATCATTTAAATGAAGCTTTCTCCTTTAATTGCCAATTAAACAGATGAGATGAAGGTTCTTAGTCATCCAGGTCATGGTAAGATGTTTACACTGTTAACACTGTTTCCAGTATGTTCTATTTTAGGTCCCTTTACCAAAATGGCTTTCATTTTCCAATTCTCTAACTATGTGATCACTTCTTTTCCCTTAAAAGTGTGTTTTAAAGCTCTGCACTCTTCTGTCAGCAACCTCAGTCAATACTACGTTCCTGCAGTAGCGGCGCTTCAGTTTCAGCACCCTAGTTTAATACTTTCGTTATAGTTTTAAAGTAATACTTTGTGACTCATAATGTATAATTTTAAGGTTGATTCCGCCCAAATAAAATGTTGATTCATTATGTATAGCTTTAAAGGTAATACCAAGGAAAACAACACAAACAAAACAAAGCGAACAGAAGTAAGTCAGCTGCATCCAATCTCCAGTCTATCAGTCCTCAATGACTTTGAGAGAGAGAGAGAGAGAGAGAGAGAGAGAGAGAGACAGACAGACAGACATTGTTTGTCATTGTTGTTATTTGTTGTGTTCTGTCCGAGTGTTTGGACAGATGCTTTGGCAACATTGTTGTTGAAAAACTTTCATGCCAATAAAGCCCCATTTGAATTGAATTGAATTGAATTTGAATTGAATTGAATTGAATTGAGAGACAGAGAATTTTGAATTTTCAAACCTCTTTATTTGCCAAACACAATTTTTAAATACAATGACATTGCATTTTCAAAACAAAAATAAAATGTTAATAAATAAAAATGAATGAATGAATAAATAAACAACAACAAAAAAACATAATTTAACTCACACGAGTCCACATTATTTGTGGTTCTGTAAAAACTGATATCAACATGTAATCTGGCTCCATCACTCTAACAAACAACGTAGATGCATCAAAATCCAAAGAGTTTTCGAACTTGTTCCTTCTGCTGAGGTAGATCGCCATTTTAGCTTGACCCAAAATAAAGTTCAACAACTGACACTTCAGTCTCCTCTTCTGAGTGTAAGTAGAACATATTTAACAATAAACATTTTTGTAGAAAAAGTGTCTCCAAACATCCTGAACATTCGCTGCAGCAGCTGAAACAAGGAGCCCAGTCTGCCACAGTCCATGAAGCAGTGATACACCATCTCTCTGTGTGAGCAGAAAGGACACTTCTCACTTACATTTGGGTTAATTACAGAAACAAAAGCATTTACAGCTACAATCCCGTGCAGAAATCTCCACTGCAAATCTCCAACCCTTTCAGTTAACGGTGGTTTATAAAGTGCTCTCATCAACATTTGGCTGACAGTGTCCGTTACTGTGTGCTGCTAACAAAGACAGTTCAGCCTGTGTCAGCTCACGCCTCCAGGTGTTGAGCAGGTGGGTTATGAACCTGACAGACCTGACTCCCAGACGAGAGGCCAGAGCTGCAGTGTTGATCAGACATGGTCCGCATTGTTGCACCACGTGTCCCAGCGTGACGACCCTCGAGCGGAGCAGCTGCAGCACAGAGGGTCCCGCTGTGTGCTCTGCATTGAAGCGGGTCCTGTGCACCACTGGCTCTTTCAAAAGCCAAAACAGGGAATTAAGTATTAAGTGGCCAGACTTTGTGGAACAACCCACACACAGTAAACAGTCCATTGTAAAACTTTGGAAGGTAGCACAGTTTGTGAGCACTCAGGTCCATCAGAAACAGAGGCTCAGCAAGACCCAAACCTCCAGCCCAGCTCAGTATGGCTTGGGCTATGGGCCTCCAGACGAGGTCTGCTGGACCGGCGAGGAGCCTCTGGACGAACTGGAGCCTGAAAGCAGCGCCCCTGCTGGCCAGGTGAATGAGCCCCTGTCATCTGTATTCCTTGGGCAGAAACAGCATGCTCTGCGGGACCCAGTGCAGATGGTCCCAGAAGAAATCCACAAACACGGCTTGTATGTCAATGTCACTGGACAAGACCTGGATCTTGGCTATGAGACCAGAGTTGAACCCAAAAGCATCCAGTGTCTGCCACAAGTACCGATGTTCAACTCGCTCAAAAGCCTTTTCTTGATCTATAGAAATCAGACCAAGTTCAAATCAAATCAAATCAAATCAAATCAAATCAAATTTTATTTGTATAGCCCAAATTCACAAATCACAGTTTGCCTCAGAGGGCTTTACAATCTGTACAGAGACGACACCCTCTGTCCTTCGACCCTCGATTCGAGTGAGGAAAAACTTGCCCCAAAAAAAAGGCCCTTTTAACAGGGAAAAAAAAATGCGGAAGAAACCTCAGGGAGAGCCACAGAGGAGGGATCCCTCTCCCAGGACGGACAGACGTGCAATAGATGTCGCATGTACAGAGCAGATCAACGAGATCACAATGTATTCAATTATAAGCGATGGTTGACAGGAGTGAAAGTACACAAAGATGTATTACAGCAATAATGATTAAATGCACATGGAAATGTGATTACTAGTGATAACAGTGGTAGTGATCAATGGTAAGGATGGTATGTAGCAATGCAGTACGATAATAGTAGTGGAACGTATGTAACAGAGATGTGACTAATATTAGCGACAGTAGTGGTGGGTGTCAGGCAGGGTCATGGCAGTAGGTGCATCCACGATCAGGCAGGGCCATAGCAGTAGGCGCATCCACGATCAGGCAGGGCCATAGCAGTGGGCGCATCCACGATCAGGCAGGGCCATAGCAGTGGGCGCATCCACGATCCACGACCCGGGTGCGGCCAGGATCCAAGGGAGCCTGTAGGACTAGAAAGCACAAGGACTCCGGGGAAGAAGTAAGTCAGTGACATGCAGAGATGGGGCATGTATACAGGCATAATGTATACAGATGGAGAGGAGAGGAGAGGGGAGGAGAGAGAAGCTCAGTGTGTCATTGTCCCCCGGACTAGGCCTATAGCAGCATAACTAAGAGCTCGTCCAGGACAGGCCTGGGCCTGTCCTGGACCAGCCCTAACTATAAGCTCTATCGAAGAGGAAGGTCTTAAGTCTACTCTTAAAGGTAGAGAGGGTGTCCGCCTCCCGGACCAAAACAGGAAGATGGTTCCACAGAAGAGGAGCTTGATAACTGAAGGCTCTGGCTCCCATTCTACTTTTGGAGACTTTAGGAACTACAAGTAATCCTGCGTTCTGGGAGCGTAATGCTCTAGTTGGGTGATAGGGTAATATGAGCTCCTGGAGATATGATGGTGCCTGACCATTGACAGCTTTGTAAGTGAGGAGAAGGATTTTAAACTCTATTCTTGATTTTACAGGGAGCCAGTGCAGAGAGGCCAGTACAGGAGTAATATGATCTCTTTTCTTAGTTCCTGTCAGTACATGTGCTGCAGCATTCTGGACCAGCTGGAGACTCTTTAGAGACTTGTTAGGGCAGCCTGATAATAGAGAATTACAATAGTCCAGTCTGGAAGTAACAAATGCATGGACTAGCTTTTCTGCGTCTTTTTGAGACAGGATGGGCCTGATTTTTGCAATGTTACGTAGATGAAAAAATGCAGACCTTGAAATTTGTTTTATGTGGGAGTTGAAGGACATATCTTGATCAAAGATAACCCCCAGATTCCTGACGGTGGTGCTGGAGGCCAAGTTAATGCCATCCAAACTCGCTATATCATTAGATAATGCATCTCTAAGGTGTTTAGGACCAAGTACTATAACTTCGGTTTTATCTGAGTTTAACAGCAGAAAATTGCAGGTCATCCAGGTCTTAATGTCCTTGAGACATGCATGGAGTTTAGTAAGCTGATTAGTTTCATTTGGCTTTATTGATAGGTATAACTGTGTATCATCTGCATAACAATGAAAGTTTATGGAGTGTTTCCGAATTATATTTCCTAGAGGGAGCATATATAAGGTGAATAGTATGGGTCCAAGCACGGAGCCTTGAGGAACACCATGACTAACCTTGGTATACAGGGATGACTCATCATTAACATGTACAAACTGAAGTCGATCCGATAAATAGGACTTAAACCAGTTTAATGCGGGTCCTTTAATGCCAATTAAGTGTTCCAGTCTCTGTAGTAGAATATGATGATCAATGGTATCAAATGCAGCACTAAGATCTAGTAAGACCAGGACAGAGACAAGTCCTTTGTCAGAAGCGATTAGGAGGTCATTTGTAACTTTCACCAGTGCCGTCTCTGTGCTATGATGTGCTCTAAAACCTGATTGAAAATCCTCATATAAACTATTTTTATGAAGAAAGTCACATAGCTGGTTGGCGACTGCTTTCTCAAGGATCTTGGAGAGGAAAGGGAGGTTGGATATAGGTCTATAGTTGGCTAAAGTTTCTGGATCAAGATTAGGCTTTTTAAGGAGCGGTCTAATTACAGCTAGTTTAAAGGACTGTGGTACGTATCCTGTTAATAGAGACAGGTTGATCATTTCTAGTAAAGATGTGCTAATTAAAGGTAAAGTTTCTTTCAGCAACCTAGTTGGGATGGGGTCTAGGAGACAAGTTGTTGGTCTAGATGAAGAAACCATCGAAGTTAGTTGGTGGAGGTCAATGGGAGAGAAGCAGTCTAAATATAAGTCAGAATTTACAACTGTTTCTGAGGTTCCTGTGTTTAAAGATACAATAGTGCCAGTTGAGGGCAAGCGATGATGGATTTTGTCTCTAATAGTTAAAATTTTATCATTAAAGAAGTTCATGAAGTCATTACTACTGAGCGTTGTAGGAATACATGGTTCAGTAGAGCTGTGACTTTCTGTCAGCCTGGCTACAGTGCTGAAAAGAAACCTGGTGTTGTTTTTGTTTTCCTCTATTAATGACGAGTAATAGCTTGCTCTGGCATTGCGGAGGGCCTTCCTATATATTTTAAGGCTATCTTTCCAGGCTAAGCGGGATTCTTCCAAGTTGGTGGAACGCCATTTCCTTTCAAATTTCCGTGATGTTTGCTTCAATTTGCGGGTATCCGAGTTATACCAGGGTGCTAACCTCCTGTGCTTTATAGGTTTCCTTTTCAGGGGGGCAATAGAGTCCAGTGTTGTTCGCAATGAGCCTGCAGTGCTATCAACAAGATGATCGATTTGTGAGGAACTGAGGTTAGTGGAGGAGTCCTCTATTATATTGAGACATGGCATTGAGTTTAGTGCCAGCGGTATAATTTCCTTAAATTTAGCTACAGCACTATCAGATAGACATCTAGTGAAGGAGTTTTTATCTAATGGTGTGTAGTCCAGTAATAGAACTTCAAAAGTTATTAAGTGATGGTCTGATAAAAGAGGATTCTGTGGAGAAACTGTTAGATTTTCAATCTCGATACCATAAGCTAGAACAAGGTCAAGGGTGTGGTCAAAACAGTGAGTTGGTTTATGTACACACTGAGAGAAGCCAATAGACTCTAATAATGAGATAAATGCAGTACTAAGGCTATCATTAACGACATCCACATGAATATTAAAATCACCTGCAATAATTACTTTATCTGATTTGAGGACTAGACTTGATAAAAACTCAGAGAATTCAGATAAAAATTCTGAGTAAGGACCAGGTGCTCGATACACTACAACAAATAGAACTGGCTGTAAAGTTTTCCACGTTGGATGTGAAAGACTCAGAACAAGGCTTTCAAATGAGTTATAATTTAATTTAGGTTTAGGAATGATTGACAGACTTAAGTCATAAATAGCTGCAACACCACCTCCTCGGCCGGAGCCTCGAGGAATGTGAGTATTAATGTGACTGGGTGGAGTGGATTCATTCAGGCTGACATATTCTTCAGGATGCAGCCAAGTTTCAGTAAGACAGAATAAATCAATATTACAGTCTGAAATTAAGTCATTTACTAGTACAGCTTTTGATGACAGGGATCTGAAATTTAGGAGTCCGCATTTAATTCTCTTGTCTTGTTTTGAGATTGCAGAGTTGCTGTTAATTTTTATTAGATTTTCATGCACAACTCCTCTTCTGTGGACTTTTGATTTGATTAATTTAATTAATTTAGGTGGTCGGGGGGCAGACACAGTCTCAATGAAGTTTTGGGTGTGCAACTGATCTAATGGAAGCTCAGAGAAGCGTGTAAGACCGCAGCTCTGCCTCCTGGTCTCAACTCTGGGTTGTCAGGCTGGTTGTTGGCTAATGAAATGGGTTAAATTTCTAGAGATGAGAGCCGCTCCGTCCAAAGTGGGATGGATGCCGTCTCTCCTAATGAGACCAGGTTTTCCCCAGAAAGTCCGCCAATTATCAACAAAGCCCACATCGTTTGCTGGACACCACCTCGACAGCCAGCGGTTGAATGATGACATGCGGCTGAACATGTCATCACTGGTTAGGTTTGGCAGGGGCCCAGAGAAAACTACGGAGTCCGACATTGTTTTGGCGTAGTTACACACCGACTCAACATTAATCTTAGTGACTTCCGACTGGCGTCGCCGGCAGTCATTACCGCCGACATGTATTATGATCTTACTATATTTACGTTTAGCTTTAGCCAGCAGTTTCAAATTTGATTCGATGTCGCCCGCTCTGGCCCCTGGGATGCATTTCACTATGGTCGCTGGTGCCGCTAACTTCACGTTTCGTACTATGGAGCTGCCAATGACCAGAGTTTGTTTCTCAGCGGGTGTGTCGCTGAGTGGGGAAAATTTGTTTGAAACGTGAAGCGGCAGATGGTGTAACGTGGGCTTTGGTTTGGTATTATGCTTCCTTCGTTCAGTCACCCAGCCGCCCTGCTGTCCCGGCTGCTCGGGAGTTGCCGAGGGACGGCTAGCTGAAGCTACAGTTGCTCGGTCCGCACTAGCTAAGTGGCTAGCTGCAGCAGTTACAGTCGGAGTTTCCATGCTGCGGAGCCGAGCCTCCAACTCACTGAGCCTCGCCTCCAACGCTACAAATAAACTACACTTAATACATGTACCAGTATCACTAAGGGAGGCAGAGGTGTAACTGAACATCTGGCACACTGAGCAAGAGAAAAGAGGAGAGCGGGAGGGAGAGAGAGAAGCCATCGCTAGCTGATAGTGGCTAAGCTAGGACACGATAGATTAGCCAGCAGAGCTAAGAGAGCTACAAACAGCAGCAAGCCCGGCGACCAAGCTATAAACACAGAGTATTGTTGAATGCCTTAGTGGACCAGCAAGTGCCCGATCACAAGCGGGATCTCGGTCGCTGCAGAAGGAATACAACAATAATCTGCTTGGACGAGCCGGAGCAGCACAGTTACGCTATCAGTCAGTAACACAACAACAGGAAATGACGCAACACGCTTACCGTAGTACGTAGCAGGGCCTGATCAGCCAGTCACTAACAATCATCAAGTAGTGTTCACAGCCCAATGAACTGGAGAGGTCCAGAATGTCCCGAAAAGTTGTCAGAGATCAGCCTGCCAGGTACACAATAGGTCTGGTCAACGTGAATGACATGCTCCATCACTTTTCTCAGCCTCATGGCCACCTTGGACAAGATTTTGTAGTCTGTGCAGAGCAGAGCTACTGGCCGCCAGTTCTTTATCTACTGTAGATTCCCTTTCTTGGAGAGGAGGGTGAGGACCGTTCTCCTGCAGCTCAGAGGTAACCGTCCTTTATTAAAACTGTCTCTGAGAACGAGTAACAAATCTTGGCCAATCACAGGCCAGAAAACCTTGTAAGAAATCTGCAGGAAGACCATCGATGCCTGGAGCTTTTCCACTATCCAGGTTCTGCAGCACAGCAGCTAGTTTATCTGCAGAGATCTGTGCGTCCAGCTCAGCGTTGGCCTCCACGGGAACCTTGGGTAGACCCTCGCAGAAAGACTGCGCCACCTTCGTCTCTCCTGGAACTCCTTCTTAAAGAGCCCCTCATAGAAGGCGTCTGCAAATCCACGTATCTCTCCCGACTCTTGCAGCAGCTGCCCAGTGTTGGACTGCAGGGAATGCGTTCGAGGCCAAAGAAAAAGTGAGTGGGAGCATCCATTTTAGCAACATTTTGGACACGGAATCGAACCAGATCAACTTGAGCAGAGAAACTCAGCAGGTCAGACAGAGCTGACTTTTTCCTTTTGAGAACTTTGATATGTTCTCTTTCTCCTGTGAAATCTGTTAAATCTTGCAGCTCCACTATTTCTCTCTCCAGAGCTTTCATAGACCTGGTCATGTCCCTTGTGACATTGAGAGTGTACTGTAGGCACAGATGCTTTATTTTACCCTTCCCTATATCCCACCACTGTTGTAAAGAAGTGTATTCAGATTTTGACTCTGTATAGTTTTCCAAAAACAGAATGAAAGCATTCCTAAAAACAGTATCAGAAAGCAAGGCTACATTGAAATGCCAATAGTGGGTTTTCACGGTGCATCATCACTGCATCATCAAACCGGAAGTCGCCATATTGGAGGTACTCAGCAGGTAAACAAAGCACACACACTCAAGCAGATCCCGAACGTCGAACGAAAGGAAATGGTGAATTATTGCCGTGTTTGTGGCTCTACCAATCAGTCAGACCATGAAAAACATTTGGAGTTTTATAGACTGCCAAAAGTTATAACAAATCAGGGAGAACAATGTCAAAAGTTATCAGAGGAAAGGAGGCGCTTGTGGTTAGCGAAGCTAAACCAGGATCTATGAGGCAAAAATCTGGACAACATCCAAATTTGTTCGGCCCATTTCTTGTCAGGTAAGTGAATAATTGATAGCAGCGGCTCTTAACTAATTTTCTAGTGTGATGATAATGATATAATTCATATCAAGCTACTGCATGTGGCATTATTGACTTAATATAATCACATTTAATAGCCTGCTACAGTAGCAACACAGTTCTTAAAATGTAGAGCTAAAATGTGCTATATTTCTCATTGTATTGCAGGTAAAAGGTCTGACCTTTATCAAAAGGATGACCCAGATTGGGTGCCATCTGTTAGAATGACAGGTCAGCAAAGGTCACCTGAAGAAAGAGGGACATCATGCTTCAAACGTCGTTTGAATAGAACCCAGCAGAGACTGAAGGATGAAGCTGCTGCTCCTGCCGATGCTGCTGCTGCTGGGACTGATGACCCTGAGACTGATGACCCTATGACAAGTGATTATGTCAGCAGTAATTTGTTAGTGTGCAGGTGTAATTGTCGGCAAGCCATGTTTTTAATTTGGCTGTAAAAGTGGAGTATGTATGTGTATCTTTGATATGGGTGGGAAGTGAGTTCCGATTATATATTGCTTTAACAGAGAATGATAACTGACCAAATGTACTTTTCTTGAGTGGGACTGATAAGTCAGCACGTGTGGTGCTTCTAGTGATCTGAATAGTGCTGCGTTGGTTTATGAGTGAGTTCAGTGGAGGGGGAGCTAAACCATGCAGGATTTAAGTTAAGTCATTGTTATTGTATTGTTTTGGAAGAGAACACACAGCATAACACTTTCATCAGAACACAGATTTATTAAAGGAAAACCACACAGTTATCAGAGCACTTAGCTTATAAACTATACACAGGGTTCGTACGGGTGCTTGAAATCCTTGAAAGTGCTTGAACTTCAATGTTGTGTTTTCAAGGTCTGAAAAGTGCTTCGATTTTAGTTTAAGTGCTTGAAAGTGCTTGACATTATAACTCTGTCTTTCACAAAATTGGAATCAGACTGGATAGTTTGCTTATTACAAGGAGAAATAAAATCGCCTGGGCTCTGCTGAGCCTCTCTGCTCCTCTCTCTCCTGTGTGTAACCCTGCCCCGCCCCTTCGAAGAGAGACAGCAGGAGATGACAAAATGCCAGGAGGCTGCCGGTTTAACGAGCGTTGGCTTGAAAATGAACTACAAACAATGGTTAAGACGAGGACCGAATCAAAGAGTGGCGTCATGCAAGGTCTGCAAAAATATATTTCAGATTTGTGCAATGGGAGAGTCTGCGCTCTCCAGTCACATGCAAGGAAGTTAAGACTTTCTGAATAACTTAGGCCAACGCTGAACGTTAACACTGTTTATGCTAACTGCTAACGTTAGTTAAATTAGCGGTTTTACAGGCTAAATTATATAAAATGTAGGGTTGTCAAAGTTAACGCGTTAACGCATGTGATTAATATGGAAACCATAACGCGCTTAAGAATAATTAAGGTACCATTAATCACGTTATGTGACCTAGTTAAGTTAGCGCCTGTCTGTGTATGCAGTCTATGGCCTTTGTGTGTATTGTCACACATGCAGCCTGGTAGCGATAGAGAAGGATGGCTGAGGAGAAGGTCGAATTTGATGCAATTTGGACTGATGACACGTTCAGTATTAATAAACTTTAATTAATAAGCAAACAGCACTCTGTGCAGCACAGAGCATCTCTCCTGCTGCTGACAGGCTGTCAGCAGACGAGTCACTCACACTGGTTAAGAGCTTAAAGTGCCAGAGTCACAAACGGGACTGTTCAGTTTGTCTCTGTGACGTCACACCAGGCACTGACATCTGTAAAAGCTGTAACTGTGAAAAGGGAATGTTCACTTTTCATTACTTACTTCTAATAAAGTTTCTTATAAAGTTATTTATTTATTTTTAATATTGACTCTGCCAGATTAGATGGCGAGCCAAGACTTCTTACAGATAGGTGACACATTTTGAAACATAAAAATTTATGTCAAAAAAGAAAATTACAGGGTGCTCTCAGGTCTCTCTTTGTCTCGGTGCGAGTGTGCCTGAGGAACGCCAAGTGGCTTCCCTTTTTTTGGATAAAACTTTGTGTTCTCCTTTAATTTCTAAACTTTTTGCTATTATGAAACATAATTTTAGATGTTTACAGCGTAATACAATGTACATAATTGTGATAGAGTTGCAGTAGTTGCTGTGTGAGTTGTCCGCTGTGATATTGGCTTTTTGACTACTGTATGGACTTTTCTGGCTTGCAATCTTGGATTCTGGACTTTGGCTAACTCTGGTAAGACCCGCGATTTGAAACATCTGGCATTTGGAACACGGACAAATCAGAAAGGAACGGAGGAGAAGCAGGTCGCGTTTTGGTGAGTTGGCTAGCTGCCAGCTAACAGCTGATCTGCCGGTGAACAGCTGATCAAGCCGTCAGCTGTCACCGATCAAACGGAGCATAATGGGGCCGAAAAAAATCCTGACCCTGACCACGGAGGAAGTCGATGACATAAAAAAGTCACTCGACTTCCTATCAGAGGAAGTTTCTGCTGTGAGGACGCAGCAGAATAACATCTTGAAGCTGGTTGATGAGGTGAAGGTGCTCCGTTTGCAAAATGCAGAGAAGGACAAGCGGCTTGCCTACCTGGAAAATCGGGTCGAGGACCTCGAACAGTACACCAGGATGAATGATATTGTCATTACTGGAATACTAATAAATCCACGGTCCTATGCGAGGGCAGTGACGGCAAGCAGCGAGGGGGAACCCGGATGTGAGGCGAGCTCAACCGAGCAACAGGTGGCTGCATTTCTGCAGTCAAAAGGGATTGCTCTGGAGTTCAACCAGGTTGAAGCTTGCCATCCGCTACCCAGAAGAAACAATGACAAACCAGTTGTCATACTGAGATTCATTAACAGGAAGCACAAAGTTGCACTCCTGAAAAAGGGCAAGATGCTCAAAGGCACAGATGTGTACATCAATGAACATCTGATGAAGACCAACGCTGACATAGCTAAGAAAGCATGTTACCTGAGAAGAATGAAAAAAATCCAGAGCACATGGACGAGAAACTGCAAAATATTCATCAAGCTTAACGGATCACCAGAAGAGGCCAAGGTACTGCTGGTGAGGAACATAGAGGAACTGGAAAAACTGGAATGAGTATCCCCATTCTAAAATTAGGAGTCTCAAGGAGTGGTCTTGAGATGGAATGGAGGTAACAGCACAAACACAAACATAATGCTCAGTGACAGAGCTCAACCTACGTTAAGTGACAATGGACAGGTAATGCAGTGGATACAGGAACACGAACAACTGGAACTAACAACATTTGAATACAATGAAAGCAGTACATTGGACATAGAACAGGATATCGATCCAGACAATAACTTTTTCCCCACCATAAACAACACATGCTATTACTACAACAATGATCAGTATAATGATAATATTATGGCAAAAGATAAACTATCTATAATTCACTTCAATAGCCGAAGTTTATATACAAACTTTAACAGCATCAGGGATTATCTGCACACATTCCACCAGCCATTTAACATAATCGCTATTTCTGAAACTTGGATGACCACTGAAAAGGGAATGAATTTTGAGATGGAGGGCTATGAATTTATACATAACAACAGACAGAGCAAAGGGGGTGGTGGTGTTGCAATATATGTTGATCTGAACTTGAATTTCAAGATTGTAGAGGCTATGACACAGGTGGTTGACAGCCTTCTTGAATGTCTCACATTACAGATTTGTACTAAAAAGAAAAAAGATATCATTATCAGTTGTATATATAGAGCTCCGGGTTCTAGTATTGATAATTTCAGTGAATGGATGGAAAGCATGGTAATAAAAATTGGGAACAAAAATATCTTCATTTGTGGGGATTACAATATCGATATACTAAACCCCAATAATCAGAAAAATATTGAAGAGTTTCTAAACTCAATGAATAGTTTGAGTCTCTTTCCCACAATCACTAGACCCAGTAGAATAACGTCTCATAGTGCAACTCTGATAGATAACATATTCACCAATGTTATAGAAAACAAGACAATAAGTGGGTTATTACTTAGTGATATCACTGACCACCTTCCAGTATTCACAGTATATGACAATAATTGTAGAATTGAAATAGAGGAACATAAACAACATAGACGAATTAGAACAGAGGAGACAATAGCTACACTAAAACATGAATTAATGGCACAGGACTGGGATGCAATATATAATGAAGCAGATGTAAATAATGCATATAACAAATTATTGGCTACATTCACTTCATTATATGACAAGCACTGTCCCATTAAGAGATATAATAAAACACTAGCACATAAGAGCAATCCATGGTTAACTAAAGGTTTAAGAAATGCATGTAAAAAGAAAAAATTACTCTACAGGAACTTCATAACACAGAGAACAGAAGAAGCAGAAGATAAATATAAAAGATATAAGAATAAGTTAACTAATATGATAAGATTAAGCAAAAAAGAATATTATAAAAAGAAATTAGAAGATAATAGAAACAATATGAAAGGGATATGGAATATACTAAACAATATTATTAGAGATGGTTCTAAACAAAACAATTTACCTAAACATTTTGTTATAAATGATAACGAAAATTATAATATGGATGAGGTGGCAAACAGTTTTAATCAGTTCTTTGTAGATGTTGGTCCTGAGCTAGCAAAAAACATCCCAAATCCAGGGCCGGATGGGAACTACATGGATAAGCTAATAATAAGGAATCCCCACTCAATGTTCCTGAAAGCAATAGAGGAAAATGAAATTATCAACATAGTAAAAAAGTGTAAAAATAAAACATCTACAGACTACAATGGCATTGATATGTTATTAATTAAACAGGTCATCGAAGGGGTATCAAAGCCATTAACACACATCTGCAATTTGTCTTTTCAAACCGGTACATTTCCAAACCAGATGAAAATTGCTAAGGTCATTCTGCTATATAAAACTGGGAGCAAGCACAACTTTACAAACTACAGACCTGTCTCAATACTGCCACAACTCTCAAAAATATTGGAAAAACTTTTTTAACAATAGAATGGATGTATTTTTGGGAAAACACAAACTATTTTCAGAGAGTCAGTATGGGTTTAGGGTTAACAGATCAACATCACAGGCAATAATGGAATCAATAGAGGAGATCACAGATGCAATAGACAACAAAAAACATGCAATAGGAGTATTCATCGATCTTAAAAAAGCGTTTGATACAATTAATCAAAACATACTATTCAATAAACTGGAAAAATATGGGATAAGGGGACTGGTATTAGACTGGGTAAAGAGTTATTTGATAGGACGGCAACAGTTTGTAAAGTTGGGTAAACACTGCTCAGGATATTTGGACATTGCTTGCGGGGTCCCCCAGGGGTCAGTATTGGGCCCCAAATTGTTTATCCTGTATATCAATGATATGTGTAAAGTTTCTAGGTGGTTAAAATTGGTCAATTTCGCAGATGACACAAATATTTTTGGTTCAGGAGAAAACATTAAGCAGGTGGAAACAGTTATAAACGAGGAAATGAAAAAACTAAAGATATGGTTTGACTGGAATAAATTATCACTAAATGTAAGTAAGACTAAGTTTATGTTGTTTGGTAAATGCACAGGGAACACAAAGGTGCGAATAGAATTAGATGGGGTTGAAATTGAAAGGGTGCATGAATACAGATTTCTTGGGGTTATAGTAGATGACAGACTGAGTTGGAAACCACACATCAAATATGTACAGTCCAAAGTTTCAAGAAGCATTGCAGTCATACACAAAGCAAAACAATTACTGGATCATAATTCTCTTCGCACACTGTACTGTTCACTGGTCTTGCCATATTTATTTACATTACTGTGCTGAGGTTTGGGGAAACACTTACAAAACTTCATTACAGTCACTTACCATCCTGCAGAAAAGAGCAATAAGGACTATTCACAAGGTCAACTACTTGGAACATACAAATCCACTTTTTATACAATCAAAACTACGGAAATTCACTGACATTGTATCTTACCAAACAGCAATCATCATGTATAAGGCAAAAAACAGACAATTACCAGAAAATATACAACATTTATTTAGGAATCGGGAGGGAGGTTATCAATTAAGAGGGGAACATAACTTCAAAAGCTTAAACAGACGAACAACCTTGAAAAGTTTCTGTGTATCTATTTCTGGTGTCAAGCTATGGAACAATCTCAGGGAGGAACTCAAGCAAAGTCCAAATATTAACCAGTTCAAGAAAATGTACAAAAACATGTTATTTAGCGGGTACAATGGATAATGGTCATTAAAGATCATTGGTGATTATTATTTATTAATTGATGTAGCATGGTGATGAGAGGTAGAGAATGTGAATGTGTATGTGTATGTATGTGTATATGTATGTATGTATGTGTACATATGTGTGTATGTATATATATGCATGTATATGTGTGTGTGTATGTGTGTATGTATATATGTATATATATATATATATATATATATATATATAACTTGATTTAGACAAAGGGGTGAGAGCTAACAAGCTATGCTTCTTCTCACTCCTTTTCGAATATGTCAATTATTTTTTGTTTTCTGTGCTTCATTATTATTTTGCTTCCTCAAAAATCTTCATTTCTATATTATGTTGTGCAAATAATTTGTTAAATAGCAATGAGGAAGCCTTGTACTATTTACATATTCGAAATAAAAAGAATTAATAAAAAAAATAAAAATAAAAAGTGAAAAAAAATAATCATGAGTATATATATTCCTGTAGATATGTATTTTACCCCAGTGATAAGGTGCTGGAAATTTTTTAAAATGACCCTTAAAAGTGCTTGAAAAGTGCTTGAATTTGACCTAGAAAAATGTGTACGAACCCTGTATACAGTACTATAAATTATAGCATATAGTATATACTATTAGGGCTGGGTATTGTTAAGAATCTCACGATTCGATCGATTTCGATTTGTTAGGTCACGATTCGATTCGATATTGATTGAAATGCTTCGATATCGAATTTTTTTTTAAAATAATTATTTATTTAGTTTCATGCCTTATGAACAGCCATGGTATAACTCATAGCATGACAAAACATAACACTGCTTTAACACTGAACTACAGTGCATGTAAATTTAAATTATGTTTCGTTCCTCTTGGAAATTGTAAAATAACTCATTACATTTTGAATAAGAAAACATCAGCTCAATAATACTAGTACATGGTGTGTACAAAAGTATAAAAAAAATGACAGTGCTGTATTAACACTGAACTAAAGTGCATGTAACTTAAATTATGTATTTCTTTCCGCTTGGAAACTGTAAATAAATAACTCATAGCATTTTGGGCAAAAAAACAAACATCTGAAAATATAACATCAGCACAATAATACCAGTATGGTATACAAAAGTAAAAAAAAAAAAAAAAATATATATATATATATATATATATATATATTAGGGCCGGGACTTTAACACGTTAATTAAGATTAATTAATTACACAAAAATTAACGCGTTAAAAAAAAATTACGCATTTTAATCGCACTTATTTTTGCACCGCGGAACGTTTCTCACTGGATGAGTTTCAGGCGTACCGACTATACTGGAGCGCAATTATTTAACGAGTTAAAAAGCCGCCGACACTAGCACAGCACCGCTGTCCAGCTCCTCTCTCAGGCCGGTCTTGAAAGTCGTCAGATCATGTCTGTGACTGGACACATGAGAGCAGCTTGGGACGGCGCTCTGATCCGCCCTGGCAACATATAGCAACATAAGCAAAACAGCTGGACTTTCAACGCGTTACACCAACCACAGCACGCTGTCCAGCTTCTCTCTCAGGCCGGCCTTGAAAGTGAAAGTGAAAGTTAAAACTCTACCCGAAAATCCTTGTCGCTCCTGAATCATTGTGGGTGATTATTTATAATTTATTTCACTCGTAAGGCCGTGTAATAAGCGGGATAATGTATAGTTACATTACATTATCCCCTACTTACATCAGGCTGAGTTCAACAAATCAATTTATGCTACTGCGATTTAAGTAGCCTAGTTAAATACAGTTATCATCATAGTGTAGTGGCAGGAAAGACCATTTACCAAATAACGTGTTACTTAAACATTTTTCATTGTGCTGTGCTCTAAAAATAAACTCACAAACTAGTGTAGAGTCCTGTATAAGGAGTGTTCAGCTTAAATTTTCCCCTTAAATTTAGGTTCTTGGGATAATTGCATCTTATCAGGTAATCGTTAATCGATCGATAAGGTCCATCAACTAACGATTAATGAATTAATCGATAATTTGCATCCCTAGTCTGTTGGTCTTGGTTAAGTACCACCTTGAAAAAAAAATAAACAATGTTTTGTTGCTTAAGCTCATGTATTCAGTCATTATTCAATGGCATACTAAAACCCATATGAAAAAAATTGCTTCTCACTGTTCTCAGGTCAAATATTTATATGCGATTAAAAATGCGATTAATTTCGATTATTTAATTACAAAGCCTCTAATTAATTAGATTAATTTTTTTAATCGAGTCCCGGCCCTAATATATATATATATATTAGGACCTATATTTTTTTCATATAGGTTTTAGTATACCATTGAATAATGACTGAATAAAAAAAAAGAAAGAAAAAAAAATGTTCCTTTGTAATATTTAACTTTTTGGGGATACTGAATTTTAGGTCATTGAATGTTAGCCATAATTATTACTATTAAAATAAACTGAATAAATAAAGACATGGGATGTTTCATTCGGTGTGTAATGGACATATATATATAATGTAGTAGTTTCACTTTTTGAATTGAATTAGTGACATAGGCCTTAATAAACTCTCACATGACATTCTAATGCACCTGTACATCAGAAACGATAGGAGTGATAGGTACAGTAGGATATGCAATAATTAACTACTGCATACATCTTGACAGCTCTTTCCATTTAGGGCTTCCTTCACCTTTGAAACGGGGCAGAGCTCCGTGGGAAACACCTGCCTGACACAGCAACGTAGGGAACCGTGCACGTCCGCGGCGCACAGCTCCACGGAAATGCACGGGGGGAAAAACGGCGTCGCCGTTGCACCGAATGCACGCGGCTACGCGCCGCTTTGGGTTGTGAGCACGCATGTCCCGCGTCTAATAGGTAGGCTATTATCAGTATAATCAGAGGCAACCATGAATGAGTTCGCCTCAGTTTCATGTGATTGTCACTGTCACCCCTTTAACTGGCCCGAGCTGAGACGCACCCCAAGTGTCGGCGGCTTTTTAACTCGTTAAATAATTGTGCTCCAGTATAATCGGTACGCCTGAAACTCATCCAGTGAGAAACGTTCCATGGTGCAAATATAAGTGCGATTAAAATGTGTTAATTTTTTTAACGCGTTAATTTTTGTGTAATTAATTAATCTTAATTAACGCGTTAAAGTCCCGGCTTTAATATATATATATATATATATATATATATATATATATATATATATATATATAGCTTAGATCAGACCCAAAAAATCAAGCCCGACCCTACCCAAGCCCGTGCACGTTGTGTCCGAGCCCGGCCCGGCCCAACACATTAACTGTAATTATGAGCCCGAGCCCGATCTAAACCCTACAATTTTTTAATACGTGGTGTAACAGTCAGAGTTATTCAATGTAGCGCCACAAGGTGGCGCCTCCTTTTGTTTAGTGGGTAATGTAACCTGCACGATGAAGAAGAGCAGGTGTACTTCCGCTCCCCATGAGAAAGGATACTGCCGACAGGGCGAAGACTCCCCATTTTATTTTGTCTTTATTTAGTAAAGTGTTGGTGCAAGAGCCTCGGCCTGGATCGTTTGCATGTATGCCTGTAACATTAATGCCGCAGAGACCTGGCATGGTGTGGTCAGTATTATGAATAAAAGTGCCGTGCTGAAACCCCCACATGTTGCCTGCCGTCTCTTGAGTAGCCGGAGCTACCTGCACTAAAGTGGACCATCATCTTCCCGTTCACCAGCCCACGTTACAGTGGGCTGTTATAACTGATGTTCTCAACTACAACTCCCAGGTGTTTGAACTACAGAAGTATGTTTACAATTATCTTAATGAATAATGCAACAAGGACGAAGCATGTACACTGCGTTGTTTGTTTATTCAGAACGGAATGGATCGCAAATGAAAAAAGTAATGATTAAAAAAAACAAAAAAAACACAAATGCTTGATCAAGGGCCCGGGCCCAGGTTTACACGGGAATACAAAATGAATCCACACATCTGCTTTCAGGTTTGAAGGCGCTGGCTTAACGCTGCTGCTACTCGCTACGGTCGCCATATGGTTATGGTTTGGTCTAGCGCGGCCCCCGTCCGTACAGCGCGAATCACACGAGGGTGTTGCTCACAGCGCCCCCACTGGCCAGGGGCTTGAATCGATTCAGGAGATTGCTGAATCAATATTGAATTGCAGGGAAAAGAATCGCAATGCATTGCTGAATCGATATTTTTACCCACCCCTATGTACGATAAACTAACTGTAAACACAATTTTGTATGTAATGTGAGTTTAACAACTTTTTTTGGTCAGTATAGCATTACAATATCTCACTAACTCACCAAGATTAACAAAGTGCCCGAAGTGCATAGCTTCAAAGCAGTCCACTAAAAAAATAAAGTATTGTTTTTCACTTTTTTTTTCAAGGTTTCTTTCCCTTTTTTGGCAGAAACTGAGGTAGCTTTTGGCACTTTGGGCAATATCATTTTCCTTTTGGTGCAACCTTAACATTAATGCACGAGTAGTGAAATCACTAAATATGACATTTTGCATTGTCACACAGAATCATCCTTCCAAACTCAACCTGGCCACAGAAACACCAGGTTTTTTCTTGGCCAATGGTACTTGCAGCACAATCAGAGCCATGTGGTTCAACCGAGGCAGATACTCCAGGTTGTGAGGACACATTGGTCTTGGTAGATGAAAGCCTTGTGTAAAACTTGCCAACTAACTCTGGCATAATGGCTGTGTCATAAATGTGCTTGCTTTTTTGGCATATCATGTCCCAGAACTCTTCATCAAATACAATTTGCTCAACATGCAAATCATTTTCTGTCCAAACAACAAAATAGGCAGATTCCAGTTTGCACACCCCAAGTTGAGTTTGCACCTGGTAGAAATACTGATGGTTTCGGTTAAGTGTCAGTTTCCCTTCACTGTCCTTCTAAATAGGATACACTGTCTACCTTGTCACTTTTCACACAAAATGGACATTTCACTTCAATTACACTGACACCACAACAATCACAAGAAACAAGGCCATCGGGAGAAGCACCCAAGAATGGCACACTTGGATTTATGAAGAAACCTGTGTCATGTACTTTAACATTTTCATGAGATTCCTTATGTACATCTATAAACATATCACATGCAGATTTCTCATGATTACATCCCCAGGTAGTGGCTTTTGATGTGAATTTGTATGACTCAGGATAGCACACACTTTTGATGAAGCTCTGAGCTGGTTGTTTTGGATCAGTGCAACATGCAGTTTTCATTTTAGATGTTGTAATTCGACCAGCACGAAATCGAAACCACAGTTTAGAAGAAGCTTGATCCCTTGTAGCAGCTTCAACTGCCTTTGCTTGCTCTTCTGATACTGAAATTTCAACATCTTTGCACATGGACAATATATCACTATAGTCCATGTCCATGTTTCCACTGCTTCATCGTTTCGCAGTTCAGTCAACACAGGAGGAAAATTTTCTCCAATCACTTTGGGGACAAAACTGTCAGAGTAAGGCTCAATCAGGGACAAAAAAGCACACTTTGATCCAGTTGCACTAAGAGCACTTAATAATGATGACAGTTCATCACTGGTTGGCTGTTGTGTTTTCCCAACTGTAACAGTACAAAAATCACTAGCACTTTGTTCCTTAAGTGACTGTCCATGAGCAGCACATTTCATCTTGCCAACTCTTTTACTTGAGATCTCTTTGTTACAGTGAAGTCAATCTTCTGGCATTCCCTGTATTCCACCTTTGACAGTGCAGTAGGTAACAGCCAATATGCCTTTTCTTGAGTCACTGTCTTTGAGTCCCTCAACTTCACTGTTTCTTCAATGAGAAACAATAATGCAGCAACATGTGTGCAGGTCTCTCCGAGGCCAGCCATACACGTGCAGTGGGCTCCAAGTATCCGGCCAGACTTCTCAGCGATTATCCAGGGTTCCAGGCGTGTTTCTCGGATTGATTGAGAATGGAGTACCTGAATAAAAGACAAAGCAACAAAATAAGACTGTAAGAATAACAAAATAGTTTCTCACCATTTCACTTTAAAAAAATTAAAAAATAACAGGTAGCCTTATCTGCATCACTTGTTCACAATGTAAGGTCCAGGCCCCCCAGGGGTTTTAAACTCTGATAGTGATAAGTGCTCTGGAGTTTATAGTGTACAGTATATATAGAAATGTAGACTGTGGTCTGTGGACTAATGCATATCAAACTGGAGGTCCTTGAAATTAAAAACTCTTGGCTAACGTTACACCTTGGGTATTCATGATATCATACAGTAAAGGTTGTGTTGTGAAGGAAGTAAGTAATGTAATAACGTCTTTAATCAACCTATCTGTCGTTGATGACTTGATACTGCATCTCCCTCACCCATCCACACACCATCTGGTTATAGGCCTCCAAACTTTTATAAGATTTAAGGTCTGCCGCTGTGTATGGGCTTGGCGAGAAAACCAGGTAGTTGACGATATCAGGATACGCAATAGACGGAAGACTCTCCGGGTCGTCATTTATACAAAACAAGGGAGCCAACTCGTATGGATCTGCACCTCCAATAAACCATAACTTTTCCAAATATTGTGCCCTTTCCTGCGGACCAAGTCCCTCCCTGTATGCCTTCGCATCTATAACGCATTTTGAGGAGCTTTTCTGTGGTTTCGGACATTTATCCATCGCAGTGTTTACCTCTGAGTGCCTCCAATATGGCCGCGCATCCGGGTTACTGCCCAGAACGTGACGTAGGTGAAAACCCTCTATAGGCACTGCTACATTTGACATCTTTAACAAAAATAGAAACCTGTACAAGAGAATGATCTGAAATACCTACTGGGTGTATCGAGCAACTCTGAAGCACATTCATCTGATGTTTGAAGCAGTAAACTCTACCAAGCCTGGCCATAGATAAAGAGTTATCTTTAGCATGAACCCAAGTATACTGGCGTTGTGCGGGGTGAAAATGCCTCCAAGTATCACATAATTGTTTCAATTAACTTAATAAGACAGCTCTTGGAGGCTCCATGTGGTTCTGGATGGTTCCTGTCTAGAGTTGCATTTGCAGTACAGTTAAAATCACCACCCAGGAACATGTAACCTTCACCACCACAGTTATTAACAACAGTCTTTAAAATCTCTAAAAACACCCTTTCTGTGCCTACGGTTGGAGAGTATACATTAATGAAGGTCATTTTCACATTTTCAAACACAGCTTGTATTTTCAGCAAGCGACCCTCAATAATTTCTGTTGCTCTGTTGACGTCCTCTCTGGCACCGTTAATGTTTAATGAGCCCAGCTTTATGTCACACATTGTGATGAAAAGGCTGCATCAAGTCAACAGGCTGAGTCAAGGAACAGCTGTAAATCTGGGAAGAACTCCTCCACTTTAACTAGTCTCATGCACTTTGTGTCCTGTAAGAAAGAGCGGATTCTGGTGAAGGAGTAAACACTCACCAAACTGTCCTCTGGCTGAGAGGAAGAGCACGCCAGTGTTGTCTTTGATACCTTAGAAGCCTGTTCATCGTTTGGTTTGCTTTCTGGACTTTTTCTTTTAGTTGACAGTTTGGAAACATCATCATCAAACAACACCGACAGCGGCACTCGGATCGCGGTGTGACCGATATTTACCTGCATCTCTGCTACTGTCTGCTCAGCTTCCTGACCCGTCGGACTCTCCATGACCTCGCCCTCCTGATCACTGTCAGCCCTGCTTTCCCCCTGAGGATCCTGCATGTCCCTCTGTTGCTCGGCCGGTACAGAGGCTCCGCTGCTGGCTCCGACAGGCGGCGGCTCCACTGCAGGTGCAGCTGATTGGCTTCCTCCGGCTCTCTCCCGGCACCAACAAATCAAGTGCCCCTTAGTTCCACACCCGAAACATTTCATTGTGTCTGAGGTCACATGCACAATATAATCATAATCATCCACTCTGAATCTGAACACTAAGTTCAGCTCCTCATCACTCTTTTTAAGGACCATGAAGATTTGTCTCCTAAAAGACACGACATGTTTAAGATGAGGAGACTTGCAGCTGATGGGGATCATTTTCACAGGGGACACCTACTGTCCGTGCCACGCCAGCTCTTTTTCTAACAGCTCATTTTTCAGGAACGGGGGCACATTCGAAATAATTACTTTTTTAGCGGGATTCACTAGTGAGGACACGGGGGTGAAAGTACCTTTGATCACTACTCCGCTCTCCAGCAGCTGATTGACTTTGTCTGTACTGTCCAAAAACACCACCACAGCGCTGTTCAATCTGGATGCAGATTTAATAGTTTTATAACCCACATTCTCACCTACAGCCAGGCTGCACTCCTCCACCAAGCAGCCGACAGCCAGAGACAGTTTGACGGCGTGTCAGCACGTCAGCTTGTGCAAGCCGGAGCCTCCACCTGCAGCCATGCTGAGCAGCCACGCTGCCTCTGCAAACACACAAACAAAACTCCTCCAAACAACACAACAACAACTACACTGGCTGTCAAACAAGAGGAGAAAAACAAGAAAAAAAGAGTCAGAAAACTCAAAACCACCGCAACACTCACTCGCACTCAACACGCTCACTCCCAGCATGCACTCTGACAGAGTGAGAGAGTGAGACAGACAGAAACAGAGAGAGACACACAGAGAGAGAGAGAGACTTCTGACTTTTAACCACCTTTATTAAAACATGTCTATGTATTCATCGCAGCACTATACCCAGACACACACACAAAATAAAACCCCCGTTACAGACCCTTCTCATAAACAAATGACCAGTTCAGTCTCCCTCAAGCTACACACAGCCCCGTCTACACACCGCACCTTCTGAGACACATCAGGCTTATTAACAAAAGAATAAACTCAGCCTGAAGACGTGCAGAGACCAGCCCCTTGAACAGTAGCTCAGGGTCCACCAGCCCTAAACCCTGCAACCCATTTCGCCTCGTGAGCCAGTTTAGCCGGGCTAAACAGAAAATTCATTAGGATATCTCTGTGCTTGGTCCAAGCTGAATACCTGGGCCCCAGTATGTAAAGCCCCTCAGAGAACACCACTCCCATCTTCCCACAGACAGCAAAGAGAAGCGACAGTAAAGACAGCAAACAGTGACATTTAACAAACACATGATGTACAGACTCAGGCACGTTACACAACACACAGCCCTCCCCAACATTACAATACTTTAGCACCAAACACATTTGTTGCCAGGGCCCCATGTAACACCCTCCACTGTAGATCCACTGATATCTTAGGTAGGGGGAGCTTATACAGCACCCTCCACCTCAACCTTGCCATCGTCTGTCCGTCGAGGTAGCACTGCCACTGATGCTCCCTGACCTCTTTCAATACAGCAAAGTTCCTAACCTTCACTAACGCAGCATACAACCCTTTCCCCTTCACACCCTCAAAACACCCCAGGCTCCGAGAGGCAAGGGACAGCAGCTTTCCGTCTTCCTGCCAACCTTCTGGACCTGCCGCCAACCGCAACACCGGGAAAAAGTGGAGACTCCTCACCTGACTTAAGGAGTCCAGTGCTGATGGAGACAGCAAGCCCAGCACCTCCCCTCTCAGCCTCTCCAGAAGTCTCAGAGATTTAACACCTGACTCCTCTGACAACTGCTGCGGTGTCTTCCAGTCCAGTCCAGCCCATCCGTCCGTCTCAGGTGGCCCAGTGTCAAAATTCCAGCCCTCACAAAGTACCTCTGCAGGGTCTCAGAGTAGGTGCCGCCAAGTTGGATAAAAGGGTTGTGGAAGATGGGCTCCTCCCATACCCACGGTCCTGGCCCCACTCCCCCTTCTCGAACATGCCTTAGCATCCACCAGCTCTTTAGGACCACACCGTAGAACGGCAGCAGCCCAATGATGTCCACAGCCCCTGGATTCAAAAGGAAGAGCTGTCGGTCCAGCCCAGTGCCACTAGCCCTTCGCAAAAAGCGCCCATGCTGGGTTACCCCAGCAGATATCTGCACGATACAGCAACCTTTGGGCTTGCAGCCTGAAAGCAGCCACTCTGCTTTCCAAGTCCACCAGGCAGGGTATAAAATTTGATTTTTGACCACTTTTCATTAAATTGGTCAAATTAAATTTTCTTTTTGGTTGTATTCCTCCACAGCTCTCCTCCTGCCATCCCTTTTTGGGTGGTTTTACACCTGCAATGTGTTGCCACATCTTTAACCTAATCTCTAATCTCTTTGGTTTTAACCTCTTCTTCTTCCTCTTCTTCTTCTTCGTCGGTTTCTTCTTTTTTTTTTTCTCTTCTTCTTCTTCTTTTGACTGAGCATGGATGTATCCGTATCCAAGACAACTTGATACATTTTCAGATGTTGAATGACGGTGGACAGCAAGGGACAAATTTGAAATTCGAAACGCAATCAGTAGATCTGCTGTAGCTGTAAACTGTGTCTGTTTTACTGTTTGGCATTTATGTTGAAAGCTATATAGCAAAGTTGGCATATTTCAGCAGCCTGCCAATGGCGTGTGACCTATTTATTTTACTCACCAAAACATATTTCTACACGCATTTGGCGAGTGGCGGGTGCCAATTTTAAACCCTGCCACCAGCCCTTGGCCACCCTCATGTACCGGCAGATACAGCACCGCAGCTCTGTGCCAGTGATGACCAGACCAGAAGAAATCCAACAGAGTCCTCTGTAGCCTCTCCAACAGGCGGGCAGGTGGATTAAGAACTGCCAGCTTGTGCCACAATGAAGAAGCCACCAAATTGTTAATTATAAGTGTGTGACCTCTGTAGGAGACCTGAGAGAGGATCCACCTCCACTTTGCAGGCCTGGTGGTTATGGCTGACAAGGTCCCCTCCCAGTTCTTACTGACCCAGCCCTCCGAGCCCAGGTACACCCCTAAAATCTTCAACCCCCCCGTTTCATCCCATACCTCCTGGTAGCTGTGGGACCACCGACTGCCTCCACCCCCCACACAAACAACGCCCGACTCTTCCCCCAGTCCACTTTTGCAGACGAGGCCCTTCGATACACATGAAGTGCATGCATTACTGCCTGCAGATCTTGGTCATTTTTGACCAGCACTGACACATCGTCTGCATAGGCCGATACTACAGTAGGTGGCTTAAACCCCAATTCTAGCCCCACTCCACCCTGAACCTTCCGACGCAGCAAGGCTAGCAAAGGCTCAATGGCCACTGTATATAGTTGCTCTGATAAAGGACAGCCCTGACGAATCCCCCTGCCCAAAGGCACCGCCCTACACAGCCCTCCAGCTACCTTCACTAAACATGAGGCCCCGGCATAGAGCATTTTCACCTCAGCAACAAAACGCTCCCCCACTCCAAAAGCGTGTAAAGCCTTAAACAGGTAGCCATGGTCCACTCTGTCGAAGGCCTTCTCCTGATCCAAACTGAGAAGACCAAAGTTCACATTTAAGAGTTTTGCCAAGTCCATCATGTCACGAAGAAGAGGTGCAGGTTGTCATGTATTGACAACCCTGGTACACAGTAGGTCTGGTCATGGTGTACTATTATCTCCAAGTGTGCCTTCGGCCAGCTTGCCAGACTCTTAGAAAAGATTTAGAAATTAGAACCGAGCAGTGCCACCGGCTGCCGGTTCCTCAAGTCACTGAGATCCCCCTTCTGAGGTAACAGAGTAAGGACTGCCCTACGACAGCTGAGTGGCAGTTCCCCTACATGAAGCACTCCATCCCCACCTACCAGTCTGGGCCCAAAACTGACCAGAAGCTTTTGTAGAAGTCAGCCGGCAGACCGTCCACACCTGGGGAACCACCAGACGCCATCTGTGCCACTACCTCACTCAACTCCTGGAAGGTGACAGGGGAGTCCAATTTCCTACTTTGGGTTGAGGAGAGCTACGGTAAACCCTCCAATATTTCCCCAACACAAGCTGGATGACAGTTCTCTGCTGCGTACAGTGTCTTATAAAAGTCCACAACCCCCTCCCTCATTTCAGACTGCTCAATTGTCACCCCCCCCCCCCCCCGCCAGGCAGACGCAAGCAGTGCATGTGTCCATCCTGGCCCTGTCGTTTTTCCAGCACAAAGAAAAAAGAGGTAGGTGCATCCATTTCATTTGACATTGAAAAACGAGCCCTTACAAGAGCCTCTCACACTCTATCCTGGTGAACGGAGCCCAAATTTCTCCTAAGTTCAGCAGGGTATTGTCGCTGTTCTGCAGTGTTCTGCTCCATAATCCTCTCCTCGACCTCCTTTATGCTGCTCTCCATCCTCCAAATAGCTCTTTTTTCATCACCGCAATAGCAGATGCTGTATGCTGCTGACAAAAGTGTCTAATTTGGCACTTCCCCACATCCCACCATAAGCTGAGTGAATCAAACTCCTCCGTCCTTTCTCTCCAAACCACCCAAAATTCTTTAAAAGAAGAGCAGAAAAGGGCATCTTGCAAAAGCCTCACATTGAATTTCCAATATACAGAGTGCCTACGTCCTGAGTAAATATTCAGGGGACACTGGACCATCCAGTGGTCTGAAAATACTGCAGGGGACAACTGTGTCCTAACCAGTCTATGAAAATATATGTCCTGTCCAACCTAGCTGCACTATCTCTATCGGGTCCTGCTTTCACCCATGTGAAGCCCCTCTTGTCTGGGTCTTTAGCCCTCCATGTATCCACCAGATCATAATCTGTTAAAATCCCGCCCGAAACACTGGCTGAACCCACATGTGGCTCTTCACTCCTCCTGTCTAGATGCGGATCAACAGTACAGTTAAACACCCACACTCAAAACAACGCAGGCTCTCTAACCCTAACCCAGATTTTGGCAGCCTACTTGTTCGCTGACAGCCAGCAGCACGTCCTCCACTGAGGCATCAGCATCTGGCACACACCTGATGCCACTGTGCAGCATAAACTCACCTCCACCCTCCGCCAGGCCCGGACTGGCCATAGGGAGAACCGGGAGTATTCCGAATCATTTCTACAGTAGAGCAACAACATGCAACAGGTTGCAGACATATGAACACCACCAGGCACTGCCATTTGACATAAATGGCTCTCATTTGTAATAATAGCTGTCTTGGCACTACAGCATTATTCTATTAAGCGCTAGTGTTGTTGAATTTTGCTGTCTGTTGCTGACTTGCTGTTATGTATCCCTGCCTAAACATGAAAGCTATGCATTCCAACCTTAGATTTAGGTTGGGGTTCATCAGTATTCCCAGGTATGATAATTAAAGCCTATATAAAATATTAGTCAATATTATGTGATTGCTGATTAATTGTTTGATTTGGACTTAGTTGTCTTTGTTTATTAGGTTATATTGTAGGCTACACATAAAAAATATGTTGATATTCTACATGACATGACTTTTTATGTATAGCTGTAACCTTGGCACTACTTATTATGCAAAACCTTTATTCTCTTCTATTAAGTGTGTTAGTGGATTTTGCTGAGGATTGTTTATTGTGTTACTGTATTTACCAGCCCAAACATAAAAGTTACTGTATATTCCAACCTTAGATTGTACAATAGGTCTGGTTACATGACTGACTCCTGGCCTGAAAATGTCTCCCAGTACGGCCCTGCCCTCCGCCTCTCCGGCCGTAGTGGCCATCGCCACCACTGCGCCGAAAAAACAAAAGGATCAAACTCCTAAAAAAAACAATTTAGACCCAATGAACTACAAGAAACACTGACCACCCAATCCCCGCCACCAAATAAAGGAAAATAGGTAAATATAAAGAAAAACAAAGAAAAGAAAAGTACGAAAACAAAGCACGGCCTCACAGCGTGTTGCCTCCTCTCAGCTTGCACTCCAGAGAGAGACACAGAGAGAGAGACCCTTCACACTTTAATTAACAAACATGTACACCAAACAAAAAATGGTAAGATATTCACTTGTTTCATTGATTTCAAGAAAGCTTTCGACTCTATTTGTCATGAAGGGCTCTATTACAGGCTTCTACACTGTGGTATAGGGGGCAAAATGTATGATCTGGTTAAATCAAATTTGGTTAATATGTGTGCTGTTAAAATTGGAGACAAACAAACTGAATTCTTCACCTAGAGAAGAGGTGTACGCCAGGGTTGCAATTTAAGTCCGACTTTATTTAATGTGTATATAAATGAACTTGCTGTTGAGTTGGATCAATGTGCTGCTCCTGGCCTCTCCCTCCTAGATAGAGAGGTGAAGTCTCTGTTTTATGCTGATGACCTTGTTCTACTGTCTCCCACTGAACAAGGACTACAGCAACAGCTGGACATAGTAGAAAAGTACTGTCAGAACTGGGCCCTGGCAGTAAATATGAAGAAATCTAATGTCATGATCTTTCAAAAACACCCCAGATGTCTGGAGAACAAACACCAATTTACCATAAATAATCATATCATTGAACATAGCATGAGTTATACCCACCTTGGTATAACCATTACAGCATCAGGGAGTTTCAACATGGCACTGAATGCACTAAAAGAAAAAGCTTGAAGAGCCCTACATGCAATTAAGAGAAAATGTTATAATTTCCAAATTCCAGTCAAAATCTGGCTTAAAATATTTGATAGTGTCATCCAGCCCATTGCACTGTACGGCAGTGAAATATGGGGTCCACTCAGTCATCAGAGCTATACCCGTTGGGACAAACATCCAACAAAATCTTTATTTAGTGAACCTCAGTGAAGGTTGTGAACGCAACCCAGGTAGTCCAGCAAGGCTCCTCCCTTAGCTCCTCCCCCTGCCCAGGTGCAGTATAAAAGGCATCAGATGGCTCAGTTCAGTCTCTTGCTGGTCCCTGGTGGTGGTTGCCTGCAGAAGGTGGCTCACCTGCTGCTTTTCTGTTCTGCTTTTGTTTTTGTTAGCTTTGCCTTTATTCCTATTTCTTTTCCTTTTGGACCAGCTTTTTCATCTGTTTTGGCCTTATTTGCACTCTTATTTTGAGTGCTTTTGCTTTATTTTGGCCATTGTTGCCCATTTTGCTAATTTCTGTTTCTTTCTTTGATTTCCAGTGCGGCCTGGGTGTCATCAGCTGGGAGGCTAGGCACCATGGTGAGAACCTCACTCCTGTTGTATGCAAGTAGGCACTGGGGCACTTTTAGTGCATGTTTTGTTTGTTTGTAGTTTCTGTAGTGTTCCACCCCAGACTAGTGAGAAGCGGCACTTTCCCAGTAGTCTGCCTCCCACTGAGGCCCCAGCCCACTGAAGTTCCCCCTTCTTGAATATCTAATTTCCTCGATTTTCAAAAAATACATAACCTCTTTAATCCATTGTGTACTGGAGGGAGCAGTTGTGGATTTCCAATTCAGAAGGAGGTGGCGTTTAGCAATTAGTGAGGTAAAAGCTATAACTTCCAATTCTTTAGTAGAATATAGGGTATAGTCATCCAAGACCAAAAATGCCAATGTGTGGTGAACTGTGAATAGTTCTTGAAAATACCTTAGACATGGTGTTGAAGTAAATCTGCCAAAAGTTCGACAGAGTTGGCCAAGAGAAAAACATATGCGTAAGATTGCAGGATGTGCCTCCACATCTATCACAGACATCTACCATATCTGGGAAAATCTGTGCCAACTTAGTCTTCGAATAATGGCATCTAAATACAACTTTAAACTGTATGAGGGTCAGGCGGGCACAAATAGAGGTTTTGTGAATGACCTTCAGTGCAGATTCCCACCAGTCTCCATCAAAGACCAACCCCAACTCATGCTCCCAAGTCTCCCTTGTTTTGATGGGTAAATGATCATCATATGATTGGATAGAACTGTAAACCTGTTCCTCACCTGGAAATATCTAAAGAGATGGGAGGGTGGAAGATTGAATTCAGTGACTAGATCTGGAAAAGACCAAAAAATCCCTTATCATGCCATAAGGAGAAAGTGGGATCAGTAAACGTGGGTTTAAACACAGGATTTTTTAATAATGGGGTTAAAGCTGCTGGGGCAGTAAATTTAAACTGTTTCCTAAACTGAAACCATATCTTGAGCGTGGCGTTAACCACAGGGTTGCAGGTAAGGCCAGAGGGGTTAGCTGCCATCGGGCCGGTCAATAAGCAGAGAGAGAGACTGGGGAGCATGACTGTGCTTCCAGCTGATACCAGGGTACATCAATTGACTTGGACCAGAGTATAATTTTAGTTATGTTCACAGCCCAGTAGTAGAAGTTGAAAATTTGGTAAAGAGAGACCGCCGTAGAACTTAAAATTCTGAAGTATTTTTTGTCTAACTCTAGGTGTTTTGCCATTCCACAAAAAATGACAAATGATCGAATCTACCGTTTTAAAAAAACTTTTGGGCAAAAATATAGGTAAACATTGAAAAAGAAATAAAAATTTTGGCAGGACACTCATCTTGACAGTATTTATTCTCCCAATCAAGGAGAGAGGAAGGGAACCCCATTTTTGAAAATCTGTCTTAATCTCGGCTAAAAGGGGAGAAAAATTTTCAGAATAAAGAGATTGGAAAGATCTGGCTATGTTAACCCCAAGGTACCTAAATCCCGAGGGACTCAATTTGAAAGGAATGTCTGACTGGGAGAGCTGCATCGCTAGTTTATTAACAGGATAGCATTCACTCTTGGCAACATTAACTTTATACCCTGAAAACCGGCCGAATCTATGAAAGAATGAAACAATAGAGGGGCAGGCTCTAACTGGATCTGTGACATATAGTAACAGGTCGTCAGCGTATAGTGACAATTTCAACTCTGTTTGAGACCTGGTGATGCCATTAAAAGTAAGAGAGGTCCTCAAATACATAGACAAGGGCTCTATTGCAAGTGCAAACAGGAGAGGAGAGAGAGGACAGCCCTGTCTGCAACCCCTATTTAGAAAAAAGTAGCCGGATTGGGTATTATTAATGGTAATACTGGCACAGGGAAGCGTATAGAGAAGGCGTAACCATGATATAAAACTTTCACCAAATCCAAACTTAGCCAAAACCGCAAATAGGCAGTTCCACTCAACACGGTTGAAAGCCTTCTTGGCGTCGATCGCAATCACTACTTCAGGTGTGGCTCTTGTTTCTTTAGAGTAGATTATGTTTAACAAAGTACAAACATTATAATAGAGCTGACGGCCCTTTATAAAGCCCGTCTGTTCCTTAGAAATAATTGTCGGAAGGACCTTTTCAAGTCTGCGGGCCAAGGCCTTTGCAAGAATCTTTGTATCGACATTCATTAAAGAAATTGGCCTATAGGAGGTACATATATCTGCATCTTTGTCCTTTTTTAAAAGAACACTAATAGAGGCTTGTCTCAATGTAGGAGGGAGAGAGCCAAGTGATAGATGCGCTCAGCCTCATTAGTTGTGATAAGATCTAGCTCAGTTTATAAGACCACGCGCCTCCTTGAAAGATCATCAGAAGGGGCGGTTGCGAGTTGCTGGTCTACTGATTCTAAATCAGATGAGAGCTTCTGAATGTTTGACATCCTTAATTTTCTTATGTGTGCAGAGTATGAAATTATCTGACCTCGCAGAAATGCTTTTAAAGACTCCCATATTAGTGCTTTAGAGATAGGTTCTGAATCAGATTGGTTAAGAGCAATAAAATCCTTTATTGCACTAGTAATGAATTTATGAAATTTTTCATCTGATAGAAGTGAGGTACTGAATCGCCACTGGGCGGGATAGAGAGGTCCGGAGGAAATCTGAACATCTATGGACACCGGTGAGTGATCTGAAACAATAATTGGGTGGTACGAGACATTTGTCACTTTTGGCACAAGTTTAGCATCTACAAAGAAATAGTCTATTCGAGAAAAGGTCTGATGCACATGCGAATAAAAAGAATATTGCCTACTGCTGGGATTCCGGAATCTCCAGGGGTCAACATAGCCATTGCTAGATATGAAATTGTAAAGATTTCCCCCCTTTTTAACTTTAAAAAACTCCCCTTCTTGCCACATTTACATGCAGAATCCTGCAGATACATTTTACATGTACACAGAAACACACCAACAAATGTATGTAGAGCAGAATTGGGCAGATACCCACTGATTAACATTCAAAAGGGATCGCTCAACTTTTTTAACTACCTGAAATTCAGCTCCTTCCACTCCAAAGCCCTCCAAACTCAAGAGCTGAGCCCAGAAAAGAGTCCCCTATGTCAGTTGGTACTGAGGCTAACTGCCCCCTCTCAGACACAGTCTGGCAAGCCTCACAACACTGCTCTCCAAACACCAGAGTAAAGCAAATTATAACACAATAAAGAAATATATCTGGAACATTGGAAAGAAGAAAGTAACAGCCAAAGTAGATTAGAATGTTATCTAGCCCTAAAAAGAGATTATGAATTTGCAGAATATCTCTCTACTGTCAGAGATAGAAAGCAGAGACAGATCCTCACCAAGTACAGGCTTGGTGACCACAAACTGACAATCCAAAAAGGAAGACACAAAAAATCATGGCAACCAAAAGAAAACGGAACATGTGGTCACTGCTCGTCAGGTGAAGTTGAGGCAGAGATGCACTTTCTCCTACAATGTAAAACATTAAATGAAACAAGGAACATTTATTTTAACAAGTTCAACTCTGTAATCTCAGATTTCAAAGAGCTGAATGACATCTCAAAATGAAAAATACTCTGGGAGAAGGAGACAGGGCATATCTTGCTGCCCAATATGTGTCAACATGCCAATAAAGCCCCCTTTGAATTGAATTGAATTGAATTGAGACACAGAGAGAGAGATAGACAGAGACGCAGAGAGAGAGTGTGAGAGAGAGAGACCCTTCAATATTCAAACCTCAGATTGTGAAGTAGGTAACAGCACTACTGAACACTTTAAAGGTCATCTTTCTGTCTTCAATTGTTTGTCTATCAAATAAAACTTTATTCTTTAAGTTCTCAGACTTATTTGTCGTCTGTCTTACGCTCGTCTAGATGCATACGTACTTCCTACCCTCTATCTCCAGAGTTGTCCAATTCGGTAGTTGGCGCTGTGGCGAAAAACTAGGGTCCTAGAAATGCGGTCTTGAAAATGCAGCTACCGACCTACCGACGAAGTCTTATTGGTTTGTTGAGAACAATCACTACACAGGTACATCTATAAACAAAAGAAAACTGCACACTTGTAATTGCTACAGACGACTAACTCACATGAATATTGCTAATGCTGGTATCCATTTGATATCTCAAATAAATGTACAGTTTGTCTGCTAGCCTTTAGGTGGCCTGTCCCAACGGTCTGGTTTTATGGTTACACACCTTATTAACCTCATTAGCAAAGAATACAAATTCCATTTTTATCATCCTTAAAATGTACCATTACACACTGTATATAGAAAGATGTTTCACAGTAGCTATACAAATGTATTGTGATGCTATGACAGAACAGAGATACAACCAACGCAGGTCATGTGATAGGGAGAGCTCCAGTACAAAGGGTTTTAGCTTGACTGATCAGATTGGATAAGAGCGTTATCATATAGGAACAAAGCTTACAAGAATTCTAAAACACTGTTCATCATTTTAAACAGTAAAACAATGAGTGCCCTGTGACTTCGTCCATTCCCACCCCAGCACACATTACATACACTGTCCCTTATAATGTGTATCAGGGAATGTAGAGGATGTACTCAGTCTCCGACAGTGTTTGAGGGGGTGGATTGGTGGATCCCAGCTGATTGACTTGACTGGTTGGCCCTGTGAGCATGAAGCTTAAGTACCACCTAGTGGAGATAATGGGTCAATACAGACTTCAGAAAATCAGAGAAAATCTTAAAACTTTATGGTTTTCTCTATTTGACACCAACATTGCACACACAGTACATCTCTGCATGTACGATGTTTGGTGGGTGTTTCTGTCTGATGCTCCTTCCTACAGATAATTTAGTTCAATAAATTAGTTTGATAACAAACAATAAAAAGCCACAGAACTAGAAAACATAAAGACAGAACAAAAACTAGACTGTCCTCTCAGATGTTAATGTGTATAAAATATACTGTGTACAAAGATAGTGCTCATAGTGTTAATATATTGTCCATCAGTGTTGCATATCAAAGTGATAATTGAATGCACTGTATCAAAATCTCAGTGGTCATGAGCTGATTCATGAGAAAACATATTTCTGTGTTTATTTGTTTAAAGGTCCCAAATGATCCTCATTTTATGTGTTTCAGAGAGATGTTGACATGCTTTAAATGTTCAAAAAGAGAAGTGGAAGAAGTAGAAGTAGAAGTGCTGCAGTGTGCAAAATAAAGTGTATTTTGCACACTGCAGCACTTCTACTCAGCCTCTGTCTGAATGCTCTGTTTTAGCTCCTGTCTCTGTTCAGGCCCACATGCACTGAAAGCAATAATTGACGTGCCTCAGTTGAAGCAAGTGTTTCATGCTCCTATTGGAACTGCATGCATCAGATTTAACACTACAGAATCAGCAGTATTTTTTTGGGAAAAAAATTCTATTTATATGTAGCACTCATACTCCCCTATACAGTAGTAGCTAGCTTCCAGCTAGGCGGGCTTATTAAACTAACTAGGGTCGCTTCAGCTCCACCCACGCTCCACCTCCTCGTTTTGATTAGTTGGAGTTTTCGTCAGTGTCAGGCGCTGCAGAGATGGTGATGACCAGTACTACCCACTTTGAGCTTCATTCTGGCTCTTCTGAAACCTCTGGGTGTTGTCACTGTGGCTCTGTACTCTATTTCTACAGTCAGTGACTGAAACCCAACATATCTTTCTCGAATGACCTTGGATGAAGAGATGCTTCTGTAAAATGAAAGAACACAGTTCAGAGAACAGACTGATGGTTGATTTTTCCAAATGGGTGCATTCATTTGCTGTTGGTCTCCAAATAGTATCCAAACATGATTACAGGCAGAATTTACAGGGCTGAAGGCGAGTCAAATTATAATGTGATCTCATCAAATTGATTGAATACAAATCAAACTTTAAATCACACGAAACATTAGCTAAATTACAACACACCATGATCCAGACAGATAACCTGTGAATCTGAGAGGGCACAGATGAACCCCTTCAATAACTGGGCAGAGAGCGAACAAGTCAGCCACTGGTGATGTCATGGCCCTTCCTTTCTCTATTGGATCCTGGCAGAGACCACGCCCTCTGCCTCCACTTTCCTATTACCATAGTGTTTTGCTGAGTTAGAATCACTGATGCTTTGGGATGGTGGTTCTTCAAACACCAACAATCTGTGAATGAGACTCAACTATCGACCATCTTTCTCCAGAATTACTTACTGCACCACAGCAACCGGCAAATCCTGCATAATGCACCATTAAATTCTGCTACAATACATCAAATGGCAGCATTTACACAGAACACTGTTGTCAGATTAAAAACAGTGTAGCATAACGAGTTACAGAACAGAAAATTACAGTACATTGAGATGTATGAAATAAAAGTAGATCACCTTAAAGTAGCTGCAAAAGTACAGGAAAACCTCCAGCACACACGCACACACACACACACACACACCAGATAATCATCTTGCACTAAGCAGTAGCTCAGCACATATGGTGAACACAGTCAAAACCACAAACACTTTTTCTGCAAAAAGACAGGATACACACACACACACAGCTACAGAGCTGCAGAGGTGAAAATGACGCAGTTTGAAACACTCATTTCCCCCGCTTCTATTTCACATCATTTATTTTATTGTAACTGCTGCATTGAACGACACATGTTGGACATGTATTCACATTGTTAGCACCATCAGGTTCACCTGTTTGTCCTTTTAAGATTAAAGTTGTGTCATGAGACGACCATGAGACATGAGCAAGTTTCCAAAGATAAATCATAAATGTTGTTTATATATTTTGTCTTTATTAGTAGTTTATTCATCCATTCACAAATACAAAGACAGAAATTACAGTAACACTTACTTACAGTAATAACTGTCATTAATAAATGGTGAATCATAGTTAATAGTTAATAGTTATGTGACTGTTACCACATGATAAAATGATTTATAAACTATTTACTAAGACATTGTTTATGATGAAGTTGAAACTGATGTTAATAAACTTTGACAATGTCTTAATAAATGGTTTATAAATAATTTTATTGTTTGTTAATAGTGACATAATTGCTAACTACACTGTAATTCACTATAACCGTAAAAAATGTTCATGATGTTATTATAAAGAGTTACAGAGATTACAAAGAACTGCATACAAATGTACATAAAAGAGTTTGTATTTTTGTAAAATGTATATTAAAAGGCTGCTGTCAAAGTATGTTGCTTCTACAATGAAAACACTTCAAATGACATTCTGCTTTACAGCCTGTAAAAAATGGAAATAAAATCAAGGAGAAAAGCAAGAACACACAGCTAGAAGACTTTTTTAAACAGCTTTGAGACATCATGGCCGAAAGTAGATTTCTTTTTAAAAGCAACAGTAAATAAAAAAGAAAGACAGTGTACAGATTGTCTTGGTCTAAAAATGAACAGCAGACATGTTGAGTGCTCTGTGGTGACCCGGAGGGATGCAGTACACTGAACAGTACAGTACATGAAGAAGAGAGAAACTGCTTGAAATGAGATGCTGAACAATAACTTTGTTGTTTTAAGGAATAATTTGACTTTTTTGGAAAAAGGCTCATTTGCTTTCTTACCGACTACTGACTAGTTGAGAAGATTCATACTATTCTTATGTCTGTCCATGAAATACGAAGCTGCAGCAGGCAGTTGGCTGGCTTAGTTAAGCATAAAGACTGGAAGCAGGTGGAAACAGCTAGCCTGCTTCTGTCCAAACGTAACAAAATATATGCATTCCAGTGATGGAGAAGGTATTCAGATCTTTTACCATGTAATTGTACTAATACCACACTGTAAAGTACTCTATTACACGTAAAATATATTGGAAGTTCTACTGAAACAAACTACAAGGAACTGGTTATCTAACTGTGTAAGTTTAATACTGAAGCCTCTATATGAGCTACATAAGCAAGTTATTGTTAATGCCTGTCTCCAGTTCAGATTGTGACTTATTTGGGTCAGATTAGTCATAAAATCTAAATCTTTTTATGGCAGAGTGCTGATGATGAATTGAGGAGTGTCACAGAGGAAGAAGCTGCTCTGTAGTCTGGTGGCACGGCACTAACACAAAAGTTACTTTGTTTCACCGTTATCATATTGATCTGACATAGTCACAAATAGATTCAATACCTCATCGTCATGCATCCTGCAAACAGCTGTGTCTACAAAATAAAGATAGTATCAAGAAGTTTAAGACAGAAGGCACTGGTGTTCATACTGCTTTTATCCTCAGGGCCACCAGAGTCAACAAATATATAAAGTCACCAGAGTCACCATGGGCCATGGGGCTCAACTCAACCATATTAAGCAGCCTGAGAGTGAACATGTCTGGACACCAAACTGGGACTGAACACAGTTTGAAGACACTTTGTTTATGTCAAGTTTGAAAGAATTGTGTGTTACGATGAGTTAACGGAGTTAACTGGGTTAACTGAGTTAACTGGTACGGTCGTATTTTCTGTTTAGGAAGGATAATGAGGTGTGTGAGTATTTCCTGCATTGACACAAGCTTCTTACTCAGCGTACAAACATGAGGGTGGAACAATCCTCTCATGTAACTGTAGGCAAGAAAGCAAAGTAATGTTGTATTTCTAGTCATAGTATATTTAGTCAAATACAAATCAAAGCATGAGAAAGAAAACAAAAATCAGACATAATCAAATACAAAGTTTACACAATTAAATATAAACGTATTGATGTTATAATAGCACTCATTATCAATGGCAAAGTGAACCTTCAGCTTTCTGGACTCTCATGGTCTTCCTCATTGCTCATTATTTTGACTTCCTGTCCATGCTGGATAAAGTCATTTTTGGAGGGTTGAATATGAGTCATCTACTGCAACAAAACCCATATTAAATATTCATATTATATAAGATAGCTTACATTAAAACTACAGAAAGTACAAAATCAAAAAAGAACACTGAATAATAGTTTGAAATTATGATCTTAATGTCTCATTATTTTTGCAATAATGGCCTTTTATACCCCATAGTCTCTCCAAATCTGATACATCAGAGTTTCTCCTTAAGTGAAACAGGAGGAACGCAGAACAAAGTGAAAGAAGGGTAGAGGACAAAAGGAGGTAGCTCTTCTCTGACAATGAATATTATACAAGGTGCAGTTCTGGCCACCTTTACTACCACATTTAATGATGTAATTTAACTGGATTAATGAGATGATAGTTTGAAATCTTGAAAAAAAAACAGAAAAACCTAATGATTAAAACAAGATTATAATGATTATAATAAAAGTTTGCTCTTAAACTGAAAGCTTCTGAAGATTCATAGTTTGAGTTGACTTTAACAATCATCCTCACTTTGCTTTGTGATTAGAAATCATCATGTTAGACTAAGGACATGTAGTCTGCTCTCCCTGGCTGAGTTTGGATGAATTCTTCATCTCCAGTAGAACAGAAACATCAATAGAGAAGTACTGTAAGAGACATGAACCTGCAAAAAAAAGTGAAGAGAATGAGAAGAGCTGGTGAAGACATGAGGAAGGCATGATGATGTGGTCTAAACTCCAGCACTCACCTGGTGTCACACTCTGGCTGTTTTGGGAGCTTTCTTCCTGGGCTGTGGAAGAGGAGGAGGCAGCTCGTCATCAGTTGTATTAACAGGTCTGGGGACCTGAAGGGAAGTGAAGACATGTTGGATCAGACACAACACACACAAATGAGTTCAGTTTTTCACACAGCAGCAGTCGTAATTACTGAATTACATAAACTCCTGTGAGGTGAACCTTCACAGACTGCCTGCTGTAACCTGATACCTGTGCAGCTCTCCTTGGGCTGGGCTGAGGCTGACCGTTGGGGTGGGCAGGGTCTCTGGGACGCTGCTGGCTGCGCTGCTGTTTGGAGCGATGTTGGCGAGGACCGGTGTGGCCGGCTGGCTGCTGCTGGTGATGGTGATGGTGATGATGTTGATTGGGGGGGTGACTGTGCTGTTGATGATGATGTTGCTGGTTAGGATTGGTCCACCCCAAACGCAGCTCCTCCTCATCTGTTGAGAAAGAACACAAGCATGTATGTTGGCTCAGATCTGATGATTTATATCTATCCTTATCAAAGTGTATTTTCTGTGAGCTCCTCAACAAATATTTATATGTTCAATATCTCAGCATGTTGCTTAAAAGGTGCCCTGTGCTCAGTCCACAGCAAACCTGGAGTAAGACGGTACAACAGCTTTTGGTTTTTCTTCTCATTTTAAATACATTTTTGGTCATTATTCCTATTACTGTTTCTCAATCTACCAAGACTTAAAATGTTGACTCAAACAAACAACTCTGTTTACAATTCTTATGGCTCTTACACATAGTAAATAGTGTATGGAAGCATAAGTGTACAGTTCAAAATAAAACAATGCCTGACTTTAACATTTATATGTGTTGTTTCAGGTTGTTTCAGCACAATAATTATTAAATCGATCACAAGGTGACATCACTCATTCTTTCACCTCCATTTATTAAAGTATGCTTTGTGATTTTCCATTTAATCTTAAACTCAGTAATAGTTTGTCCAAATCAACTCTTTGGAAGTTTAAATTAATTTTACATAGTATCCCACAAGTAACCCTGAAATATTGCAGTGAGAGTAGTAGGAGCAGGAGGTCCAGTAGCTCGTCCATTCACATGAAACAGTCTCTAAGAAGCTCTGTCTCAGTCACTGGGTTTGTTTTTTATAACATTTAGTCAAAACAGGACAGTACTGTCTGAAAACTCATTCAGTGCATGAGTTACAGTGTATTACAGCAGTAACACCTGCAATACCACCAGTGCTTCCTGCGAAGCTGTGCATTAACTTTTTTATTACCTGCTAGCATGCTGGTGTAAACATAATCAACTGTCAACCTACGTATTATCTGACCAAAAACAAAACAGACAATTCATACCTTTCACTTGCATGCTCTTTTTCCGTCTCATTCGAATGCAGCACACAATAACGAGGATAATCAGCAGCAGAACAACACCTGAAGAGGATGGATAATACTAATGATTGTTTAAGACATGTACAACTTTAAAATTGCATATTTCAATGAAGTGCAACTCCTTTAATCATAATTCCACAGTATTCAATCTCATTTCATTATAGAAAGTTAAAATGTATTAGAATCTGTGGAGCTGCATAAGAGAACAGACATACCTCCTCCACCGCCAACATAATACCACGTATTAATTCCAAATATTTCTTTGGGGAAAACAAAGCCTTAAAGAGGAGAGAGGAGAAGAAACACATAGAATATTAGAGTATTGATTCCAAACATTATCTTGTGCATTACTTCTAGTAAAAGAAATCAGCATGTCTCCTTAACATTCTGATTAAAGAATTCCATTAAAGAACATGTTTGATATTACACAATTCCTGTAGCAATCAGTTGTACAGTAGTTGATAATACACTGAATGAAACAGTGATTTCCATCTTACGTGAGCAGAAGTTGTTGCCTGAACCACTGGCTGTAGTTTACAACAGGCCCTAGAGACATGTGGCTGTAGTATCCACTGGATGATACTCACCAGGCTTAATGCAGTTGTGTTTCTTGGGTTCAGAGGTCAGAGAGCTGACCAGGTTGAAAACTTTGCAACGGAAGGAAGCCGTTTCCAAGTCTTTGGTTATTTCCAGCTGCAGAGTCTGATCTTTTTTGTTTTCCAATACCTTGCCATTCTGAAGCCATGCAAAGTTGAGAACCTCGAACTTCTGTGTAAAAACATCATGGATTACAGATTGTAACAAAAGAGATCCAGAGGAACAGCCTGCAGGACAATTTCAACCACAAAGTACTGTAGGCTCCAAACACATTTTCAAGGACACGTTCCATTTTCTTAGGGTTTCATCTTTAGTCGTGCTACAGACGAGTGTTGAAGGTGAAAACAGCTGTACATATTGAAGTGTGTGTATAGGGGTTGGGGAGTACTTGCATATGTCAAAAAGTAGCATAAAGCTTTTTGTGGCTCCAGAGGAAGCTGCAAGTAATCTGATAAACTGCCTCCAGTGGTGTCACAAATTTGCATTGTGGGTAGTGTAGGCACCAGGTTTTTGAGAGCAGTCCACTGGTCTATCATTACATTGCTATAAAACTGTTGGACTCATTATGGACAGTTTAAACAACTGATCAGAATCAATACAGCAGGGTTAGGGTTAGGGTTTAATCCAGCAGAAGTAAAACATGAGAAAAATAATCTACATTCAGCCTGTCACCTCCACCAATGAGGTTAGGTTTTGTTGTTATTGGTGTTTGTTTGTTGGTTGGTTGGTTTTTCGACAGGATTACACAAAAACTACTGAACAGATTTCCACCAAACTCAGATGGAGGATGGCTCTCCGCCCAGAATAGACCCATTAACTTTTGGTGCGGATCTAGATAAGGGGATGGATCCAGGATAATTTCCTTAACATTGTGAGATGTTTTTCAACATTTTCATTAATTTCTCAGGGAAGAATGCACAAGTCTTGAAGGGGAAAAAAAGTCGAGAGGCTGGTGTCAATGCAGATCCAGATCTAGCAGATTTAAATATGAAAATCCAGATCTAGCAGATTTAAATATGTTTTATTAGATTTGGCCTGATTGAATCAAAGGGGACTGTTGTTTGTTGTTTGTCATTTCTGGTTGGCTGTTTTTGACAGCCAAAGTTAGCTAGAAATAAAGCTGGATTTTGCTTTTCACATATTAAGTCTTTTCCCTTATTTAAATGATGTAATAAATTAGAAACAGTGCTTACAGTTCAAAACATACTCGTCATATTGATAAATTTGTTCTCACCTGAGCTACTTTGCAGGTTAGGGTTAATTTGACTGAGGTCTTCAGTCTCTGACAATCAGTCTTCAGTTCAGGCTTCGGGACCGGGTCTGAGAGGAGCAGATTTGATCAGATCAATCATGTTAAGCAGTGCTCATCATAGACTGTAAAAACACTGATGATCCTGTCATGGTGAAAACAGACGTTGTGATCTGAAGTCATGAGATAATATCAAACCAAATGTCGCTTTCTGATGCAGTTTCAGATCCATCACAGCAGTTAGAGACAACAAACTCCTCTTCTTAATTGCTTTAAAAATAGTTGTTAATATTTCATGCTCACATCACCCGACAGATAAAGACTTTTGTTTTTGACCCCGGGACAGCAGAGAGAGGGAAATTTAAAAAATGTGCTCACAATATTGTTACCTACCCATTACACACAACGTTTTGCTCTTCTCCCCTACTCTTTGCCCTTTATTATCAAAAACCTCGTAGGTGTAACTCCCTGCTTTGTTTTTCGCCACTTTAGCCAGCTTCAGGGATCCATTTTGATCAACATCCCCCTCAGCCCCTTTGATCAAGCTGTTTCGTCTGCGATGGAAGATTATGCTGTTATTGTGCTTCCATTGCAACCGTTCCATCTCTGGCACTTTAGAGTCCAGCTGCACAGTGACGTCCTTGTTTGTTTCAACATAGAGATCACATGTCTTCTGAGAATCTGTAGAACAGGAAGAAAGGTGAAGAAATCAGGAGAATCAGATGGCAGCAGTGAGGCATGGAAATGTACTGTATAAACAGAATACTATGATGTTTTGTGCATGTCAGCTTCTGTGGTGCTGATATTTTCTGGTGTGTTCATTACCACCCAAAACATGATGACAAGAGTTGGACAAAATAAACAAATGTAGCACCAATGGAATTTAAATGAAGGCAAATGAAGTTTTGTGAGATGGTGCTGCTCAAGGAAAGGTTGGGGGTTGTCACCAAAATATTAGGATTTCTCCTCTTGTGACTATGGACCAGATGCTTTCCAAACTTCATAGCAAAAATGGTTGTTGAGAATTAACAATGATATGAACCTGAAGTGTCAGACAGTGGTGATGAATAATTGATATTAAAGGAAAAATTCACCCAAAAATGAAAATTCATCATTTCCTCCCGCCATGCTGATGGAAAGTCAGTCTTGTAGTCCACAAGACATATCTGGAGCTTCACAGTAAAACAGAGTTGCAGCATTCTCCTAAACAACTGAAGTAGCTGGAGACTTGATTTAGAACAGAAAAACAACCAAACATCAAATGGCTCCATAGGGCTCGTCTGCTGTAATCACAGTCTGCAGAAGCCCCGAGATCATAAACTGAACTAAAAAAAACATAATTTACATCACTGAGGCACAGTCGAGCTCATGCACCCACTTCAGACAGGCTGCACGCTTTCAAGCCCCTTTCGGTCAGCATGGGCAGTGTATCAGCTGATACTTGTTTTTTTCTCAATGTCAAAAGATGATTCTTGCTTTTAGATCAAACCACATGAGTTGGGCTGGAGGCAGAGTTCATAAGACCACAGGGGAACAAATATACCAAGAAATACCAGCCTCAACAGTTACTGATGTTGTGTCCCTCTGCACTACACACAGAAAATGCCTGTTGATAATTCATCAGTCAAGTTTCCTCTGGAAAAGTCAGTATCAAGTATGGCTGAATAGAAACTGCACCCTAAGAGCCCCTGCCAGCTAACAGCCCTCATCCTCTGGGGACCATGATTGTCAGTACAAAATTCCATGGCAGTCCAGATGGCAGCTATTGAAATATCAACATCCTTTCAGAATCAGAATCAGAATTCCTTTTATTGCCAAGTAAGTTTACACATACAAGGAATTTGCTGTGGTCTGTAGGTGCAAAAAAAAAAAAACAATACTAAAAATACTTCAAAGACATAATAAAAATAAAAATATATAAATAGAGTGTGACTGATTTTAAAGTAGGTAAAGACTGTCCAGGTGTATCCAGTAGTGCAAAAAGTTTGACCTGGATTGTGCATCTTTCTTAACTGCACGTCTCAGGGTCCTTGAGGTGTGCAGGTCCTGGAGGGATGGCAGATTGCAGCCAATCACCTTCTTAGCAGAACGAATGATATGCTGCAGTCTGCCCTTGTCCCTGGCAGTGGCAGCAGCGTACCAGATAGTGATGGAAGTGAGGATGGACTCAATGATGGCAGTGTAGAAGTGCACCATCATTGTCTTTGGCAGGCTGAATTTCATCAGTACATCCTCCTCATGTGTTCAGCTCTCACCTCAGATCCTGGGAAATGGTGGTGCACATGAAGTGGTAGGACTGCACTGTGTTGACGGCTGAGTCACCCAGGGTGATGACACTGAACCAAGCAGCTCAGGCGTAAAGCCGCACCAGTGTGTCAACTCATACAGCAAGCCGGCACTGTGGATCCAAAAGAGGCACGACGATCCACATCATGACGTTAATATCTGTGTGGTTTTTTCAACGTGTTTCCCCCGCTGTCCTGTTAATCTTAACATGTATCAGCCGACTTTTTATAATCATATGGATGCTGTTAAAATGTGTTGTGATTGCGATGCGGAAAATCAGCACATGATTCCCACACTCTCGCAGAGTGAATAGGGCTATTATGGTTGGGGTGCGCTGTCGTGGGCCACGGTGGAAAAGCAGGGGCTCCTGCTGAAGTGGGGGAGGTGGCGATCCTGGGCTGGAGCTCATGAAGGGTTTCACGGGGGATGGTGTCAGGTCTGCTTCATTGTCTTTCAAATCGACATTGGACTCATTCAGTTCGTTGGCCAGGCGCAGGTCATTTATGGAGTGGGGGGCTGTAGGGTTAGTTTGTAGCCCACTCCAGACAGTCATAGCAGCAGAGTGATTGGCTGAGAGCTGATTTCTCAGAGTACTGTTGCTGAGCTTCTCTCACCACCTTTCTAAACTTGCACCCTGAGTCTTTAAAACTGTCCCTGTCCCCACTCCTAAATGCTTCCTCCTTCTTTAACCATAACTGTCTGAGTTTGGCTGTGAGCCAGGGCTTGTCATTGTTATAACTCCAGGTAGTGAAGTCTGGTGTCCACGTTTGTGTAGACGTACAAGCACTCCACCACATCTCTCTCTCCTACCGTGTTTAACTGCATGAACAAAGGTGAGCACCTTTGACCAGAATGTCCATTAATTCCACTGTTGAACAGAAAAAAGTGGGAAACAAGTCTGCTGAAGTTTTTCCCCTGACGTTCATGAGCTCTTCTCTGATGAAAGAGCTCCGGGTATCACAGCAGAAGACAAAACAATGGGCACCAACACGCCAAGGCAGCCTCCATGGCGCCATCTTGGATCTGAGGCTTTCTGGTGATAGGATTGGTCTTCAGAGCCATAAAAGCAGGTACAAGAAAATGTCATGATTACAGTGTAATGTTGATGAACTCATATCCTTTTCCCATAATTAACAGAAGAACCAGTGTGTCCTCATCAGAACTACAACCATGTATGTCTGAAAGCAGCTTATTACGACCCTGTATATGTTTCATGTTAGGTGGACGAAATCGATGACAGTAAGCTTTTTCACAAAACTACGTATTAGTTCTGTTAAATGAGGGCCAAGTTAATGCATTGTCCAATTTCAAGCATGACTTGGTTCCTCTGAGTCACCAGTTTTTGTTTTTTGTGAGAAAAAAAGAAAGAATCAAAATAAAGTTACGTACACTGGATACAAGCGTCAAAGCATTTATTTTTTAATCATGTTTGCAGTGGCTTGTGCTCCCACTCCTGTGTGTGTGTGTGTGTGCGTGTGTGTGCGCGCGTGTGCAACATGACATGTGAAACAAACAACAGTCTATGAACTGAAACTCTGCAGCCCTGCACACATCATTTCACCTCGACATAAAGCCTGAGTGCAGCAGAGTTTGATGATGTGTGTTTTATATCCTGTTGTCTCAGTTCAGACCACAGTCTGCTGAGAAGCCACACAGCCAAACACACTCCTGATGTTGTCTGTCTTAAAGGGGACATATTATGCAAAACTGACTTTTTCCTTGCTTTAGTATGTATTAGGGCCGGGACTTTAACGCGTTAATTAAGATTAATTAATTACACAAAAATTAACGCATTTTAATCGCACTTATATTTGCACCGCGGAACATTTCTCACTGGATGAGTTTCAGGCGTACCGATTATACTGGAGCACAATTATTTAACGAGTTAAAAAGCCGCCGACACTTGGGGTGCGTCTCAGCTCAGGTCAGTAAAATTAACAGGCTGACAGTGACAATCACGTGAAACTGAGGTGAACTCATTCATGGTTGCTTCTGATTATACTGATAATAGCCTACCTATTAGCTTCCAATGTAGACGCGCGACATGCGCGCTCACAACCCAAAGCAGCGCGTAGCCGCGTGCATTCGGTGCGACGGCGACGCCGTTTTTCCCCCCGTGCATGTCCGTGGAGCTGTGCGCCGCGGACGTGCACGGTTCCCTACGTTGCTGTGTCAGGCAGGTGTTTCCCACAGAGCTCTGCCCCGTTTCAAAGGTGAAGGAAGCCCTAAGTGGAAAGACGTTGCCTCCGCGATGTAGAATGTGTTTAATTGAAGAGAAACACACATTTCAGGACCGCTGACTTGTATCATCAAAACAGACACATGTAAACACAGAGAGCTGAAAATCACTGGACATGTCTGTTGGGATTATACAAATCAACAGTGTAAAGTAGAGCTGTCAAGATGTATGCAGTAGTTAATTATTGCATATCCTACTGTACCTATCACTCCTATTGTTTCTGATGTACAGGTGCATTAGAATGTCATGGGAGAGTTTATTAAGGCCTATGTCACTAATTCAATTCAAAAAGTGAAACTAATACATTATATATATATGTCCATTACACACCGAATGAAACATCCCATGTCTTTATTTATTCGGTTTATTTTAATAGTAATAATTATGGCTAACATTCAATGAAGACCTAAAATTCAGTATCCCCAAAAATGTGAATATTACAAAGGAACTTTTTTTTTTCTGTCTTTTTTTTTTATTCAGTCATTATTCAATGGTATACTAAAACCTATATGAAAAAAATTGCTTCTCACTGTTCTCAGGTCAAATATTTATATGCGATTAATAATGCGATTAATTTCGATTAATTAATTACAAAGCCTCTAATTAATTAGATTAATTTTTTTAATCGAGTCCCGGCCCTAGTATGTATATTTGCGTATCCGGAGTGCCTCCCCACCCCCTAAGCATGAGTTTTGACAACTAAGTCAATATTTTGTACTTGGCAGAGTCAGGAATTGAGTCTCTAAATGAGCCGTTTGGATTTCGACTGGATTGTTACGTAACAATCCGGTCTTTTGCATACTCCCCGCCCTCGCGCTGGGTATCTCCTCCCACATTACGCCAGCTACCTGAACGAGGATCCGCCATTTTCTCCTCCTCGCTAACTTGTACGCGACAGCCTGACCGCTACCATGTACAACCCGAAAGCCAAGCACTGCTGCTCTGTCGTCGGATGCACGGATCCTCCTTTTTCGCTACATCGCCTCCCTACCAAAGAGGATATCAGAGCGAAGAGGCTACTTTTTGTTTATCAGGGTCCCAGCTTCAGTGAGCAGAAGCGTTATGGTCTGTGCCAGTCACTTCACTACACACTGTTTCAGCAACCAGGGTCAGTATAATGCTGGACTGGTAACGAGATTGTCCCTTAAAAGATGGATCCATACCCACTGTCAATGATGGAACTCTAAGTATTTAAAAAACAGTATAGTTTGTGTTACTTTGGCCGTTTAGCACATGAGCTAACGCTAACCGTGGGTGTAAATATGAGGCTGAACTAACATTACATGTGAAGTTATCAACGTTGGGCTTACTGGCCGTAGGATTCACGATAATGTTAATGATACCAAATGTTAATTTGTCAAATCAGCACTCTTTTAAAACTTGACGGTGAATTGAGAAAATGAATTAGGATATTGAGATTTTATCGCTTCTAACCGGCCGGTGAACCACTGCTCGGCCGTGAACATGGGGAGGAGACGGGGTGAAATGTCTCAGTTGTTCGCAGACAGTGAGCTGCTGCTCCGTGGTGAACAAACAGAGGAGACGGGGTGACATCGTCTCAGTTGTGTGTGTCAGTTGTTCGCGGACGTTTAGCTGCTGTTCCGCGGTGAACACGCAGAGGAAACGGTATGAACTGGTCTCTGTTATTCACGGCCAGTGAGCTACGTTAATTCATTAGCATGTTGTGCTAAAGGACAGTGTGTAAGCAAACTTCTAGAAGCGTGTCTTGTCTGAATGCACTGCTGACTGTGTGACAGCCCGAGGAGCTGCTGTAGTTTGGCAGATGTCATGGCTCTGGGAGACTGTCCTCTGACCGTTTTCCTGTGTGTTGGTATACATGTAATACGTGTGTAGCGTTAGCCGTAGCATTAGCTGTAGGCTACAGCTAACGGTATAGCTAATGCTACAGCCTGTAGCGTTAGCTGCTGGCATGAGAGACCAGACCTGAGAGTACCAAAACGTTATCTGCAGTAAAGCAATCACTACTTTGTTTTGGAGCCGGAGACAGGGGCTACCTGCTACATGTCTGCTGTGCTACGATCAGTTGTATGCAGGCACGGACACAGAAAAGCTGCGTCGCGCTGTGTATTGCTTGTTGTTTGTTGTTTTTTTTTGTTTTTTTTCTCTACTTTATTGAAAGTTGCTAGTATCGCTCGTTGCCTTGGTCACGCGATGCCATCCTCACGTCTTCCGGCCGGCAGGAAGAAGTGGGCGGCGCACACAGTAGCTCATTAGCATAAAACGGAAAAGCACTGAAACCGGCCGCTTAGAGCAGGCCTGTGAAACTGGTGTGTAAACAACCCTGCTGTGCTCAATCCTTCGGTTTTTTCGACCAAAGCATGTTACATCAAGGACCCATGTCAACAAGCAGAAATGAGCATAATATGTCACCTTTAACATCCAGCTTCATTCTAATGAACTAAAGCTGAAGATTAGACAGTCTTACAATCATTCAGCAAAAATCTTTTTGGTAAATATAAAAAAATTTGTATTTTATTTGGTTCCTGTTTCATAAATTATGAAAAATGTAAAACTGATATTGTAACGTTTTCTATAATAAAGTGCTGTTGAAATGTACTCACATTTTAAGAAACGGCTCAAATATTTGATCTGCAATCACAGAACATAGCTTTAGTTTCCTTTTCTGTGAAGTCAACCCACAGGAAATTAATGGTGACATGAGTCATAATCTGATGAGGTAGAACATGAATATTTTTCCATATGATAATAAAAAACATGCTGCTGGTTTAAGATATTCGTTATAACGCATTTGAGTCACTAGTCAATATAGGGTTTAAGTAAGCACTTCAGTGGCAGGACTGTGGAAGTCCTATGATCAGCCCACTAACCCCTTTAGTGAAATCATCCCCAAGCAACCCTTCTGTTTTCACCTTAAAGCTGCTGTATGATTTAATCAAAATAAGTGTAGCTCTGTTTATATGTCTTTCTGGAGTCCACTTGGAGGACAAATCCCACGTGTATTCTGAAGCTTGTTGTAGCGTATTGTAAGCGTATTGGTGACTCTAGTGGACCCTTGCACACACATAATGTTTAGTTTCTAGCTTTAGATCAACCCTACCACCTTGTTTCCACAGAGCTCCGTATGCTCATGCGAGACAACCCGAAGTGCATTTAGTTCTATTCCTCTGCCATATGTTTGCAAAGCCCTAACTCCTTCCCTTTGTTTTCTCACCTCAGGGTGACTCAGAATGTTGAAACATGTTAACGTTTACAGTTGACTTTAGACTGACTGTAAGCACTGTGTGCCGCAGGAAGTTGGCATTAAACAAATTAGCTAACTGATGATCAACGTATTTATAAATGTTTTCTCAATGAAAGGTTAGACAGCTTATTTATATTGGCAGCATGCTAGCTGTGTCACCCCTAGATTCTACCAGATACGTGTCCGGTCCAGCTCCGCTCCGTCACGGCTCCGCCACGGCAGCGGAGCTGATATGTTTCACTAGTCTGTGTGTTAACGTCCACTGGCTCAGCTGCGTATCTGCTCTGTCCCAGCTCCGGCAGCCCGGACCCTTCCGGAGCAGATATGCAGGGGGCTTCTATTTCTGCTGGATGCCACAGCACGACGCAGCAATTCAGCCAAATTCAGCACAGAGCAGACAGGAAGTCATACACCGAAACAACAACATAGCATCCGGCTAATTTTCATAATAAAACACTCCGTGTTGATGCCAGCCAAAAAATCTCAAAAAAGAGACAAATACAAGCACTTCTTCTAATCCTTCGGTTGGGAACACTTTGTGTTGTTGTGTTTAAAACATATACCTATAACTGTGGTCACGTGTGGTTATGTAATTATTGTGGGAACTCCTCAGTCTTGCAACTGCAGCTGTCCAGCGGTGCTGCTCTGTGCCAGACTCTTAACGCAACCAGTGGAGGTTGCCGGACAACGGACGACAGAGCAAAACCGTACCAGAGCTGGAACGCAACGCACATGCATCCAATGGAATCTATGGGTAACAAAGCATTACTGGTCCAGTTTGTCTCCATGATGCTCCATGCACATATAAAAAGAAAATTAGCCTGCATGTATGTGGTGGTGCTTTCATCAAGCCCCCAGGAAGAGCATCAGGCTTAGAAGCCAACTGTTGCAGTGGCCAAACCGTGCAATTGCAATGTCATGTGATGCACTGTGGCCCAAAAATCCTTTTTTTATGAAAGAAGCATCTGTAAAACGCTGGATACATTTTTTTGAGCACCACAATGATTTGACTGTCATAACTAGATCCATTCGGTCCAATAAAATCTGTGCGCACGCTCTATGGGCCCCACAACACGGAAGATCCAGATCAACTTTTTTAGGTTTCATGCTCTACTGAGCAGCTTTCATCTCGCATCTCCAATGCTGTATCCAGATTTTCCTTGTGAAAGAAATTTACCAAATGTTTTTCCTTGTTTTGTATACTAAGAGCATACATCCATTATTATGAAGACAAACTGTTTGGAAGTAAGGCAGTATACTCCCATGGACATGTAGCAGTTCTATTTTTACTACTTTCTGGAGTCCACTTGGAGGACACGTTCCACACATGTGCACACGTATTCCGTAGCTTGTTGTAGGTTATGCAGACTGTCACAACAAGTAGCCGGTGTGTGCCCACCCTCTGATGACAATATTTCGGCTATGCGGACCCTTGTGGACCGTCGCACATTTGTAGATGCAGAAAGTATAATTTCAGTTCATCAACATAATGTGGAACATTTTAACGTGTATGTTTGTGACAAATGAAGCATGATCACCATGTTTGAGGTCTAGGCAACTCACAGAATTTAGTTAGTTAGGTATAGATCAAAGTCTTTAAGTACTGAAAAAGTCAAAAGTTACACAGCTGGGTCACAGATTACTTACTTGATATTTAACCATAACCACAGTCTTCCAGAACCTCACCCCAGAATGTTTTTATAGCATAAACCTCACCACAACATGAAAACCTCATATCACAAGTGTGAACTTTGACTAATTGTTATTGTATCAACTCCTTCTTTGTGATACTTTATCTGAATAACACATGGAGCAGTGTACAAGCTTAAATCATCAAAACTCAAAACAGTTAGACACTGTGTATGGTTGTTTTTTTTCCAACTGTGACATCAAACTGAGAGGAAGTTAAATGATTTAATTTTTGTTTCATTACGTCTTCAAGCTGGTGAAGTGGAAAGAAGCAACAACTTCATACTTCAAAATTCAAATGAAGGCAGCTCTATTACACAGATAAGGTAATAAAGTCATGATCAGGATTTGATATCTTAAAATAATGAGAAGATTACACCTCTGTCTCTTATTTTAATCTTGAAAACCACAGAACAAATTCCAGGAACTAACAGTCAGACATGTGAAGGCGTTGCACACAGCACAACTTCACGCCTCCAGCTGTAACTGTAGTCCATAAACCATGCTATTTAAAAATCAGACAAAAACATCTTCAAAGTCAGCCACACCTAAAACTGCTTTTTGATCAATACAATTAATAATGTGTTTAGTTGAACACTTACTAATGTTACTCAAATTAATGAAAAATGATTTGACAATTTAATTATTTTGATCGGCAACAGATCAGACATACAGATCATCCAGCAACTCTTCATGTGAAACTTTTTGAAACGCATTTGTTATGTATTTGACCAATGTTTTTACATAGGAGAGAGTAAAATAAAAAAGATTTTCCTTTTTCAGAAAGTGCTTGGGATAGTTTGAGGTTTTCTGGCCTCAACGTTTTATATGTATTTGGAAGGCAAAAGTATTTAGTTAAATTATTATCTATATTTTCTGTCACCGTTTTGTTTCACTCAGGACACGACTGTCTCAAACATTATTCGCTGCATTATTTCTGGTAAATTCATGTTTTATTTCTTTCTTATTAGTTCAGTCGTTGCTTTCTGTTTTGTCATCTCTAACCTCATTTCAGACTGATGCTACCACGTCAGCAGTGTGTTTCTGCTGCTGCCAGTATTCCTTCATCTTTTGTCTAACCCTCATGTTTCTGGCAGGGGTTTCAATTAGCATTCATCAACTTTTCCACAGTAACAGAAAAGGGATGTATACAGAAAAATACAGAAAAGCCATTTTCACCCTATTATACCACACACACACACACACACACACACACACCAGCAAGTTTTCAAGAATTCTTGCCAGTAAATTAGTTACATTTAAAGATGTCGACATATATATCACGTTTAAAAAAATAACTACGGCATGCGCTGGGAAATGACTGGCAGCAGAACCAACATCCAGAGTTAAAGAAGCTCACTGACTCATGTGAGAGTATGGTAGAATTTAAATAAGCACTGAAGGGTTCAGAGTTTCATGACATGACATGATTTTTGTTTAAAAGAAGTTTTTGCTTTTTTGATAATAAATGTTTAATATAATAAAACAAATATTTATTTCAACTGGTTCCAAGTCAAACTGAAATCCTCAAGTTATATGTGAGTACTTGATGAGAGTGAGGAATGTTTAATGTTACAGTACCTGTAGAGGCAACGGAGGAGCAGCAGAGCAGGAGCACAGCGATGGTGGAGACGGCAGCCATCTTCACCACCATCCTCGTCATGTTCAGCTGAAAAGAACAGCCACTTTCCATTATCAGGGTTATTTCCTGTTGCAACAGCTAAATCATGACTTATATGTCTCTCTCTCTCTCTCTGTGTGTGTGTGTGTGTGTGTGTGTGTGTGGTTTCCAAAGGAAGTGATCCAAGAGGCCCTATCTATGTTCATTGTCACAGAACAAAACAAGCAAAGCTAATGTCATATTTACAGCAAACAGAGTGAAGATACAAGAGTCTAGGTCACTTTAAATCTAAAATGTAAGTGAGTGCTCAGTGAAAACTATTTGTTTTGTGTTTGTATTGGGTTTACATTGTATTCTGATTATCTTTAACTGGAGGTAACAGCAATAAAAAAAACCCCATGGTGATGGCATGTTTATGTATGAAGGAGTTAGACACATTCATTTCGTTATGGAACCCTGTGTTCTATAATGAAAAATAAGTCAGCTTGAACCTACATGGAGCTCTGGAATCAACATCAGGAAGGAAAATGGTATCTTTACATCTCCATTTATGATTTAAGTTTTTTTGGAGCTGGCTGACCTAAAACTATTACAGGAAGTGGTTTCCAACTGACTTACAAATCACAATTTTATCAATTTCATACAACTAAAACCAGGGAACCATTCATGTAGTTAGGACCGTCTAAGATTGGTTCAAATGTGCATTTTACTCAGCTGAATGCAATTTAAATGTTCCTCTCAAAGCGTCAAAACATCAAAGAGAATTATCACACCCCCATGAGCTTACAACCTTGAACAATTTTAAAAATCTATTTCAGGAAAGGTTTTATCTTTCTGAAACAGTAGTCACTTTGCTCAACTGTGATGACTCAAGGGCTCTATTTTAAAATTCTTAACATTTTGTTCTTGCAGAAAAGTTAAAAGTTTCCTGAATAATTAGTAAAGATAGGTGGTTTGCCCTTGTTTTCTGAGTGTGTTGCTACATGAATGCAGGGGAAATGTGTAGACCTACATGTAGCTTGTGGTTTCTCATCACAAACATGATCACTGAGCCAACATAGCTCTGTATTTCACAAGACAAGTCGTTTTAAAATGTCATGGTATTGTAAAAGTCTTGGAGTCGACACTAAAGATCGAAGGTGAAGATGTAAATATTTGAAAACAGCTCACAAATACAGTCCATAGTTTAATATGTAACCAGTATACAACAGCTTAGAGGTTTACTGCAACGATGAACACGCAAATCTTGACAAGACAAGCAAGCACAGGTTCCATGAAGAGGGGCTCAGTGTTCTGGTACAGGTGGGCAGGTAAGCAGGCAGACAGGTACAGGTCGTTCAAAAGGGAAAATAAATGGCATCTAAAATGTCCAACCTCCTACTAGAAAAGGAACATTGGAAGACAAACCAGTGAGGAGATGAGTCTTCATGTTCGGTGTGATGATGAACCACTGTAGTCTCATTAACCACTTGTTAGCAACCGCCTCTTTAAAGACATGTCAACGAATTAGAATGTGACTGTAAATGACTCACGTATTTTACGTTGTAGAACAAAATGTAAAAATCTCTTAAGCTTGTGTTAGGCATTGAACTGAAGAAACGCATTGACTTTAAGATAAGAGAACTGGAAGTGTGAAACCGCTAACTTGACTCCGGCTTTTAGGACTCATTCCAGTAGCATTCTATAACGTGTTTTAATAGTTTTTGGACATTGAGGAAATACAATGTGTCAGGCTTTCTAAGTAAGATTCATTTAATTTTGTTTAAAATATTCAGAATTGAACTAAATGTAGCAACATCATCTGAAGAAATAACCCTCATTTAGATATTTTCTTATTCATAAACAAGTGATCTCTGAGTAGGAGGAGATCAGAACATGAGACAGGAAGTGTACCTCTGGACTGAGACTGGCACTCTCTGGTCTCTATGATGGTTCACATCCTCCAGCAGTGATATTCTGCTTTCAGGTTTGGTTTTACTACCTTGTACTAGTTCCGTATTGTCCTGTAGATGTGTGACTTTCTATGTGTGTATATGACATGTATATGCCAACACAAACAACACAAATATGACATGTAAATGGATGTATTTGTAATGTTACTGTTAATGGGATTAATGAGAGCAGAGTTTGCAGCCCTGATCACCAAAACAATGATTTAAGAAAGGCTAAAGAGATTCGTAGAGCTAAACTGTAGGATTGATGATAATTCTCTGTGGGTTTGTCAGTGAGTGTCCCCTTGAAAAGTCAATTTTATATAAGTACCTTTTAAAAATACAGATTATAATGTCTCTTCATAAGGTCCTGTTCAGACCTGGTATCAACATCTATTCTGAGTGATCCGATCACAGGTGGACAGCGTTGAATACAGGTCTGAACGCTTTCAAGAACCACTGAAGACACATTTGAGATCCCATCACTCAGACATCATTCAGAGGTGGTCTGGACCACATGTAACCACATTCTTTTAGCAGTATGAACGTTCATGTGTTCTGGACCACACTGAAGGACAGCCCATTCAACTGAAGTCCTCCGTGAAACAAGAAGAAGAAGAAGACAAAGAAGAAGAAGAAAAAGAAGACAACAAAAAAGAAGAAGACACATCAACAGGCAGAATGGATCACACTCTGTCTGATCTCGATGTACCTCACTGTGATGTAAATGTCATGTTTGGGCTGTGTTAACCTGTCAATGTTGGCAGCAGATGTTTGTGAACACACTGTCTGTTTAAACCACAACATCACCAGACTCCCTAAACAAATGTAGAGTTAAGAGTTGATCATGAGGAGAAACATAACAAACTTAGTGAAGAGTGGGAGCCTCTCTCCCCATCAGCATCCTCAGGACCTTCTATAGTGGTGTGGTGGAGAGCGTTCTGACATATTGTATCTCGACATTGGAACTCCAGCTGCAGTATGTCAGACAAAAAAGCCCTGCAGAGAATAGTTAGAGGAGCTGAGAGGGTCATCGGAGTTCCCCCCCCCTCTGTCCAAGAACTCTTCCTAAGCCACTGCAGGAGCAGGGCACTGAACATCGTCAGGGACCCCTCCCATCCTCTCCACACATTCTTTGAACTGCTCCCATCAGGAAATCGATTTCGGAGTCTAAAAGGCCGAACAAACAGACTAATCAACGGCTCCCTTCCACAAGCTGTTAGATGAACTGCTGATCTGGAGCATGCGCACTACTGCACTTCATGAGCCTTAGTCATACACTGAAAAAAGGGGAAATGGCTGATTGTTCAATGTACAAAAATTCAATTTGAATATAGGACACAATTAATTTATGTTCCTCTTCTGAATGTATGTCAATCTTGTAGAATTCTTATAATTTTGAGAGATTTAAACTGCAATATTTATTTATGTTAAGAATGAATGACTTAATCATGTTTGATTTTGAAGCTCCGCCCACTTGGGGAAAATCCCCAGGAGAGAAACTGTGAGAACAGGACGGTCCGCCATTTTCTCACTCCTGTTGCGCATCTCATCAGTATTGGAGAACTTAGAGAGCTTTCTACAAGTCAAGGTAATTAAAGCTAATTAAATGTTTAAAATGTTTAACCAAGATGAGGTTTTTAATCTACCAGTATGCTAAGGTTTAGCTAGCTGACAATTAGCTACTCTCTAACGTTAGTGATAGCTTTGCAAACGACCGTGGATATAATTGTGTGTGTTAATATAGCGTTATGTCATAATGTGTGCATATCGTCTCTGTTGTATGGAAATTTACACAACAAGTCTAACGTTACTAACATTAGTTATCTGGTATTCAGGGGGCTATTGGTGCAGGGCCAGCTTAATGTTAATTTGGTGGGGGGAGGGGTGATTTTCACTTGGCGCATTAACGTTAGCTTGGCACAATGTGGAAATGTTAACGTCGTCATACATGATGATGATAACCTTAAGTATATTTCTTAAAATAATTAAATATAGACTCAATTAACGAATTCAGTAGCACTAAATGGGGTTATGTTAAAATTACGTTAGTAAAGATGGCGGCAAAAGTTTACTGCAGTTTAGCCACAACAGAGAGTCTCACAGCAGATGTGCTTGTAAATAATGTTAGGTCAACAAAACTAAACGTCTGTCAATAAAAACATTTACATAAAGTGCTAATCTGACTCTAAAAATAATAACGTGGTTAATAAACAAGTCACAACAAGGACACAGGCATGTTTAGAGTTGTTGGAAAGTTTATCTGATGACTTTAGGCGGATGCAGGCTAGCACTTCACATTGACTACCAGTTTTTGAGCTAACCTTAAGATAATTAGCAGTGGGTGAGCTCTGCCTTTGTGTTTTTCTTTATTGTGCCACTTTTGTTCCACCATGATGCACTCATTTTGACTTGTGTTATAAATCAAGCACACACCTTTGCTCTTCAGCGTTGAGCTATCTCCCCTTCCTAAAAGCCCAAATTATCTCTAAATCAGGCTGTGTCACATGTAGCTCAGCTCCTATGAAGATGACCGAAAGAGAGCCTCAAGCAATAAGTAAGGTAAAACCAATTCAGCCGTTCAGAGGGTATCATCACAGGTGCTCACAGCAAGCACACGTACACACTAGGGCTTTGACATTTGCCCAAAAAATCATATTCGAACTTCGTTTGTTTATTAATATTAATATTCGAATATATTTGAATATTTATTGATAATATTTTGATCATTAAATGCCTCCAGTAAGACCTATATTGGTATCAAAAGGAAGTCGTTTTTCTGTTGTTCTATGTTCTGTCCACCAGAGGGCATTGTATAAATCAATAGACAGAAAAACAGTCAAGTTTGGGAGTTTAGGAGTGGTAGATAAGTTCAGTCTTACATATTTTACAAATAACTTTGTCCTTTCTCGTTATTTTTCCTTGTTTCAGGAAACCAAAGAAGCGCCACATATTACTCCTTAAATTTTCCGGTGTGTATAGTTCTCCCTCCGCACTCGCAGCCTTTTGCTCCGCCATTGTTTTTCTGTGAAAAAGTGTAAACAGGCATCAGGCGCTAACGACGTGATAACGTCATCAGTACAGAAGCCCCAGGTGATCAATGCTCATGAGCTCGCGTTTCACAAAACAGGCTGAAAAAAGCCTCGAATCTGGATTGAAAACTATGTTTTCAGGCAAACACATTTACCAAAAACAATGCTTATTTTATAGGTTTGAATATTTAGAAGCTGCCCGATATTCGTTCGAATATCTTTTTTTTTTAATATTCGAATTATTTTCGAATACCGAAGTTCGATGTCAAAGCCCTAGTACACACACACAGTTAACTTTTGTCGGGGGACCAGGTATGGATAGAGCCTATGCATATGGCAGGTTGCAGTGCATGTATTGGCTCTTTATTTTTGTGTCAATTCTTACAAAGTTAGTTATTACTTGTGTAAAATAATTGTGATATCAGTTATGACCAAAATGATCTTGACTAAGTTTTTCCCTGATTGTTACTGTAAAGCTTCACCAAAGCAGTTAAAATAAAATACACATGAAACTAAAATCAACTCTTGCTTTGTAAATGTAACATCTTATAGTATTATTCAGATTTCTTTTTTGTTCTATTTAATTTTAGACTCAATTTGAATTTACTTAGGTAAGCCTTGTCCAGTCTTAATATTTTAAGAAGAAATAAGAAAGTCAGAATCGATTTTTCTTTTTTTTTTCTGTGCAGGTGTTCGTTGTTTATGTAGTGGCGACTACTGACCTCTGCTTTGCTTCGAGCACTGTTCCAAAGGCTCCGTAGTAAACGGTGATATTATTCAAATAATTTTGTTTGTTAATTTGACACATTAAAACTAGACTTTAGAGACTGTAGGAATTCCTGTGAATAACAATGTTGCTCTCAAATTAATACATTGCAAGAATGTGAACATTCTCCATTTACTTGGTCCACAATTCTAACTAAAACTAATTCTGTGTAATAAATCAGTCCTGCAATAAATCCCACAATTTGAAGTTAATATTGTTCAAAAGTTTTGATGAGGTGTTTCTAATATTAAGAGTTAACTTGCTGTCCTGAATGGGGTGTATTTAAATTTAGAACTTCTGTTCACAAAACAATTAAGTTAAACCACAAACCAGGGCTACAAGAAATGTCATTTTTTACATTTAAAGCATTTTATGTTTCATTTTTACAGCATTCTCTAAAATGACCTTTTGCATCAACACCTACACATCTCTATAGATTACACAAAACTGGACATTAGGAAGGGTTTATTGCAGGACTTTTGCGTTGCATTGTAATACTTTTAGCTAGGTGTACATAAAAAATTGGAGACTAAGTTTTTGCATTTAATTGACAGTGAAGACTAACTTTGAAGCAGTATTGATCTTTATTGTTGAGAAACCTCTATAATTATGTTTTTTCTTACATTTGTTTCTCTCTCTCTCTCTCTCTCTCTCCCTTCAGTGAATGTGGCAGTGTAAGGGGTGTTCAGCAGTTGTTGCAAGTAGGTCAGAATTACTTGACCATTACAAACTTAAACATATACATTTTGGACGAACCACCCACTATCCATGTACATATTTGAAATGTCCGTGCACATTTAAGACATGGAATGCTTTAATTGTACATCAAAGTAGAGTGCATGCCACACAAGCTAGTGATAATCAAAAAGAGTTGTCAACTTTCAGCTGTCAGCTATGTGCATGCAAGAATTTAGCCAATGAAAGAGAGTACTTTGTCATATTATCAATACTCATCTGAGGAGAAATGAAAATATCTGTTGCATGTTTGTCGGCTGTAATTTTCAAACCAGTATTTATTGTACCTTTAAGTCTCATAAGAGTCGCAAACACACACCTCACACTCTAACTGACTTTATACCAGGTATTGTGAAAACAACTACATTAGGATCACCATCGTTAGTTGATTCATTTTCTGATTCCCAGGACGAGGAGTATGTGGAAAAGGGACTTGCTAGTACATCCCTAGACTGGAAAGGTCAACAGAAGGTGCTCCCAAGTGTCATTGAGCAGCAACTTGCCACAGCCTTGTTGAAGTTGGAGTATTTAGTGCATGTGCCAGGTACAGCTATAGATGTTTTTTACAAGAACTACACTATTTGATAAGCTCAGTATCAGTACCAGTATGTAGAGATTTTTTAAGTGATATATTTGAGCATCACAACCTCCAAGCTGATGACTCTGTACTAAATGAAATCACAACCGCAGTCTGCTCAGGTAACCCAGTTTCAAGAGCATCTAAAAAAGGGGGCCCTCTTAGCACTTCATATCAATGGAAGCAATACTACAAGGAAAAAAAAAAAAAAAACAGTTACCTACATTCTTGATCATAACAAGAAACACACCTTTCAATATGTCCCACTGTTAAAATCTTTGCAGCAAATATTAAATAGTTAAGTCATTCTTGATAAAATTAGTGAAATTCATAGAGGAAAGCGTCGTGTGGAACTCGATTCTTCTTATGAATTCAGGTCCCCTGAAGATGGTTCGCATTTTAAAGAAAACAACTTTTTGAATGCTGATGAACTAAGAATATCACTGCGCCTGTATGTGGATGATTTTGAAACCTGCAATCCCTTAGGCACCTCTCGGAAGAAACACAAGCTTTGTGGTGTTTATTGGGTAGTAGGTAACCTGCCACCTGGCTCTCACTCTTCTTTATCATCTATTTAATTTGCTGTACTTTGCAAAAGTGTTGATGTAAAAAGATATGATTATGATAAAGTGTTGGAACCCTTTCTGCAAGATCTTAAAACTCTGGAGGAAGTGGTGTGTACGTCCTCTTATTAGGCACATGTGTTAAAGGTACCCTGCACTGTGTTGTAGCTGGAAACTTGGGAGCACACAGTCTTGAAGGCTTCATTGAAAGTTTTTCAGGTGATTTCTTCTGCCGGTTTTTTACAGCAAAAAGTTAAGATATAAAGTCTGAGTGTGTTGCATCCGGTGCTTTCACCCTGAGAACTAAAGAGGTGCATGCAGTTCATGTAAAAAATGCTCTTGAGAATAATACCAACTACTTTGCAGTTAAACAAGAGTGTGTTTTACCCAAAAATCTCTCTTATTTTAATGTTGTCTCTGGTTTTCCTCCCGACGTTGCTCATGATCTATTTGAGGGCATTGTGCCGGTTGAGCTGGCTTACTGCTTGTCATCAATGATATCAAAAAGGTGTTAACATTGGATGACCTGAATAAAACTATATTGTCTTTCCCCTATAAATGGTCAGACAAAACAAACAAGCCACACGTTGTACCACAGAGTTTAACGGGTCGAAAGACTATTGGAAGCAATGCCCATGAAAACTGGAGTTTGCTGAGGTTTCTCCCATTTTTAATTGGATCTCAAGTGCCTGAAAATGAGCCAACATGGCTCTTGCTGATGGATTTAAAAGATATTGTTGAGCTGGTAGTTGCTCCTGTGCATACTGATGAATCTATCTCATACCTTGAAAGCAAAGTAGTTGAGCACAGACAGAGGTACCAAGAGTTGTTACCCAGTGTCACACTCCTTCCTAAGCACCACTATCTTGAGCACTACCCTCAGTCGGTAAGGTGTTTTGGCCCTCTAGTCATACTCTTGACAATGCGATTTGAAGCCAAACAGTTTTTTTTAAGCAGACTGTAAAGCACACAAGTTGCTTTAAGAATGTACCTCTGACTTTGGCTTCAAAACATCAGCATATGATTGCTTTCCACATAAACTCACCATCGTATGGTAAATCTAGCCTTGAAGTACCCGTTGTGTCCACAGTTCCAGCTGATGTACTGAGAAAGGAAGTAGCTCAGGCTATTACATCAAAATACCCCAACACATCTGAAGTACAACTTGCAAAGAATGCATCAAGTAGTGGCATAGCCTAAGCAAAAGTATGATAGTTGCATATGGATCAACAAGTGGATTTCCAGAGTTTGCTGAAATCGTTCAAATGTGTGTTATAAATGAGGAGTTGTTCCTCATTGTGAATGTGCTGTGTGGGTGGTACAGTGAACACTACAGAGCCTTTGAGCTAAGCTTGTCACCATCAAGAGAAACAAAGCTTGTGGCACTCAGTGAGCTCACTGACACATATCCATTGGCTGATTATATGGTTGGTAATAGGCGTATGGTAACCTTAAAAAGACATTTCATCATTAAAGGTTGGTTAACCATTTAAATGATCATTTACATTTAAATGTGTACTTTACAGGATTTGTTGGTTGCAGTGGGTGAACACATAATTTAAAGTTACAGTAAGCAATCATATCCTCCTTGTATAAGTTTCTTCTTTTTCATCCTCTTGTATTAGTTTTATTTGTTGTCTTCTTGTATTAGTCCCTTTGTTTCCTTATATTAGGCTCTTCAATTTCTTTCTCTTGTATTAGTCTATTCCTCTTTTATTGGCAATTTTTTATTTATTTTTTAAAATCTGGCTGAGTGATATGAAAATGAGAAACCCAACATCACATGTAATCAATTTGTATTAAAGAAAGATGTGTCTTAATGTAAGAGAATTAGCAACCTTTTAAAGATTTTAATCTTTTTTTATTTTTATCCTTTTCACAGACTGAGACGTAGAAGGATGACTTCCCCAACCATTCTCAAAGTAATCCTGGGTGATGGCAGTAGCCAAAGGTTGACTTCAGAGAATGGAATTCCTGGATCAGTTAATGAACTTGTTACTGAGGTGCAAAGACAATGTGGCCCAACATTTTGGCCCAGCATCTTCTGTATTCCTCAGTTTAGCTATGATGCAGAACTGAAACTTGCAGCATACAGGGAAGATGGTACATTGCTTACTCCAAACTAAAGTCGAACATTCTTGAGGGACTGGTGCAAGAGATAGTCCAGTACAAAGTTTATGTAACTGATAACCAGTTTAACACAGTTGGACAGGCCCTCATCACTAAGCATCCTTGCTTGACTGAGAACTCACTAGATATACTGGATGGAAGGCTAGCTTGAAGAACAAACTGGCAATATACCGCACTCACTTGAGAAGGCTGGGGTGTACAGAGGTGAGGGTAAACTCTCTCAAACACAAACCAGAGGGGAAATCAAGTGCTTCTTTTGGCATCAAAAAATCCAAGCGGTCTGAAGTAACCTACTGCCCACCCTATCCTACTGGGGAATCTGATGAAAGCCTTGAAAAATTAAGAGTGGAACTTCTTTCTGATGTTAAGAAGAGGAACAACAGAGAGGTGGTTAGAATGAAAATGGAAAAGACATTTGCATATAGGAGATATGAAGTGGTTCGAGACACACCCATGATACAAGACTTCAAGGCAAAATGGCCAGCGCTGTTTGAAGGAAGTGAGGTATGTGGTCTAAAACATAAGCTTAGTACATGGTTTTGTAATCCAGATGTATTTGGATTGAATATGTTGATAATGTAGTGTGAAATATGTGGAAACAATCTTGGGCCTGAGCATTTTTCAGTTTTTGCTTTTTTGTTTTTTTCACATTTTGTCGTTTGCATACTTTTTATTGCTACCTGGTTCATGTCCCATCACTCAAGTTCAATGTGGTCGTGTTTTCCTCAGTGTTTTGGCTAAGCATGCAAAAAAAATATTGAAAATTTGACAGAAAGATGACTCTTAATTGGTACTGTTGAGTGGGGTAAATGATATGCAAAACAAGTCTAATTATAAGATCAGAATCAAAATTAAGTGATAAGATGATCAGTCGTGGAATTAGTCTACAAGTCTCTAACTTTAGGTCACTAATCTGTGGTTACTTGGTATCAAATTTATATTTAATGCATACCTTTCCAAATTAGTGGACTGCTCTGCAGTATTTTTGTGTCTGTTGTTATTTTCAGGTAAATGCAGAATTCAAGCGCATTACCACTATTCCCCTGCAAGCGTGAGCGTTTTTTGTTGTTGTTTTTTTTTAATGTGACGTCTCGTCAGAGAGAAAGTAGAGGTCCCTCACGCCGCGTGCAGCTGCAGCGTAAAGTGCCCTCCCCCAAGAGCACCTGCGGTTGCTGTGAGTGACGAACAGGCAGCTCTGCAGGCAGTATGATGGCTGAAGGAGGTGAGCCCCCCAAACTTTTCCCCTGTCTAAAAGGACCAAGTCGGCTGTATGAGAATTCTTCGGCTACCGTAAAAAGCCAGACGGCCACGGCTCGGAGGAAGAAGGTCGCCTGTGCAAAACGTGCTTGCGGACAGTGGCAGCCCGAGGAGGCAATACATCGAATATGATAGCACATCTACGGGAGCACCACCCGTTGCTGTATGCTAAATTCAAGGTAAAGTTAATGTTGTCTTGAAATGAACGAGCGTATAAGCGTCTGACATTAGTGAAATGAGCTTGTTACTGAGGCAGATGGTAGTTACCATATCTTAACTTTTCTATATCTCTGATAGTAACTTTTTTTTTTTACTGACACAGATATGATAACTAGCATGCTAAGATAGATCCATCTTAGCATGCTAGTTACCATATATGCCTCAGTAACAAAAAAAAAATGTATCCATAACTTTTTTTCTTTCATCAATCTTTATTGCTAAGATGGATAACATCAGCTAGTTTCTCTAACATGAGGTGAAGAAGAGAAGCACATGTGTAATGTTTTTTCCTTTAAAATACAGACATTCAAAATACACATTTTAGAGCTGTAATCATAATACCGTGAAACCGTGATATTCTTGCCTAAGGTTATCATACCGTCAGAATCTCATACCGGCCCCATGCCTGGTGATGATGTTGATGCACATCGTACATGCATTATCAAAGGACTTAAATGAGGACCTTACAAATCTAGTGAGAGTACAGTATGTGGTGGGTATAATTAATAGGTATCAGTATTTTATTCTAAACCTTTCTTTAAACTTTAAGTACTTCAAATTACATAAAACTGCTATCCAACTTGTCAGATATCAAGATTGTAGCAATCTTGAAGATTGTAGCAATCTTGAATGCATCTGCAACTGTTTTGATATTTGGTTAATTGATTCTTCATACAATAATGTTGAACATTCTGTGCACCCAGCTTCTCAAATCTACAATAATTATGCTTTACTTTTGTGGGGTCTTTTTTAATATACAGTACAGACCAAAAGTTTGGACACACCTTCTCATTCAATGAGTTTCCTTTCTTTTCATGACTATTGACATTGTAGATTCACACTGAAGGCATCAAAACTATGAATTAACACATGTGGAAATATGTACTTAACAAAAAAGTGTAAAACAACTGAAAATACGCCTTATATTCTAGTTTCTTCAAAGTAGCCATCTTTTGCTCTGATTACTGCTTTGCACACACTCTGCATTCTCTTGATGAGCTTCAAGAGGTAGTCACCTGAAATGGTTTTCACTTCACAGGTGTGCCCTGTCAGGTTTAATAAGTGGGATTTCTTGCCTTATAAATGGGGTTGGGACCATCAGTTGTGTTGTGCAGAAGTCAGGTGGATACACAGCTGATAGTCCTACTGAATAGACTGTTAGAATTTGTATTATGGCAAGAAAAAAGCAGCTAAGTAAAGAAAAACGAGTGGCCATCATTACTTTAAGAAATGAAGGTCAGTCAGTCCGAAAAATTGGGAAAACTTTGAAAGTGTCCCCAAGTGCAGTCGCAAAAACCATCAAGCGCTACAAAGAAACTGGCTCACATGAGGACCGCCCCAGGAAAGGAAGACCAAGAGTCACCTCTGCTGCGGAGGATAAGTTCATCCGAGTCACCAGCCTCAGAAATCGCAGGTTAACAGCAGCTCAGATTAGAGACCAGGTCAATGCCACACAGAGTTCTAGCAGCAGACACATCTCTAGAACAACTGTTAAGAGGAGACTGTGTGAATCAGGCCTTCATGGTAGAATAGCTGCTAGGAAACCACTGCTAAGGACAGGCAACAAGCAGAAGAGACTTGTTTGGGCTAAAGAACACAAGGAATGGACATTAGACCAGTGGAAATCTGTGCTTTGGTCTGATGAGTCCAAATTTGAGATCTTTGGTTCCAACCACCGTGTCTTTGTGCGACGCAGAAAAGCTGAACGGATGGACTCTACATGCCTGGTTCCCACCGTGAAGCATGGAGGAGGAGGTGTGATGGTGTGGGGGTGCTTTGCTGGTGACACTGTTGGGGATTTATTCAAAATTGAAGGCATACTGAACCAGCATGGCTACCACAGCATCTTGCAGCGGCATGCTATTCCATCCGGTTTGCGTTTAGTTGGACCATCATTTATTTTTCAACAGGACAATGACCCCAAACACACCTCCAGGCTGTGTAAGGACTATCTGACCAAGAAGGAGAGTGATGGGGTGCTGCGCCAGATGACCTGGCCTCCACAGTCACCGGACCTGAACCCAATCGAGATGGTTTGGGGTGAGCTGGACCGCAGAGTGAAGGCAAAAGGGCCAACAAGTGCTAAGCATCTCTGGGAACGCCTTCAAGACTGTTGGAAGACCATTTCAGGTGACTACCTCTTGAAGCTCATCAAGAGAATGCCAAGAGTGTGCGAAGCAGTAATCAAAGCAAAAGGTGGCTACTTTGAAGAACCTAGAATATAAGACATATTTTCAGTTGTTTCACACTTTTTTGTTAAGTATATAATTCCACGTGTTAATTCATAGTTTTGATGCCTTCAGTGTGAATCTACAATTTTCATAGTCATGAAAATAAAGAAAACTCTTTGAATGAGATGGTGTGTCCAAACTTTTGGTCTGTACTGTATATAGTAGTAATATGTAATAAGAGTATACATACCCAACACAAAAATATAAAGATCACCTCAGTTTTCTTGAGCTGCAGTCTTCATTACCTCAGAGCTCTATGGCAACCATTGAGCACTGTTTACCACTTTATCCAACAAAAACAGATGTGCGGTGGCACCCCTAAATCATCATGTATTGGAAAAATATTTTGCATGTGTTGTTTCTACATATATTGGAACACTTTTAGCACCCAGCCATATCAAAATTCAAGAATTTTGTTTTCTGATGCACCCTAACATAGCAACTGGACAGACACCATTCTAACTAAAGTACACTTTCGAAGTGCTCCAAAAAGTTGTAATGGAGTTGGATGGCAAAACACTTTCAAAGAAAGTCCAAGTTCTCAAAAACAGACTTTATCAGTGACCTGTTGTCATGTTACAGTCAGGCAGACACAAGCAGGAAGATGCGTTCATTTATGTTTTATGGGTTTTTTTGCAGTGTTTTCTAACTAATGGAGCTGCCAAATATAGCCTACTTTTTCCCCCTCTGTGAAAAAGCGGTGGGGATTTGTTTATTTCCTCATTATGGACATTGGTAAACTACTGACTTGCCTGCCTTTTGTGTTTTATTTTCCCAGTGTTGTGGCATGTGTATTGTTTTGTCTTTTAGAAATGAAACTGCGTGAAAGGATGCCAATTTTTCCTTTAAGTATGGGGATAACTTAATTTATTTTCACATGCTTTACAATTGTTTCAAACTAATGGAGCTGCAAAAAAGAGCCAACTTTTTCCCTCTGTGAAGATATGGTGGGGATGTTTTTTTGTTTATTTCCGTATTATGGACATTGGGCAAGCACTTAAAGGGGAACTACCGTTTTTTACAACCTGGACCTTATTTCTAGCATAAAATATGATGATTTACTCACCCAGATAACTTTGGTGTCATTTGGCGTCGTTCGGGCGAAAAATTCTGTCTTTGTGTAGAAACTAGGGCCCGACCGATATGGATTTTTTGGGGCCGATGCCGATATTAGGGGGAAAAAAATCTGATAACCGATTAATCGGCTGATTTTTTTTTTTTTTTATAAAGTTTTAAAATTTTATTAATTTAAGTAATATATCTACATATTTACTTATTTTTTTTGAACAAATGGCTGCTTTTGAGCCTTTCAGACACTTCTACAAAGAATTAAAGGCAGAAAAATAATTTCAAAAATAAAAAAACCTAAGTCACGTACATCATAACGTTTAAAAAAAAAAAAAAATCAGGAACACTCGATATACTGTAGGCTACTGCTCTTCACGCCGACAGGAAGACCGACTGATCATCTCAGTAATATACCACGGATTTATCATGAATCAGACTCGGACCAGAAAAGCGTTTTCAACTACTCGCCCCCTCCCCCCCTCCCTCCCTCCGCTGGTCGGTGCCTCCCCGTCTTAACTCACGTTACTCATTTTGCTCCAGTCTTATCTGGAGACATGCAGCTGCCTCAGTGAGAGAAGTAGCTAGTCAATTACGTAATGTGTACTGTTATGTTTATTCTACCGTTACTGGCACGGCTAATATGTGTAGCAAGGCTAATAGCAGATGGCTAATTCTAACTTTAGCTTGCATATTACATAGTGCTTAAATGTTAACTCGGCGTGATCGAGACCAACACTGCGGGGAACATCGTGAAGTGGGTTGAATTGAAACTTGTTGACTTATTGTTTATTTCACAAACTTGTTTATTTACTGTTGAGGCGGACCACTCTCCTCCGTGCGTCCCTGCCGCTGCCTGCTCCAGATCAGTCACTCTGCTGTGCTGTGAGGTGGTTAGTGGATAGTGGATAGTGGATGGAGTTTGTCATGAGGTCGGTGCGCCCTCTACAGGATAAATAGCCTAATGTCGGGGATCTTTTGAAATGGGGGAACATTTTCAAAGTAAAACCAAGTCTTATTCCCTGCATTTTATTTCTGAAAATATCGGCGACAATTGGCAAGTTTTGGCCGATTACCGATTAGTCTCAAACGGGCTATAATCGGCCGATTTAATCGGCTCGCCGATAAATCGGTCGGGCCCTAGTAGAAACATGGAATCTGTCCCAGTGATGGACTGGTTTATTTCATACAGAGCAGGAAGTGACACCAGATCACAAGTGGACATTCAGACAAGAAGTTGTGAACTGAGAGCTGAACACTGTGATTGGATCACTCAGAACAGATGATAATGCCCGTTCTGAACAGGTCCAAAGTCTATGTCAATGATCTCCCAGGTATAAGTGCACATTGGCACTTAATCTATAGCTTCTGAAATAGCACCATGATGATGTACATTTAGTGCATGTGCAGCCCTCTCACTCAACTCTGTTTTAGGATTTTCCTGACTACTCCTTTAATGTATCAGACTGCATGGGAACGAATTGGTGCGAGCTACTAAAAGTTATAATTTGGGATGTTTTAACATGATTAACACGCCTTGAAAATGACTCTGGATAAATTGCAGAGAGGCCTGGTTAAATTATTAATTTCAACTTTACTGCTATTGAGCATTAATTTTCCCATGCAGTTTACTTCACCCGTAATAGCCCCTAGTCAATATAGACGGCATCAGCATGAAAAAACACATTCAAACAAGAATTTAACAATAATAAACAGTTTTAATATCTTAATCTTGTGGCTCATATATTTCACCTGTCTCGAATCACCTCACATTCAGGAAATACACACACATTCAAAATGACAATATCCCGGGGTTTTTTCTTTGGAGTGTTTCAGTGTGTGTTAGTGATGGCGCGCATGCTGGAGCTCTTAAGAAAAATCCACTTGAAACCGCAGGTCAGGATACTCACACCCGGACCACGGAACAGCGATCCACTAATTTCCTCTTAAAACCCTCTTTCCAGAGGTAGCGTGACCAGAGACCCGCCCGAGGCTTGATCCTGCACCCTCTTCCGTCCTGCAGCAGCAAGCGGCGACGTCCGATCTCCAGCCTCGTCCGCGGTGTCTCCTGATCAGAAGCTGGCGATGCTAACTGCTAGCATGAGTCTCGTGGTGGTCTTCAGCTTGCGACAGCAACAAGCCCTCACATCTGAAACACCACTCGTTACACTCTCAACAAAATAATCAAACACTCGCCTAACCTCCCGGTTGATAACGTAAATAATATTGTTATACAGTCATTCGAAAGTTCTGTTCAGACTTCACTCTTTCCTCTCCTCCCGCCCCTCTAACAATCCGACAGGTTAAACCCAAACACAAAAAAATTGATTGACACCTGCTAAAACAAATGAGAACCAGATAAGAGGAACCTGAGGCGTTCGAAAGCCTTTCAAAACATAGGACATTTTGGTATCATTCGCCACATTCACTATACAATATTAACAGCAGCAATACTTTTATAGGCCCACAACAGAACAATTTACCAACTGAAATGTAATAAACCCATACACATAAACCCATCTGTTTTTTCTTTTTTGGGTTACTGTAAAAATGAACACATGACTGCAGTAAATCAAATTAGATTTATATAGCCCAAAATCACAATGACATTGCCTCAATGGGCTTTACAGTCTGTACAGTGAACAACATCCTCTGTCCTTAGACCCTCCATTCGAGTGAGGAAAAACCTGCCATGTTGATGGAAAAAAAAGACCCTTCTAACAGGGGGAAAAAAAGATGATGGAAGAAGCCACAGAGGAGGGGATCCCTCTCCCAGGACGGACAGACATGCAATAGATGTCACATGTACAAAAAAGAACAGCAAATCACAGTTTACAAGTTGCATTGACAGAATATCTGATACAAAGTATAATATATGTAAAGTATGTGGATCCAGGAGACGACTGAGCAAGACAAGGCATCGCCAAGCGGTGCCCGAGCCACACGACCTCCTGTCCACCATGGTGGCCTGGAAGAAGGCAGGACACACAGGATTATTAGTAATAGACAGAGAGATCCGAGTGAAGAGGCATCAAAATTTACAGGAATACAGATATAAGGAGATAGTGAAACAGAGGAGAGCAATGATCCAGCGGAGCCCAGGGTGTGACAATCCAGATCCGACAGTATGTGAGGCTGCAGGAGCCAGGGGAGATAGATGGTCCCAGGGGCCCGAGGTCCATCAGAAGGGAGCCTGAATGAAAAGAGAGGAGGAGGAGGAGGAGGAAGCTGTAGAGAGTGAGACAGCGACACAGCTTGCAGCTTGTGGGGACAGAAAACAAAACAAAAGTTAGAGAAATGTGATGTTAATCAGAATAAACAGATTGTTTCTCGTCGGCAGGACAATGTGACTTCTAATACTATAGGTAACTCATTGAGACTGAGACTGACCCACTGAAGAAGCTAGCAATCAAGGACTAATTGAAGGCTAACTCAAAGAAGTGAGTTTTGAGTTTTGATTTAAAGGCGTCAGTAGAGCCAGATTGTCTGATGTCAGCTGGGAGGTTATTCCAGAGGAAGGGGACCCGATAGGAGAAAGCCCTGCAGCCAGCTGACTTCTTCTTAACCCTGGGAACCTTCAGGAGCAATGAATTTTGAGAGCGTAATGCACTAGTTGGAGTATACGGTATAATAAGATCGGACATTACGACGGGGCAAGGCCGTGTACAGTTTTACATTTGATACACTGACAAACAAAGATTCATTGATGCTCTCAAACTGTCCACAGGGTGGCACTATTACATTTCATGTGCATATTGTTTAATGTGTTACTGATATACAACAACAATGTCCAAATACATTAGTGTAGGCCTGCCAGTAGCTGCATGAACCACAATTAAACAATATCCTCCCTTTATGAGTAATTAGTATTTTGCGAGTTAAATGAATATCATTTGATGGAATAGTTTGACAGTACTGATGTTGCTTTATGTCTCTGGATATTACAAATGTAAACAGACTTTTAATAGCACCTGAAATCAATGACTAATGTTAGGTCTTGAGATTGTCAGTCACTCTGTGATAGTTTGTGGTTTGAGTGTTTGGAGTCATGGGGAGTTCTTTAGTCTGTGTTCAGGCCACAGATGGGTTAGGGTTTAAATGGTTTAAATGGTCAAAACAGTAAGTGTACAAATTACTCAGGAAATGTATTTTTGTTGGTTGCAACACTTCTTATCATTTCTTTCCTTTACATTTTATTCACATACATCCTGGGAGACTGGTTTTTCATTGTCCTCTCCTAGTTTCCTCCCAGGCTCACAGTTCTAGTGTATTTCTCCTGATTTCTGAAAAAATGTTTCACACATTTCCCACCTTTTAGTTATCACAGACATTTTCTGACAATGAACAGCTTTAGTCTGCTGTTGCATCTCATCCTCCTCAGCGAGTGAGAGACGCACAGAGGAATGGAGATGAGAAAGAAACACTCATGCATCGGATCATTCTGGAAAGAAAAAATCCCATTTTTACAGAAAGGATTTTTTGACCACTGTAAGCAATTTTTCTGTCAATCGTGGGGGTTGCATCGACGTCAGACACCATCGATAGGCTGACACACTGGGCAGGGAAGTGGTGCGCACAGACTCTCTGAGGGTTAGGGGCACACTTCCCACTTCCCACACCAAATTATTCTCCATTCTATGCCTAAAATGAGTATTAGTATTAACTGCAAATTGCTGTTGCAGCGAAATGATTATTTTGTTGTTTTCGTTCTTTAAAAGTCACCAGAATGCAGGAAACAAAGTCTTTGAAACTGATTTTTCTCAGGGAGTCCCCCTGACCCCACTTTGGTTTTGAAATACTCCCTTTTCAAATGACCCCCTCATAGAGTTGGACAGTTGTCTCAAACAAAACAATGCCTCAAATTATAAAGATTTGTAATTTTTCTAAACTTTGTATGTACTTGTGCATTATTTGATATACATATTAGATGCAATTATTTATTTGATTAATGATTTATTTTTAAAAAAGATCTGGTGGATATGATGTGCCTCTGCAGAAAAGTAAACATTAAAGTACGATGATCTTTAGAAAATGTACAGAATATGAAGGACTACAAACAGGACTGTATGATCAGAGCACACAGTTGAATTGTTATTGTTTGAATCTTTTCTATGAATAGAAACACATGTTTGTGTTAATCTGGACTTAAATGGAGGTTCAGATGTTCGGAGCTTCTGGTTGGATCTGCTCCCAGCTCAGTGTGTGTTTACTGCTTCTGATAGAAAAACTTAAAACATTTGATGTATCTCCGCTTCATATGACAACATGTAGAGAGGGTGAGCCAGGTAGCTGTGTGTGGATCAGATGTTGTGATGGAGTGACTTCAGGCTGTATGAGGACACAGATGACCCTCTTCTGTTAAATGGGCCTTTATAAATAGAGCAGTTATTTTTCCACTGCTCCGATCCAACTCGTCTGTACATCAGACTGAAGACACCACACAAACCCTTCAGATAGCTCAGCTTCCAATCACAACCATGTTAACCTTTGCAGCAAATCAGAGTGCTTCAGATGACCTCAGCATCATATCAGAATGCTCTAAATAACTGTTGCCAATCAGATGTTTGACCTGGACTGTGTCAAAGTGAATGGTTCTCTTCTGTGATGAGCAGAATGAGCGTCCTTCACCTAGAGCAGGGTCCTCAGTGTGTTTCAGGACAAGGACCCTCAGCTGATAGAGAGACGGAGCAGGGACCCTAGTGCCTATAGTGCCATGTATAAGCAGTAGTAGCATGGCTAATGCTAGCCTCCCCTCTGCACCTTCTCCTGTTGTTTCTGAGGTACGTCAGAGTCTCTGATTGATGAGTTACAAAATGATCCACCGTGGCTCACAGGAATGTCGCAGCACTTGGGATTTTTTTTTGTCTTACAAATGTATCTTTCCTAATAATGTCATCATTCATATTAAAGGAACAGTTCACCCAAAAAGGAATATTCAGTCACCATCCTTGTGGGAGCCAAGTTAAGTTCATATGTGTTTTATGGAGAGAATTTTGTTCCTTTATTATTCAATCAAATAGAATAGATTTGAAACCAAAAAAGAGATTTGAGAGCAAAAGAGAGTAAGTGGCAATCAAATTTTTTTTTTTTTGAGATCGAAACAGAACAGGTTGCAATTGAAAACAAAATATGAGAGAGCATATTTCTTCAACTTCAATCAAAACTCAAAACCATTTTGCTCATAAATCAGTCCTCTTTGCTTTCAAGTTAAAAACCTTTGCTTGCAAATCAGTCCTCTTTGGTTGCAAATTCTAAAGTTTTGCTTGCGAATTCAACTGCACTTGATGGGCGGGGCCTACCCTGGTGGATGAGAGAAGAGTTTCTATTGGCTGGTTTGACCTGGCTCCAGCGCCAGCTACGCCTTCCGCATTTCACCCACTTCCCCCTTGTGCTGTGCTGCTTGGAGGTAGAGTTTAGATTCTCTGCCCAAGCCCGAGCCCGGACTTATTTCCCACCACTATCCTCGGTCCGGGCCGGGCCCTTGATCAAGCATTTGTGTATGTTTTTTTTTTTAATCATTACTTTATTCAACTGCGATCCATTCCGTTCTGAATAAACAAACAACGCAGTGTACATGCTTCGTCCTTGTTGCATTATTCATTAAGATAATTGTAAACAGACGTATGTAGTTCAAACAACTCGGAGTTGTAGTTGAGAGCGTCAGTTATAACAGCCCACTGTAACGTGGGCTGCTGAAGGGGAAGGTGATGGTCCACTTTAGTGCGGGTGCCTCCGGGTTACTCAAGAGACGGCAGGCAACATGTGAGGGTTTCCGCACGGCACTTTTATTCATAATACTGACCACACCATGCCAGGTCTCTGCGGCACTAGATGTTACAGGCATACGCAAACGATCCAGGCCAAGGTTCTTGCACCAACACTTTACTAAATAAAGACAAAATAAAATGGGGAGTCTTCGCTCTGTTGTCAGTATCCTTTCTCACGGGGAGCGGAAGTACACCTGCTCTTCTTCATCGTACAGGTTACATTACCCACTAGACAAAAGGAGGCTACATTGAGTAACTCTGACTGTTACACCACGTATTAAAAAAATTGTCGGGTTGAAATCGGGCTCGGGTTCATAATTACAGTTAGTGTGTCGGGCCGGGCCGGGCTCGGACACAACGTACACGGGCTTGGGTAGGGTCTGGCTTGATTTTTTGGGCCTGATCTAAGCTCTACTTGGAGGTAAGTTGATAGCCTGTTGCTCTTGAAACGTTTCCCATAAGTAATGAATTGCGCTATATATCATTGGCTACAGCCTGCCGTACATTCACAACAACAACAACAACAAGTAATGAATTATAATGCCCTGCTGCTGCAAGCACGCTGATCAGCAGCATCATGGTTGTCTCTGCTAGTCACGGCCTGAGCAGAGTAGCCTAATGAGTGAGTGAATTATAGGGAGGCGTATACAACGTAGGGCTGTGAGGTCAAAAGCATCATTCAGTGTCATTTAAGTTGGACCGTCTGACGCAGCTGCTCCTGTATTAGGGGTGTTCCAACAAGGGTACCTCACGATTTGATTCGATTTCGATTATGGGAGCTTCGATTCGATTATTGGCCACGATTCTTCGATTATTGCAATTTTTAATGCTTTTTTCCATACAAGATTGATTTTGTCTTCATCTGTGGCTATATTGGTAAATAAATAGCCTGTCAATTAACTCAGTTCCTCTAAAACTACACTCATAAAGTAAATAACAAGGTTTTTTGAACATTTGACTTGTATTTTTCAAAGACACAAAATATTTTATTTTATGACTATGTAAATATTTGCACTTTGACCTACTTAACTTTGACCACTGAAAGCTCCACTTGCAGGAGAGCCCCCTCTATTGGCGGAAAACACTGAAAACAGTCAAGCCCTGGATTTAATGAGGCGTAAACATGTGACGTGACGTGGCGTGAAGCACGAAGTTGGGCAGTGATCAGTGACAACAAAGTTGTCTTCAAAATAAGAGCTTTACATTGCACCCCATTGGATGTTAGAACTGGGTTCTTAGCGGGGGGCTTTTAATTTGAAAGTAGCGACCGTTCGTAGCTTGCCGCTACACAACAGCTGACAGTCAGCAGCTACTAGCTGTTTGGTTGTGTCCGCTAGCTGTCAGCTACAGAGACCGAGGAGACGGTAGCATCTCCCGGATCTCAGCGGCTTTCCAGTTGCTTATCTTTACATCCGCGGATGACGTGATGAACTGACTGCTGTGATCAGCTGTTTCCTGGTTTTAAAACTCCCGGCTGCAGGTCGCACAACAGTGCACGTTATCGACACCTCCGCCCATGTCCCGCAATTGCCGGCACATTGACGCCTCGGATTTAGATAGCAATGGAGGCGGCAGTAAGTGTACCCTCAGAGGCGTCAAATTGGCGGATCAAAACAGACTGCCAATTTGCCGCATTCTGTCTAAATGCGCGGACCTAGCAAAGCATCGACCATAATGAATCGATGCCGAATCGTCACGTGACGCATCGCGATGCATCGCCACATCAATGAATTGCATCCACCTCTATCCTGTATAGACCAGTAATGCTGGCTGGTTAGAAATATGTGCGTGAATTTGTTAAATTATTCGCCACTTGTGTTTGTTGACATTAGAACAGCTGTAGTGAGAACGGAGCCGGGAGGAGTAGCGGCAGCCCGCTACACAGTGGAAACTGGCACCCCGTTCAGCAGTAGTTTAGTAATCCACGGTAGTACTGTTGTGTAGGAACCGTGACGTTTTGGCACTGCGAGTACCATGCAACACTAAATGTTTAAATCACAGCCCTACGTTGTATACGTCTCCCTGTAATTCACTCACTCATTAGGCTACTCTGCTCAGGCCGTGACTAGCAGAGACAACCATGATGCTGCTAATGCTTGCAGCAGCAGGGCATTATAATTCATTACTTGTTGTTGTTGTTGTACGGCAGGCTGTAGCCAACGATATATAGAGCAATTCATTACTTATGGGAAACGTTTCAGGAGCAACAGGCTATCAACTTACCTCCAAGCAGCACAGCACAAGGGAGAAGTGTGTGTAATGCGGAAGGCGTAGCTGGCGCTGGAGCCAGGTCAAACCAGCCAATAGAAACTCTTCTCTCATCCACCAGCGTAGGCCCCGCCCATCAAGTGCAGTTGAATTTGCAAGCAAAACTTTAGAACTTGCAACCAAAGAGGACTGATTTGCAAACAAAGGTTTTTAACTTGAAAGCAAAGAGGACTGATTTATAAGCAAAATGGTTTTGAGTTTTGATTGAAGTTGAAGAAATATGCTCTCTCATATTTTTTTTCAATTGCAACCTGTTCTGTTTCGATCTCAAAAAAAAAAATTTGATTGCCACTTACTCTCTTTTGCTCTCAAATCTCATTTTTGGTTTCAAATCTATTCTATTTGATTGAATAATAAAGAAACACATTTCTCTCCATAGTGTTTGGTTCAACCCTAAGCATAATCTGTATTTTTGTTTTATAGTTCATGTAAATTGAATAAATTAAGTCATAGGTATTTGATAAAGGTCAGCAAATATTCATATATATATTGATGTAAGAATGATATTCTGTAAAACAGAACATTAAGAAAGCTTTCTGTTGTAACACTGATGTAGGTCGTTTTAAGAGAAAGACAATTCTTTGCGCTTTGAGGTGACTTCATGCAGTTGAGGCTCAATTAAGGACGGAGCCACATGGTGTTCTTACCGTAGTATAGTTTGCTGATTAGGAAAACTTGACTTTGAATACTCTCGTAGAAGATACAACAAACCTGTTGAATAAATATACTTTGTTTTATCCTTTCTTTCTTGTATATACAGATGTACAATTTTTATATTTATTCTATTTTTATCATTCTTGCTTATTTGTAGTTGTTATTTTTCTGCTTATTTTCTAAGACTTTTAAATGGGGGCAGCTGTAACGCAAGCAATTTCCCCTCGGGATCAATAAAGTATTTCTGATTCTGATTCTGATTCTGATACATCGGAGTCCCGTGGAAGTTTTTTCCTCTTCAAGTGAACATACACGAGTCAAGTCAAGGCAGTGTTTGAGCTTACAATCTCCTCCCCCCATGCTGATGGAAAGTCAGTTGAAGTTTCGTCGTCCACAAAACATTTCCAGAGCTTCACAGAAGCCTCGAGATCCCAAAGTGATTTGTAAAGACGTTATTTACAGCGTTGATGTGCACTTTCAGCTTAGCATGTCACAGTCTATCTTAATTCTGTGGCGGAGAATTTGTGTTTTGGTGTTTGTTTTCTGTTGTGCTTGCAGAGGTGCACTGAGAGGCTCGGCGGAGCTTTCCATTCACCAGTGTTGCTGACAAACACGCACCTGCAGCAGGTTGGCAATCAGCACCTGCTGATAAGTCCTGCTCTCCACGCTACCTGCTGCCAGATGATTTTGTCTCTTTGATGTGGTACATGGCTCCAGCTAGATCGTTAGTCAGTAAGACTACTAGTGTTTTCGTATTTCTCTCCTGGAGATCTAACATTTCTCATGTTTTCTCTGTGCCCAGTGTTCACCGGCACCCCAGCTACCAGTGTTCCAGCCATCCAACTCTCTGCACCTCTGCGGCCAACAGCCTTGCCCTGTGCTCATCAGAGTCCCTACTCGCCATGCTTCCACCAGCACTGTGAGCTACCTCTCCTCCACCCACACACTCTCAAGCGGGGACTCAGTCTGGGACTCTCCACATCGTCACATGCTAATTCCTTGTGAAGCCAATAAATTACCCTGTACTCAACTCCTTGCCTCAGTGTCCACTTTGGGATCATCCCTGTGTTCCCCGGGTCCTATGTTCCCCGCTTTGTCTGTGACAGGGGAACATAGGACCCTTTTTCAAAAAAAAGGGTCCCATGTTCCCCGCTGTTCACCCAAAGGGTCCTATGTTCCCCGCTGTTGCCGGTTGATGAACAAACCGGGGAACATGGGACCTTTTTTGGGAAAAACGGGGAATATAGGACCTGGGGAACATAGGTACGCTGTGAAGCTCCAGAAATGTTTTGTGGACTACGAGACTTCACCTGACTTTTATCAGCATGGAGGGAGGAGATGATGACTGAACTTACATTGAACCTTTGAAGTGTGTTTTCAGATACATTTACATTTTTTTTAAAAATATATACTCTTATAAATATGATCAAACAATAACTTACAGTAAATAGAGACAATTCACAGATATGGAAATCCTGTAGGCTCCACATGACCCTGGACAGTGGCAACAGCAAAATAGTGACAGTGTAAGTAGGCGGCTGCATATATGAAAAAAAAACACCTAACCCTGAAAAAATTCTAACAAAAGGTTTCTCAGCTGTCTGTTTTTCGTAGTATTAGGTGTCCTTAATAACATACTTAAAGTTTACCAAAGTTTGACCACTAGAAAGGTGTAATTTTCAAGATGGCGTCCAAGATGGGCAGGAAGCCTTTAAAATATCCTAACTCCTTCATTATTTGGCCTAGCCAAGTAATCTTGGTGTCTAACCCCATGTTTTCTGGGTCTATGAATCCATTGGACTTGTCTAAATTGCACAGGCATGATTACACACTTATGGAATACATGATTTTGTGAGATTACTGTAAGGTTTTATCTTTGTTTGGGGTGAACCAGAGATGTAAACGATTTAGCCTATTATTGTAAGAATCACTATAATCAACCTCTATGGGAGGAAGAGTGTGACGACTAATGGTAAATCTAGTGAAGGTCACAGTGAAAAAAAGTATAAAAAAATTAAACCAAAATTGAGAGCAAACAACTGAAAAAATATAAAAAACAAAACACAAAAAAAATCAAAACGCATTATAAGAAATATAAAAATATATATAAAAAAATAAAACAAAAAAATAAAAGGGGTTAGCAGTGCTGAGCCTTCACGTGGCAGCCCTGTTTTTTTTTTTTTAAGATTTATTTATTGACAATGCACAAGGTACATTGGTCATTTTTTATAGTGTAAAAGACAAAATGACAAAGACGAAGAGAAAAAATTAAAAAAATACAAAAACACATAACACAGTAACTTCACTCTTGCAATTTAAACACCCCACCCCCCCACCCCAGCCATAGATTGGCACATTTCACAACACTCGGTCCTTATTAGAGATAAAGAAAAGACCAAAAAAAGTCCAAAAAAAGAGACGGATACAAGAAGTAGATATGCATACTTAGCTGAGAGGGTTAATTGAAGGTAGAAGTGCTAAAAATGAGCCCCATATTCTATTATTTGTTTCAGGTTTTTTCCTGACATTGTACAGAATTTTCTCTGGCATGCAGTATGATCAAAGTTTGTTCAGCCAGTGCTTTTGTGAGGGTGGGTTTTCTGATTTCTAGTTCACTAATATAATTTTTTTCCCAGCCGTGCTGGCTAATGACACAAAATATTTCTTATGTTTAGTTATCTTAAGCATGTTGACATCTCCCAAAAGCCACATTTTCTGATCTCTTGGAATTTCGGTCTCTATAATGTCTGAAACAGTTGCTGTAACAAACTTCCAAAAGTCTTCTTGATAGGGACAAGTCCAGAGCATACGGAGTAACTTTCCTTCATTCACCTTACACCTTTGGCACATGGCAGAGACATTCCTATCGATCTTATGAAGTCTGTGTGGGGTGAGATAAATTCTATGAAAGATATTAAATTGCATTTGTCTATGTTTAGTGGAAATTAGTACCGTTGGGGATCTTTCCAATATGTTTCGCCAGTCGGCATCTTCATAATTACAACCTAGGTCTGTCTCCCACTTGTTTTTAATGATAGTCTATCAGAAATTGGCAAGTTTCTGGTCAAGATGTTGTATATAGAGGATATCAGTCCTCTTGTGGAGGAGAGTCGTGTATCAAGCAGATGCTTCTCAAAGGGAGATTCCACTGGCAAATTTGGAAAGACAGCAGAGTTATCTTGGAGCCACTGTCTAATTTGAAGGAACTTGCATGAGTTTCCTGCCATGCACAAAAAGTGCTCAAGATTATGGGTTTTTGTTATTAAAGAAAGGGTTTTCTTTGATCCCAACAAGGGGTTATTTTTTAATGGGGTAGCTTTCAATATATGTTGTTCTATAGAGAGCCATCTGATGTCACTACTCTCAGAGTGTAATTTTATGCTCAGAGGTACCAAATTTGACACCAGAGATGGCAGCATTAACTTGAATTGGCATGAGCAAATGGTTCGATGACAAGCGAGAATAATAACGGAGAGACACAACAGCACTGTCGGACCCCTCTAGAAAGTGAGAAGCGACCAACAAGACTCCATTAATTAATATTTGTGCTTGAGGTGCCTTGAAAAGTGTTTTAAGATAGTGAATGAATTTTACACCAACATTCATTTGAAATAGAAAGGTAGGTTCGATCCTGTCAAACGCCTTCTCAACGTCCATTGATATAATCAGCCTAGGCTCTTTTGTCATCTGTGCAGAATCAATTGTATGAAATAAACGGCGGACATTATTTGACCCTTGCCTATTCCTGATGAACCCAGTTTGATCTGGGTGTATTATTTTTGGTATAATATCTTCTAATCTAGTAGAAAGCAATTTAGAGATAACCTTGTAATCAGCGTTTGTAAGACTTAAGGGCCTATAGGAGCTACATTTTTGTCTGTCCTTGTCAGGTTTTGGTAATAGTGTAATGGTAGCTAATTCGAGAGAGCTGGATGGGTCAGTCAGAGACATGCCATCATCAGTAATTATTGAATGAATTATTTTATCTGATTCCCCCTTCTTGATTTGCCATGCTAGTAATTTACCAGTTTTATTGCCATACCCATAATAGTGGTACTTGGTCCAAGCTAAAGCTGCTTCGGCCTTGGTAGTACATAAAATATTTACTGTATTTGTTTCACAGTCAAAGAATTTAAAATGTCCATTCTTTTGGTTTCAGAATGTTTTTGTTCAAGTGTTCTAATTTCTTCATCTAATTTTGTCAATTATTTTCTCCTTTCCCTTGATTTATATGAACTGTAAGACAAAATACATCCCCTCATGAATGTCTTAAGGGATCCCATATAATTGCGATGGAGGCAGAGTACACATTGGAATAAGATTTATGAACGTTAGAGGAAAAAGGAGAAATCTTTCTTATTAGGATTGAGAGTGCGCCAGACATCACATAGCCCCAACTCTTTTATGCCATGGTTCAAAATCACAGCTGCCTTTGATGGCGTGGGTGATTTAGGCAAGGAACGGTCCATAGTTGGATTAAAAACCAAGTTAAAATTGCCACCAATAAGGCAGTGTACCTGAGCTGCAGCGATCCTTAGGAGTAGTTCATTAAAAAAAAGAGGATCATCATGATTGGGTGGCAGCACTGTTTTGACTAATTTTACAGTACCACACAGTTCTAATGAATTTATTCATTATTGGAATCAAAAGAATGGTTATGAACCACAGAAACCACCAACACTAGGCAAAACGATATTGTACTTATTTTTCAAATAAATACGCTTGTAACCAATTGCTTTAATATATAATTGTACTTGTTATCACTTATCTATCATGCAAATATGCTAATTAGAATATTACACGCCCAAAACATGTATCAGGCACCAATGTTCCTGGTCTAGGAGGAATACAAAGGTGTAATGGTCATTTTAAGGACCTTACAGCCGCCATTTTGAAAATGGGGCCTTTCTTGGAGTCAAACTTTGGTAAACTCTTAGTTTGTTTTTAAGTACATCTGATACTACTGTAAACCACTGAGAAACCTTTTGTTAGAATTTTTTCCGGGTCAAACCATATTTGCAAGCTGACTAAAGAGACTGTAGACAAAAAGCCTCATGGAACTTTGTCAAAATAATAAAAATTAAGGCTTATGACCAACATTTTGCACAATTACTGTGCATATGATCTGTGGCCAGAAAACCAGAGAGATCTGTAGAATGAAACACCATGAAAATCAGTGGACACCCCCATCATGAAGCCAGGTTATCTTTGCAGTGTATCTTACCTGTGGTTTGGTTTTGCTTTTTCAGAACCAGAGGACGAAATCCCTAATAATAAAATCACACTTAAGATATCAGATGCTTCACCAGCGCTCTGAAGCCAATCTAAACTGATTGATACGCTGTTTTCACTCAGTGGCCATTTTCATGTCACATCACATCACATCTGCAGCAGAGGGTTTAACTTTCAGGACCAGCCCAGGGGCCTGTAAGTGAGTTCGTTTGGGTCAGGGTTTCAGTCCATGTGTTCACCACCACACTGCTTATGTATCGATTCATATGCATCTATCTGATTAAAGAGAACAGCTGAAATATAATTTCTCACAACTTCAGTTGCTGTAAACACTGACCAGCACATGGATGAGGAAGTCTTGGGCTGCGTCCCAATACTCACACTTCCCCTCAAAATCAGCCCTAGCCCTTGGTTTTGCGCGTTCCCACGGAGGGGAAGGGTGTCCCAAACTTCAAGACGAGTAAGGGAAGTGCTGTTTAGCCCTTAAAATTCCAACTTAATTTGAAGGGCCGTGCGATGCACACTTCAAATTGAGGGGAAGACTGACATAACTCATAATCGCAACTCACAACTGTTTCCATCATGTTTTGTTGCATAAACATTGTATATTCATGACATTTAATCAAATTTCACCGTTTCCATAAGGAATTTTAAAATCGATATCATGATGCGAATAAAAATGTGTGGGTTTTCATCCACACGTTTTATTATTGTTTTGATTCCCAGCTCCCGCGCGGTCAATCTATGCAAGAGAACCGCAGGAATAGTTTACTATACTTTTCCCACAAGCCCCACATTCAAATAACCTGCCTGTCATATCAAAATATAAAAATAATTAAAACTATTATTATTATTACAACAACAACAACGACAACAGCTGATGACACTGCGTGATAATGTTTTTGTTTTTGATCGACATACCTGAAAATAATCGAACAGGATAAGAAGGTGGCGAGGGCGTCTCCTGTTTCCCGTGTTTCTTCTCCGTTGATTTGTAAGACGCAGGTAAATGAAAACAGCCAAAGAAATTGGCAACACCACTACTGGAGCCGTTTTTCGAATGAGCGCTTGAAGCCTACGTCGACGATACGCGTGACATATTTGAAGACGTCTGTTACGCTAATTTGCATGAAGTGGTGTACCAATTCGAAGGTGACATTCCCTACCCCTCAACACCTGTCCCTTCATCATTGAGGGGAATCTATCTAGCGAGTGCACTTGAAACCAAGGGGTAAGGTTAAGGGAGGGGAATTGGGATTGGGCCTTGGACTGGATATCAATCATTCTTTATCCAGATATCTGATGGTTACGCCGGAAGCCCCGAAACATTGGCTGTTGCCTCCAGAGACTAAACTGCAGTCAGACTGTAGCCGATGGGTTCACAGATTGGATTTGAATTCAGAACCATATTACCCTGAGGCTCTTTAGGCCTCCATGTTTTTTTAAAAATGTTTATTGGTCAGACATGTCAAAGAGCAGGTAGTGTAGCTGCCATTGAGCTGCGTCTAAATGACAGAAATATTTTGACTGGACTCAACAGAGACGAGCTGAGGACAGGCGGTTGACCTTTGCCTTTATGAACACAGACTCTTTTTATAGCCTCTGTGTGATGAAACAATATGGTACAATGGAAAGAATGCCTGCTGTGCTCTAATGATGACCTGTGATAAGGACGTTTAGTTATCCATTTAGTAACCTGTGCTGTCTACAATGTCCTGGAGTCCTCACTGAGGTCACTGATCACTGACACTCACATTTAGTCAGTATACAGTCTCTGTAGCTAAGCTGTTTCAGAGAGGGCTTTCCATCAGAGAAAACAAACTAACTGAAATCTTCTGGCTCACAATAAATACAATACACTGGAGTTGAACAATATTCCATAACAGGAAGAAAATGACCACAAACACAAAAGACATCTTATCATTATCATATCAAAGTGTTTAATAACTGAAGATTAAAATCAGATGATGAAGCATAATGCAGCCCCATCTATAGGGCTATATTCATACATGAGATACATGTATATCCACCGTATAAAAAGGCTTCATAGTACCATCGCATTTTATAAACCGATTAAATTTACCTGGGATAGAACAAAGGTCAAAGACTTTGACTTGTGGGAAATGGCAGATTGTGCAGAAACAACAGTGTTGATGTCAAAGACGTCTCTGGACTGTGTTGCAGTGATGTCTACTGAAGTTAGCATGCTAACCAGCTAGCCCCGGCCCGTTCTGTCTCCTAATACTCTCTCTACGTTGTACCCACATATTCCTATTTCATCAAGGAGTAGAGCTGTCTAAAAACATTATGTTGTCTTGAACATGTTAGCCTTCTCTTTGCTTCTCCACTGTTGCGCATGTGCAGCTCACCCCGGTGCATCATTTGGAGCCATTTCACAGCTGTAGATGAAAACATTGAATGTGAACTGTGATGTATGTGTAAGGCTGTTTGTTACTGCAGCAACACCACAAACTTGGTAAACATATAAAAAAACAAGACAAAGAGAACTCGAAACTGCAGCAAAGAAGGGAGGCAGAGGAGGGAAATGCCTCATCAGCACCCAGACAGTTCACTGGCAGAATCTTTTTCAGGGGAATACCCAGGCATTTACAGTGAAATACACATCTTAGTCAAACTGATGAAATATATCATACTATATTCAGATAAAAATAATATATTCAGCCCAATGAAGCCTATCCAAATGAATAATGTTAATGAAACTGAAAAAAATAATAAACCTCAAACCTGACACATTTAAAATGGCTGAATATGATAACCTTTTTGTGTAAATGTGAAAGGTGTATAATTCCTATATTAAGGCTGCATGTAGTCTGTCATAGGCTATAGACCTCATTATTTCGGCGATTCCCCAAGGGCCCAAGATTTTTGTTATTTGCCTTAAAACAATTGTATTGACTTCCGGTGGTGCCATGTGGTAGAGGGCAGCGAGAAAAGTAGCTCTAGAGGAAACCAATTAAAACTAGTGATTAACTAAAGAGAAAACGGCAGAAAGTGAGTAAACCTAGAACATAAATCGACAAACAAAGTGTATGGAAAATATGGTCAAGATAGGGAAGCCCGGAGAGAAGGACGCTGCAAAAGAAAATTGTACCGAGTCGGCAGAGGGGGTGAGCCCAGAGACAGGGAGGCAAGGGCCGGTCAGCAGGGAACATGACTCAGTCATACTAGAGGAGCTGCACAAATTAAGACAGGAGCATGCCGAAGCAGCAGGTGACAACAAGAGAGCTATGGCTAGACTCGAAAAGAACATGAAAGAACTTATGGACAGAACAGCATCCCTGGAGCAAAGAGCGGTGCACATGGAGGAAAGAATTGGAAATACAGAAGACAGGACGACGAGGCTGGAGCATTCCGCCACCTTCCTACTCCAGCAAACCGCCAAACTGTCTGAGAAATGTGATGACTTGGAGTCAAGAATGAGACTCAACAATATACGGATACATAGCATCCCAGAAGGAGCAGAGAAAAAACGACACCATAGGCTTCATAACGGGACTTATTAAGTCCAAATATGCATCGAGAGGGCACACCGCTCACTAGTGGCTAAACCTAAAGACAGAGCGCCCCCCCCCCCCGCCATGTATCAGCGGGAAAGGGCTGATAGGCTGGAAAACACTGGAGAGAGTGAAAGGCTAATGAGGGAGATGCAGTGCAAGTGTGGAGGGAAAGCAGACTGGGGAAGAACTTAGGGCTATGTACACATGTAGCCGGGTATTTTTAAAACCGAATATTTCCCCCCCTCCGTTTCCCTACCTCGTTTTCGAAAAAAAACCCTTCCACACATAACCGATCATCTGCGTTTTCAATCACATTCATAAGCATTCCAAACCTCGATTCCTCACATTCGGCGAGGAACATGCCTACGTGGAGTGGTTATGAGGGGGTAAATCATCGACTGCAATGTTATCCGTCGCCTGTGCTCTTGGAGCAGTAGTTGGGCTTGTAAAATCAAAGAGGTAAACAGCGCCTGCACAATAATTAACACCACCACAGTTTTCAAGGCACTCGGAGCCATGCTTCTGCAGTAAACAAAGGTCGCACGTTTGATGTCAGAGCAGATTTGTTGTTGTTTTGGCGCATATTGTGACGTTCGAAAACGCAAAACTCCGGTTATCTCTGTCTACACGCAAATGCATAAACGGAGTATTCGCAAATCTTCACTTTGCCCGGAGTTCTTTTAAATATTCGTTTATGATGCGTTTTCATGTGGATGACAGGTCCAAACGTAGAAAAATATATTCGTTTTAGCAGATACCCGGCTACGTGTGAACGGGGTCTAGGTAACAGGGCCAGGCTAATTAATCAGATTAAACACAGGAGTGGAGGGAAAATGGGGCTGGTGAGGACTACAAGAAAACAGGAGGGAAGACGGAACACAAAACCAGAAAACACATCTAAAACACACACACAACGAAACAAGTGACAGGACCGTCACCCAGCCCATAGTTTTAGCTGGGAGATGTAAACTCACAAAATGTCAAGACTTTTATTGAACTAAGATGAGTTGAATCGCCTCGTTAACTCATCGTAAAACATACTTCATTCAAACTGGACATAATTAAATCATACTCACCAAAACAGTCTTGGTCTGTCTTTCCACAATCACCTCTGGTTAGGTCCAAATAAATCCACAGAGGAAGATGTGAAAATATTCTGGATTTGAATGAGCTTTTCTCACTTTTGGAACTGAGTAGAGAAGTTATAGTTTCACTTGTTTGACAGGAGAAGAGCAGTAACACTGATAGAGAGATAATATGAGGAGATGAGTTTGAGACAATATCGATCAGTGTTGGTTGAAGGACAAACAGAGACTGATGAGAATATTTCTCTTTCATTACAACTGGATTGTTCTGATTTGCAGCACAGTCAAATTCACTTCTCTCTTAGCTCACATAGATTCCATCGAACAGTATAATGTAGTGAACACATTTTATACAATACTGAAACAGACAGATGCAGCTTTTGAAGCTCTGATCTCACAGCTGATAGGCCCTGGTTGGTTTGGCCCTCTATTTTTGGAGGAATGACAAGTGTGTTAAAAAATACAGTGCACTGGATGTGTGTTATTTTTAGAGTCTGAGTGTCTGGAGGCATTCCCACTTCGAGTGATAGTTGGCGGGTATCCGTGGGGAAGGCCGTCTGGATTTGAGTGATTATGGTGGAGATGTGACAGGGCACGACGGCGGTCAGGTGCTGCAGATTGGAGGTTTTATTTCTGGAGGCCCGGCTGCATCTGTTTCATGTGGTTTTAATGAAGAAGCCTGGTGCACATGCCACGACTGGGTGCACTGGATTAGTGTTACAACAGTAGCCTGCTGTGGTTCCTTTCAGCTATTGTGGGACATCAGTGGACTGGGTTACAAAGTCATTTGAGTAATTTAGTGTCAGGAGTGTTTGGATTTGAAATGAGCAGAGGATGCCAACTATTGTGCCTTGGATTTGTGGTGCTTCGTATTTAGTACATTGGGTGCGTTTGATTTATTTTAGCTGCACAGATGAGGTGTGCTGGCTTTGTGGATTATTTCAGGAGATGTGACAGGTGGATATGCCTCAGATGAGGTGTGTTGGGTGTGTTAGATTTGTGTTATTTTAAATTGAGAGCTTTGGAAGCTGGAGCAGTGTTCAGTTACCAGGCAGACTACCTCTGGTTTTCTGTGGAACTATAGATCCCTGAGGAGGAAAGTCTTTATCGCTTTCTGAGCAGAGCAGAGCAGCAGCTGGGAGAGATTAGCTGTCTGCCTCCAAGACACCTCAGCAGGCTGGATGCAAAGAGTCATGGGATTAAAGGATAAATTCAGACAAAACTGAAAATTCAGTCTTTATCTCCTCCATCCATGTTGATGAAAGTCAGGTGAAGTTCTGTAGTCCACAAAACATTTCTGAGGCTTCACAGTAAAACAGTGTCGCAGCATTCTCCTAAACAACTGAGTAGCTGGAGACTTGATTTAAAACAGAAAAACAACCAAATGAATATAAAATGGCTCCATACAGCTCATCTGCTGTAATCACAGTCTGCAGAGGCCCCAAGATCACAAACTGATCTGAAAAGATGATATTTACACCCTTTATCAAGCTGAAATCTTCACTGTGGCTGCTAAGATTAAGATGTTAGTGAGCACTCCATCTGAAGTGGGTGAACAAGCTCAATCAAATGTTGAGGGTGTCTTTTCAAGTCAAAATAATGACTGGATTGTACTTTTTGGGTGAACTGTTCCTTTAACGTGTTTACAGATGAATAATGTGATTACAATCTTTATCTTGAAAAGAAAACAGACCAATAAACAAGGCTTGCTACTGTATGTTGACATCACAGGATAATAACCTTTACCACCACACACTGTTTCCGCTGATGCTAATAGCTAAATATAATTGTTGTTTAGAGGTGAAACCTCTCCGTACCAACCTCTGAGATTGTATATGTATAAGGTAATAAATAAGATGGTCACTTGAGTGATCATGGCTCCACATAGAACCTCTACAGCAACCAAACACATTTAAAGAAACATCCCAGCTCTGTGTGTTTCACTTGTTGATCAGTCAGACATTCACCTCCTCTACATACGAATGTAGCAGCATAGAAATAGGGTTGTCTTGCTGCAGTTAATTGAGCACAGCTGATCACTAGGGCGGCAGTACATAAGTACGGCCCTCTTTCTTGCGCTCCCACTAACGTGTCACTTCCAGGTCGGAAGTGTCTGCCCATACAGGTAATGCATTGCGCTGCTGCTGCTTCAATTCACTTATCACTCGGTGTCCTCATGCTTAAAGCCTGTGTGTTTTCACTGCAGAGTAGGGACTGAGTGCGCCGTGCTCTGTTTGATGCCTGGTTCTCTCTGACAGTGGTAAGTGTCCTTTCTCTCTGCGTTACACCGAATGCTATCCTGTGGCTAATGCTAGTGTGGTCACAGGTAGATGTCCGCAGCCGTGTGGGTCTCTCTCTCCCTCCCTCTCCCTGTGCAGGTTTGACTCTGAAAATGGGTAAATCTAGCTCTCAAAAGCCTCTGTAAATTTAGCTTAGCTATGCTAATATTATGTTTACCATCAGGAAACACTCATCAGCTGGCCGAAATCCACCTGTGGTGAATCACGTGACCCCACCACCAGCTGATTGGGACCGCTGCTGTTTTGTCTCTACTGCTTTTTACACTACCTTGTCCCCTGCATTGTCGGACTTTGTCTCCTGCGGTGACTTGTCTATTGCTGCCTATTTCTGCAGCCCTTTGCTGCTTGGTGGCGCTGCTTTGCGGCCTTTGGCTACAGCCGGCTTGTATGGTGGACTCAGGGCTTGAAGACCTCCGGCACGGTGCCGGAAAACCGGCGTACGAATATTTTGGTGAAGTTTTTTTTTTTTTTTTTTAAGAATGTTGCCACAGCAACATGATAAAAAAAACATACTGTAACCAGTCGTTTAAAGTGATAGTTCCAACTACCAATGGTACTCGAGGTCACCAAGGAGTTCTAGCCAATCAGAGGCAGAGTAGGGCGGGCCTTAAGTTTTCAGGCACCTCGGACAGCGTAAGCGAGCGGTGAGGAGCTGGTTTACTGTTTACTGCTAGCATGGATGCCAGGTATATTAAACCAGGTGGTGCTGGGGTTGGATAGAGGAGGCCGGAGCAGATGGAAAGCCTCACGGTAGCTGGTGTCAAAAACTGAAGGAGCCAGGAGCTTGTTTTTGTGTACCGTGCTCCAGAAAACTAGTGTATGGCAACAGCGGGAAAAAAGTATTAGCTCATGCTCATGCTTCAGACCCGGGTCACATAGCGTCCGTGCATGCTCTCTCCCACACATCAACCTTACCGGGAGCAACGGCTACAGGTACCACAGCTACATCTATGACCGACCGTGTGTGAATATAAAATTTGTTTTTTTATTTTATTTAATTTATTTTAATTTGTTTTATTTTGTATTGTATTGTATTTGTATTGTATCTCATATTACCCTATCACCCAACTAGAGCATTACGCTCCCAGAACGCAGGATTACTTGTAGTTCCTAAAGTCTCCAAAAGTAGAATGGGAGCCAGAGCCTTCAGCTATCAAGCTCCTCTTCTGTGGAACCATCTTCCTGTTTTGGTCCGGGAGGCGGACACCCTCTCTACCTTTAAGAGTAGACTTAAGACCTTCCTCTTCGATAGAGCTTATAGTTAGGGCTGGTCCAGGACAGGCCTGGGCTCTTAGTTATGCTGCTATAGGCCTAGTCCGGGGGACAATGACACACTGAGCTTCTCTCTCCTCCCCTCTCCTCTCCTCTCCATCTGTATACATTATGCCTGTATACATGCCCCATCTCTGCATGTCACTGACTTACTTCTTCCCCGGAGTCCTTGTGCTTTCTAGTCCTACAGGCTCCCTTGGATCCTGGCCGCGCCCGGGTCGTGGATTGTGGATGCGCCCACTGCTATGGCCCTGCCTGATCGTGGATGCGCCCCTGCTATGGCCCTGCCTGATCGTGGATGTGCCCACTGCTATGGCCCTGCCTGATCGTGGATGCGCCTACTGCTATGGCCCTGCCTGATCGTGGATGCGCCTACTGCCATGGCCCTGCCTAACAGCCACCACTACTGTCGCTAATATTAGTCACATCTCTGTTACATACGTTACACTACTATTATCGTACTGCATTACTACATACCATCCTTACCATTAATCACTACTACTGTTATCACTAGTAATCACATTTCCATGTGCATCTCATCATTATTGCTGTAATACATCTTTATGTACTTTCACTCCTGTCAACCATCGCTTATAATCGAATACATTGTGATCTCGTTGATCTGCTCTGTACATGCGACATCTATTGCACGTTTGTCCGTCCTGGGAGAGGGATCCCTCCTCTGTGGCTCTCCCTAAGGTTTCTTCTGCATTTTTTTTCCCTGTTAAAAGGGCCTTTTTTTGGGGCAAGTTTTTCCTCACTCGAATCGAGGGTCGAAGGACAGAGGGTGTCGTCTCTGTACAGATTGTAAAGCCCTCTGAGGCAAACTGTGATTTGTGAATTTGGGCTATACAAATAAAATTTGATTTGATTTGATTTGATTTGTATTATATTTATTTTTATTTATTTCATTTTGTATTGTATTTTATTTTGATAGTATTGTAAGATTTTATTAGGGGCCGGGCTGCCTAAACGGCAAAGACCCTTGTTTTCCTGCGCATTCTTTCATGTGTTCATTTCAAATATCAGATTTCTATCTCAAAAACAGAATTTTTGACAGCATTTTGAATTTTGATCTCATGTTAAAAGGATAGTTCAACATTTTGGCAAAGGGATTATGGCAATGGCCGAATTTGCCAAAATGTTGAACTATTAGTTTTTCAGTTTTGGAGCAAATCATTGTTAAAAATGCTGCAAATCAACTACAATTTTATACTGTAGTAACTGATGATCAAATTTTCATTTTTTTGGTGAACTGCTCATATTTCATTATTAAAAACCTTGAAATTGTCATTCCAACTTCTTGATGTGATACGTGATTGATACTCTCAAAGTGCACCAGATTAATTCATTTAGACTGCAAATGTTCAAAGTTTTCTTCCCCCAGACCCACCTAGTTTTGTTGAGTCCCCTTCCCCTCCACTAGGCCCCTGATTAGGCTCCCCTTTTCATTATTTTTGTATGAATGGTAATTTTTGTAAGAATATATATTTTGTAAATAAAGTATTTTTTTGTAAACTTGGAACCACGTGTCTTGCCTTTTGAGTGGAACGAACCTGTGATTCTGATAACTGGTAGATAATTCCCTGGGTGCAATTCCCAAGGTGGCGTTGTTGAGCAACCAAATTCACATTGAGAGCCTCCGCCTCGCCATACATACATACATACATACATACAGTACAGACCAAAAGTTTGGACACACCTTCTCATTCAAAGAGTTTTCTTTATTTTCATGACTATGAAAATTGTAGATTCACACTGAAGGCATCAAAACTATGAATTAACACGTGGAATTATATACTTAACAAAAAAGTGTGAAACAACTGAAAATATGTCTTATATTCTAGGTTCTTCAAAGTAGCCACCTTTTGCTTTGATTACTGCTTCGCACACTCTTGGCATTCTCTTGATGAGCTTCAAGAGGTAGTCACCTGAAATGGTCTTCCAACAGTCTTGAAGGAGTTCCCAGAGATGCTTAGCACTTGTTGGCCCTTTTGCCTTCACTCTGCGGTCCAGCTCACCCCAAACCATCTCGATTGGGTTCAGGTCCGGTGACTGTGGAGGCCAGGTCATCTGGCGCAGCACCCCATCACTCTCCTTCTTGGTCAGATAGCCCTTACACAGCCTGGAGGTGTGTTTGGGGTCATTGTCCTGTTGAAAAATAAATGATGGTCCAACTAAACGCAAACCGGATGGAATAGCATGCCGCTGCAAGATGCTGTGTTAGCCATGCTGGTTCAGTATGCCTTCAATTTTGAATAAATCCCCAACAGTGTCACCAGCAAAGCACCCCCACACCATCACACCTCCTCCTCCATGCTTCACGGTGGGAACCAGGCATGTAGAGTCCATCCGTTCACCTTTTCTGCGTCGCACAAAGACACGGTGGTTGGAACCAAAGATCTCAAATTTGGACTCATCAGACCAAAGCACAGATTTCCACTGGTCTAATGTCCATTCCTTGTGTTCTTTAGCCCAAACAAGTCTCTTCTGCTTGTTGCCTGTCCTTAGCAGTGGTTTCCTAGCAGCTATTCTACCATGAAGGCCTGATTCACACAGTCTCCTCTTAACAGTTGTTCTAGAGATGTGTCTGCTGCTAGAACTCTGTGTGGCATTGACCTGGTCTCTAATCTGAGCTGCTGTTAACCTGCGATTTCTGAGGCTGGTGACTCGGATGAACTTATCCTCCGCAGCAGAGGTGACTCTTGGTCTTCCTTTCCTGGGGCGGTCCTCATGTGAGCCAGTTTCTTTGTAGCACTTGATGGTTTTTGCGACTGCACTTGGGGACACTTTCAAAGTTTTCCCAATTTTTCGGACTGACTGACCTTCATTTCTTAAAGTAATGATGGCCACTCGTTTTTCTTTACTTAGCTTTTTTCTTGCAATAATACAAATTCTAACAGTCTATTCAGTAGGACTATCAGCTGTGTATCCACCTGACTTCTGCACAACACAACTGATGGTCCCAACCCCATTTATAAGGCAAGAAATCCCACTTATTAAACCTGACAGGGCACACCTGTGAAGTGAAAACCATTTCAGGTGACTACCTCTTGAAGCTCATCAAGAGAATGCAGAGTGTGTGCAAAGCAGTAATCAGAGCAAAAGGTGGCTACTTTGAAGAAACTGGAATATAAGGCGTATGTTCAGTTGTTTTACACTTTTTTGTTAAGTACATATTTCCATGTTTTAATTCATAGTTTTGATGCCTTCAGTGTGAATCTACAATGTCAATAGTCATGAAAAGAAAGGAAACTCATTGAATGAGAAGGTGTGTCCAAACTTTTGGTCTGTACTGTACATAGAGAAGAAATGTTAGATATGACTCCAGTTCTAGGTGCTGTATCGTAGGCAACTGGACGTGTTTCAGTTTCTTGAGTAAAAAGTAAAATGTGATGTGACATCACTTGTCACATCACATTTGGTGATGGTGAATTAACGCCTGCTACAGGACAGCACTCTGTCCAGCAGAACCAACTTCACTCCAGATCACATGCCTTACTGGACCTCTGTCTGACGACCACCTACTTCCAGTACAGTGAAGGCTTCTACAGTATAATAAATAAATACAATAAAGTATTTCTGATTCTGATACAGACAGAAGCACGGCTGTGCCATGGGCTCACAGTGTCTCCAATACTGGCCAACCTCTACATGGAAGAAGTTGAGAGCAGAGCCTTGATTACCTTCACAGGAACTGCTCCTAGCCACTGGTTCAGGTATGTGGACAACACCTTGGTCAAAATCAGAACAAGGGAAGTGGAAGCCTTCACAGAACATATAAATGCTGTGGACAAGTTCACGTGGGAAGATGTCAGAGGAGACAGTCTGCCCTTCTTGGACTGTGCAGTACACATTGAAGAAGACCTACATTCAGATCAATACTTGCTGTTTGACTCTAATCACCCACTGGAGCACAAGCTGGGGGTCATCAGAACCTTAAACCATCAGGCTGAGACCATGCCCACTAAGTCAGAGGGGAAGGAGAAGCAACAGAAGCACATCAGGGGAGCACTTAAAACCTGTGGTTACCCAAATTGGACCTTTGTCAAAACCAAAAGATCCAGAGCAGACAGAGAGGAGGAGACGAGAAAACGTAACAACATGGTCATTCCTTATGTCGCAGGAACATCTGAGAAACTCAGAGGATCTTCAATGAACATCATATCCCAGTTCACTTTAAACCTACCAACACACTGAGGCAGAAACGTGTCCATCCTAAGGACAAAACACACAGGCATAAACAGAGTAATGTAGTTTATGCTGTTGTTGGGACGGTCCACATGGTTCTGACATTAGATCGGCCCGCGTGTAGCTCAACGCTTAAATGCAGCCTCCTTGCACTAACAAAGCCTGGTAAACAAAGGAAAGTGCACCGACCCTAATGTCCAGTAGGTGTTGCCTGCTTGTCACAGTCCCCCCAGGTTTGAAACTCCCATCTCCTATTGTCTGTGAGCGCACCTGAATGCGTCAGTTCCGCCGCCACAGGAGGAGATAAGTACAGCTGCAGACTCATTTCATCGAAGTCCCAGATGTTGCATGTTGCTGGAAGCATCAGCTTTTATCTGCGCAACTGTACTCAAAGGGAGCACCCAGATGTTTGGATTTTACCAATGGATCTATTATAAGACCTGGATATGGCGCCGCCTCTCAGCAGGCACGCCGATGTTTCCCAGTGGCCACTCATGGTATTGCAACAAAAAATCCCATGGGGCCCAGAAAGCATTTTTTCCATAGACCGCAACAGTAAAAGAGAAGCCTGTAAAACTGTTCTCAGAACACCTCCAGCTGTGACCACTGTTAATTGCTAATCTTTGTATTCCATATTTTTAAGTCATGGACTTTTAAACCATCAAAAAGTTTTCTAAAGGCCAGAAAAGCCCCCCCAAAGTCTCATTTTCCATGGTGACGTCACAGCTGTGTGCGTGAACTCCCAAGCGCGGTCGTGCTGTGTCTCGGGAGCGAGGATGCCTGTTGGCTTAATGACAGCTCTGAACGATCTAAACGTGGTCGGAAAAGTGAAATAAACGATTCCAGGGTGAGTTTTTTTCGAGACAGAGTTGTGATACAAGTTTCATATTTTAATGACATGTATTTTTAAATGCAATTCTAAAGGTATTTTGGCGTTAAATTACCTGCTTAATGACCACATTTTCACTTACTGCCAGTGCCACTGCTGTGAAAAAGTCGAAAAGTTTTTTACCATGCATGTGATAGTTTCGGTGATGTGTGTCACCAGGGTCTTGGTCTCACCTTGACTGATGTTCAATATTCTTTTCATCCTATCATAACGACCTTTTATTACGGTTTGAACCGTCTCAGTCTGATGGCCTGGAATTATACAATTATGCAATGCATGTATAAACTACAATGCAATAAATAATAATAAAGATGAATAATAAAATAGAAAAATATAAGATAAAATTAATTAAGAAATAGACATTTTACTTACGTAATGTCAAAGCATTCTCTATTTAAAGAAAGTAAAAAACAACAGTCAACATGCAGTTACATCTGTTATACTCTCACTTGGCTCTTACAAACTATTTTTCTCAGTTTTGCAGACTGTAATCACAAATTAAACCATTTTTACTTACTACATGTTTAGAATATAGTGCCATAAGTGTGTGCATTTAGTTGAGTCATTGTGTACAGTATGAAACACTAAACTGTCCTCTGTGCTCCAGGGTTTTTGGCCAGAAGGCTTCCCCGGGGGCCAGACACCTCTTTATAGTTCCAGGAGGGACTATATCGGTAAGAGATGTCTTGTGTAGATGGTGGAAAGCTTAATCTTTGTTTGGAGTAAGAGTGGGTGTATTAAAATATTGCATGGGGGTTATTGACCAGAGATAGGAGTTATAACAACAGATAAAGTCATTCTTGCAGTCGGTTGCCAGACCTATTGCTAAGGACGCCACTCTGATCAGAGTAGCACAAAGAACTATGCAGGGTATTTACCTTGTGTTTCATTTTTACCTTCATTAAACAGCTTCAGACTAATTGTGATGGTAGATAAATGACTTGTAACTTGTTACAGGGAGAGTGGAGGCTCCTTTCATATCATGGCTAAAAACCAAACCTGTGATCAGGGCCTTGGAACCGGGCGGTGTCACAGACAGTCGCTCTGGCCACAGGCTCAGCTCTCTCGTCTCGGTGAAAAAAAAAAAAAGCTCCCATCTCTGTGGCACCGTGAGTCCGCGACACAAACGTGCCCCGTAACATGTAATCTGTTGTTTATGACAGATCAGACTACACAAATTCACACAACATAACATGTATATGATAATCCATCGATCCACCGATTGACTTCGCTGAAAACAAATGCATACGACCGGGAGGAGGGTTAGGAAAACAGCGGAGAACAACGTTTTATCCTTATTTAAAAAAAATTAAACAACACAAATTAGCCACGTATAGTCTATAACCATGACTTTGAGAAAATCATTGGTTGATGTGCCCTATAAATCCATCATTTGATTGTGTAGATCTGTCATTACCGGTCAAACTCATCCACAAGCACTCATGATCGCGCAGCGCTTGTCCAGAACGCGATTTGCTCGTTCTCATTGCCCGAGGGGCATGATGGGAGGCCCCAGCGCATCATGGGGGGTGACTCAACTGAATGCTCTATGGGCCCCATAACGCGGAAGTAAACCTGGAAGTCAGAAACTTTTTCGCCGTGTGCGCCAGGCGAGCAACTCCGTTGAAATCAACGGCCACCATTTTCCGGTCCAGTATCCAGTTATATAATACATCCATGATTTTACCTGCCTAGGCCGCAGTCTTTCATCTCGCTGGACAAGCCAAAACTGCCCTGTGTTCACCAAACGCGCTCCGGATCCAGAAAAGACGCTGTGCAACTCCAGCCTCTTTCATCGCCTGCAGAAGGAGGACTTTTCCTCAGAAAACACCCACTTTGCCCATTTCCTTAATGCCCACGTCGACTGCACTGTTTTAACAGCCATCGCAGGACGCTGCAACCAACTTTAATCCACACCAAGGAAGCGAGCTGGATTAAGGAAGACACAACTACAAGTGAGGCTTAATTAGTGTCTGGGCAGATACTATAAGTTAACGTGTATTGTATGCTTGTGAGCTACATTGTTTGTTTGTGAGTTTGTGGACCACCAAGTCCTTTTTTTAATTGCTGTAAGTTTTACGCTGTAAAACATTGTTTGCTGTTTGCTGCTCCTTTCCGCTCATCACGAGCTGATTAGAGCCTCTCTACTCTGTGGAGCGGGAGTGTTAGCCTAGCCGCCGCTAAGGGCGTTAGCCCTTTGTCTTTGTCTCTCTCTCTCTCTCTAACTAACCCACATGTACACACACGCACACACATTAGGGGTTACACACACACACATAATCTTATGAGCGACCTGTCGGAGACTTATGGTTGATGACCTCGCTGTAACATAAGATACGTGCGTCTCGTGATATCTCCCTTTTATGATTTCAGAGACGGACGCCTCGTGGTAGCATGACTACCTTTGTGATGGTCAGTGCTCGGATTCATTTTCTTCACTGTTCCTTTAATTGTTAATATTTTACAATATTTACATTTAAAGTGAACCCTTTTTTGAGACTGTTTTTGGTCTAGGTATTGGTCCCTGATTCAAGGGTGGTGCCACGTTTTAATGATTTGTAAATGTATTTTATTAATTTGTATATATTTAATTGTAACAGTTATCAATTATCAATAATTATTCATTTCTAATAACCACACCTGCCCTACCATCAGTTCCCAACACTGTTCAATGAAGCCAGGACTGCACAGATTTGTACATTGGGGAGACAAAACAACCTCTCCATAAACGAATGGAACAACACAGGAGGACAACAATGTCAACATCTTGTCTGGAAAAGACAGATGGGTTGAAAGAGGAGTAAAAGAATCCATCCATGTCAAACTGGAACAGCCGTCTTTAAACAGAGGAGCTGGCCTTAGACATTACTTTTTACCCACCTACAATGCAGTACTGAGTTCTATACCCAGACAGCTTAACAACCATTCACACCTGGGCTCACCTAGCCTTAGCAACCGTCATGAAGGCCGGTTTAGTCAACGACCCACAAGTGGCCCTAACGACTCTGAAACTCAGAGCTCACATGTGTCCTTAACGACTCTGTAAGGACACTCCCACACAGAGTTTAAAAGCCTGCAGCTCCCCTCCAGGTAGTTAGAACTGAAGAAGCCTCTTGGATGAGAGGTGAAACTGAAACACGTCCAGTTGCCTACGATACAGCACTTACAATTACCATGACCTGGATGACTGAGAACCTCATCAACATATGACTCCAGTCTTTCACACACAAACCTGCAGCTTAAGCCTACAGCTAACTGAATTATCTGCATGTCTCAGTTGCTGACGTTAACAATCTAAATAAGTCATTAAAGTGGCTGATCACATTAAGGTGAATGTGATCTGCAGTATTCTTGTAATCACATTAGGTTCAGTGCATTAGTGTGCATACTGATGCAGCCCTCTCAGTGTGTGAAACATCAGGGAGGTTTGCTGCTCACTGATGGATTAATGATCTATTCTAACAGAGCTCAAAGCTCAGCCTGGTCTGTCATTTTCGGATTGTAAGGTTGACTGGTCAGCTGACATATTTACCCTCACTACTGGCACAGCACTCGTTTATCTGTAAAGATTACCAGCCTGTCCTACATTGCCTCAAGGAACCTTTAACCATCTGAATTTCTAAATGAGATTTTTATAAACTTAACCTTTGTGAGATTCTATTCACTCCACTTCATTGTGATTAGGTTCAGTCTCAGAGGAGAACTGTTGTGTCTTGGCTTGGTACTGCACTTCAAAAGCTCCCATCAGATAAACCCTGCTCTTACACAGAGGCCTCTGGGGAAAAGCCTGTTTGTAGGCTTCTCCACATAGCTGGCTATATCTGGAGACCAGAGGGAGAGAGGGCAAGAGAGAATGTGTGAGAAGCTGCCAATAGCAGCAGTAAGCTTCCAGAGTAAACACAGCTGATGGGGTAAACCCTCCCTCCATCACTCTTCACCCCCAAACTGCCCTTCCTCTCCCTCTCTCCCATCCTCCATCTATCTCTCCGCCTCAACCTCTTACTAGCTACATGTTATTTAGATCATCAAGACAATTAGATCAACAAAGTGACAAGCAGGGTTTATAGGAGCATAATGAATGCCAGTATTATTAGCTACATAATGCCATATGTAATGTTGTAAGGTCCAGTTCTGTGCTGGGTGGACAGAGAGGAGGCTGACAGAGGACAGGGCCACTTCCTCAACGCTTCCTGCAGTAAAGTAACAGCTGACACGAGGACCAAATATTCCTGCTTCATTCACACTGAACTGTGGACTTATTATACATTCATAATGCAGCTCTGTCTATGACATGTACAGTGTTTTCTTACAAAGAATCTAATCTCTAATCTCTTGATAGCTTGACAACTGTGTTATTTCTCAAAGTTCATCTGTCAAGAATCTTGCCGTTACATTTGATTCTACCCTCTCTTTCGATCAGCACATCAAAGAAATTACCAAGATCGCTTTTTACCACCTGAGCAACATAGCTAAAATTAGGTCATTCCTGTCCATGGCATGTGTGAGAGCAGAGAAAATTTGATCATGTAGCGCCCTCTAGACGTCAGATCTATCTTACTGAGGTGCGCTCCCCAAGTTCGTTATGTTTTTCTTACAACCTTTTTATTAGTTAGCTAATTAATGCAATAAGGTAAGTACACTGTAACACCTTGTTTATTATCAACTGATATTTATAATGTTCTAACTGATTAAAATGCTTTTTCCCACTAGTTGGGTTTCGATTTTCTGAATGTTTTTTAATCACTACGGTACATAGATGACATTAACCAAATGGATTTTCTTCCTAATGTGTATCCTTTAACTTGTAATTCTCCCTCTTGAGCACTCGTAGGTCAGATAGAAGTATAAGCAACACTATTTATAATATGCAAGGTGAAAGAAAACCACAGGTAAGTGTTAATTATTTACTTTGGTAAATATTCAGCAACAAAACAATATTTGAATCATGGAAAAATAAACAAATAATAATACTTCAATTTCGAGTCCTCGTATTTAAGGTAAGTTCCAGTCAATAACCCCAAATAAAAGATATCTCTGACAGTTCCAGTAAACACAAATGTCTCTTCAATGTCCCCAATTAACCATTCAATATCAAAACCAAACACCCAAAATATCACACCTAAAGCCGGCACTCTCACTAATTAACTGAAAATAAAATGGGTACCCTTTAATCAGAGGATCGATGCAGGCCTGAGACGTCGCTTGGGTTCAGGGGAGCCTCAAACCAACATGGCTGCTTCGCGCCTTGCGCAGAAAGAAAAAAAACAAAGACACCGGCGATAATGACCTCACTGTAATGGAGTCGTCCTGGTCCGTCTGGTCCGGCAGCAGGTTGCATGGACGTGGGCCGCAGACGAGTCCCTCGAGCTCCAAGTGATGTCTGTGGTAGACAGTCACACACGGTCTCTCCAGCAGGTGTGTTCACACAGCAGGCGAATGTCGGCTTTACTTATGGGAGTGCTGAGGTAGCCGCTCTTTCTTGAAGGACTTCAGGCAAGCTAACATGAGCTATGCTAACTTTAGCTGTAATCCTCGTGGACATTTATGTCCGGAGTCCGCCTCCTTTCAACTCGACAAGAGGTTAAGTTCAATGAATAGTCACATGAGACTCTCTGTCCAATTATCTTGTGTACCTTCCTTAACCAGCGTCTTTCTTAACGTCTTTTCGGGCTGTAGCTCCCTCCACCATGTAGCTCCTCGCTTGCTTTTCTCCTTCTCCCCCTCTTCCGCATCCGGCCGACCTCTCAACCTGCTCTCTCACTGGATTACCCCAGGTAAGTAAAACTTAAACTAATGTATATTTTCACTTTTACTCTTACACTCTTCTTAAACCAAAATATGCACTTATTACAGAGAATAAGAAAACGAAACAAAAAATAAATAAAATTTGTGCTTTTTATTCCATTATCTACTTATTCATCTTTTTAATAGGGTTACAATTACATTACACCAATCCTAGCCTCACTGCATTGGCTCCCAATTTATATAAGATCAGACTTTAAGTTGCTGCTGATGTCATACAAAACTGTACATGCTCTTACCCAATTGTTCATGTCAGGGCTCCTGACGGTTCCCAGGGTTAAGAAATATCAGCTGGCTGAAGGGGTCTTTCCTATAGGCCCCCTTCCTCACATCAGATGACATCAGACTGGCTCTAAACTCAAAACTCACTTCTTTGACTTGACTTTGATTGCTAGCTTCTTCAGTGGGTCAGTCTTAGTCTCAATGAGTTACCTATAGTATTGGAAATCACATTGTCCTGCCGACGAGAAACAATCTATTTATTCTGATCAACATTGCATTTCTCTAACGTTTGTTTGTTTTCTGTCCCCACAAGCAGCAAGCTGTGTCGCTCTCTCACTCTATAGCTTCCTCCTCCTCCTCCTCTTTCTCCTCCTGCTGCCTCACATACTGACGGATCCGTATCGTCATACCCTTGACTCTGCTGCATCATTGCTCTCCTCTGTTTCACTATCTCCTTATATCTGTATTTCTGTAAAATCTGATCTCTCTGTTTTACTGCTTATTATCTTGTAGGAACACATGCCTATTGCCTCTGACTCTTGGTGTTGAGGCCTGTTTATCCTTGTTAACTCTTTCCATATGCAAGAAGACTTTCACAGGAACAAGGCGCCTTATTGTCTGCCACCTTATCTCCTGGCAGAAAGGGCAGTGTTTTCTTTTGACATAAAGCCCTCAGTTGAGAACATCTCTGATTAATTTATGGACTCAAACTCCCATTTTGAACTTTCTTTCCCCTCCAAACAGATAATTCTTCTCCTACAGGTCACTCTGAGTCCAGCCTGGAGACATCTACTCTCCACACATCAGAAGGGACACGAACTATTTTTGGTGATCAGAATGTGTTAATACTAATGTCTTTACAATTGCAAATGAGGTAACGACTCTGATATTCTGTCTTCTTGTCTTCTTGTGACAAGAATTATCAAATACACTCTCCAGGGTAAAAGCACTCTGGGCCTCTTCTCTGTTTTCCTAGCCCTCCTGCCCAAATGGTTTACGACTATGCTTCTCTTATCACACATTCCAACCTATAATGGTTTCTGCACTCATCCAGATTTCAAGCAAGTTCTAAAATACCATTAAACCAGGAACTCATCCTCTTAATTTTAACAGATTAAGAAACAGCAAAAGAAGTTGATAAAACTGAACTTTTCCCCGTTTCTCTGTGATGAAATTTGACTGAAATCAAGTTTTAATGTTTAATGTGTCCTGTGTTCGGTGAAACCACAGCACCTCCTGATGATAAGCCCTGGTACAATTGGGACAGACCTTCAGGAGATCTTTTGTTTAATAAGTTCCTTGATTACCAGTAAATGTCTCTGATATGTTTTGTTAAGCTAGAACTAGGAGGAATAAGTATAAGTGATCAATTCTACCAGTTCTACAGTATATTCAAGTGTGTTTTTACTTTTGATCCAGTTTTAATTTCCTTTAATTGTTCAGTGATTTTTAATCATGACATAATCCCTTTTCATGATAGACAAAGTCCATCTATTGAGCCATGGTTAGATTCTGTGAAGGGTGAAGCACGGTTCTGAAATGTTTAAAACTATAGTTTAGTTTTAGTGAGTTCCTGTGAACCTTCACACTCACCACTATCTACTTGGAGACAAAAAGCTGGCAGTCCTGCCCCCAGGCCCGCCCGCCTTTTGGAGACAACAAAACAGAGAGACATCACTTCTCTCCTCAGTTTCAGTCTTTACAGTTGTTTTAAGTTTTACAGTTTTGTTTTGTGTTAGTTATTCTTAGTCTCACTCTTATTTTTGAAACTCTCATCTTCAATTTTTCGCTCTTTACTTTTACTTTGAAACACGCTTCAAGACAGCGATATCAGCAGAAGTGCTTACGCGTTGATTTTTCTCATTTTTATATTTTTCGCAGTATTGATTAGCTTCTTTTTATTAAGTTTGTACCAGAACGAAGTTCTGTTTTAATTTTATTATACCGTTAAGTATCGTAACCTGATTTAGAGGAAGTGAACTTAATTTAGATTATCTTGTATTGAGTAACAACGGAAGATCCGCCTGATCAACGTATCATCCTCCGTTATTTTATCCAAGAAGTTAAATTTAGGCTAGAGTCGCAAACCACCGGAGAGAAACCCTCCGCCGCTGAATCCGCCACTCTGCTAAGAAAGTAGGCTCTCCATCACCCATAACAGCTGGATTCACACATGATAAATGAGTTGGTGTCTATGGCTCTGATCTTTTAGTTTAAGAGAAATTCAGTTAGGATTTGTTAGTATTAAAATTACTCTCATAATATTTAAATGCTTCAACCTAACTCGTGATCTCACCATCAGCCCATATTCCACTAATAACCCATTACTTAGTTATTCATATTTCCTGTTACCTGTTGTTATTAATTTAAATTGCCATTTCATTTATTTAATCTGAATTATTTAGTCAATAAACATATTTAACCGTATGTCGTTGTCTGTGCAGGTTTGTTTTTAATGTGGAGAACTGATGGATCTGTGTAGAATTCACTACTTCATTTATGAGATTGAATAAATTGATTTAAAATTAATTAATTAAAAATTAACATTAATCGCCAGTGATTAATAAATTACAATTATTACTAGTGTATCTCCTACATATATTGTGTGTTCTGTCCTCTTCCAGTCACCACGATGGAGAAGAGGTCGTTTGGCTCGGGCACCACTTGGCAGTGAGTCTGATTCTGAGGGCCAGAAAATAATTTGTCGTTTACTTTCTTACTTGCATACTTTGTGGGTACTTGCAGGAAATAAGATCACATTCGGACTAGTCTCCCACAGTCAGACAGGTGGAGAAAGGTCTGGCTACATCCATTCTCATTCTGGAAGAAGGGGGAAATGCTCTGGCTTGTTTGTAATACAATGCTCTGGCTTGTTTGTAATACAATGCTCTGGCTTGTTTATGATGGTACCGCTAGCAGCCCCCTAGAGGACAGACATTTTTTCACGCCCCCCCCCAAAATGAAATACTATTGAGAACCTGATAATATTTATTTATTTATCTGTATAAACCACTGTATGAGTTGCTGGCACCAGCATTCTGCATACAATCACCTGATTATCAAAATAGATTAAAAAAATGAGCTGAGTTAACATCTGCAAAAACAATTTCCAAGTTTAGTTTATTAACTCAATTTGTAACATTTAAACAAGACTGTGTGATTCTCAAAACAGAAAAATGCACAAATGATTCACTGGGATGTATATTCTTATAGACTTAACACAGTAACATTCAAAACTTTAAACTGTAAACATTGGTCACTTATCAGCTTCATCAGTTTATTCCTTTTCAAAAAGGACTTTTTAATTTTAACTTTTTGTGCAAAATTTGCAACAATATTGCTTTTTTTGAAACTTTATTTTACTTTGACTTTATTTTGTTTACTGATGCCACACTGACAAAATGTTAATCTAAACATGTACACACTTATCATCATATGGATGCAGTTATAATGTGTTGTGATTGGGATCCTGACCCACCAAACATCCTGGAAAATGACAAAGTTACGTTTTTCTCTTAAGTACATAATTACATAATCACCATCAGTGAACGGGACGCTGTCTGACTCTGTCACTTGCGGGGAGGGGTGCTGTTTTATGGGGGAAGTCTCGGTCAGTAGGGCTGACTTAGCAGTGATTTTTTTCACCGCGACAAACACTTGCTGAGTTAAAGTTTTTTCCCGGGGACAGACGCTGTTTTTTGGGCAGAAATGTGACGAAGAGTCGGTAGGACCGACAGGCTGGCAGACACTTCTCCACATATAACTGCTGTATTTTTTTCCTCATAAGTTGCCAAAGACACAACCAATTACCACGTTACTGTTGTTTGGTCCTGTAACGTTGCTTTGTGGGACATTTCTCTATATTTTATTGAGTGTTGGACCTGTTTAGTTATCACACAGTGAACACCATCAGATCGACAACCCCCCGCTCCCCACCGCCGGCTTATCCGCTCACACTGGTTCCGTGCGCCAATACTGTGCCTCTGATACCTCCAGAGGAGCATCAGAGGCGGAGGGAAATTTCACCCCTCGCCGCATCTGAAACTTTCACACAGAGGCGGATGCGGAGAATTGGCACAGGATCCCCGCATGCAAACGGCAGTGTGAACGGGGCTACTGATAATGAAAGTGAAAAATGAAAATGAAATGAAAGTCCCGCCCTGCCTCTCACGCCCCCCCTGACACCTCACCGCACCCCACCATTTGAGAAATACTGGGTTAGGGTAACCTGCCATCTTCACCGTGTAAGTTGGTAGTTCAACCCAATTACCAGAATACATGTTGGCAATGTAAATTTTTGCAAACCACTGATATGCTGGACATTTCTTTCGTCTCAGTTTTTTTATTTTATGCTGTGAAGACCATGTGTTTATTCCTGATAGCTCACTTTGTATTTCTGTTGTTTATCTCACAATTGTTGCAATGAAGGATTTAATAATTCACCCAGTGGGAGCAATGAGTCATCTGGCGTCTGATAAGCCTTCAGACTCAAAGATCAGAAAAAGGTTCTCCTCAATAATATTTCATTGTCTAAAAAAAGCAGAAAGCAGCACGCCTCCACAAACACTTGCACCTTTTTTAACAGAGGCTTTTAGTCTGAATGCCCAGTAAGAAAGTAGATTCATATATAAATCAGGACAAATCTCCTAATATTGGAATAGATTCATCTGAGTATGTCTGATTTTCCACAATGTAAAAACACCTGAACATGGCAACTCTTTGGAACATTACTCAACTACAAATCATCAGAGCAGAAAAAGCAGAAGGACCGAAGCTCTGTGTTTTCTCTTCAAAGCTTTCTTCCATTGGTGTAGTATGTTTAGGGTGGAGTTAGAGGAGTCATGGTGTCATTTATATCTAAATATCATCCTGTGGGAACATGAATTCTCTCAGCAAATGGAGGAAAGCTCATGGAGAATCCAAACTACAGAGGGTTCATCCTCTGGGGAGCAGGAGTGTCTTCATTAAACTCAATGTGCTCATTAGATTAAAACTTGAAATGTGGCCTATGAGTGCAGCTGAAGGAAAAATCAGCTGGTCCCCAATGTAATTCAGAATAACTCTGGTGTCTGAAGATTCATTACAAGTTTCAAGCAGAGTCAGAAATGTCATGTGTCTGTTCACTGTACAAGTTTTTTTTCATGTATGTGTTGTGTACTGACCTCTCTGGTCAGGAGAAGATGAATCTTTCTCCTCTGACTGGCAGCTGAAGCATCGTCTGTTTTCTCGGGCCTGCCCTGCTGTTCTCTATCAGTCAAGTTGTTTCTCTCACTCTGCATCTTCCTCTCTTTCTCGTCTTAGGTCAGAGCAGTCTCACCATGTAAGGCTGCAGAGCTGAACTGCTCCTAAGAGACAAAAAAAGAAAAAGAGAACTATTTTCTTGTGGAACATTTTTCCAGCTGGGAATAAAAGCAGTGTGTTTGTGAGGATGGAGAACATGATGATGATATAACTGGATCACTGAGACACTTGTACTTTACAGAACAGTTCATTATATTGTGTAGTGGTTTGACGGTGCCGGGGTACCAGTCAGAGTATAAATCTGACAAGAATAATTTTTTACGGTTTAGTCAACCGTACAAAAAGGACCCATGTATTTCAGTGCATGGCCCCTTACTTAACAACCAGAAATCAGCAGGCAATAACAAACCCCCACACTAGAATTTAGCAGATCAAAACAGCATATTTAAACATTCAGTGCCCCAATACAAACCCACAGTTCAAAACCCCAAAAAGTGCCTATTCTTCTCAACAGACAAATCTCCCAAACAAACAGAAAATACTCAGTTTGAGTATAAGTTTGGTCAACAAAACAAAACCAAGTGTTGGGACCCTCACCACATGGTTCCGACAATAGAGCGGTCTGTGCAGCTGTTACTAAAAGTGACGACACAAACGTTTGGATTTCACCCGCCTAGGCGGCAAACTTTCACCTTGCTGGACGAGCCAAAACTGCCCTGTGTTCACCACACACGTTCCGGATCCAAATCAAATCAAATCAAATTTTATTTGTATAGCCCAAATTCACAAATCACAGTTTGCCTCAGAGGGCTTTACAATCTGTACAGAGACGACACCCTCTGTCCTTCGACCCTCGATTCGAGTGAGGAAAAACTTGCCCCCCAAAAAAACCCTTTTAACAGGGAAAAAATTTGGAAGAAACCTCAGGAAGAGCCACAGAAGAGGGATCCCTCTCCCAGGACGGACAGACGTGCAATAGATGTCGCATGTACAGAGCAGATCAACGAGATCACAATGTATACAATTATAATAGATGGTTGACAGGAATGAAAGTACATAAAGAAGTGAATGCACATAATGGAAATGTGACTACTAGTAATAACAGTAGTAGTGGTTAACGGTAAGGATAGTATGTAGTAATGCATTACAATAATAGTAGTGAAACGTATGTAACAGAGATATGACTAATATTAGCAACAGTAATGGTGGGTGTCAGGCAGGGCCATGGCAGTAGGCGCATCCACGATCCACGACCCGGGCGCAGCCAGGATCCATGAGAGCCTGTAGGACTAGAAAGCACAAGGACTCCGGGGAAGAAGTGAAGTCAGTGACATGCAGAGATGGGGCATGTATTCAGGCATAATGTATACAGATGGAGAGGAGAGGAGGAGAGAGAAGCTCAGTGTATCATTTGTCCCCCGGACTGGGCCTATAGCAGCATAACTAAGAGCTGGTCCAAGACAGGCCTGGGCCAGCCCTAACTATAAGCTATATCAAAAAGGAAGGTCTTAAGTCTACTCTTAAAGGTAGAGAGGGTGTCCGCCTCCCGGACCAAAACAGGAAGATGGTCTGCTTTTGGAGACTTTAGGAACTACAAGTAATCCTGCGTTCTGGGAGCGTAATGCTCTAGTTGGGTAATAGGGTAGTATGAGCTCCTGGAGATATGATGGTGCCTGACCATTAACAGCTTTGTAAGTGAGGAGAAGGATTTTAAACTCTATTCTTGATTTTACAGGGAGCCAGTGCAGAGAGGCCAATACAGGAGTAATATGATCTCTTTTCGTAGTTCCTGTCAGTACATGTGCTGCAGCATTCTGGACCAGCTGGAGACTCTTTAGAGACTTGTTAGGGCAGCCTGATAATAGAGAATTACAATAGTCCAGCCTGGAAGTAACAAATGCATGGACTAGCTTTTCTGCGTCTTTTTGAGACAGGATGGGCCTGATTTTTGCAATGCTATGTAGATGAAAAAATGCAGACCTTGAAATTTGTTTTATGTGGGAGTTGAAGGACATATCTTGATCAAAAATAACTCCCAGATTCCTGACGGTGGTGCTGGAGGCCAAGTTAATGCCATCCAAACTAGCTATATCATTAGATAATGCATCTCTAAGGTGTTTAGGACCAAGTACTATAACTTCGGTTTTATCTGAATTTAACAGCAGAAAATTGCAGGTCATCCAGGTCTTAATGTCCTTGAGACATGCATGGAGTTTAGTTAGCTGATTAGTTTCATCTGGCTTTATTGATAAGTATAACTGGGTATCATCTGTGTAACAATGAAAGTTTATGGAGTGTTTCCGAATTATATTTCCTAGAGGGAGCATATATAAGGTGAATAGTATGGGTCCAAGCACGGAGCCTTGAGGAACACCATGACTAACCTTGGTATACAGGGATGACTCATCAACTTCATGTTTCTGAAGTTCCTGTGTTTAAAGATACAATAGTGCCAGTTGAGGGCAAGCGATGATGGATTTTGTCTCTAATAGTTAATCATCATTAAAGAAGCTCATGAAGTCATTACTACTGAGCGTTGTAGAAATACATGGTTCAGTAGAGCTGTGACTTTCTGAAACCTGGTGTTGTTTTTATTTTCCTCTATTAATGACGAGTAATAGCTTGCTCTGGCATTGCGGAGGGCCTTCCTATATATTTTAGGGCTATCTTTCCAGGCTAAGCGAGATTCTTCCAAATTGGTATCCAGAGAAGAGCTGTGCAACCCCAGCCTCTCATCCCCTCAGAAAACACTCACTTTGCCCGTTTTCCCACGTCGACTCCGCTGTTTGAACAGCCACCGCAGGACGCTGTCCTTATTTTGCTGTTGGTTTTACACTGTAAAACATTGTTTGTTGCTTGTTTTTCTTTTCGCTCATCACAAGCTGATTCGAGCCTCTCCACTCTGTGTAGCTAAAGTGTTAGCTTAGTGTGAGCATACAATAAGCCAAAGGTGATTCAAGCTGGAATTTGTTCACCAGCCGCTGAGTGTCAGGAAGGCCAGTATTGTGTCCCCACAGCTGTCTTTGCTACGCTTCAAGCGTTAGCTCTTTTGTCTTTGTCTCTCTCTCTCTCTCTCCACTAACCCACACGTGCACGTACACACACACATGTTCGAGTGACACATACACGTAATCTTATGAGCGACTTGTTGGAGACTTATGGTTAATGACCTTGCCATAACATTGGATATGTGTGTCCCAAGGTATTATCACCACCATACCATTAGATACGGTTGTCCCAAGGGATTATCAGCACCATACCATTCGACACGGTTGTCCCGAGGGATTATCACTACCATAACATTAAATATGGTTAGCTACAGGTACTCCTGATCTCAAATCAGGAGACCCCAAAGCCTTCCAGAGCTTCGCACTCAACGTTGATTTGCTGGTGGGAATGCTAACCTCATTGGAAGGGCCAAATGGGATGGAAGTGATGTCTACTGGCCATGTTGACTGGCTACTTAGCAAACTCCCTAGACACATGAGGTACAACTTCGTGGAGCATCTGCAGGTTCAGGGGCGCCTCAGCACCAGCAGCCTAAATCCATACAACCTCAGAGACCTCGCAGAGTGGCTCAAGGTGAAGTCAGAAGCTCAGAGACTGTCCGCAAAAATGGCACAGCGGTGCAGACCAGTCCAAATCAGCTGAGATGCCTTGGCCAGCAGCTAAGCAACAAAGGTTTAAAAGGATGTGTTTCTTCTGCAAGAGTACCGAGCACTACTTGTCAGTGTCCAGACATTATTCAACGCTCAACACAGGAAATTGAGAAGTGGATAGCAGATTGCAAGCGCTGTCGCAACTGTGGCCATACTAACCACGACCAAGAAAGCTGCACTTTAAAGAAACCATGCAGTGAATGTCAGGAGATCCACCTGAGAGTTCTGCATGATGTCACCAGGCCAGGCCCCTGTGTCTACCTCATCACACCCAAAGACTGCACCTCAGCTGCTAACTCTAGGCAAGGAGGGAAAGTATACCTCAAGGTGGTGCCAATCATCACTAGTCATGGGACCAAATCACTCCAGACCTATGCAATCCTCGATGATGGGGCTAAACGCACCATAATATTTCCAGCTGCAATTCGAGACCATGTACACTTTCATGTAGCCTCTCCAGCATCACCATCAGAACAACATCTGGTCGAGAGAGCCTACACAGCAGGTCGACTTACCCTGACAGAGCAATCCTACCCAATAGCAGCACTCCAGGGACGCTACCCCCACCTGAGAGGGTTACAACTGCAGGGCTTCAATAAGGTGCAACCACTGCTGCTCATTGGTGCAGATTATACTCACCTGATAACCTGATCACTGCCACTGAGGTTTGGCCCAAAGGGAGGACCTGTAGCTAGCCGTACCGCACTCAGCTGGACGCTCCAGGGCCCAGATGGTTCACAGTCCCCTGCTACCCCATGCTACTACACCGCCTTCAAGCCAACACCAGATGCCATGTACCAACACGTCGAACGCCTCTGGCAGCTTGATGTGCTTCCATTCCGTAGTGAGCGGTTAGCAGTGCGGTCTCGCTTGGACCAGGAAGCGGTGGGCGTTGGAAGCACGCACTAAGAGAGTGAAAGTTGGTGACACACTTCGCTACGCCACACCTCTGCTCCGGGTAAAGGGTGCGCCACCACTGAAAGCAGATGTTGAAGCAGTGATGCCAAAGCTACGCAGTACAGAGTGATGACTACTTAAAGACCCTGTCAAAGCTAAAATATATGAAGCAGAGATCCAGAAGCTTATAGATGGTGGGTGTGTCACAAAGCTCCAGGAGGGAGAGGGAAACAGCTCCAGTGAGTCATAGTTCATACCTCATAACCTCGTCCATCACAATGGCAAACATCGCCTGGTCTTTGACTGCTCCTTTAATCATGGTGGTCTCTCTCTCAACGAGCAGCTGCTCCCGGGTCCCACCCTCGGACCATCTCTCATTGGAGTCCTCCTGCGGTTCCGCCAGCACGCTGTCGCCATCAGTGGAGACATCCAAGCTATGTTCCACCAGGTTTGGCTTCTACCTGAGGACTGGCCGTTGCTGAGGTTTGTTTGGAGAAACCTGCAAAGGGAGAAACAGCCTGATGTCTACCAATGGCAAGTTTTGCAGATGCAGTCCACCTGCTGAAGACCAGCCAAGCAGACTGCTTCTCTGAAGAAGTCAGATGCCTCAGAGCCGGCAAGCCCGTGCCCCCCAGCAGTAGGCTGAGTACGCTCACTCCAGAATTAGACCCCACAATGGGTCTTATACGGGTTGGAGGACGCTTGCGCCGTTTAGGCAGCTCTAGCCCCACTGACATTCACCCGATACTGTTGGATCCACATCATGCAGTTACCACGCTCCTCATTAAAGAGATAGATGCTCAACTACACCACCCCGGGCCTGATAGGGTGTTTGCGGAGATGAGGCGTTATTACTGGATTCTGCGGGGAAGGCAGGCTATTGAGAAGTATCAGAGAGTTTGCACTGGTTGTATGAAGTGGAGAGGGAAGCCAGTGGTGCCAAGGATGGCAGACCTGCCCTCTGCCCGTCTGCGGCTGCTCAAGCCTCCATTCTTCTCAACCGGCTGTGGACTGTTTCGGGCCATACATGGTCAAGGCTGGGAGGGGAAGTGAAAAGCGCTGGGGGATTATTTTTAAATGTCTCACGACGCGGTGTATACATCTGGATCTGCTCACCAGCCTCGACACAGATGCTTTCCTCCTAGCACTGAGACGGTTCATCGTGCAGAGAGGCACCCCCTTTGAGGTCCTCTCTGAACAGGGGCCCAGTATTTCAAAAGTGATTTGACAGGATTATCCTGGTCAGATTGAATTCAATCTAGATCTGATCTGAACACTATTTCAACACAGATCCAGAGAATCCTGAAGATCAGGATTCAGCTCTGGTAATCCAAACTCCCTTGAATCCAGATAAAAGGCTGGATTTGGGTATTTCAAAACGCAAGGCAGATATCTGGATCAACTTGATACCAAAATTTCAGGATCACTTGAATCCCACCTCAGAGGTGGATTTGACTTGGACTGACGAAGTCTCAGCTCCACTTCTCCTAGATATTGTTACTCAAGATGTTCATTACACTTAATCTAAAGTGTTAGTGTTTTACTTTTAACAAATAAAGTAATTGTAAGAAATTTAAAGCATAGTAAAATATTTTTGACCACACTTTCTGAAACTGCTGTAAATAAAAGTAACAATTACAGACCTATTTCTCAAATTCTAGTTCACCAAACAGTGTAACTTGCATGTACCAAAACATCAGAGAAAGACAACAGGAATGCAGGGTCCAAACAAGCAGTTCAAGCACTTTATTCAAACTCCGATTACTTGAAAACCTTAAATGTATGATATAGTATATGTATAGCTGAGTGGTCCATGGCTGTGAGTGGACTCTGAAAGTAGAAGGTGTATGAGTATCTTAATCCACAATCCCAAATTGTGTTTATGTACACAAAAACATGATATCATCACCAGCATTACTGTAGCATTCTGACACTTCTGAACAAACCGTATAGTTAATACTCATACGGTGTAGCGTTATGTTTTCTAAGTACTGCAGCAGGTCTGTACACATGTAGCCTATTTATAAGTCTGTTGTGTTGCCAATGACGTGACGCTAATGATAGCCCACTAGCTGCTTAACACACAAGTCAATGGAGCCGGGTTAGCTCCCATTAGCAAGGCTGCGGCTCAATTAGAGATCGCTACGGCCTGGTTTTAATAAGGTGACAATTCAAATAGTTGGCTTGCATGATATGTTGGTTGGCATTCGTATGGTCTTAAAACAGCTACACATTAGATGACGGTAAACTTACACTTTTGACGTGAAAGTCGCGCTCTCAGCTACTCCTTTCGTGAAGTAGTCCGCCATGTTTCAGAACCCGGAGGCGGAGACTTGAGATTTGGAAATCCGTATCCGGCCAGGTCGGGATCACAGTGATCCACCCTGCCAGTGTTTTGAAATACTCAGATAAAGTCAGCAGGATCACCGTGTTTCATGACTGAGAAAAGGATTTCATTTCATTATCCGGATTACTCTGATCCAGATTACAAGTTTTGAAAAACTGGGCCCAGGGGACTAACTTCCGAGGGGCAGATAAGGAGTTGAAGGAGGCCTTTGCAGCGATGGAGTCACAGCTACAGGAGAGGCTTGCAGAAAAACAGATTAAGTTCTGTTTCAACCCACCAGCATCTCCCCACTTTGGTGGTGTCTGGGAGCGTGAGATTCAATCAGTCAAGAAATCCCTGCAAGTGGTCATAGGTGCACAAGTGCTCCAAGAAGAGGTTCTGCTCACACTCCTCATCGAGGTGGAAGGCATCCTCAATGCCAAGCCTTTAGGATATGTATCTTCAGATGTGGCCGATCCAGACCCAGTGACGCCTAGCATGTTGTTGATGAGGCAGCAGGATGCCTCTCTCCCACAAGTCGCCTATGCTCCTGACACCCTCACCAGGAGGCGCTGGCGTCATTGCCAGATGATGGCGGACCACTTCTGGAGACAGTTCATCAGAAACTACTTACCCACTCTTCAAACCCGTCAGAGGTGGCGCCAACATGCAGATCGTCTCCTCCTGGACACAGTTGTGATGATTGTTGATCCTCAGCTTCCACGTGCTCACTGGCCAATTGGGAGGGTGGTCAAGCTGAATGCAAGTGAGGTCAGAGTTAGCGAGAAGACTTATTACCTGAGACTGGTGGCTCGGCTGGTCCAGCTGTCAGCTCTTCCTGATTCCTGGTTAAAGGACTCTTGTTGTGGGAATTTATGTTTGTTTCAAAATAGCCATGCTAATTAGGGGGCAGCTGTTATAAATTCCCTTTGTGAGTAAGCAAATACACACTAGTAATATGTTAATTTGTTAAATATAATGTTGATTTAAATAGTTGAATAATTTCAGTCAGGCACCTTTTAGTTGAGTCTGTTCTGGGTCAGGTAGTTTACAGGGCAGCTATGTTTCTTATGTTTCGGGGGTCCATATAGAGTCAGCGTGTTGAACAATGTGTGTACTGACCTGCTGCTGAAATGTTTAATATAAAAGAAGTCAGAAACGTCAAAACGGCGTCCTTATTCCCTAACCGGAGTATGATCACGGGTGAAGTGTTCCCAGCACAACAGTTTCTCCCCATGGTTCTTTAATAGATGGCGATTATGTAATTATGTAATTTAGAGAAAAATGTAACTTTGTCATTTTCCAGGGTGTTTGGTGGGTCAGGATCCCAATCACAACACATTATAACAGCATCCATATGATTATAAACAGTCAATGTGTACATGTTTAGACTAAAGCTATGGTCTATGATCTGAGAAAGATTTGAAAAAAGCATCCCCCCCACACACACACACCTCCCCTCTGTGCTCCTTAATCCCTCCCCTCTGAGCTCGTATCACTCTCCCCTCGGAGCCTCCCGCGACACACCCCCTCCCGCAACAAACAACAAGAGCAACAAGCCGGCAGGCAGAAACCACATATAGCGCCAGCTTTGAATGCGGACTAACGATGTCGGATTCACAGGTAAAGTTATTACAATACACGTTGAAACTCACATAAATCTTGTAAGTCATTGCAATGTCCACAGCTAAGCTCCACAGCCAAGCTAGCGTAACGTCATTAGCATGTTACAGCTACGTTATGTTACAGCTACGTAATAAGTTACTATTTATCAACAGCTAAGTTAGCCACATCTAAAAGTTATTGAGGGCCAAGAGACTAACAGATGCTGCCGTCAGCTTTAATCACAATGATCGCTTCCACATTGTGGCTGAAAAATAAACCTGCATGAGCCTTGGACCCAGCCGTGTCCCAGCTGTTGTCTGAGTAGCACCAGACCGCAACACAAACGTGCCCCGTAAACCATAATCTCTTGTTTATGACAGATAAGACGCACAAATACACACATCGTAACGCCTATATGATAATCCATCATATTGATTTAGCAAAGGCTTCGTTGAAAACAAATGGACAAGACCGGGAGGAGGGTTAGCAAAACAGTTGAGTAGTGACTGGGCAAGAGGTTGTTATGGAGAAATAAATCCGGACGAATAAAATAGAAATCTGGAAATAAATCCGAAACCCCTCCGCTTTGCATTGGGGTTTCATTCATCCATTCATTCATCTTACTTGCTGCTTCATTTAGCTGCCATGAGCAAATAAATAGGCTGATTTGATGTAAACATGATAGCAATGTTAGCTTGTTGTTAGCTTACAATGCTAGCATAGAGGCTAACGTCTCCGTCGAACAAATAAACAAGTGTTGACAATACTGCAGAGACAGAAATTGTCTCAACACCGTCTAATAACACAGAAACAAACTAACGGCAGCTTTCACAGTCATAAGCCAGCATCGGCATGACAGTTAGCTGTGTCACAACATCAGGTTACATGCTGGCATTCCGACATCCCAAAAGTCCGACATACCGCCATTCCGACATGTCACCATTCCAACATACCACTATTCCGACATGCGAACAGCATTCCGACAAAGTTTCACCATAATCCACAACCCATAACCCTAACCCTAACCCTTTTAAAAGATGTGTCGGAATGGCAAGATATTTAAAAAAGAAATAAATACCACCATTCCGACCTTAGGAGGCAAAAAACAGACAATTAGGGCCTAATGTCGGAATGGCGTTATGTCGGAATGGCGGTTGCCTCCCATAATACGGGTTTGAGCCCTATTTATTTCACATCTGCTTTGTGTCTTTTCAGTGACAGACTTTCGCTTTCTTTGACTCTGTCGGTGGGGCAAGCAGAGGCAGCTGAACTGCTCAGGGCAAAACAAACCTCTTGTCCGCTTGTAGTTTCAAATGCGGAAGTGGGTCGGGACCAGACGTGAGCAGGAGCAGGAGAATGAGCGAGGGGATTGGATTGAAAAAAATTTATCTTTTTAGAGAGAATGGATTTATTTGGTTCCTTTTACTCTTCACATTGTGTAGGTCGTACTATTGGGCCATAACCACCATCTAAATAATGTTAAAGGATAACTACCGTTTTTTACAACCTGGACCTTATTTCTAGCAAAATATATGGTCATTTACTCACCCAGATAACTTTGGTGTCATTTGAAGTTGTTCGGACGAAATTGGATCCAGTGTAGCGCCGATATATCCATATAATGCGAGTGACGGGGCACCGAGGCGCAGCCTTTATGAGCATTATCTGCCACGAAACTAGTTCATTTCACCAATATTTTGTTATGATACGCTAGCGCTATTCCCCTCTGAGTCCGGGCTCGTCTATTGTCAACATCCGGGGTCTGTAGGTTGACCTACTACCTCTGACCTGGAGGATGTCGTCTCTGAGCTGCGCGCGCACCCACGACAGCCCAGCTTGTTTACCTGTAGCTGCTACTGCTAGTTTGACCCCGGATGTTGATAACGGACGAGCCCGGACTCAGAGGGGAATAGCACGAGCGTATCATGACAAAATATTAGTGAAATGAACTAGTTTCATGGCAGATAATGCGTTATATAGAGGCTGTGTGTCGCTGCCCCGTCACTCGCATTATATGGATATATCGGCGCTACGCTGGATCTAATTTTGTCCAAACGACTCCAAATGACACCAAAGTTATCTGGGTGAGTAAATGACCATATATTTTGCTAGAAATAAGGTCCAGGTTGTAAAAAACGGTAGTTATCCTTTAATATTAATGACAAATCTTTCAAATCATAGACCATAGCTTTAACAGGTAAACACTGGGGAAACAAGTTGAAAAAAACACACATCATCACCATGATGCGTATCGTCACGCCTCTTTTGGAGCCGCGGCAGCGGCTTGCTGTGTGAATAATACTCTGGTTCATCTTTTACGCCGGAGCTGCTTGGCTCTGTGTGAACAACCAACGGCGGAGAATTGGCAAACCCCCGCTGCCGCGATAATGCAGCGTCTCTGTGTGAAAAGGGCTACTGTGACAGCGGAAGTACCAAAAAATGCAGTTCCTCTGATGGCCACTTGAGGCTGGCTCTAAAAGTCAATCCCCATAAGAGCCCATGTTAAAATGCCCAACTTTACAGCACAGCCTGGTGCAAAGAACTGTGATGGTCTCTGCACCTAATTTATCCCTTCATCCCTTCATTTATGTGTGAACAATAATAGCTTGTTAGCCTTGGCTAGCTTGGTAGCTTCCAGACAGATGGGCATGTTTTAACTAACTAGGCTCGCTTCAGCTCCACCCACACTCCACCTCTTTGGCCAGTTTTGATTAGCCAGGAGTTAGGTGGAGTCAGGTACAGCTAAGGTGATGACGGCCAGCACCACCCACCCAGAGCTTCATTCTGGCTCTTCAGAGACCTGTGGGTAAAGTCACTGTGGCTCTGTCCTCTATTTATACAGTCAGTGGTTTGTTCTCTGAGGAGAAACTGTAAACTCTAAATGAAACTGGATGGTGCCACAGTTAATGAACAAGAGAATACTTCATTTTGGGCTTCTGGTTCTTTGTTCCCTCAAAAGTCAGAATTGTTGCAAGACAGCTTGCTGTTGGTCAACTGCTGGAATTCATTTCTCAGAGTTGAACAGAGATGAAATTACTGTTTCCAATGCTGAGCAAGTCTTTATGATGTACCTCGTGAGTAACGGTAATTAAAGTCATCATTTTCAGCTTTCAATTTATTACATTTCCAACATGCAGTGTGTGTTTAATAATGTATATTATTTACTGTTAATTATTACAAACGTAACTTTTCATCAGTCCAGACTTCTCCTGTAACACAAATGTATATCATGTAATACAACAGTTCGAGCTATTTTGTCTCCTGTAGTTTTCAGATATCATCTTACAGTTTAATTTCACAGTTACACTGTACAATAAATGTATGATTTTAAGGAGAACACGTCAATGTGTTACAATAATTACTTTTGCAACAGACAGATAAAAACAGACTTGCTGTATGAACAAACGTTTTGACATTATAGATATAAACTTAAGTCTGGCTCACATAGCTGTGCCCAGGTGAATCACTTTAGCAGTTAACAATAACCCTACAAATATCTCCGACATCGCCGAGTTCTGACTGGAGAAAGTATTTTCATATCCATGTCTTCGTCTTGCACTTTCTTCATTATCTGTACATGGACCTTTGTATTGTCACATTGTGATTATGTTTACATACTAAATCTACAGGTTTAGATTTAGGAAAACGTCGTGGTTTAAGTTAAAATAAAAATTATGTAATGTTCGAGGTGTAAATTTGAACACTACATACATTTTGTACATGACTGAACTTAAATACGTTACTAAGTTAAAATAACTCACCTTTGACTTTCGGTTTCACTCTGGACGTTAACAGCAGTCACCTGGATGAAAGTCATGTGCTTGTTCAACCTGAATGTCCACCTGGGGGAGGACAGGCTGAATTAAGACGGTCCTCAAGAAGGATAAAATGATCTCGAGAGGAATGAATCTTAAGGAGCTAGGGTTCATCCTCCTGATGTGTTTATGTGTTGTACATAACTTGTAACTTGTCATCACATTTTTACAGTTATTTTTAATTCACATGATGAAACAACAACATGACACAGTGTCAGTTTGCTTTAACCCATTAAGACCTAAAACGCCTTTAAAAAATGCCTGTAAAACCTATGGGCGATTTTGGAAAGAACCCCTAAAACCTGAGGTTTTCTGGAAAACAGCACCCTGGTGTCAACGTCTACTAAAAAGCTGATATCTCAGCCTCCGTAGGAGATAGAAACAAAATTCAAAATGTATTTGAGAGCTTACACCTGTGGCTTTGACAAGAACAATGTTTTATTTGTGCAAATCTTTATCAAAATATTTAAAACATTGCACAAACTATTACAAAGTTGAAAATACAATAAAATCAATAAAATAAATGACAAATCTCTCCAGTTATTATTTCTTATCAATAAACTTTTTATTTACAAAGCACTTTCCAAGTCAAACAGATGCAAAGTGTGTAACAACAAATAAAAAAATAGAAAAAAGTTACATTTACACCTAGGATGTAGAATAAGTATACTGTCATCATCAACATTTCCTATAATTATCATAGATCATAGTAATAAATCATATATTGCACTTTACATTTTACCAGTTTCAAAGTGCAGTCAGAAAAAACATTGGCCGCGTTTCCCAGATTCGTTAAAAAGCTCTTAAGTGCTAAGATCTTCTTAGGAGCGCTCTTAAGAACGCTGTGAAAGAAGGACGTGTTTCCCAGAGTCGCTCTTAGCTTAAGAAGATCTTTCACTAAGAAGGAAATGTAAGATCGAGCTGACCCACTCTTAACAGCCTTCTTAGCGACCAAATGCTCAGTGATCAAGCCGCGTCAGGGAAATTTATATCCTCCACTTTTCGAAATAATAAAACAATGCTCAATGTTGAAATGTGCTCATAGCTGCGGACCACTGGCGCAAGAAACATAGGTTAATAGAAGAAGAAAAAAAAAAGCGTTTTATTGAATTACACGTTTAAGTTTTCCACACACATCTGCATATATGAGTTTATAGTACTACACATAAAAAAACAACAAGGCGTTGCCAAAATCCGCGCGTGTGAGAAACCATGGCTGCAATACAGCACATTCTCCGCTTTCCCGGCCTCAAAGGTAGAAATGCACAACAGCGCCCCCGGCTTCAAAGGTAGAAATGCGCACATGCTCTCCCGGTCTAAATGGGTTAATACATGTTTGTGTCCTTTTTGAGCAGCAGCTGTCCTACAGTGGGATCAATGTTTCATCTTCAGAGAAAACACAGTTGTCATGAATGAGAGTGAAAGAAACATCTGCTTGTCCATGTGCTCAGCCTGTTAGAGATGGGTATCCACAGTCGATCAGTGAGCATCACTAACAACAAGCTGACTGCCCAGTATGTGACTGACAGCCTGTTTATATGCACACTCTCCTTATAAGGCAGATGCAATGCTTTCTGGGCCACGGCAGGGGGGTTATTTATACATTTTCCGGAGATTTTTTAACATCTTGTCGCTTTTGATTTCTCCCAAGTGGAAGATGCTGTCCAGGACTTCACACACATCCAAATACACACACATACTTAGCCAAAGATCTAGATTTAGTTGTTAGGCCCCAGAATATGTTTTCAACTCTGTTAGCACTGAGATAACAAGATTATTTGGGGAATTATTTTGTCATTGCTGTTTCGACAATATCAGGATCCCAGAGGATCAGGTCCCAGGCTCTTCACTCTTGTGTTCATGGCCAAACTGTATATTTAGAGGTGCCATCAGCTGTTCAGAAGCACCACATGGTGCCAATTGTGTATCGGGCTGTCTGGGTGATGAAGACAATGATGATCCAGCCATCATGTTTGATTGGAGGCCAAACTGCAGCTAGGTCTGCCATGAAGCGTTGGTTGTTCTCACCTAACACGTCATGGATGTGTCCAACCACAGTGACCCATCCATTATCTTCAATAAAGTGTGTTTACAGGTCATGGGGAGTTCTACTGCATATTTTAAAAAAATAGTATGAAGCCTTTTGTGGCTCCAGAGAAAGCTGCATGTTTCAGTTTCAGTTTAGTTTATTTGAAAGGGACAATGCACATTAATAAACATTGTATGAAAAAAACATACATGTAAATGCACTCGAATTAGCTTAAAAAGCTAGTTTTCATCGATTGTCCCTTTGCCAGTTTGTACAAGGCAACCTTTAAAGGTGACATATTATGCTCATTTCTGCTTGTTGACATGGGTCCTTGATGTCTAAATGGAACGATAGTAACATGCTTAGGTAGAAAAAACCGAAGGATTGAGCACAGCAGGGTTGTTTATACACCAGTTTCACAGGCCTGCTCTAAGCGGCCGGTTTCAGTGACTTTCCCTTTTATGCTAATGAGCTACTGCGTGCGCCGCCCACTTCTTCCTGCCGGCCGGAAGACGTGAGGACGGCATCGCGTGACCATGGCAACAAGCGATACACAGCAACTTTCAATAAAGTTCAGAAAAAAAAACAACAAAAAAAAACCAACAACGAGCAATACACAGCGCGACGCAGCTTTTCTGTGTCCGTGCCTGCATATAACTGATAGTAGCACAGCAGACATGTAGCAGGTAGCCCCTGTCTCCGGCTCCAAAACAAAGTAGTGATTGCTTTACTGCAGATAACATTTTGGTATCCTGAGGTCTGGTCTCTCATGCCAGCAGCTAACGCTACAGGCTGTAGCACTAGCTATACCGTTAGCTGTAGCCTACAGCTAACGCTACGGCTAACGCTACACACGTATTACATGTATACCAACACACAGAAAAACGGTCAGAGGACAGTCTCCCAGAGCCATGACATCTGCCAAACTACAGCAGCTCCTCGGGCTGTCACACAGTCAGCAGTGCATTCAGACAAGACACGCTTCTAGAAGTTTGCTTACACACTGTCCTTTAGCACAACATGCTAATGAATTAACGTAGCTCACTGGCCGTGAATAACAGAGACCAGTTCACACCGTTTCCTCTGCGTGTTCACCGCGGAACAGCAGCGAAACGTCCGTGAACAACTGACACACACAACTGAGACGATGTCACCCCGTCTCCTCTGTTTGTTCACGGCCGAGCAGTGGTTCACCGGCCGGTTAGAAGCGATAAAATATCAATATCCTAATTCATTTTCTCAATTCACCGTCATGTTTTAAAAGAGTGCTGATACGACAAATTAACGTTTCGTATCATTAACATTATCGTGAATCCTACGGCCAGTAAGCCCAACGTTGACAACTTCACATGTAACGTTAGTTCAGCCTCATATTTACACCCACGGTTAGCGTTAGCTCATGTGCTAAACGGCCAAAGTAACACAAACTATACTGTGTTTTAAATACTTACAGTTCCATCATTGACAGTGGGTATGGATCCATCTTTTAAGGGACAATCTCGTTGCCAGTCCAGCATTATACTGACCCTGGTTGCTGAAACAGTCCGGCGTGAAGGAACTGGCACAGACCATAACGCCTCTGCTCACTGAAGCTGGGACCCTGATAAATAAAAAGTAGCCACTTCGCTCTGATATCCTCTTTGGTAGGGAGGTGATGTAGTGAAACATGAGGATCCGTGCATCCCACGACAGAGCAGCAATGCTTGGCTTTCGGGTTGTACATGGTAGCGGTCAGGCTGTCACGTACAAGTTAGCGAGGACGAGAAAATGGCGGATCCTCGTTCAGGTAGCTGGCGTAATGTGGGAGGAGATACCCAGCGGGAGTATGCAAAAGACCGGATTGTTACGTAACGATCCCTGTGAAATCCAAACGGCTCATTTAGAGACTCAATTCCTGACTCTGCCAGGTACAAAATATTGACTTAGTTGTCAAAACTCATGCTTAAGGGGTGGGGAGGCACTCCGGATACGCAAATTTACATACTAAAGCAAGGAAAAAGTCAGTTTTGCATAATATGTCCCCTTTAAAAAGAACAACAATGGAATAAAATATTGTACCACATAGGGTAGACACAAACACATACTACTGTCTGTAAATACATACATAATAAATACACATTTGGACTACAACAAGGTGATGTGTGTCCACGTTAATAATACACATTTGGACAACAAGTCACATCAGACAACAATATCAATATTAACATCAACAACATGTAATCTGATGCTCAGTGGCTAAGCTGAATTGTGGGTAATGTAGGCACCAAGTTCTGAAAAGGAAGAACACTGTGTCCATAATGAGTCCAACAGTATTATGGGAGTGTAATGCTACACCAGTAGACAATTTTCATGTCTATATTGAATTACACATAAGTGTAACATTTTTCAGTGTATTACATAAATAATGTCTGATTTTGTTTGTTAATGGAATGTTAACTAGTGATGCACCGACTGCTGTACCTGATGTAGTTTTGTTGCTGTTTATTTTGTTTTTGTAATTTATTCCCCCTTTGTGCCAAACAATGAAATCTTCATTATAAGAAAATAATGCAACTGCCTTGTTATCCTGCTACACCACTACCTACTCAGAAGAACTACTGAGTACTGAGTACTACTCTCCTACTGAGAAGAATTTTTCTTACAAACTGATGGCACGGATGTCACGAGCAAGTGTGAATGCGCCAGCACCAAGAGGTGAAACCATTGTTCAGGATGAGTCGAAGGCAACATGCACACATCTCCTTCTGTGATGCAGGGAATCAAATCCCTCCAATAACTAATTCCAGCAAAAAACAGGAAATTCCTGCACGTACTTTTTCATTTACATTTAGGGCATTTAGCAGATGCTTTTGTCCAAAGCAACTTACAATGAGTACATTTGTCACAAGAAAGAAACCACAACATATCACGGTCAATAAAGTAAGAATGAAAAAATAGAACATTTTCAAGCCCTCATCTGAGAATAGTAGCTGCTATTTATCAAGGGTACCTAAAGTACATAAGTGCTATGAGTTAAGTGTGTAAGTGCTCAAGGTGAAATCTGAACAAGTGAGTCTCAGGTCTTTTGATCTTTTGGAGATGGTGACTGCTGTCTTGACATTGGTCGGGAGTCCATTCCACCACTGAGGCGCCAGAACAGAGAAGAGTCGTGACTTTGTCACTGTGAGGAGGGCCGTCTCAGTGGAGTGAGCAGTCCTGAAGCCTGATTAGGGTCAAGGAGGTCGTTTTGTGAAAGATGGGAGGACAGTTGGTTGCAGACAGCATGTTCCAGGGTTTTAGGGAGGAATGAAAGAAGAGATACAGGTCTGTAGTTGTGGATGTCAGCTGAGTCTAGGGTAGGTTTCTTTAGGAGTGGCTTTACTGTAGCTGTCTTGAAAGGAGCTGGAATAAGGCCTGAAGTGAGGGAGGAGTTGATCAGGGTGGTGAGGAAAGGCAAAATGTTGTGTGAGATGTTTTGGAGAAGGGAGGAGGGAATTGGGTCGAGGGAACAGGTGGTGGCACGGTTAGACCTCACTAGTGTGTGAACATCTTCAGAGAATAGAGGACTGAAACAGGTAAGGCTGTCATAGGTGAGGGTTGGGGGAGGTGCTTTCTGGAAGGGCATAGGAGTAAATTACTTTCTTGGTAAAGTAAGTTGCAAAGTCATCAGCAGTGAGGGAGGAAGGAGGGGGAGGGGGAGGAGGGGTGAGGAGGGAAGAGAACATGGAGAATAGTTTCCTGGGGTTGGAGGCAGAGGAGTTGATCTTTGACAGGTAGAAGGCAGATTTGGCTGCAGAAACAGTTGATGTGAAGTCAGAGAGGAGGTGGTGGTAGTGAGCAAGGTCATCAGGATGACGTGATTTTTTCCATTTTCTCTCTGCTGCTCATAACACCGATCTATTGGTTCGCAGAGATTCAGACAGCCAGGAAGGGGTGGGAGAGATGATTGTGCTGGTCGGGAGGTGAGGGGACAGAGAGCGTTTAAAGAGGAGGAGAGTTTAACAGAGTGGAGGAGGCTTCCTCGGTGGACAGTAGAGAGAATTGTTCTGTGGATGGTAGTGAGGAAAGAACAGTTGGGGAGAGAGTGGAGGGAGAGAGGGATTTCAGGTTGCGGCAGGTGGTGGACTTAAAGGGGAGAGAGAAAGATACAAAGTGGTGGTCGGACACAGTGAGCGGGGTAACAGAGAGTGCCGAGGTACTACAGGACCTTGTGAAGACAAGGTCAAGTTGGTGGGTGGAGAGGAGGAGAGTGTGAGGTCAAATGTGGAGAAGAAGCTGATGAATTCAGATGAGTGCAGCTTCTCTGGTTGGATGTTGAAGTCACCCAGGACAACGAGTGGTGTGCCATCTTCAGGGGAGCAGCTTAGGAGGGCATCCATCTCATCAAAGAAATCACAGAGAGGACCGGGAGGGCGATAAATCACCACAATGTTGACCTTGAAAGGAAGGGTGACAGAGACAGCATGGAATTCAAGTGCAGATCTGGGTAGGTGGTCCAGGGGAAGGACCTGGTAGGACCACGTGGGTGAGATGAGGAGTCCAGTTCCTCCTCCTCGACCTGTTAGTCTTGGGGAGTGTGACAATAAGTAGGCAGTTGAGAGGGCAGCTGGAGTGGCAGTGTTTTCTGGAGTGATCCAGGTCTCTGTAAGGGCCAGGAAGTGGAGAGTCTGCAGGGAGGCATAGGCTGAAATGGTGTCCGCCTTTTTGACTGCAGACTGGCAGTTCCATAGCCCCCCTAGTACTTCAAGTTCAGTACCGGTTGAGAATGTTGGGTAACAGAGATTCGCTGGGTTACAGCCTCGAGCAATGGGTTTCAGGTGAAATCTTCTCCGGTTTGATGTCCTGACTGGGATTGGGTGGGACTCATGGCTGCGATGGGTGGTGGACAGTGAGTTACTTGGACTCCCTTGATGGACTCCCGCAGAATGCCTAAACACTGGATCTACAATTACTTTCTGACTTACCAGCAGAAGTTTCACAGCTTCTTTCCCTTAGACAAAATGTAACTGAACAGCAGAGTACTGGTTGCTCCTTTTATGCAGGGTTAGCTCCGCCCTGCAATCAAGCTGAGTTGGCCAAAACTGGCTAATAACAACTCAGCATCAGCAGTTTCACAAGAATTCACACAAAAGGTATCTAGACAAGATTAAATATTTCAACTAACCCTCCTCACAGAATGATGATGATCGATTTATTAAAACAAGGTACACGACCTTTCAGAAGACCGAACACTCACAGAGACATAGTGCTTAAACACAGCGCACAATTACAGTATGTGACAGTCTACAAATCAAATCAAATCAAATCAAATTTTATTTGTATAGCCCAAATTCACAAATCACAGTTTGCCTCAGAGGGCTTTACAATCTGTACAGAGACAACACCCTCTGTCCTTCGACCCTCGATTCGAGTGAGGAAAAACTTGCCCCCCCCAAAAAAAGTCCTTTTAACAGGGAAAAAAAAATGCGGAAGAAACCTCAGGAAGAGCCACAGAGGAGGGATCCCTCTCCCAGGACGGACAGACGTGCAATAGATGTCGCATGTACAGAGCAGATCAACGAGATCACAATGTATACAATTATAATGGATGGTTGACAGGAATGAAAGCACATAAAGAGGCATCACAGCAACAACAATGAAATGCACATGGAAATGTGATTACTAGTGATAACAGTAGTAGTGGTTAACGGTACGGATAGTATGTAGTAATGCATTACAATAATAGTAGTGGAACGTATGTAACAGAGATATGACTAATATTAGCAACAGTAGTGGTGGGTGTCAGGCAGGGCCATGGCAGTAGGCGTCTACAGTATGGCTGGAGGTGTGTCCATGGTCACATTCAACAGTTCATCAAATCAAATCTATAAACCCTGACACCAAGGAGAACACTTTTCTAAATTTAGTACCATGTATAGGAAGAAATTGCTCAAATCCATAGTATACAAAAATCTCTGTCTCCCTCTCTCTGTCTCTCAAATTTAAATTCAGGGGGGCTTTATTGGCATGAAAAACATTCAACAACAATGTTGCCAAAGCATCTGTCCAAACAGAACACAACAAATAACAACATGAACACCAATCTCCAATCTCTCTCTCTCGGTCTCCCTCTCTCTCTCTCTGTCTCTCTCTCTCCCTCCTCTCTCTCTGTCTCTCCCTCTCTCTGCCCCCCCCCCACATTGTGTTTACAGCCCTGCAGAGCGCTGCATATCTGACATTTCTCTCGCAAACTCCAAGCAGCTCTGTTCTCATCTGAAAGGTAAGAGCAGGCATCCTTTACAGACAGTTCTACTTTCATTTCAGATAATAATGATAGCAGATGTTGTATACGAGATATTAACGCTCATAAGTCTAGAGCAGTTATGTGAATGCATTACATGTTATTATTATTTCCTGACAGTTTGTTAAGGAGCTCTAAAAGCTTCCTGAAGTTAAAGTGAGTGCTTGAGTCAACTCTGTGTAGTCTGACGAGCGCTCAGACTCACTGCAGGAGTTACACTGTGACAGTGAGACATCATTGATCTAACGTTGAGGCTATTCTGTTCAGATGCAGAGGAGCGCTGTATGAATCAGTGCTTATGATAATAAAATCATTGTTCCCAGGCAGTAAACACAGAGGGGCAGAGGGGGGAGGGCGATAGAAACTGGACTGAAGCTCCCTGAGGAATAAACAGTCATCTCGTCTCTATCCAAAGCACATGATTTTACTTTAGAGCGCTCAGCAGCCAAATCAGATCAAACAGGGACTTAATTAAGGTTACAGTAGCTGAACCAGTCTGTCTGATATGACAGCGTGCGTCATGGATAAAACTGATCACACTGGCTCTACTGGAGGCTGAACGTTGTTTTATTAGAAGTATTACTCTAGTTCAAATGTTGGAGTGCTGGGCTCTTCTGGGGACCTTTTCGTGTCTTCACAGACGTCTCCATACGGTTGACTTTTACACTTTTCTTTAAACAAAGATGACCTCTCTTGTTTTTGGATGATGATGATTTTTTTTTTTAGTCCTTGATTGCTGAGAATAGAGACAGCAGACCAAATACAAGAAAAACAGCTCTTGATTTCTCTTATTACACGTACAAAAGGAAACACATATTTCCCCGATTATCTTTTTTATGGACCAAGTTACACATTTAAAAGGCAAAAGAATAAAGCAAGTGGACGGTGACACTTGTTGTACAATAACTGGCAAATACATCACAATGAAGAAATATTCTGCAAATATTAAATAGTGACTTCAATGTAGTCATTATTTTAACAAACACAGCAAGATGTTTTAACTCTGATTTTTAATCCTTTTTTAATTAAACAGTAACGGTATCTTCAAATGAATGTGTTTGTATCATTGTCAAAACTGGCACAAAGGAATTCATAATGATCTCGCCTTAATCTCCTGTCACACAGAAAGTATGCAGGCCTGGAAGATGAACATCTCTTCTTGGAAAATGGCAGATTATGACGCAGCATCTAAATTTAGACCAATTACATTCTAAACAGAAAAGATCAGTCTTAAATAACCTCTAGTATTACAACAAGGGGTATGTTTTAAAAGTTACAAATCCTTCTATTTAATATTTACCTTTGTCATACAGTTTCTGTAGATCTGCAGATCTTTTTTAGTTTTAGGAAAAAAAATGGACACATTTGAAGACATATTTAGACAAATAATTGGCCTAAAATAGACTCAGTTTTTTTTTATTAAATGTAAATTGTCCATCAAAAGTTCAATTGATATATATTATATTATATTATATTATGTTATATTATATTATATCATATTATAAATTCAGTATAAAAGGAGACTTTTTCCAGTCTCCCCATCATGTCGAGTCTGTGTAATTTATTACAGGAGACAGAATACCCATTTTGAAATACACTACTTTGTATAATACTTGAATGATAAGCATTGTAAAAACACATGATGTTTATGATGAAGGTTCTCAGTCATCCAGGTCATGGTTATTCTAAGCACCATATCGTAGGCAGCTGGATATGTTTCAGTTTCTTGAAGACATCTCACCTCTCATCCATCTACAATACAGCATGATGTACATGATGTTTATGTTCCCCTAACTGTATATGTAATGAATATTTAAAGTGTGCATTTATTTAATTTAAAGTAAGTAAATAAGTTATTTCATTTATTCACATTGACTCAGCATGAGAGAAATGCTTTGTTGTAAATGTGACTCTTTACACTAAACTGATGTGATAAAATTAAATGGAAATTTTATTTTAGGCAAAAAAAGTATTGAAGAGTTGAGACCTGGTGCTCCACAGCTTCTCTCAGCAGGTGGGTGTCAGTGACCATGTCCTATTTACAATAATAGGTCATCATCAACAAACATGCATCTGTCTAACCTACATTTCACTATCGTACAGCTGTCACACTCTGCTGTCCTACTGTCAGTCATTTTATATGATAGGCCACAAGTTGCAAAAGACACTAAACTATGTTTACAAAAATATATTTGATTTGCGGTGAAACACTGTGTGTGTGTGTGTGTGTGTGTGTGTGTGTGTGTGTGTGTGTGTGTGTGCGTGTGTGTCAGTACTTGTATGAGTGTAGCCTCATTTCTCATTTGCTGCTCAAGACGGTGCGGTGTTGACACATGCTGATAAAACTCACATCCGTGGAATGATTGCCATATAAGAAACTTCACACAGAGATCTTTATATGAACACAGTTTTTTGTGATAGAATAATTTCAGTGTTTACTTTAAGAATCTTATTAGTTTTGTATCAACTTTCATACTGAGTTAGACATGGACTCTGTCGGTCACAGAGGAGGTACAGTATTTAACTCTTGGCAACAACAGCTGCCAACAGATGATTGTGTTAGTAAAAGTGCTTTCAACAGAACAATAGTTATCTGTACTTTAAAGGCTGTTTCCCCTCCAATCCACCAGTGGGACCCCCAGCTCCCCCTGAAACAAATAAACTCTTTTATTTCTGTCATTTACCTCATTTATATGCACTTATTTCATTTCATTTCAACTCAGACTCAGAGTCCTGGCTTAATTTTGTTGTTTCACATTCACAATAATTTCTCTCATAATCTCTCTTCTGTGTTTGCCTGTGGTTTCCAACCTGTTTGCCTCATGAGCCTTCATAACCAAGCACTTATAGAGGCCTCAAGCACTAAGCCTGTCTAGTAATTCACAAGAGTAAAGAAAAAGCTTTGAGAAATGTCCATAAAAAATATGTCTCAGATTATGATTTTACTACTACCTATGAATCATCCTTCAGATTTGGGTCCTGACACTTACCTTGAAGGTCCCATATTATGCAAATTTTCACGTTCATATTATTTGTTTTGGATGTCCGATACCCTCTGTCTGAATGCTGTTTTAGCTCCTGTCTCCTTAAGCTTCCCTCCTGAAAAGCCCAGTCTGCTCTGATTGGTCAGCTCTCACAGGCCTGAGCAGGCACCACCACTATGTTTCCTGATCAGCTCTGCCACCGTTTTTGCAACTACAGCTGTGATGGGGGCGTGGCTGTATAGTTGTGACATCACAACCTTACAGAAGTCCTGACAGGTCATTTAAAGGCACAGTTTGTGAATACAGGCTGTGTGTTTCTCTGTGGATTGGCACAGATTTGATACTGCTTTATACTTAAAAGACAGCTCAACTCACTTTCTACAACATGGGACTTTAAAGCTTTGAATTTAGTGAGGATGTAACTTCTGAGAGCACAATGGTTACATAACCTCAGCTTTTTAAAATTGACTACTAATAGTTAACGTGTCAACAAATAAATAGGAACAAGGGCTGCAATTCTCAGTTGGCTCAACACTTCCAGCTGTTGCGTCTTGTCCAGATGCATGCTTTTCTGTAAATGACACGGATGAGCCAATCACTGTATACCTCTCACAGGCAGACAGCTGAGTCTATGTGGTCCTGTGAGACGTACAGACAGACAGAAGGGGAGAGGAGCCAGTGATGACAAAAAAATGGTTTCTGGAAAAATAAGAAATGTTGATCCTTATTGTTAAAGCAGAGGTTACATTTGTCAGTAGATATATGAGCCACACATGTCACCAGACGGAGTGAAGCCCGGGTATAGATACGGTCAACATTTCTTTTTTTCTTTTTTTTAAACACAGAAAAGAGAAATCTCTTTTGTGGAAATGAGGATTATGTGCATAGGAGTCACAGAATAGAAGGACAGCCCGTCCTCCGGTCTGAAATGATTGAAAATCAGCACTCAGCACATACAGTAGGGTTGTGGCTGATGTGTACAGGAGAGTGGAGGATAACGTGGAGCACCAGGCACTCACATGCTGTCAGTCACACAGCTTTAACTCAACTGTCGAGACCCACATACAAGATGATACCAGTTCAACCCTGAGGTGTCAAAAGGTCAAAGTACTGGCAGGACAAAAAGGTGCATTTCTCTCATTAAATGGGAAAAGTCAATGAAACAGGAGCTGCATTTATGACCATTGGTGTTGTTCACAGTACGTATGGAGTTATGCTTCTGGCCACCTGACAAATTTAAATATATTCATTCCCTTTGTAGCTCTGATTTGGTCTCAACTGATTCCTGAGGAAAATAAGTGACTCCTTAGCTGCCAAATGCTCCGCTATGTTCACTGGCTAGTTGCTATAAGTATAGTCAACTATTTGCAAAACCCACCATAGTTCTACCCGTTTACCAAAACAAGGATTTTTTCAGTTGGTGGCAAGTAGTAGTGATGCTGATGTGCACATGATGCACATATGCATATTGGGCCTTTTAGACACACAATGTGATTTTGGGCTGTGTGGAGGAAACTCTCAGAGGAAACAGAGTTAGCTTCTGAAATAAATATTCTTAACAGCTCAGGATTCATCAGGAGGATGGCTGCTTTATCCTAAACTGCTGTTTGTGTGTGACCTTTGAGATGTGTGAAGAACACAGTACATTCATTAACTTTAAACCCTGACTGCAGGCATTAGAAATCAAACCCCACAAACCTCCACACTTGAGTCAGGTCAGAGGTTAGAGGGCTCAGAGCAGACTGATGCTCTTATGGAGTTATCACATCAAGCACAGGGTGTGTGTTTGTGTTTGTGTGTGTGTGTGTGTGTGTGTGTGTGTGTGTGTGTGTGTGTGTGTGTGTGTGTGTGTTGAGCTGTTAACATGTCAGGTGATAATGGGTGACACAGAGGAAGATAAAGGTTGGAAGAAACAAAAATGAAATGATAAAAATAGATGTGTTGACATGTTTGTGGAAGGCATCACATGTTATCTGTCCTGGTCCCACACTGGAGCAAAGTAACAGGAAGTACCAAAGAAACACAGAGTGAATGGATAAACGTGCACTTTTAATATTATAAGTCAAGTTAAAAAATAAATAGCAATCTAAAATGGACACTTTCCTTTAGCACCACCCTCAGGACAAACACACAGGATATGTAATGCACAGATTAGTGCTCTAAGATGAGACGGCTCCAGGAATCCAAAGCTGTTTATACGTTGATCTCCTCTTTTGTATTACACAATGTCATAAACAATACAGTGAACAGGGGCGAGGAGCAGGACTGTTAATCTTGTTAAAAATAGCAGAGAGCTTGGCAGAACTGATGAACGAGTGGTAAGATGTTCAGTGTTTGTGGGAGCCACTAATGCAGGAGCATGGTCACCTTGTCTCAGTGACTTTGATGTGAGGGAGGCTGCAGATCAGATGACTGAAGGGATTTAACAGAGTGTTGAAGGCCTGCAGCTGCACTGTGAAGATCATTTATTCAGTCTGCTCACATGCTTCTTCATCACCTATTGTCTACTTTCATTAATTCGACATGCGGGAGAATGTGTGAAATTATTAAATTGTGAAAATGTTAAAAAAAGAAATTACATAACTTCCTCTTGCACATTAAAAGTTGTTGCATAAGAAATAAAAGGCACAGTTGCTAAATTCAATAAACTCAGATGTTCTGCTGCTTCAGTTTAAATTTTTTTTTTTAAATAAAACTTTTAGTAACTTTAAGTACTACATATTCCCGATATTAGTGGGGCAGCTGACTACAGTGTTTTGTACAGTGTTTGCATAATTAATACCTTCCCTTACTTAATACTGACTTTAACTATAACTTTGATTGTTGATTACTTAATCCTGTATATTTCATTTTTGCACATACCTCCAAGTGGGTGTATACAAAAATGTCTTAGTACTTACATTTTCAATAAAACATTTGAACTAATTAAACACAATTCTAGAAAACTAGGACTGCAAGCTGTCGTTTGAAATGTTTGACATTCTACATGCAGTCCCATACAGTATTCAAATGTTATCCCATAGGTTTCAAATGTAATCCTAAAAGTTTTGATATGTAATCTCATAGGTTTTTACATGTAATCACATAGGTTTCAGGTGTAATCACATAGGTTTCACATGTAATCCCATAGGTTTCACATGTAATCACATAGGTTTCACATAGGTTCCACATGAAATTCCATAGGTTTTACATGTAATCACATAGGTTTTACATGTAATCACATAGGTTACACATGTAATCCCATACGTTACAAAAGTAATCCCATAGGTTTCACAAGTAATCCCATAGGTTTCACATGCAATTCAATAGGTTTCACAAGTAATCCCATAGGTTTCACATGTAATCCCATAGGTTTCACAAGTAATCCCATATATTTCACATGGGAATTTACATGGGTTGACTCACACCCTTTGACACCAAGGGTAAATTATCAACATGTTGGTTGCTGTCTGTTGGTGGTGTGAAAGGATGACAATGCAGTGATTGTGGTACATGTTTTCAACATGTGCTCTACATAGAACCACATGTCACAACATGTATGTTGTACCATAGTTTCCATGTGGTCCATATGATACAGCATGTGATTGTTGTGATGATGTTGCATCATGTGGTAGCATGTGTAAAACATGGGAAAGTCATGTGGTTCTTCTGTAAGGGCAGAGGTGGTGTATTGTTGTTGGCGAACCTGGACATTCCCTCCACAAAGAAGCCTATTGGATTTTTACATTGCATTTTGGATTATTGCAGAAAATACAAAACAGAAGGTTATGATACTAACAGGTTTTGTTCATCCAGATAATCTTCACAGATGAACACCACTTTGTGGTGTTTGAAGCGTAAATTAAATGTGTAGCAGTAAGAAGCTAATGTTAAGTGAGTAACCCTAACCCTAGTGAGTAGATGAGTGTCTGTGTTCGCTGTGAGGACGTTTAATGTCCCCGACAACCTCTGTAGTCTCATTTAGACACTTGTCATGTTTCACACACATAAACGCTCTATAATTTAAAAGTGGGTTATTTACTGATGTATTTTATGTTGTAGAACAAACATGAAAATCTTTTAAGTTTGTGTTTCTGCAGACCTTTTTTTCAGGCTTCTAAAAAAACCTACAAAAAAAATTTCAACTTTGAGACAAGAGAACTGGAAGCGCAAAAATGCTGACTCAGTTCTGGGTTTTTAGTACTCATTTCTGCATCACTCTTTACACAAGACATTTGAAATTGAAGCATGATTTTTAAAAATACGAGTTAAACAGCTCTATTTTCCAACAGTAATCACTGTTACAGTGTTTGGTCAGTAACCCATGTCTCTCCTCCTGCCCATTCAGTAAAAGAGAAAAGAGATTCTCCGGTATCCCTGCCCAATTTATCCAATCAGGACAGAGAACTCCTTAAAGAGGCGGTCCTGTCTGCCCGATGAACACACAAAGAGCAGGATTGTCCTGTTTGCTGCTGTCTGTGGATTACTGCAGCAGGTTCATGTGGAGACACAGAGTGGAAGGAGGGGATCTCTGCAAAACAGACAGGAAGTTAGCTTAAATGACAACAATGCTTCCAGCAGCTTTATCCATCGTCACATAACTGCCCCTTTAAGCTACTGTGTCCACTGGTTAGTAAAAGTCTCAAAGGTTCACTTAAATTGATGAAATGTAGGAATATAATCACCACTGTTCCCTTCAGAAGGTAGACCTACTTTAAAAACTAAAATATACATAATTAGAAAAAATTGTAAATATCCTTCATCAAGATGTCTTCTTCGCTGTCATGTGTCATGTCATGTCATTTTCTATATGCATCTGGTCATTGTGTTGCTGCTACTCCTCCTGCAGTTTGGCTTAACACATCATCAGGCTCAGCCGGAACCTCTGAGCAGCTCTCTTATCATCACACCATGTACTGTTATACACTGAGCTCAACCAGGAGCCAGAGGAGGCTGCTCAAGTGTTTTCAGTTAGAGTTCAGAGAGTGAACCAAACAGTAAATGATACCTTTAACAACCTGTTCTTCCTTCTGTCTGTCTGTGGTATCCCTCTCCCTTTCTCTCCAGCTTAGAGAAGAGAAGAGAAGAGAAGAGAAGAGAAGAAACCAGGACTGAACCACATCAGGCCTGAAACACCTGACCTGAGCTCATCTCCAGACATCAGCAGCACTTTGCTTCCCTACCTCCACCTCCTCTAACCCTCCTGATCAGCTCCATCCGGCTCCTCTCCCTCAGTGCAAACAGGCCCAGCAGCCTGACTGAACTCTCTCTCCTCTCATAATCCAGCTCGTCAAAATCTAACCAGCCCGCTGTCTCCATGGAGCGCGTTCAGCACATGACCAAGTCGGCCATCCGCAGAGCGTCTCAGATCGAGGTGAATCCACAGGCCAAGAGGAACCTGCAGGAGCTCTTTGTCAACTTCACCCTTATCCTCATCTGTCTGCTCCTCATCTACATCATCGTCCTGCTGAGCAGCTGAGAGCAACATAGAGAGCTCGGCAAGGCTGTCCTGTGGACCAGGCTTTGGCTGAGATATGGGCCTTACTCAGACATACAGATCAGATTTCTAATAAAGTAATAATATCACGCCCATATGTCAGCCTAACCCTGTTTGACAGCAGCTGTGAGAAAGGGTAATGGAGGTCAAATGAGTCCAAACAATGAAGGTTCCCTGCCTCTCTTTCTCAAGGGAATGAAGAGTGACCCACATGACTTTAACAGTCTCAACTCCACTGATATCTTGTATGTCATGTATTTCTATCTGCCTTCTGCTCAGACTAATGTCCTGCTTACAGCACAATGTTTTAAGTTGATTAACAAAGGTGACAACTTCCTCTGAACCCTGCCACTTCCTGCAGAAAAACTGCTGGAAGTTGTTTTTTCCATTAGCATTTTAACTTCCTCCTTCGCCCACCAGTGCCAGAAGCCACAGACAGTACATCGTGGCTTAATGTATCATGAAACTTCAGTGCTGCCATCTTGGCTGTTATCAGAGCCTAAAAATCCAAACATGGCAAAAGGAAACGTTGACAGAAGGACAGCAAACAGCATGGCTGAGTGTGATAAGGCTCCTGTCAGTGAAGTAAACATGGCCCAAATGACACCTTTTCCCCCTCTGTAGAAGAAAGTGTGAAGTGCCTTTCATCAGTCCAATAGATGAACACTGTTAGAAAACAGCTAACCCAAAGTGTAGCTCGCAGGCCAGAGGTGGCCTGCCATAAGGTTCTGTTTGGCCTGTAAAATGTTTCTGGAGGGAAAAAAGTAAGTATTAAAAAAAATTACAATATGAATAAACAACTAAAATGCTCTTCAAATATGTAGGACCAATAATTTGATTTAACACCCCCTTATTAACACCACAACCATATGGAATGATCAGTCAAGACAGACAATAGAAAAAGTGGGAAGAATAAAAAAAAATTCACTTTGTTTTTGGATATAAATTGACACTTGTTGTTTTAGACTGACATCTAGTGGCTATTAGAAAAACTGCAGCTGAAGGCGCTTTGATATTGTTTTCACCTGTTCAGCCATGTTGGTTGCTCTCATTGGTGAGAAAAGTTCATCTTCATGTATAGTGATGAGATAGCTCCCTCTTCCTGCCATCCTCAGCACTTGCGCTCAAAATTGAATTGTTTATTATTTCTGAAATGTAACATGAATAAGCTTTAAGTGCAGCCCCTCTTAAAAGACAATCTGTTGAATCTACATGGCATCATTTATTTAAAGCTGACTGATTTTATTTACAGTAAAATGATGTGGCCGTCAGCTCACTCATAGTTGTGTAGCAGGTCTGACATTACACTCCAACAGTCTGGCTAATTCTTACTTAACATGTATAAACACAACACTTAGAAATCATTCTAAGTACTGTATTAAGAATATGAAGTGTAGATTAACCTGCAGGTGTCTCTAAGGAGCAACATGAACATTTCAGTTGTGTGTTTCACAACGCTCAGAAACACTTGTTTCCAAGTGTTGAGTGCAAGCATCCAGGCCTGACATATACACTACGTGCAGTTTATCAGATGTGAAGTTTTTCAATTTTCGCATGGTGTGATTTCACTTAATGATGTTTTCTTTAAATTTCTGTTGAGTTATTAAATCTATTGTTGACTAATGATGACACTTTTGGTTAATGACAGCACAGTTTCTCTAATTGTGGCAGTAACAGCTTAGAAAACAAACTGTAAAGTTGGATTCCTGAATCTGAAGTTCATTACAATAATCTAATATATAGTTATAAACTTAAATCATTGTTATAGAAAGGAACATTTTTACAGCTTTACCAGCCACATTCATGTTTGTGTCTTCACTATGTTTGCCATAACTGAAAATGTAATAATATAAATGACATTTATGTTCAGGATTATTATATATTACGGAGGAAAAAGAGTAGTTTTGTTCTTTATGTATGTTTGGAAGATTGTACCACCTGACTTTTAATCCTGACTATGGAACACCAAAGAAAATGCATGTCAATACAATTAAAGTGGTTTCTCCTGATGTCGGTGTGGAAAATGCCTTTTACATATTGCACAACCTAATTTGTCAATTTTAGAAAACATGGACTTGATGTTAACATGGAGGTCAAGTCACTGAAGCCTTCCTCAAAAGATAATAGACCAGTTTGAATGTTAAGGTGTTGGAGAAATAATTTTCAAGACACTTTTCATTCTCTTTGAAAGTCTGAATCAATAAATAATAACAATTATAATGAATACCATACACATTCTCGTGACTGAATGGGCTGATCATCAGTGTCAGGTCGAACAGCATGATTTTAGCAGTGTAAAAGCGACATACACACTGAACCTTCGTCGTATGCTCGTAATTTGGTTAGATTTAGGAAAACATGCTGTTTGGGTTAAAATCACTACTTACTTCTGTAACTTCTGATACAAACCTATGTTACTGAAGTCACTTCTGAACTGTCTCCTCCAAACTCCTCCATGTCAGAGTTTTTTAGGAAGCCGGTCTTATCATTGTGGCATTACTGTCATCTTCTGGAGGTTTCTTTGCTGTATTGTCTGTTCAAAGACTCAGTAAATGTATGACCCGACCGCACATATTATTTGTCCTTCTCACATCAAGGCAAGTCCATGGTGAGTCCATTTCCCCAGTTGTAGCAGCTGCTCTTTAGATTATCTGGCTTCCTCAGAACTTCTGGCTGGCAGATAGGAAGTTGATTGTGTACAAACAGGCATATGAATGAAATTGGTATCCTGTGTGTGAATGAACCAAATTACCAAAACTGACAGTTGTTTCAAAAAGATTTTTTGATTTTTTTTTCTAACCTCTCCTACTTGTCAACATAGTCAACAAACATTTTGCACACTCTAAACCTCTTCACTTTGGATAGCAGACATGAAACTCAACGGTCACATATATAGAGAATAGTTATCTCTCAATCTGTGCATTGTCCACTCTGCATAATTGGTAGATGGTGTTGGCATATAGTTATCAGGGCTTTACACGTATCAGTGAAAAACAACTGCATACAGGAAAGGATATGTCTCACACACACAAACACATATTTAAAGAAGAATGACACACTGCTTTATCTCACAATCATAATTTTAATGTTCCATAACATACAACAGAAATTATATAAATATAAATAAATATCGTTCTTGCGATAATTATTATATATTTAAATTCAAAAATGGCAAGACAGACATCATTAAATGATATGTCACAAGGGTGACATCAAATCACTTTTAACCCAGTTCAACACAGGTTCAAATATATCAACTTCTGCAATTTTGAAAGAACTGAGTCGAAGGTGAAATGAACAGAGCCCTGATCAGTATATCGTCACATCCAAAAAACGAAACCGATAATTCATGTTTTAATGAGCTGCAGTTTCTGGCTGACTGATGGCCAGCTGATGCCAGCACTGAAAAATCAAACCTTACAGGTTTCCTCTGTCAGGTGTGGAGAAACAAGAGTTGATATTCCCATGAATACCCATTCATGTTGAACGGTTACAACATTTCAAAAAGACTTTCAGGAACCTTGGGGAAACGATGGAAAAAGGTCATGTGATGGCAATGCCTGTAGTTCTGCTAACTACCACAAGAGGCAGATTCCAAGAAACGTCTTTAACTGAGTGGTGTTCTCCTTTACAGCAAAAGACCAGTCAGGTGTGGCACAGATAAACAAAGGCATCAAATCAACCAATTAGGTCTAAGCAAATATATAAATTAATAACCAAACAAGGAAAAACAACTATGTGAATAGAGCAACAACATAAAAACATAACAAAAATAGAGTTATGCAGGAATAAGTTCTAAAGTGAGTCAGCATTTTTGTACTTCTGGTTCTGTCTTCCCAAATAGGTTCTTCCGTTTTGTGCCTGAAATAAGGTCTGTGGTTAATACACAGTTAAGATATTTTCACATTTTGTTTTACAAAAACAGACAGCGGTCTGAAAGTCCTGTGCTCCTTGGACGGGACCATCTCGCTCTGGCCTCCTCACTATGCAGATTTGTGCTCTTTATATTACTTCAGCTGACTTCCTCCATTCTTTGCTGTAATAATTACTACAGCCACTAGAGGTTACCGCCGTACAAGAAACATAAGTAAGGGTCATCAAAGCCGCTTTCTGAGTTGAACGATTCAGTTGTTTTTCTGATGAGGATGGGCTGTCTGGCAACTGCATTGATGCCCTTGATGCGCTGAAAAAGATCAATTGTGATGAGTGCCCCCGGTCCAGGTGGTGTAAAACGAGATGACCTCCTTTGGTGGGATCCTAAAAGGGGAGAAACTGGGGGATCTGGTCAGTGCTATGGTCTTTTGGGGCAAGCTGCGCAAGTACCTGAGGTGGAGCAGAACCACCTTAATCACTAAGGAAAATGATGAATGGAAGCTATCGGATATCAGTCAATGGAGACTCACAACCATCAAAGGGGTTTTATTAAATCCCCTGGATGCTCTGAGAACCTTGCACTACTTTACGGTATTCTAAAGACATGTAAGCAGAACAGGAAATTGCTTGCTAAAGCCTTTGACACACTCTCCCATAAACACATATGGGAGGCGCTCGCACAGAGAGGAGTCCATGAGTAGTTAGAGGAACTAGTCAGACTGCAACAGAGTTTGCTCTACTCGAATGAGATTGAAACAAAGGGGAGACAAGCTGCGTAAAGGAGTCAAGCAAAATGACCCCATGTCCCCCCTACTCTTCAGATTTGCAGTAGACCCTGTGTTATACAGTAACAGCCCCCTCGATTTTCCCCTTCCATCTGACAGCCTCACGTATATTATTCTGAAATGGACCATTTGTTTATTCAGTCATGAAAACCGTGTGTTTAGGCACATGACCATGTGTTTAGGCACATGAAATTAGTCAATGAAGATCTTTCTGTTCTGATTAAAATGCCTCTCTCCAACACACCCCAGTAGCTCAGTTGGTTGAGCATGCAAACCACATACAAACACCCTACAGAGGCTGAGGGTTTGAACCCGACCTGTTGTCTCTTGCTGCATGTTATTACACTGCCTCCCGTCATCTCCCAAGCCGCTCCGCCAAGAGAAGTGAAACATTTCTCCCCCCAGGACTTCTTTTAAAGTAAGAGTTTTTTAGCCTCCGTTCATAGTACACAAACAAAATGGCGGGGACTTTCGGTTCACAAGCTTTCTCTATTTTAGCTAAGAACTAGACGAAAAATGTTCCTCATAGCATGTTAGGGGATGAAAAGGCAGTGTAGTAACAGATTCTTGCTTTATGTGTTATCAGCACAGCCAAGCTTAGACAGTTTGATTCTCGGCTCTCGAGCTCTGTCTGTACTCTTTGTGTCTGTGGATGCATGCTGACAAAATGTGTAGTTGATTCACCAGCCCTGCAGCCACCAGGTGAGCATGGGAGACCTGTTGGATGAATAAGAACAAAGAGATGCACTGTAATGCTTATGATGTGTTCGACCTCTGTCACCCCCCAAGATACACGGAGGATGTTTGTGAACACACTTTTATAAACTGATTGCATCTCCTTTATCATCTGCCACTGCGTGAGGAATTTCTGATCAGAAATATTATACAGTGCAATGACAATCATTTCTGCTGAAAATGTGTCACCTCAGCGTAACTGTTCATGTGTCTTGTGTCAAACCAAATACTTCAAATCCAAATATGATCATGGACCGAGTATGTTTAAAGATTATCTACCAAGTAATGAGGTCAGCAATATTATGCTTCAGCTTTTTGTTTTTCAACAGTACTGCATGGAAGTGAAAGTAATATGGCCGGGGAATTAATGATTTAACAACAACGGGACAAACTACTATAGTATAAGAGCTGAAAAAGGTTTTTTTTTTCTTGTTTTTTATTGGAGTTATATAAATGTATTTTCTCATGCTGTTAGATTACTGTTAGACCACGCCGTCAGGTGCGTGCGGAAATCCAAAAGCAAACTGTTTTGCCACAGTGAAACTTGTTTTTGTGATTAAACACATATTGAAACAGAATATTTTGTTAGGTAAAAACATGTTGTGGATTTTGGAAATGATTACATCCATTTTTTTTTTTATTTAACACTATGAAGTTACTTCACATGAAGTCTGCAGATATCCGTTCGTGGAAAATGGATATTGACTAGATATCACCATTGCTTCACTAACAATTGCACTAATGTTCCTTCTACATTTGGGAAATACAAAAAAATTAGCAAATGTTTTTGCCTTTGTTTTGTTTTGGGTAGGATTGTTTCCGACTCGTGCAATCTGAACATTTCTAATAATTTCAGAGCACTTTAAAAGTCCAAAAGTCACAATAACCTGAAAAAAAAATTTAATTTCAAAAATCCGCAACATGTTTTAAGCTAGTGAAATATTGTGCTTCAATCCATATTTGTTGGCGTTAACCATAGTTATTGTAATAAAATAACTATGGAGGAAAAAGCTGAAGCATAATATTGATGACCTCATGATATGGTACCCTAATAATCATTAAAATATGTGTGGGAATCAAATTCTCTCACATTCTAAATACTGTATTTCCATGATACAGTACGAACAGCTGACTTCACTCTGAAGTAAAGCTTCAGCCTCCATCTTCACTGCTCCTCCTGGTGGATAGATAAACCACTGCAACTGGTTTCCACACATGGCACCTAAGTGCCATTCGCCCCGCGCCTCACCAAGTTTAAATGGAGGTGCTGGTGTAGGCTTAAATAATCCAAGTCTGGTTAGAGTGTGAGATCCACCAACTCCCCGCTAATTGTGCTACAGAAGTAAATAAATCTCAGAGAGCAAATGGCATCAGTTGGATTAGAGTGCAAGACCCATCAACTCACTAACTTTCCTTAGGATGAGGGGGTGACCCTATAAACAGCAATCAATGTATATGAGTCCATCAACAGATTGACTGGGACTAGTCGGTAATCTCTGACCCTGCTTTTGTTTTCAATGATTGAAATTGAAAGCTCATTTTAATCAATTTTTGATTTAAAATCAAAGTGGTGACACCCCTAACTGACAGTAGAGATGGCCCAAAAACTATTAAAAAAAAGCAAACATCTTAGTTATTATATGTCATATGCAATATTTCTGCTATCTCTTGTGCTATTTCTTGCACCAGACTAGGTTGTTCGAGCTGGAGTTATGATGCGATGCCCAGGCTGGGCTCTCCCATGTTCTGGGCTTGGCGTATGGCCTGCCCTGCAGTGTTTCCGACCACTGCATCTCTGGTGTCAATGGCAGGGCTCTGGGGGTGGTGTCCTGTGCCGTGTCCTGACAGAGGGGATGGTTCAGGGCAGTTTTCAACCACAGAGCTTATTTTCTGTAACAATCCAAAATCTGATGGAAAAATCCCATAGACTTTTTGTCAATGGAACCAGGTCAATGCTATATTCCCGGTGAGCCAGCAATAACACTCTCTAGTACTCCAGTGTACCCAGCGCCGCCCCTCCCTAAACGCAGAACATGCGCTGTGCGTAGGGCCCCACGATCCGTGGGGGGCCCCATTTTGCGCAAGGCGACGCATTCTCTGCAAATGCGCAAAGGATGCGCATCGCTGCCGTGAGGCGCACGTAGAGCACCAAGTCAGCCCGAGGCAGGAGAGAAAAAAAAGAGACGAGTAATCTGACACGGCACACGTTGCCGCAATGATTGATAGCACGCAGCATCTGACCAATCAGCGGTCAGATGCACCAACAGGCAGCTGGATGCAGGTGGAGAGATGGCGTCCAAACGGCATAATCGGGAGCAAGCAAAAGAAAGACAAAGTCAAAACAAGAGGAGGCTCGTGCTTCACTTGAAGGTGGGTATGTTGTGGCATGAACACCCCAGCTGCTAGCATGCTAATCATGAGACAGAAGAGAGGATAATTCTGTCTAGATGTGGACTGGAGATTAAATTTTCCAGCGGCCCTGATTATCATTTATTGAATGTCTTGTTAACTGCATCTACATTCACCTCTGTTGAAAAAGGAGTGGTTAATTGACCAGTTGGTGGTCGTATGTTGGCTCAGGTTTATAGCCTGTCAATCTATGCTATCAGTAGAAGTTTTGGGCTATTTTTATGGAGGTAAAATGTCGCCATCTCTTGGTGAATTTAATTCACAACAGTCATATAAGATTAGATAAGGTAAATTAAGATAATCCTTTATTTGACCCACAATGGAGAAATTTTAAGTGTTGCAGCAGCAAACAGCAGTCTAGGAATATAGAACCTAATTACTAAATGTATAAATAAGTATATAAAAATATTTAAATATAGAAATATCATCAAATCAAATCATAATGAATATTATTATTAGTTGTAGTCGTATTTGCATAGACTGCATTTTAATCTTTGTGAGGAGGCTAGCATCATTGCAGTAACCCTGTTACAGTTGCCTTTGCTGAACAAAAACTGAAGCTCATCAATGGCGCAAGAACGCTTGAGTGGCCTGGCTATCATAAGCATCACCTCAGAAGTGGCACAGCAGCTGTCATATGATGACCTCATTGATGACTTAGCATCCAGAAAATGCAGATGTGTGCATCTGTAAAAGGCTTCTTCCATTGTTGAAAGAGTCATTTTGTAATTGGGGGGGGCCTCAAAATAAAATTCTGCTTAGGGCCCCAATTTGGCCAGGGGCGGCCCTGAGTGTACCAGTGTTCATACATGCTCATTCATTCAGTACCAAACAATCTCAACCAGTGTCCGTTTAGTTGCTGTTCTGGAGCGTTCTAATTATATGATCTTTGCCAACAGAAGGAGTTTGCTGTACTGGAATCAAGTTATCAAACTCCAGCTGAAAGAGATCATGGGATATGATGATAAAAGCTCTGGAACAGCTACTAAATGGACTACACTGTAAAGTAGATTTTTATACCATCATTAAATTACTGCAAACAATGGCTGCCTGGTAGGATGGTACCAGACTGGTTGCTTCTTAATTTCAGCGGCAGTCTTTTGATGGAGCTCAAAATCCGGTAGAACGAAACTTGTTTTTTTAGAAGAAATAAAGAGTGGCAGTAAAATTGGACGTGATTGTGAGAAAAATATTTAAAAAAAAACAAAGAAAAATCTAAAGACTTCTGCATTAAATGTCAATATTTAACAAAGTTGTTTGAATAAATATAATCTTCACAGTGTGCATGGAGGAATGAACCAGTGTTTCATTCCTCCAAGTGTTTGGGGCTATAATCCGAGAGAGGACGCTTTCGTCTGTTTCTATTGGTCAACTTTTTTGGCTGGGGTTTGTCATATTACAGGTCAAAAATGACAGATAAACCATTACATTTACCGTATTGGCTTTGATGACATTCAGCATTACTAAAGCATCAATGTCATTCATATCATAAGAGTTAGACATTAGAATGCCACAATAGAAGTTTGCTGTAAAGGGTTTGTTTTTTTTATTACAATAACTATGGTCCCACTTTATAATAAACATCATTTTTAAATGGAGAAGTCTCAGATGCTAGCTGTGACTGTCCATCCCATATGACACATGACACAGGTCCTGTCTCAAGCTGGTTCCAGGAAGTGTTTCATTTTTTAATTTGACAAAACAGTATTTAATCTGGAAAAATATGCAGGATTGCCATCTTACCCACAGGCGTGTGCCGTTTTTCCAACCTAGTTTGTATTAACAACAACGCCCACTTCCACATGACGAAAGCCTTGATGGTTGCGTTCCCGCAAGCCCCTTTATTCCCCTTCAAATCATATATCAACCATGTCATGTGGCTCTGGGTAAAGGGGCAAAGATATTCATTTCCAAAATGCGGCACTGTTTAATTTTTAAAATAAAATTGCTAAAATGTAGAACAAAAATCTTTTCTATGTCTTCTAGAATTCAGTCAATCTTTTTAGTGTGGTTTACCACTTACAAGGTACTTAAGTCACTTTCTCTGAGAAAGGTTAATTCAGTTTCTTGTGGTTGGATTGTATTGGTGTGCATTAATATATCATGCTAACAATTGGAATTGAAACATTTCCTGAAACTTTGAGGCCTCAGTTGATTTTTTTAATGGAAGACAAGCAGTGATTGGAGCTGTAACTTGATTTAACATGTTTGTGTTGTTGTTGACTGGACCCCGCTGGTGTAAATGAGACAGGAAGTGAACTGTCAAACCTCCCATCTCTCTATCCACTTTTCAAAAAGTAAGAAACGGTGCCTATATCAGGCTAATGATGACCATGCAGTTTGGAAACTGTACAGGATATAGAATGGACCTTCAGGTCATGAGAATTAAGCAGTACAAGAACTATGTAAACTTTCAATTCAATTTAAAAAAACAGACAGTACACCAAAAACAAGAGATATGAGGATTTCAAGTGAGTGACAGCAGCATTATGATAGTGTTCCTGTTTTCACATGCTCTATGGCCTGGCCCACAGGCAGAGACATGCAGCAGAAGAGTTCAGTCAGTGACATGAACTCCTATCTTGTAATGAAATTAAGTGTGGTGACTAAACACTCCTTGGCAATAAAAGAGTTTCTTGGAGTCGATCAACTCCATGTGGCTGACAGAACTCCTCTCTGTGTGTCTCTGCTCCACTGGCATCACAAACAGACCGTAGAAAAACAGTAGCTTGTTACATTATAAATACTGGTATAATAAAAATATGAGGGGTGCTTGATTCACTGTCTCTTGATGTTTCCCCTCCTGGGACTGCTGGAATGGTAAAGCAAGCACCCCTCAATTAGCTCAGAGATCTGAAAATGACTTTCAAACATATACTGTATGTACACAGTCCAAGCTCCGGGACAGCAAGCTAAAGTTAGGTTGTTTTTTGCTGGTGTCATTACTGTGGTATACTGTAGTTTATCGTACTGTAGAGGCTGGAATCAGCAGCTAGCTCTGTCCTTTTTCCTCACATGCATGACTGAATGTGTGTATTTACACTGCAGATGGGCCACAGCATGAAAGACCAAAGGCGAATATCAAGGCAAAAATTCACTTTCTCCCGGCTGAACTTTCAAAGCACTTCTAGTCAAATGACAGCTTGTAAGACACATGTTGATGTAAAAAAAACCTTAACTCTTTATCTACACTATGTTACTGGTGTCACACTGCAACACTCACTGCAACACTGTTTGTGACTTATTTGTATGAGCTTCAAAGACATTAGGAGGGACATTATTTCATGGAGAATGTTTTGGGGGGTTTTGGCCAGCATTTCTAATGGTTATGACACAATATTATATTTAAAGTAATGTTGAGATCCGGGAACACCATCTAACAGGTTAGCCAGATCATCTAATCACTTCATTTGTTGGTAAAATGTAAAGCTACTGCAAGGAACCTTAATTTTGTATAGCTTCTGTTGGCCTTCTGTGGACAAAGGTTGACAAAAATGGTGAAAAGAAGTATAACCATTCAAAAATCCATTAAAATGTGCTTTCAGTTGTGAAACTCAAAATGAAAAGTATGATTGGCATGTCAGCAGACATGTTTTTAACATTTTTATCAGTAATGCTTTATTTGTATTTGTATTATTTGTTTGCATTATTTTGGAAGAGGGTGGCAGCAGGGGGTGATCTCTGACCCTGCTTTTGTTTTCAATGATTGAAATTGAAAGCTCATTTTAATCAATTTTTGATTAAAAATCAAAGTGGTGACACCCCTAACTGACAGTAGAGATGGCCCAAAAACTATTAAAAAACCCCATCTAAGTTGTAATATGTATGCAATATTTCTGCTATCTCTTCTTGAAACTAATGCAATGTCTGTTCAGAGCAGGTCGATTGTTTGACCTAGTTGCTAGTAGCTTTTCACGAGAACCGCTCATTCAAACTACGTCACACTCAACACTGCACTTCCTTGGGTCCTAAGCAATACACCTGCCAAGTGTGAAGAGGATCAGATGAACAATTGTCAAGAAACCTGGAGGACTGATAAGATTGATATATGATCATTTTAAACAACAGAGAATTGCTAATATTTCCATGTCCTGTTGATTTGAAAAAAATGATAACTTTAAGAGATTACTGTAGGCACACATCAATCTTACTTCTCTTACTTAGTATGCAGTCAAGACCCTGTGGGGACATCACACATTTAAAGTTGAGAGTGAAATGTGTCTCTTAAAGAGCTGCGAGTGAAGCTCTCCAATACCTCAGTGTCATGGCTAACATTTACCACTCGCTACTGCAACTTTATAGCTCATAAAAATGTCATGCTTAGCACAACTGCAGATGGTATAAATGAAGAGACAAATGACTGTTGGCTAACGTGTGTATGTGTTCCTCACCTCCTGCTATCATGCACACACTTATGATAATGCACTGACGAGCCACACCACTCATCGTGCTCACTATGTATGGAAGCCCTAAGGTTGCAATCACACTAGAATCTCAGTCCTGCACATGACTGATGGAATGCTATGATAAGCAGTGGACGTTAATTAATGTCTTCCAAATGACTTTCAAGACCTGCTGTCCAACTTTAGCTCTCTGTCCCATCACTTCATTTTTTGAAATAATTGGGGTTTTTTGCCGGTCAGAAAGAGAAGTACTGGGAGTACAGCTCCTCTTCCTTTGCAACGTATTCTTTGCCTTTTCCTGCTTCCACACCCCTTGGGTCGGATGGTGTCGTGGCGTTGGCCTCAGGAAGGCTGAAGGAGAGAAGAACAGATGTGTTAAACTGATGAGAAGGTAGAGACAGAGGTACACTCACAGACAGACATATGTTTACAGTTGAAGGTATTAGAGCCAGAGTGTCATCAGGGAGATCCAGTGCAATCAATGCCAAGTGACGGCTGGTGTGCTGTCCACAGTTCAGGATGTAGTTCAGTGAGTCCACACATTACCTTACAGGGACTTGGTTTTCAAACACATACAAGGACACTTTATATACAAGGCACATGCAAAGGGGGAGCTTGGGATCAGTTAAATTGCGAGGCAGCTGGATTCGCAAGATCACATGGTCATGTGATCTTCCAAATCCATCTTGCCAGGCTTTAAGCTGTGCACTTGTGGCTGAATACACAGTGGGCGGACCAATCAGCATCCAATAAGGAACAACTGGCAGCTATGGGAGTGCTTTAGACATGATGACCAGCGACAGAAGGGGGTCTAACTTTGAAAACAACAATGGCAGCTCCTCATGATGTTAGCGTAGATGCTACAGCATCAGTTCTATCAGAAATGGAGAGTTTATTTCATTGAAAGAACAAAGAACAGCACTGAAGGCTTTTTTCCATGAAAACATAGTTTTGCTTCTCCTGACTGACATCAATAAGATTTTGTTTTACCAGCTGGCTACACTGGTGGTAGCGCTGTCCTACTTTTGATCTGATTGGTTGATAGACAATGATAGACAGATGATTTCCAAACTGTATCTAGCTGCACATTTCCAGCTGGGTCTGTGTCAAACCATCAGAACTTCCACCCATCTGTTTTCTTTACCCAGCATACAATGGGCAAGAGAAGGGGTACACCTTGCATGAGTCTATCACATGTCTCACAATGTTCAACTCAATGAACAGATATCTGTATAAGAATGCAGAATCGATGTAAGGGACAAGATTTTGGTCTTGAAAGAGTTCTGGTTTCTGTCTGTAGTCTGTTTGTAGTCCAAGTAGTATTGACCCATCACATTTGAGTGAGCTTTGGCTGCATGCAGGTAAACAGTCCATGAGGAGGGCAAAAGAACACATGGGGCCAAAATCCAATATTTGAACACATCAGCTCTCGTCTCACAGCTTTTTATTATGTTTTTAGTATGACTACGTATGAAGCAATCCAGTCGTAGGCATTGTCCCCATTCACTAGGGGTGTAACTAAACCAAAAACACATGGTACGATATCATCACGATATATAATCCACAGTACTATTAGTATACAATTGGTATTCTACTTTGTTTCTACACTACCAGTCAAAAGTTTGTATACACCTTCTCATTCAATGGTTTTTCTTTATTTATATTATTTTCTACATTGTAGATCAATACTGAAGAAATCCGAACTATGAAGGAACAAATATGGAATTATGCAGTAAACAAAAAAGTGTTAAACAAACCAGAATTATATTTTATATTCTTCAAAGTAGCCACCTTTTGCTTTGATAACACCTTTGCACACTCTTGGCATTCTCTCAATCAGATTCATGAGGTCATCACCTGGATGGTTTTCCAACAGTCTTGAAGGAGTTCCCAGAGGTGCTGAGCACTTGTTGGCTGCTTTGCCTTCACTCTGCAGTCCAACTCATCCCAAACCATCTCAACTGGGTTTAGGTTGGGTGATTGTGGGGGCCAGGTCATCTAATGCAGCATTCCATCACTCTCCTTCTTGGTCCATTACAAAGCCTGGAGGTGTGTTTGGGGTCATTGTCCTGTTGAAAAACAGATGATGGTCTCACTAATCGCAAACCAGATGTGATGGCATGTGGCTGCAGAACGCTGTGGTAGCCATGCTGGTTAAGTGTGCCTTGAATTTTGAATAAATCACCAACAGTGTCATCAGCAAAGCACCCCCACACCATCACACCTCCTCCTCCATGCTTCACGGTGTGAACCACTAATGTAGAAACCATCAAAGACACGGCGGGTGGAACCAAAAATCTCAAATTTGGACACATCAGACCAAAGTACAGATTTCCACTGGTCTAATGTCCAATCCTTCTGTTTCTTGGCCCAAGCACTTTTCTTCGTCTTGTTCTTCCTCAGTAGTGGCTTCTTTGCAACAATTCACACAGTCTCCTCTGAACAGTTGATGTTGAGATGTATCTCTGCTACTTGAACTCTGTAAAGCATTTCTGTGGGCTCTAATCTGAGGTGCTGTTAATTTGCGGTTTCTGAGTCTGGTAACTCTAATGAACTTATCCTCTGCAGCAGAGGTAACTCTTGGTCTTCCATCCTGGGGCGGTCCTCATGAGAGTCAGTTTCATCATGTGTTTTTACGACTGCACTTGAGGGTACATTCAAAGTTCTTGATATTTTCCGGATTGACTGACCTTCATATCTTAAAGTAATGATGGTCTGTTGTTTCTCTTTGCTGAGTTGTTCTTGCCATAATATGGATTAGAACAGTAGCGCTATTCACTGTATTGAACTGTGTACCAACCATAGCTCTGCACAACAGGGCTGGACTGGTAATCTGGCATACCAGGCATTTTCCTGGTGGGCCGAGAGTCCTCAGGGTCCGATGCTGTTGGATTTTTTTTTTTTTCCTAAGAGACCGGCCCACAATTTAGAGGGGGTGGCCCATTGGTCAGTCTTCAATATAGACAGTGGACTGAACCAATCAGCATATAGTACGAAAGCGGCCCCACCCCTTCCCGCTGTCCCCTGTAACTCCTGCTAGTTTCACAGTGTTGAGCATGTTTGTTGAAGAAGTTGCAACAAGGAGCAACAAAAGCGAAAGTAAGGGGGTGCGGAGAAGTTGCGTGTAAAGAAATTGATGAATCTCACTGTAGATGCTGCAAAATGTGCAAAGATCACAGACATGTTAGCTGGAGGGGCTGCTGTAGCCTCCACGTCCTCTGTGACAGCAATGCTGCAGCAACAGCAGGTTGAAGGTGGACACAGCAGCAGCGGGCAGGGAGAGGAGCAGCCAGAGATGCAGGCTTTTGACAGGGAAACTGAGGGACAGAGTGAGCAGGAAAGCGTAGTACAACCGGTAAGCAGGTAGTAACGTTAGGATAATACAGGGACTTTAGCTCTATTACATGAGAATGATGAGCAATGGCGATTGATTAGTAGGCCTATCAATATTAATTGGTATTCCATACTTCCCAAAATCTGGCAGCCACGGCACCTTATTTTGATAAAAGGCTGAGAAGTGTTGGATGAGCAGCAAGTGTCCATTTCAGGCTACATCAAAACATTTTAGATATTTAGGTTAAAGGTGTGTTGAAAGGCTGCATAGTAGTTTGAATTTGTAGCAACCCTCTATTCTGTGGTTAAACATGTTTTAAAAAGCACTCAAACAAGTGAAATAACAGATTTCAAAACTGCTAAATGATAAGTAAAAGCTTTGCAATTTAAGCATTACTAAAGTAAGTGTAAAAAACAGAATAACAGTATTATTAGCAAAAGGTATGCCCACATTGAATAAGAGTAAGACAGTGTCAAATGCTTTTAAGACATAGCTGCTTTGCACGAGTTCATACAGCAGCCCTGTTTTTAGCCTGATACAAATGCATGTTATAGCTTTTTAAAGGAGGGAGCACCTTTTAACCTGAAGAATTAGAATTGATCTACTATATCAGGGAAATTCAGAAAATACTAGAGATGATTTCAATAAAAAGGATAAAAGAATCAATTGAACTACACAGAGCAGACAAAAGTGGTGGAGTTAACAATAGACACTAAACTTCTGATATTTAGAAAGTTGATGATACATTATGCATGTATTATTATCAAAACATAAAAATGTAACCTTAAGATACTGAATAGAGCTGAGTAGATAGAACCCAATGAAATAAGATGGAACAGCTCCAAGCATTAGTGGGATAGTCCCATATTATAGTGTTTTGATGGTTTAGATTGTTGCAGTTTTTCCAGGTAGTTCCAAATATTTTTATTTTTAATTTAGTTTTTTAATTAAGTTTTCAATTTACCACTTAATAAATTGCAACAATCTCTCCCTCTCTTCCTCTCTAGTCAAGCCAGGCTGTTGAGGTAGCAGTTGAGGAGAGAGAAGAGAGACTAGACTACTTTTCCCATCCTGAGCCTGCTAGAATGCAAGGTTTTGTTGACTGTTCATTTTCACAAAATAAGCAATATAAGTGTGAAAATTGATTTAGTTGTTTGTTTGAAATAAACACATTTGTAGTTATGTTTAATTAGATCAACATTCTTTGTATCCTTTTCTGTTACTTACTATTTTTAAGGTTGTGTTAATTACTAGTCGGTTGTGCTCCGCTAATTATGAGGGGCCGGTCTAAGCCAAAAATTGACACACACAACGATGGTCTCAAACACATTAAGAAGGCAAGAAATTCCACAAAGTAACTCTTTTTTTTTTTTTTTCAATGGTCTTTTTATTATTGACAAAGCATGAATTAGACAATCACTGTACAGGAAGATCATTTTTTATTTTTTGTCCAACATCCACCCACGACACAACAGCCACTAAGAAAAAAGTAAATAGAAATAGAAAAGAGAATGTATACGACGGAGTATTAGGGCCACATTGAGGGGGGAAAAAAATCACAAACTTCGAGAATAAAGTCGTAATTTATGAGAATAAAGATGTAATTTATGAGAATAAAGTAGTAATTTATGAGAATAAAGACGTAATTTATGAGAATAAAGTAATAATTTACAAGAATAAAGTCATAATTTATTAGAATAAAGTCGTAATATTAAGAGAATAAAGTCGTAATTTATGAGAATAAAGACGTAATTTATGAGAATAAAGTAATAATTTACTAGAATAAAGTCATAATTTATGAGAATAAAGTCGTAATTTACGAGAATAAAGTCATAATATTACGAGAATAAAGTCGTAATTTATGAGAATAAAGTCATAATTTATGAGAAAAAAGTCGAAGTACTTAAAACGGAAGTAGGTCGATTGAATGGTTGTGACAAACAGGTGATCAGATTGTTTACAGACGTATGTTGATCTTGACAGGTTGCTTATTGTTTACAGAAAAATGTATTGATGTGTTTGCATCAAACCAAAGTTTTTATTGTTTACAGAAAATGTATTGATCTGTTGTGATCAAAGCAAGGTTATTATTGTTTACAGAACACATGTGTTGATCATTTGTGATCAAGTTGTCATGGATTACAAAAGTAAGCCAAAGACATTGGATTTCTTGAGGTCAACTTGCAGATCTTTGTATGAAGAGATTTTATTCTGACTGTTTACTTACTTGTGAAGTTATTAAAAGTAAAATGTCTCTGGAAAAGATGCATTTTCTTGCATAGTCTTTTTAAAGTCCTAATACTTATGATGATATGATGCTGATGTGCCAAAAGATTAAGTATCTCCTTGTTTGTGAAACCTATCCTAAAGTACAACTCCACAAAATCCTCCACGGCCCTCATTTTACCAACTGTCTTCCTCTAAAACAACAGGTTAGAATATTATGACTTTATTCTCATAAATTACGACTTTATTCTCGTAAATTACGACTTTATTCTCATAAATTACTACTTTATTCTCATAAATTATGACTTTATTCTCATAAATTCCGACTTTATTCTCGAAGTTTGTGATTTTTTTTTCCCCTCAATGTGGCCCTAATACTCCATCGTAAATGTAAATAGACAGAATAAAAATCGAAAAAATTATTAACAGCCATACTTAGAAAGAAAGGGGGGAGAGAAAAAAAAAAAAAAAAAGCTACTCTGTAACTATTGTCGAAGATTTCTCATAGAATACCAAGAAGGGGCGCCATATATTGTAGAATTTGTTCTCTGATCCCCGAATAGTGTGTTTAATCTTCTCTAGATTCATACAGGATATCATGTCTCTGAGCCAGTGTGAGTAGGAAGGAGGTGCTGAGTCCCTCCACTTAAGTGAAATAGTTCGTCGAGCTAGTAATGAGGCAAAAGCCAGAAAGTTGAGCATAGCTTTAGGTAAGTCCAAATCTGGAGCAATGCCAAAAATACCAGTCAAGGGATTCGGTTCAATTTGGTGTTGAAGGGTTTCTGATAATGCATGGAAGACCGATAACCAAAAGTTACTTAAAGAGGGACTAAAGAGGTTACTTAAAAAGTCCAATACATGTGGTGGAGTGAGGCAGGTGCACCTTTACACTTATCACATGTAGGGTCGACATCAGGATACATTCGCGCTAGTTTGGTCTTGGAAATGTGGATACGATGCTACTACTACTTTACTACTACTTTAAATTGCAAAAGTGCATGACGAGAGCACATCGAAGTGGAGTGTACCCGGTCCAGCACCGAGTCCCATACGTCCTCTGTAAAGGTATAGTTTAGGTCTTGTTCCCATGCAGTTCGTATAGCTGCCATTGAAGAGCAGTGCAGCTTGGAAATAAGGTTATATAGATTAGACATAATACCTATGGAAGTGGGGTTAACAGAGAGAAATATATCAATAGGGTTGACTGGGGGTTTATAAGGAAATTGGATCGTTAAGATCGTTCAATGGCAATCGCGAAAAGGAGTGGGTTTAGTGGGCAACCCTGTTGGGTTCCACAGTGTAAATCAAAGTTTTCCGAGTAGTGACTATTTGTCAGAACAGAGGCTGAAGGATATTTATACAGTGTTTTGATCCAGGATAATAAGACCGCACCAAAGCCAAATTTTTCGAGTGTACAAAAAAGATAGTTCCATTTTACTCTATCAAAAACCTTCTCAGCATCCATAGAGGCAAGGCACTCTGAATCTACATGTTTGGGGGAATATAGAATGTTAAATAGCCGACGAATATTGTAAAACGAATGACGTTTTTTAATAAATCCAGTTTGATCTGGTGATATTACAGAAGGAAGGATAGCCTCCAGTCTACAGGCCAAGATTTTAGCGAGGATCTTTACATCTGTGTTTAATAATGAAATTGGTCTGTATGAAGTACAATCAAGTGGGTCTTTGCCTTTTTTCATCAACAGGGAGATACAGGCCTGATCAAATAAGGGAGGGAGTGCACCTGAGTTAAAGGAGTCAGAGAACACTGAGCACAAGTGGGGGGTTAGATCAGCAGAGAATGTTTAAAAAAAATCTGATGGGAGCCCATCTGGGCCAGGGGATTTGCCTGATTGCATAGATAATATCACTGCTGAAATTTGATGGGCGCATCAAGGTTATTTCTCAGGTCTTGAGAAAGGGACGATAAGTCAAGGTTATTAAAGAAGTTTTCCATCTCCAGCAATAAGTTGTTTCGCTCTCAACCCACGCAGCTGAGCAGCCAGGAGTTTGCCAGTTTTCCCACCATGCCCATAATAGTTACTTTGACTCCGAAGTAGATGTTTTTCAACTTAGCGAGGGGAAAGAATGTTAAATTCAGCCTGAAGTTTCAAGCGCCCCTTGTACAGTTCAGGAGAGTGAGAATTTGCATATTGTTTGTCTGAAAGTCTGATTAGCAATGTCGGTCTGTTTTTGCTTTGAGCACTTATTTTTATAAGCTGCAAATTATATAATTTCTCCTCTTAAATATGCTTTCATAGCTTCCCAATGAAGAAAGGCTACCCCAGCCCTGAGCTGCTTTAGATGTGAAAAAACTTTGTTTCTTTTTACGGGGTGATTTAACCCCTTAACGTTCCAACTAATGAAGTTGAGATTACCCTTCATCTACAACACTTGTAGAAATAGAATAGAGTGAATAGCTCCAAAGGGAAAAGGAAAAAAATACTAAAACAAAACAAAAAAAAAAACAACCACTTATGAATTATCCCCGGCTAACCAGTCCAAACACACCCTGAACCCCAAGCTCACACAGTACTCTATGGAGCAAACTCAGAAAGACCTCCTCAGGTCTCGTCCTACACATCCCCAGAATATACTTCCTATTTTACTAGCTCCAACAGCTTGACAATATTGAGCGACTAACACTCAAAACAGGCTTAAGCAACCATGAGCAATAACAGTGAATCTCCCCCTGCACGCTGCACCTACAGCTGTAGTAATCTCCCCAAACCAAGACTACTCAATTGAAAAGTAAATATATAAACAACAGAATTTAAGAAGCACAGATAGATAACTATCTGAATTGTCATATAGCTGTTCATAAATTCGCCTTTATACTCAAATTAAAATATGGGGAGATAAACATAAAGGCAGCTGGATAACTCAGCAAAGAGGGCATATATCAAATAAAGTAAGAAGGGAGAGAAACCTCTCAATTGTCCTCAGTTATTTGCTCACAGATATCAGATTATACATTACGGCAGATCTAATGTATCCCACGTAGTCATCGTTGAGTATTCAGGGCGGAGCGGGCTCATTCTCTCCCAGGTTATGGATGAATTTTGAGGCTTCAGTGACCGAGATCAGCCCCTTCTTCTCACCGCTACGGAGAGTGATGCGCAGCTTCGCCGGATAAAGTAGAGAGGGTCGGAGTCCTCTTTTATAAAGTTCAGCCGTGACATCTTTGTATTCAGCTCGCTGCTTCAAAACGGCAGCGCTGTAATCATCGTAGAGTCGGAGTTTATGGCCACGGTATTCCAGCTCTCCTTTTTTGCGTGCCTCTCGCATCACCAAGTCCTTCACCTGGTATTGATGAAAGCGAATGATGACGGGACGCGGTCGGTCCCGTGGGCCAGGCTTGGGCGCGAGACTGCGGTGGGCTCTGTCCAGGTCCGGGGGAGAGGGGAGTATTTGCTAACCCAAGACATCAACGAGGAGTCCAGAAAAAAAGGCAGTCGGGCGTGCGCCCTCAACGGACTCGGGCAAACCCACAATACGAATATTCTGTCTTCTGCTGCGCCCCTCTAAATCAGAGAGTTTAGACTTCAGCCACTTGTTGTCTTCCTGTAACGCGGATCATGTAGCTTTCAAGTTGCTGCAAATGTTGGCCAACCTCCTCCGCATTGGACTCGAGATCAGTTATACGCCGTCCTTGGCCTGCGACCTCCACTTGAACCTTGTCTAGCTTAGCATCCAAACTCGCAAACGATGACGAAGCCCTGTGTCTCTCGAGCAGATCCGAGATGCTCTCCGCTGATGTGTTAGCAACGCTGCTAGCGCTAACTGTGGAGTCCTCTGCTGCTACGTCTTTCTTGGGTTGTTTACCAGATCTTGACATAATTACTGCCGTAGTATCAGTGTTATTCCCGATTGGACTGAATCGTTCGACGTTGTGACGAGAAATGTAGGGTTCAAATTGGTAAATGAAAAAGTTAGTAGCGGGAGCTAGAGAGCTGCACGCCTAATCCATGCTCAGCAAACCAGAAGTCCCCCACAAAGTAACTCTTGACAAGGCGCAGCTGTTAATTGAAAGCCATTCCGGGTTACGACCTCATGAATCTGACTGAGAGAATGCCAGTGTGCAAAGCTGTCATCAAAGTAAAAGGTGGCTACTTTAAAGAATATAAAATATAAAACATATTCTGGTTTGTTTAACACTTTTTTGTTTACTGAATAATTCCATATGTGTACCTTCATAGTTATGATGTCTTCAGTATTGATCTACAATGTAGAAAATAATAAAAATAAAGAAAAACCATTGAATGAGAAGGTGTGTCCAAACTTTTGACTGGTAGTGTATGTACAACTGCAAAACAATACAGCAGCCAGCAGCCAGTAGCAATCCCTCTCTGCCTCTGGTTGTACAGCGGGACTACCAGGGGTGTGTGACATGGGGGACAGCTGAGAACAGGCATGCACGCATTCATACTGATTGCCCTTGTTAGATCCATGAACATTACAGGAAAAATAGCCACATGGTAGGTTGGTAGATATTGTCACAGTTCTAGACGGTATTGTGGCATTTTCTTATCGCGAGATTCAGTATATCGTAACATACCTACTATTCAGGCATCTCAAGCTGCTAATTAAACTGTAAACAATGACCAATATTGGCTCGATTGTCGTCTGACGGTAGACAATGGGTTCAGACACTGAACAAATGTAGACCTTAGACACACAAACACACACACACACAAGTTCACACATACAGCTCATTAAGTATTTGTGGGAATCCCAAGGAGATTCAGGGGACAGTGTACAAAAGTTCTATGAAGACCTTTGTGGCCTGACAGGGAGCAGCACAAAGTCTGAGCAAACTTCCTAAAAAAGACGACATCTGTGGCTGTCCTTCTTTTGATCCTGTTCTTAAACAGTCAATCACAAATCTGACAGTGTCACAGAAATACAATGCATCATTGGTTGAGTACTATTTTGAGGGTTCCACCACACCCTGAGGCTTTTTAGATCAGTGGTCGCCAACCACCAGGCCACGGACCGGGTCATTTGGTACCGGGCCGCACAGAAAGAATAAATACTTTATTTTATTTCCGTTTTATTGACAATCACACCCTGAAAGATGTTTTATTTTGAAAAAACTGATTCTCTTTTAATAACATCCATCTGTCCCTCTTGACGCGCTTGACATGTACCTGTTTCAGTCACGTTATACCAAAGAAAGTAAGCCCACAAGCTAGCTAAAATGAGTAGAAAACAAACGTCTTTGGAGAGCTACTTTGCAAAGGGGAAAAGGCCCAATGATGAGACAGAAGAAGAGCCTACGACTGCAAAGAAAATGAAAGCTACATTTAATAGAAAATATCAGGATTCATACTTAAAATACGGGTTTATCACGACAGGTGATTCTGATGCACCAAGCCCTCTCTACATAATATGTGGTGATAGTCTGTCAAATGAGGCAATGAAGCCTTCAAAACTGCTTCGGCACATGGAGACCAAGCAAGGGACTGTCTCGTTGCAGAGAAACAAGCTAAGGGTTCCCACTGATTCTGCATTATTGGTGAGTAGTATTTGCGTGCACTTTGTGTTTGTTATTATGCTCATTGTATAATTTTATTTTATTTACATGTAATCCCCCCATTGCCAGTCCGTGAAATAATGTCTTACATGAAACCGGTCCGTGGTGCAAAAAAGGTTGGGGACTGCTGTTTTAGACACTTGGTGGCACATTGTTCCGTTTTATCAGAATAGAATCACTATAAGTGACAGCTGGTTAGATAAAGCAAATCTGTACATTTTACACAATGTAAGAATAAATTGTTGTCTACTAATGTAAAGCTACTGAAAAACTGCATTTAAATGCATTTAAACAAACAAGAATTACATGCATGACTACAAGATTCAGCTCTGCTTTAGCGACTGATAAAGACAAAACTTGTGTTTAAATGAGAAAACCGTTTTCTCCTCTCAATTCGAAATAATACACATGCACGCACGCACGCATGCACGCACACACGCACAAACACACACACACACACACACACACACACACACACACACACACACACACACACACAGGACAAAAGCCAAAAACTAAAGAAAAACTATGTTTGTTAGAACAAACTTTCAGACTTCTCATTGTTGTACGCCCTCCAGCGGCAGACCTCTCAGTGTTCTCGTCAGCACTCCTTCATCTCTTCTCTACTGGTTGTCTGCCGCCTTTTGTCTGGTAGAATAAAAGCACAAAAGCCTTATCTAAGTTTCACATTTGCAGCAGTCACTTTTAAGTTACTGCAATACTTTTAAATTTTTTCTTTACTTCACTCAGAGTTTGAAGTCCCATTGAGACTGATTTGAAAGTGCAAAGTTACAGAGTTGGCTCCATTTAAGAAGCAAGGCAGACAGACAGGACAGCGAGGACTGACAGAAGATTGTGTCTCAGATTTTGTGATAGTTCCATGATTGAAAAATGGGAAGTGAGATGTTAAAGCATAATGGCTCAAAAAGGGATTATATCTCTGCTGACCCTGAATTAATAGAGGAAGACTAGAGGCATTTAGTGAGATGAATAGATCCGTTTAGTGCTCAGTGTTAGCTGAAGCCCAAATTAAAATATAAATCCTTTAATGCCTTTAAATCCTCAATGGCACACAGAATTTAAAAAACAAAAATTCAGACAAAATATTGTATTTTGAAGAACTACAGCTGACGAAAGTCAATGTCTGAAAAAACAGATTGAAGAGACTCTGTTTTTAAACATGTTGAACAGAACCAGACCTCTGTCTAGCTGCTTTCTGTAGTAGTAGTAGGACTACTAGTCCCAGGAGGCTTAGCTCCCACAAGGCTGTGCGTGTTATACTCTTCCTGGTTGTCAGTAAAGAGTTACGTCGCGAAGAAACACATCGGTGTCTGTGTTATTATTATACATGGTGTCAGAAGTGGTGAACTGTAAGTCTCCGCGGTAGTTTCAGTAAGAGTGTTAGCTCGCGAATACAAAAGTTTTGTGCAGTTTGCACCGGAACTGGCCGCTACGAAGACGATGGCAGAGCCCCGAGCAGTATAGAGCAGAAGGCTAGCTTGTTAGCACCAGCACACCGGTGAGTGAGTCGAGAGAGACGGCGCACCCGAGGACCCGGATTCCGAACGTGAAAGGACGAGGGAATCAACGCAGATGGCGACAGCTGTACAACTAACACCCCGAGACCCATCCGATCCGCAGATTTGAGAGGTTTCGCATCGCAACGGCTCTCGATCAAAAGGAGGAGGAATACCAGGTGAATTCACTCGTGTATGCTATGGGTGATACAGCGGATGATGTGCTAACAGTTTTACCATTGACTGATGAGGATAAAAAGAAATATGAGGCTGTCAAAGCAGCATTTGAGCAGCACTACATTGGAAAGCACAAACTAATTTTCGAGAGAGTGCAGTTTAACAACAGACGTCAGCATGACGGAGAGACTGTGGAGACTTATATCACAGCAGTACACAAACTTGCTGAAAATTGTGGCTTTGGAGTATTGAAAGAGGAGCTCATAAGGGACAGAATCGTAGTTGGGATAAGAGACAAAAGACTGTTTGAACAGCTACAAATGGACTCTGACCTGACACTTGCTAAAGCCATAAGAAAAGTCAGACAAAGCGAAACAGTAAAGAAACAGCAGACTATACTCCACAGTGACACAATGGGGGACATAAAAGCAAACATGGACGCCATCAAAACCAAGAAAGAAGAGAGGAAACAGAAATGGCAACAAAAGCCAAATAACCAGATGCAGAGAGAGTGTGGCAGGTGTGGCCGTAAACAAAAACACTCATGGAAAGACTGCCCGGCGAGAGAGGCAGAATGTCCGAAATGCAGGAAAAAAGGACATTTTGCTGCAGTATGTCTCACTGGGGATGCAGTAGGTCTGCGCGAAGTCACAGAGATTCAGGGCAACTCAGACACTGATGATTATTATTTTCTAGGAGACATAGGAACTGAAACCTCAGAACCATGGATGGAAAGAATCCAGCTAAATGGGGAGAATGTTGAGTTTAAACTAGACTGTGGGGCAGATGTAACATCAATACCTGAGAGACTGTACAACCTAGAGAGAGACGGGAAACTGCAGGAGCCTAAAAAGAGACTGGTAGGGCCAGGTGGATATCCACTTAAGGTAAAAGGCTGCTTCAAAGCAAACATGGCAGCAAAAGGGCGCACCACCTCTCAATATATCTACATAGTGTCAGGACGAGAACATGCACTTCTAAGTAGACCAGCTTTAATAGCCTTAAAGCTTGTAGAGAGAGTAGATGCTGTCATGGAAACAGAGGCAGACTTTAGAGCAGCCTATCCAGATGTTTTCCAAGGACTAGGCAAATTAAAAGAGCCTTACCACATACAGCTAGACCAAGGTGCCACACCAGTTGCTCTCTCCGCACCCAGAAGGGTCCCCTTGCCCCTCAGAGATGCAGTACAGGCAGAGTTGAACAGAATGGAACACATGGGAGTTATCTCTAAGGTCACGGAGCCGACAGAATGGTGTTCAGGAATGGTTCTCGTTCCGAAACCAGGAAAGAAACCACCAAGGATCTGTGTGGATCTCACACCCCTGAATTCGGTCGTGAAAAGAGAACGTCACATTCTCCCAGCTGTGGACCAAACACTGGCTATGATGAAGAATACCAAAGTTTTCACCAAACTGCGATGGAGTGCTCTGTCATGCGGACGACGTCCTCGTGTATGGCAGGGACAGGCAGGAGCACATCCAAAGATTGCACCGCGTGCTTAAGAAGATACGACAGGAGGGTCTCACTCTGAATGAAAAATGTGAATTTGCAAGAGAAGAAGTCATGTTTGTGGGCCACAAAGTCTCTGCAAAGGGCATCGAGCCTGACCCAAATAAAGTCAAGGCTATTCAGCAGTTGCCACAGCCCACATGCGTGGAGGACGTGCGACGCCTCATGGGCATGGCAAATTACCTTGCCAAATTCTTGCCCCAGCTAGCCACAATAACCACACCGCTAAAAGAACTGCAGAAAGAGAGGAATGAATGGATATGGGCAGAGCCCCAGGAAACAGCCTTTCGGAGATTGAAACAAATACTGAGCTCTCCAGACGTGTTAGCCCAGTATTCCAACACTGCTGAGACAAAGGTTGCTGCAGATGCATCGTCATATGGCTTAGGAGCCGTTCTCACCCAGCAACAGCCTGACGGCTCATGGCGACCAGTGACATACATTTCTAGCGGATTAACAGACACAGAGAAGCGCTACGCCCAAATAGAAAAAGAGGCGTTGGCAACTACATGGGCGTGTGAGAGACTCACAGCTTACCTGTTAGGGCTACATTTCACACTACAGACAGATCATAAGCCATTGGTTCCACTGTTGAGCACAAGAGGGTTAGACGACCTCCCGCCGCGGAATCCTGAGATTTCGTCTGCGGCTGCTGCGGTTCTACTACACCATCGTCCATGTTCCAGGGAAGCAACTCATCACAGCAGATGCCCTTTCCAGAGCTCCCCTGGAGGGTCCGCCTACAGCAGGAGATCTACAGCTGGAGAAAGACGTTGAGGTTTTGGTGGACTGTGTACTGTCTTCTTTCCCAGTTACAGAGAAAAGGCTGGAGGAGATCAAAAAGGCACAGAAAGAAGATAAAGTGTGCACAAAAGTGACAGAACACTGTCTCACTGGTGGCCTGGCATTTCTGCCCAGATAGGACAAATGGTGGAAAGGTGTGAACTATGTCAAAAACACAGAGTGCAGCTCAAAGAACCGCTGGTGCCCACTCCCTTGCCGGACCGCCCTTGGCAGAAAGTGGGTATGGATCTATTTGAGTGGTCCAAGAGAGATTACCTATTGATCATAGACTATTTCTCAAGATACATTGAGATTGCAGAGCTCAAAAGCACTTCGGCTGAGGTGACAATCAGGGCTATTAAAGAGGTCTTAGCAAGGCACGGGACTGCAGAGTTTGTCATATCAGACAACGGGCCTCAGTTTTCATCAGCAGTGCTCAGAGAGTTTGCAAAAGAGAACAATTTCGTACATACCACAAGCGGCCCCCGCTACCCTCAAGCGAACGGGGAGGCGGAGCGCACTGTACGGACCATCAAGGACTTGTGGAAAAAAGACAGTGAGTAGCCAACACTCCGAGGTCTTATATGGTAGAGACTGACAGGGGTCTCCTCAGGAGAAACAGAAGTCACCTCCGACCTACAGGGACTGTTACAAGAGTTGGTCGGGTGGTAAAGCCGCCTGACAAACTGGACTTGTGAATTAAGTGGACAATGAAAAGTTAAAATGTTGATAAATGATACTGTGTTTCAGTTTTAGTTCATAAGTCTAGAGTTAAAACACAAAAGTATGCTAAGGTTAAAATGTTGGTAAAATGATGCTGTGTTTCAGTTTTAGTTCATAAAGAAAAACACAGAGAAGTTGCACAACAGTTTATTTGAATGAAGATAGAGTTTAGCTATAAGGGGGAGGTGTAGTAGTAGTAGGACTACTAGTCCCAGGAGGCTTAGCTCCCACAAGGCTGTGCGTGTAATACTCTTCCTGGTTGTCAGTAAAGAGATACGTCGCGAAGAAACACATCGGTGTCTGTGTTATTATTGTACACTTTCGTTCCTCAACAGGTTTTGAGGTGTGATGGCACTCCACTTCCACTGTCCCACATCACATTCACTATTCAACTCTCCACTTCAGGCCACGGCCGACAGTACATGTGGACTATCATTTGTTTATGAAATCTTGATTTTAATTTGGGGACAGTGACATGGCTGGCGAGCTAGTTAGTTTTGCTGTTTAAGATTTTGTCAAATTATGTTTGTGTTTGTCAACCCTACACAATCTTATGGACTTTGAATCTTGCTAGCATAACATAAGCTTTCTGGACAACAGCCAAGCTTAGGGTTCATTTAGCTGAGCAGACTAGTTTGTCTCCTGTTGTCAAGTTAAAGCTCAGTTGTGTCTCAGCAATGAACAGTGTTAACATGTCAGACACTTATGGGATGGTAATGATTGTTCAGACTATAAGTTAAACCCTCTGGTGTTGCCAGGGAAAGGGTGTTATTGCTTGTGCAAAACTTCAGATTTTGATCCCAAAACCTAGAAAATATAAATGAATGGTCTTTTTTTATCTTTGGAAAAGTGACCATGGTATAAGTGGGGTAATGCCCTCAATTATCAGGAATTCATGGACTCCACAGAGATATCAGATGGTTCTGGCCTACTGATAATGGACGCCTTGTCAGGCATTAATCCTGACTGACGAAGACTGGTGCTTTGTTGATTTTACCATTCTCTCATGTACCTGCTGTCTATTAATATCGACTGATACTGTCCTGTCCACCTTATGAGCAAATAAAGGATGAACCTGACATCTAAAGTTTTGACAGAGGGCCCTTTTAAACTTCAGGTCTGAGGGAGAGGGGTGAGGATAAAAGGGAGGAAAACTAAGAAGTGAGGTGAGAGATAGAGACAGTGAGGGCAGCAAACATCACTCCCTGAATAAAGGTCAGTGACAACGAAGTGAGGGCATCAGTGGCAGGACGTCACAGAGTTCTCACCTCCTAATGCTCTGTAGGCCCTGATGCTGCACCAGGGCTTCCTGAGGATGAGGAGCATGAGGAAAAGCAAGGCTTGGCATGGGATGATGTGGAGGATGAGGAGAAGGAGGAGGAGGATGCTGAGGAAGAGGAGAAAGAGGAAGAGGGCTGAACAGTGACAGGGCTTTCCTAGGTCTGGGGAGGGACCTCTGGAGGGGGGAGTGAGGAGGCACACAGTGGCCTCCTGGTCCTACCTCCTCCACCTCCTGTCCCTCCGCTTCCTCTCCTTCACGACACATGGTGGGAGGGCTGACAAATCGGAGAACTGACTGACTAGGAATGCTGGTGAAGCGGTGACCTGATTGGCTGCCTGTTTTTAACTACAGACAAACATAGAAAGGCAGGGTCGGGGGAGGTGATTCCATGTTAGAGGACCGCATCCATTTTATACTGAAACACATCAGCTGAGCACTGAAGGGAGAGGCAAACCATCCTCCAAATCAACATGAAGAATACTGGAGCTGGCAAAGGCAGTTCTCTTGTTAAAGGATAACTACCGTTTTTTACAACCTGGACCTTATTTCTAGCAAAATATATGATCATTTACTCACCCAGATAACTTTGGTGTCATTTGAAGTCGTTCGGACGAAATTAGATCCGGTGTAGCGCCGATATATCCATATAATGCGAGTGACGGGGCAGCGACACACAGCCTCTATATAACGCATTATCTGTCACGAAACTAGTTCATTTCACCAATATTTTGTCATGATACGCTCGTGCTATTCCCCTCTGAGTCCGGGCTTGTCTGTTATCAACATCCGGGGTCAAACTAGCAGTAGCAGCTACAGGTAAACAAGCCGGGCCGTCGTGGGTGCGCGCGCAAGCTCAGAGACGACATCCTCCAGGTCAGAGGTAGTAGGTCAACCTACAGACCCCGGATGTTGACAATAGACGAGCCCAGACTCAGAGGGGAATAGCACTAGCATATCGTAACAAAATATTGGTGAAATGAACTAGTTTCGTGGCAGATAATGCTCATGAAGGCTGCGCTTCGGTGCCCCGTCACTCGCATTATATGGATTTATCGGCGCTACACCGGATCTAATTTCGTCCGAACGACTTCAAATGACACCAAAGTTATCTGGGTGAGTAAATGATCATATATTTTGCTAGAAATAAGGTCCAGGTTGTAAAAAACGGTAGTTATCCTTTAAGAGCCGTCCACACCGACAGCAATTACTGTAACGAATGATCACTATAATGATAATGATGTGAGCATCCACACTGATGAGTGGTAAAGTATGTTCAGTTCAAGACTGTGTTTCAACATTTGGAGGCGTGGAGCAGAGCACAGATGGATATTTTTAAGGAGATCTCGGGACAATATTTTGTGGTGACAAAAAACAGGTGTTTTTAAAGCTATTTTAGTATTTTAAGCAAAAACGTGATGTTTTCAAAACCCTAACCGAGTGTTTTTGTGCTTAAACCTCACAAGACCATACGCCCACCGTTGTTACAACATAAAATTGAAAATAGCTGATGGGCTGGAAGAACACTGTGAACAGGGTGGATGAAGGAGAAGCCGTGTAGGTTTGGAGGGAGAGCAGACTGGGGAGGAACACAGGAGTGAAACAGAACACTGAGAACAGTGGAGTTTGTTTAGATTAATTCCTTGAAGTAGAGGTGGACAAAGCATCTCGCAAAAATCAATATACACAAATAAAATGTGGACGTGCTGATGGACGGAAGGTGTGCTGCTGTCTACCACACTTTCTTGAAACTAGCACCGTGAGCTGCTAAAGTCACAAAGGTTCTAATCCTGAAGATAGGAGCTCAGAAGTGTGAGTGAGAAACAACAGCAGGAGGAGGAGGAAAGTGAAATCAAGAATTATTGTTCAGGAGTGGCTCCTGGGATCAAAGAGCAGGTCTGACAGCTGTGCAGACACACAAGGAGGATGAGCAGCTTGCTACACACAGATCAGTCCTACTGACAAACTGACAAACTCACAATGTGAGATGCTGTGTAATGTTCACACATGCAGCAGGTTCTCAAGAAGAGAGGGTGATTTAGTGCTGTGGTGATTCATAGTGTTCAAACAATAGGCAGGATTCAAGGATAGAATTAAATCAGTATAAGATTGATCGTTAAAGAGGAAACAAAATAAATACAGTACAGTATGGTCTGGTTGTCCTGCATGGTTGCAGCTTTACTGTAGATCAATTTCAATATAATACAGAAAAATATACAATGTAGATCAATTATTTTGAGAGCTACCTTTATTGTTATCTTTATTAATTATCAATTACTTTAATAAACAACTGTATATGAAGATAGATAATTTTGTCAAACTGCATGCAGTGTCTGCCTTGGTACATTAGAGGGTTGTGTGTGTGTGTGTGTGTGTGTGTGTGTGTGTGTGTGTGTGTGTGTGTGTATTATTTTGAATTGAAGTGAAGTGCGGTCGAGCTCATGCACCAATTTCAGATGGGGTAAACACTAACACTTTCACTAAAACACTAGAAAAGATCAGTTTGTGATCTCTTTCTCTTCTGCAGACTGTGATGTACGAGCTGTATGGAGACATCTGATGTTTCTTTGGTTGTTTTTCCATTTTAAATCAAGTCTCTGCTGCAACTGTGTTTTACTGTGAAGCTCCAGAAATGTTTTGTGGACTACGAGACTTCACCTGACTTTACATCAGCATGGAAGGAGGAGACGGTGACTGAGTTTTACTTTTTGAAAAAAACAAACAAAAAAAAACAACTGTTCATTTAATCGTCTGTTTTGTTTTACTGTACAAAGATGTGTTCTGGTGTTCTGTGTGTGGATTTAACTTCTCTTGTGTGTAGTGTGTGTTTGCCAAATCCAAACGATTTGCTTCTTAAAGTGTAACTAAACTGCTGCACAGAGTGTCTGGACCTGTCTTAACTGCTCCTGGAGCCACGCCCACAATCAAGGCATCTTTTGAATTTCCAGCCCAGATGCACCTCAGCCAAAACCTAGGGGTTTAGTTACACTTTAATAATACAAAAATCCAAATCCTTCTGAACTACAAGTGTGGTGTTCAGGGCACAATGGAGAGCATTCACATTGTGTCAAGCACAACAAACTGATCTGGTCCTGGTCTGTACTCATCACCCTGAAAACACAGTCCTCTCCTACATCTGTGGTTGGATTTGGTGATGTCACCTGTTGGAGTGTTGTTGTATTAAGGCCACTCAGCTCAGGGGGGCTGATGATGACACAAACACCCACATGAACCTCTATGTCCATGCCACTTACACTAACACGGGCTGCTAGGTATGACAGCTCTCACCTTAATAAGAGGGTTGATTACACCAACGTTGGCACTGGAATTGAAGACCTTGTTAAAGCCCGTCTCTCTGTTGACCAACTCCAACTGGTAGAACTTCTTGTCATCCTACAGAAGAGAAGACATGTCCCTCCTTTAGAGTATCAAACTGTCACTCCCTGCATGCTTAACATGTGGCTGCATGGAGAGAGAAAGAATCAAGATAACATTGGAACAGGGTTTTAACGTACAGAGTGGTGAGTCTTCTGATGACACTGACACTGCTGTGCATATTTATTGGAATTACAGTGCCAACTCCAGACCAAATGTACCAGCAACAGTTGTGATGTCAGCTGGTGATAAGTGTGATTTGAGTGATTGGAAAACACTACCACATGACAGCCATGACAGTCTACTCACAACCAGCTTCTTGACCAGAGCTTCTCTCTCGGTCACCATCTCTCTGAGCTCTGCGATGATATGCAGGTCTTCTGGTCGGCTTTCTCTGTTTCTTAACTTTTCCTCTGTCCCCTCCAACCTGGATACAGATAGGACATATGGAAGAAAAGTAGGAAGGTATGTAACAAGGTAGATAAGATTATTCCAAAGTGTGTTACAAAGCCAAAAGCAATTATTTTTACCAGCAGACATGAAAAAGAGGTGACTATAAGACTTTGTTAGGAATGCTCTAACAGCAGCAGCTCAAAGGCGCAGCATAAGAGACTTCATCTAACATTTGTGTGACTTACAATATTTGTAGAGCAGAGATCTTGTCTTTGAGGACCTCCTGGGCCTTGTTGAAGTCAGCCAGCATGATTTGTGTTTCCCTGTGATGGACCACAGTCAGCTCCCCCAGGTCTCTCTCATGTCTCTTTGAAAGGTCTTGTTCATGGGCCCTGCAGCAGAGACAGACAACACTCATCAATAAACCATGATGCAACATTACACCAGACCACACGTAAAGACAATATACACCGATCAGGCATAACATTATGACCACCTGCCTAATATTGTGAAGGTTCCCCTTGTGCAGTCAAAACAGCTCTGACCTGTCAAGACATTGACTTAAGACCTCTGAGGGTGTCTGGCACCAAGGCATTTTATAGTGGATCCTCTGGGTCATGTATGTTGGGGGGGGTGGGGCCTCCATGGATCAGACCTGCTCCAGCATGTCTTACAGATGCTCAATCAGATTGGGATCTGGGGAATATGGAGGCCAGGTCAATACCTTGGGCCCTTTATTGTGTTCCTCGAGCTGTTCCTGAGTAGTGTTTGCGGTGTGTCAGGGCACATTGTCCTGCTGGGGGGCCACCGCCATTGGGTAGTGTTGTTGCGATGAGGGGGTGTACTTGGTCCACAACAGTGTTTGGATGGGTGGTGCGTGTCAAGTGGCATTCACATGAATGCCAGCACCCAAGGTTTCCCAGCAGAACATTGCATTGTGATGAGATGATCAATGTTATTCAAGTCACCTGTCAGTGGTTTTAATGTTGTAGCTGATCGGTGTAACCTCATATAAAAACAACATAACCTGAGGTAAAGACAACATAACCTAATGTAAAGATAACATAACTTAATGTAAAGACAACACAAGCTAATATAACCGAATGTAAAAACAACATAACCTAAGGTAAAGGCAACATAATCTAATGTAAAGGTAACATAACCCAATGTAAAGATAACATTAATGAATGTAAAGACAGCATAACTTGATGTAAAGACAACATAACATAATATAAAGGCAACTTAACTTAATGTCAAGGCAACATAACCTAATGTTAAAGTGTAAGTAAACCCCCAAACCACTTTTTTCTGCTGAAAACAAATGTATTTGGGTATGAAGTAGTGTTGTTGATGTATTCTGGTCCAACTCTTGACATTTTAGTCAAAGTATTTCAATTTGGTGTATTTTGTTGTAAAAATGTAAGAGTGACTGCCCTCTATGGGTTGAAACCTGGCTATTACAATCGAATTTTGCTATTGACTGAGATGGAGGCCAATGAGTTTTGGAGGCAGCTTACATCACGAGCCACCACTGTTCGCCCCGCCCCTCTGTGTGTGTTTTTGCATGTGTGAGTGTAGTGTTGTGGGGGGGGGGCTCTGTTGGAGGCTGCACAGAGTGACTGGATGTGTCTTAACTGCTCCTGGAGCCCCGCCCACAATCAAGGCATTTTTTGAATTTCCAGCCCAGATGCACCTCAACCAAAACCTAGGGGTTTAGTTACACTTTAAGATAACATAACCTAATGTAAAGACAGCATAACCTAATGTAAAGACAAAATAATATAATATAAAGACAACGTAATATAATATAAAGGCAACTTAACTTAATGTAAAGGCAACATAACCTAATGTAAAGATAACCTAATCTAATGTAAAGGCAATTTAACCTTATGTAAAGCTATAATAAGATAATGTAAAGACAATATAATCTAATGTAAAGACAAGATGATCTCATGTAAAGACAACATAGTATAATATAAAGACAACGTAACCTAATGCTAGACAATATGAGATAATATAAAGACAACATAACCTAATGTAAAGACAACACAAGCTAATGTAAAGAGAATATAACCTCATGTAAAAATAACATAACCTAAGGTAAAGGCAACATAACCTAATGTAAAGATAATATAACCCAATGTAAAGATAACATTAACGAATGTAAAGACAACATAATATAATATAAAGACAACGTAATATAATAGAAAGACGACGTAACCTAATGTAAAGGCAACATAACTTCATGTAAAAATCAGCTAAGCTAATGGAAAGACAACATAACCTAATGTAAAGATAGCATAACCTAATGTAAAGACAACATAACCTAAAAGATAAGATAATGTAAAAACAACATAACCTCATGTAAAGGCAACATAACTTTATGTAAAGACAACATAACCTAATGTAAAGATAACATAACCTTATATTAAGATAAATTAAGCCAATGTTAAGACAACATAACCTTATGTTAAGATAAATTCAGCCAATGTAAATATATGTATATATTACACTGTATATATAGATGTACAATTTCTATTTTTATTATTGCTTATTTATTGTTTGAATTTTTCTGCTTATTTTTTAAGACCTATACATGGGGCAGCTTACAGCTGTAAGCAATTTCACGCCGGGGATCAATAAAGAATTTCTGATTCTGATTCTGACAACATAACCAGTTTACAGATAGCATAACCTAATGTAAAGACAACATGACTAGGGCCAGTGTGACGTGTCGACCTAGAAGACATAATTGCTTAAATAAATACATCGATTTACATAACGTGCGTCGAGGATGTAATCAGTACTACCGCCATGCTCGAGCACTTGAAGTGGAAGCATCCTGGGCGGCTAGATTCACATTGGATCCATGTGTGAGACATGTTGGGAACCGTCCCGATCAGTTTGTCGAAAGACTAAGCTGCTATGTTGTTATGCTACTAGCATGCTTGGTCCTACTAGTGATTGTTTGTCCTCATTGATGGATTAAAAATAACAGTAAACAACCAGGATGAGGCAGATCATTGCTGTGTTTTAAACACTAGCCATAGAAATGTCCGTTGTGTTCCCACTGTAGTATTTATTCACACTAAATAATTTGCCCTCCTGATTGCCAGTTTATGTGATTGGCCACCGCAACACGACGTCGGGCTGCGTTTCTTCAAAATTAAGTCCTGTTTACTTTTTGTCCCCACCAAACGTACTATATATTAGGATTACACAGATTACCAGTTAAGACTTGGCAATTTTTTTCTGGAATATGCTGTGCATACTTTGTCACTTTGTCTTTGTTGTTATATTAATTGAGTATTAAAAAAATAATAATTAGAATGATCCAAAAATGTATTGATGGATTAATCAATTAATCAAAAATATAGTCGGTAGGTGCAGCCCTAAACATGACCTAATATAAAGACAACATAAGCTCATGTAAAGACAAGATAAGCTAATATAAAGGTAATGTAACTTAATTTAGTTTACCTAATTTAATGTAGTTTTTGGGCAGAAATGTTAATGAGAATAGACATATCTTCATTGGCTGATTTCTTTCTGTCTAAACAAACTAAATCAACAAACTCTCTGTTATAATGACTGAAAAAGGTCAACATTGGCGACCACGACGGGACCTTCTCACATTAAACAGAACAGCAGTGGTGAGCATCAGACAGGTGAAATAAACTGGGACAGTTAGCCAACGGTTCACCTGGCCGACAAGCTAAAGCTAAAATGGCAGCCGCTAACCAACCTCCTGTTGCCGAGAACACACAGAACATTTTCGGGAAAGTAAGTAGCTATTCCAACCCATTCATGATGTTGACTGCAGTAAAAGAAAGTCAAGTGGGAATAAAAACGGACAATATGAGTGAAAGAAATTAAAAATGTGGACATTCGAACCCCTTCCTCTGTGAAGAAGAGCCAGTTAACATGAGGCTGGGAGTGAAACACCACAAGCCCATTCAGCCCTAGTTAGCAAGCACCAAACTCATGCCCAGCCATTAAAGCTGCACAACGCGGCTATGCCACCAGCTGCTACCATGACAAACCCCTTTTCCCCTGCCTACATGGGGAGTTTCATCCAGAGCACACCCGTCTCCTGTTATCCCCCTTTTTCCACATGCCCCACCATACATGTTGAAAACCTGCGTTGGCTGGATTGCACTGTTGGGACCGTCCACATGGTTCTGACATCGGATTGGCCCGCGTGCAGCTCAGTGCTTAAACGCAGCTTTCCTTGCACTATAAAAGGCTGGTAAACAAAGGAAAGTGCAATGACCCTTATGTCCTGTAGGTGGCGCCTGCTTGTCACAGCCCCCAGGTTGGAAACTCCCATCTCCCATTGTCTGCGTGCGCACCTGAACGCATCACATCCGCCGACACCGGAGGAGATAAATACAGCGGCAGACTCTTTTCAACTCAGTTTTTTTGTAGTCTTTTGCAGTCTTAGTAGTCTTAGCAGTCCCAGAGTTACGAGTTGCAGGAAGCATCGACTTTCGCTACGCAACTATTACTCAGAAGGGGGCCTACAGATGTCTGGACTTATCTTTCCCGCCTAGGCCGCAGTCTTTCCTCTCGCCGGACGAGCCAAAACTGCGCCATGTTCACCAAACACGCCCCAGATCCAGAAAAGATGCTGTGCAACCAGCCTCTCTTTACCTGCCTGCAGAAGGAGGATACTTTTATTTTTCCTCAGAAAACGCCCGCTTTTGCCCGTTTTCTTATTGCCCGTCGACTATGCTGTCTTAATAGCCAACGCAGAAACTGCAACCCACCTTTAATCCACGCCGAGGAAAGCGAGCTGGATTAAGGAAGACACGACTACAAGTGAGGCTTAATTAGTGTCTGGGCAGATACTGGAAGTTAGCGTGTATTGTAAGCTTGTGAGCTACATTGTTCTCTGTGAGTTCTCGAGTTGATTTGAGCCCCTCCACGCCGTGGAGCAAGAGTGTTAGCCTAGCCACCGCTAAGGGCGTTGGCCCTTTGTCTTTGTCTTGCTCTCTCTCTCTCCCTCTCTTTAACTAACCCACATGTACACACACACACATTAGGGGTTACGCACGCATACACGTAATCTTATGAGCGACCTGTTGGAGACTTATGGTTAATGACCTCGCTATAACATAAGATACGTGTGTCGCCTGATATCTCCCTTTTATGACTTAAGAGACAGAAGCCTCGTGGTAGCACGTCCACCTTTTGTGGGACCGTAGGTCACTTTCCCTACAAATTCCTCTCGTGTGCAATCAAAGTGCACACGAGGCCAACGGTGGTGTAACCATTGCCGTTGTTCAAATCTTGCACGTTCGTTCATTTGACTAGCTTTAGGTGACGTATTCACGTGCACCATTTTTGGAATACCAGACATATGATTCAGCAAAATCTATTGTCCTTTTGAATTCGTATCCACGCGTGACTTCTCCAAGAAATTGTTATTTGTGCTTGAGTTTGTCTTAGTTTAGTTTCATAGTCTAGCTGCTTTGGTGGAGTAATTGACGTGTGTTTATTGAAAGTATTATTGATTTAATCAATTCGCTAACAATAATAAATTCTATCATATTGTACATAGCAGTTTTCTGTGATTATTTTGTGCATATGTTTTGTAACATTTATTGGTTGTGATGGTCAGTGCTCGGATTCATTTCCTTCACTGTTCCTTTAATTGTAAAAATTTTACAAATATTTACATTTAAAGTGAACCCTTCTTTTGAGACAAATTTTGGTCTGGTTATTGGTCCCTGATTTCAGGGTGGTGCCCCATTTTTAACAATTTGAAGATTAATTTTATTAATTTTTATTTTATTAATTTTAATAATTATTTTCAATAATTATTAATTCCTAATAACCAGACCTGCCCTACGATCCATTCCCAACAGCACCCAACGATTGGCTGATGAAGAGGCCAAAATCAAGATGGCTCTCCTAAACGCCCGGTAACTATCCAACAAAACTTTTGTCCTTCGTGACCTCTGTAACTCTCATGCCTTAGATTTAATGTTTATAACTGACGTGGTTGCGTGATTGGAAAGTTGCACCCCTGCTGGAACTTTGTCCTCCTGACTGTAGCTTTTTCAGCTCTCCTAGGCTGACTGGTAGAGGTGGGGGAATTGCCTAATTTTTTAATAATAGTTTTAAATGCAAATTAATTTCATATTGTGATCATTTCACTAGTTTTGAGTTGCAGCTTTTCACGATAAACATACCATCTGTTGTTCTAATTGCTGCGATTTACTGTTCACCGAAGTACAACGATCAGTTCGTCCCGGAATTTGCTGACTTTTTATCCAGATTTATTTTACATTACGAGAAGATACTGATCGTTGGTGACTTCAATGTTCACATTTGTTGTAACGACAAGCCTCTGGTTAAAGACTTTTTAAATGTTATCGAGTCTTTTGATCTCATACAGTTTGTTTCTGGACCAACACATCAGCATGGACACACATTCGATCTGTTTCTAGGCTATGGGTTGTCTATGTCAATGAATGAATTTTCTGTCTTGCCAATTTTAGATCACTCAGTGTTACTTTTTGATATTATGATCCCTAATCTATTTTCCTCTAAAAAAAACATCCCCAAATATGAGGTTGTCTCGTTATATAGGACCTGGGGCCCTGAATGATCTTAACCTTAGACTGCCGTCGACAGTTAACTCAGTCTTCACCCAATCCCTCTCAGTGGACATTGTTACTGAAAACTTTAATAGTGCACTCCAGGGATTGTTGGATTTGGTGGCTCCAGCAAAGTCTCGGAAGTGCTCTCAGAAAAATCCCATGCCCTGGCTTAACGAGGACTTGTTAAGTTTCAGAAAAAGCGTCAGAAAACAGGAACGCCAGTGGCATCATTCCAGACTGGAGGGTCATTATCAAACATGGCAAGACAGCCTTACCACTTACCAGTCCAGAATGTCTGCCGCAAAGGCAGCCTACTATTCTAATCTGATTTTGAATAACAAGCACAACCCAAAGCTGTTATTTGACACTGTTTCTAAGTTGACGCAAGATCGACAGCTAGTCATCAGAACTGACCTCTCAGCACAGGATTTTACGGAATATTTTAATAGTAGAGTGGAGGACATCAGTAACCCAGACTTTTGCTGGGGGATCAGACTCTGTTGTCTGAACTATAAACTCTCTGGTCTCTTCATTTTTGAACCTACCTCCTTGGCCGCTCGAACTAAGATCGCAATGGCTGCAAGAAGCACAACCTGCTCACTTGATCCTCTCCTGGCATGGGTTGTAAAGAAGCTTTGGCCAACGCTAGGTTTATATATTTTAGATATCCTTAATCTCTCTCGAGTGTTTCCGTCATGTTTTAAGACTGCTGTGGTTAAACCCTTATTAAAGAAACCAAATCTTGATGCAAACTTCTTAGCAAATTATAGACCAGTCTCAAATCTAGCTTTTTTATCCAAAGTCTTTGAGAAAGTGGTCTCACACCAACTTTTACAGTTCCTGTCTTGGAATGATCTATTTGAGCCACTACAGTCTGCCTTTCGTGCTAATCACTCTACAGAAACAGCACTCACAAAAGTGGTAAACGATTTATTATTCTGTCTGATTATGCGTTCTTTTGGAATTGTTTTTCACTGTTATGCCAATGATTTGCAAATATATATGCCAGTTGTTGCAGAAAATGGGTCTCGCTCTTATAAACTTAACTCAGTTGTGATAAACTTACAACTAACAAACTTTATGCTGCATAATGCAGCTAAGACCGAAATGATAGCTATTGGACCGGCAAAGTTATGCCACCGGTTTGATCACTTTACTGCAGTACTTCTCAAATGGTGGGGCACGCCCCGGTGATGTGTTAGGGGGGGCGTGAGAGGCAGGGCAGGACTTTCACTTCATTTTCATTTTTCACTTTCATTATTAGTAGCCCCATTCACACTGCCGTTTGCATGCGGGGATCCTGCGCCAATTCTCCGCATCCACCCCTGTGTGAAAGTTTCAGATGTGACGAGGGGTGAAATTTACCTCCGCCTCTGACGCTCCTCCGGAGGTATCAGAGGCACAGTATTGGCGAACCGAACCAGTGTGAACGGATAAGCCGGCGGCGGGGAGCGGGGGGGTGTCGATCTGATGGTGTTCACTGTGTGATAACTAAACGGGTCCAACACTCAGTTGGTCCAAAATGCAGCAGCCGGTATGCTGAACGGACTGTCACGATATGAACATATTAGCCCTGTGTTGGCCTCTCTTCATTGGCTCCCTGTTTGGGTCAGAGCCGACTTCAAGGTGCTGTTCTATCTGTCAGACCTTGTCAACACCTATGTACCTGTACGGCCTTTGCGCTCCCAGGCGAGTGGTTGTCTGAGTGTCCCAAAGGTAAATAAAAAAACAGCCAGTGAGCGGGCTTTTTCCTTCCGTGCACCTACTCTGTGGAACAGTCTTCCTCTGGACATCAGGCAGTCATGTTCAGTTGAGGTCTTTAAAGCCAAGCTTAAGACCCACTTGTATACTGTCACATATGAGTCCTAGGTGTTTTGCCTTTTCTTTCATTCTTGTTTGAATTGTGTGTTTTATTGCTGTGTATGTTTCTATATGTTTTTAAATATTTTGTAACTGTACAGCACTTTGATGGAAATTGCTCTATAAATAAAATTATTATACAGTTAATGGACTCTCCCCCCAAATGTGAGCGGCCCAAATCACGTGCACGCCAGCTCCACCGTGCCCAGTTCCAGTTTTGGTCTGACAGTGAGGAAGACTACGACCACAGAGAACGATTCCCCACCTTACGTCCTGGTCAGTACGATGGCACCACCCCATAGAAAGAGTTTCTGCACAGGCTTGAGAGCTGTGCTAAAGCTAATTACAGGTCAGAACAGACTATGGCTGTCCAATTAAAGTTCTGCCTGGTGGGTACAGTAGGGGCAATCATCCACAGAAATCCCCTGTCCTCACAGTGGGATTACAGCTGCCTAGTGGAGGAGATGGAGACTGCATATGGCCCTTCTTCAGAGCATGCAGCTGTAGTGTCTATTGAACTGAGACAGCATGTCCGCAAAGTGGGTGAGGCTCTTCATGTTTTAAGAGATGACATATATGGGAAAGTGTCAGCAGCCTACAGCGACAGGACTGAGACTGAGCAGGATGCCATAGGTGTTGAAGTTTTCACTAACGTTGTACAAGATGCAGACATTGTACAGAAACTGTTAGAACAGCGGCCCCACACACTAGCCCAAGCCTATGACATCGCCCGCCACCATGAAACCATCAAACGAGCAGCGTCATATGTTACCAGCCTCATGCACTCAGGGGCACACAGTATGACTGAGTGAAGGCCTCGTGCTGCTGTCATCAGAGAAGGAACCGAGAAGGAAGAAGAGACTGCTACAGCATTCACACCGCATAAATGGAGAGGCCACAAGGACGTTAATTGGGAGATCTGTTGTCATAACTGCTCGGGACTTTGTCACATAAGGAGAAACTGCCCCTCACCAAAGAAAACCATCAGAGCCCAAGCTTTGACAGCCTCCTCTGAAACCCCAGAGCCTGCTGTGCTTCACCTTTAAGATCAAGGTCAAGAAATGAGTATTAACATGCTCGTGCATGAACTGGAAGTGTGCGCTGTTTTCGACAGTGGGGCATGGAAAAGTGTGTTGCCTCTGCGCCACTACAACGCTATTTAAAACTGCCAGGTGAGCGTCCATTGCCTGGTTGTTGACATAGCTGGTGAGGAGACTCTGCTAGGCCACCCATTCCTGACCCAAGCCCAAGCATACCTTGATTTTGGAAACCACCGCATTGTACTGTTTGGTGAGGAAGTGCCGTATTTTCACTCAAGAAGCAAACCAAAGGCACATGTTGTGAGAGTAGCCCGGACAGTGGTGCTGGAGGCTGGACAGGAGTATCTGGTACGAGGTCCACCCATCTAAGGTAACCAGTTAAAGGGGGGTGATGCTGAGCCCCACCAAAGGCTTCATCAAGAAAAACAAAGTGCTGGTCCCCGAGTCCTGGTAAAGGCTCAGCCCTTTAAAACTGTGCCTCTCTGCATCTTCAATCCTGGAAACACTGCCGTAACCATCAAAAAGGGGGCCATCCTCCACACTGCCCAAGCCTGCAGTCCGCCAGAAGTCCACAGCCCAGCCAGAACAGATTATCACCAGTTCCCCCACTGTCCCCCAGCACCTGCAGGAGCTCAATGCCCAGAGCTCCACTGAGCTTGAAACAGAGGAGCAGCTCCAGCTAGCACAGCTGCTGTGTGTTCTCTACTGGTCCCAGTGACCTCGGCCAACCAGCCTGGTGCAGCATGACATCATAACCCGGCCAGGCATCCCAGTCAAGCAGCCACCATGCTGGATGCTGCCGGATGTTGACCAACAGATAAAACATAGCTTGGAAGCAGCCACAGCAGCTGGGCATCGCCTATAGTGATGGTACGTACAAAGGATGGGACGTACCGCCTCTGCATAGACTATAGAGCCCTGAACGACGGCAGCATTAAAGACGCATACCCATTTCCCTGCATCCAAGACACCTTGGACACTCTCTCCACCGCCAAATGGTTCAGCATGCTGGACCTCGCCTCCGGCTACTGGCAAATCGAACTGACTCCCAGCGCACGCAAAGCAGCGGCCTTCTGCACAAGAAATGGACTGTTCCAGTGGAATGTCATGCCGTTCAGACTGTGCAATGCTCCTGCGACATTCCAGCGACTGATTGACCGTGTTTTGGCTGGCATGCAGTGGGAGACCTGCCTGGTCTACTTCGACGACATCATTTTGTTGGGCAGGGATGTGCCAGAGATGCTGGAGTGGCTGGGCCAGGTTTACAACCAACTCCACTAGGCCAACCTGAAACTGAAACCTGGTAAGTGCTGCCTCTTCCAAGTAGCCTACCTAGGCGACATAGTCTCGGAGGACTGTGGGGCCACCAACCCCAGCAAAGTCCAAAAGGTGTAGGAATGGCCGACACCAACATCACTCCAGGAGGTCCGCCGATTCATCGACCTTGCATCATACTATTGCCGGTTTGTAAGAGACTTTGCTGCGATAACCAAGCCCCTCCATGCCCTGACAACGAAACATGCCGGGTTTCAGTGGATGGAGGAATGTCAGGCGGCGTTCAACGAACTCAAGTGCCTGCTAACCACCGCACCAGTCTTGGGTTATCCAGTTGGCCAAGGCAACATGATACTGGGAACCGACGCAAGCGATGTTGGCATTGGTGCCGTCCTCTCACAAATTCAGCAGGGCAGGGAGCTGGCTTATGGGAGACGCAAACTGTCTAAGACTGAACAGAATTACTGCACCACACGGCGAGAACTGCTGGCCATGGTGGAGTTCATATCACATATTCAGCAGTACCTCCTGGGACAGCCCTTCATCTGAGCTGAGGGACAGCTCGCCAGGTGGCTTGAGAGACTTGGTGAGTACAACTTCGAGATCATCCATCACTCTGCCACCAGTCCTGTCCATGTAAGCTGCCAGGCCCCTGCCTTCATTCAGTGAACATCAGTCACCAGGCTGTGCAGTGCAAGTTGGACTCTGACATCAAACGGATGATGCTGAGGCGTCCACAGCAGTGGGTCTAGTGGGTGTAGACAAAGCCTCGCCCGATGACATGGGCAACTTGAAGCCCCCTGAGAGAATCTACCTGACTAACCCCCACAACACTGAACTGTTTTGCGGCTGGTCCCAAGAGGAGCTGCAACAGGCCCAGAAAGCCGATCCATATTGCACCTATCAGCACATGGAGAGCGCCTCCCCGTGGGTTACAGTCTCCCCATGCAGTCCAGCAACAAAGACATACTGGAGCCAGTGGAAGCTGCTCTACATCCATGATGAAATACTAGTTAAGCGGTTCTACTGCCTGGATGACATCCAGTTTAATCCACAAGTTGTGCTGCCTCATGCCTTCTGGCCTGATGTTATGAGACAAATCCATGAAGGGCAAGTAGGTGGACATTTTGGTGTGGAGCGCACTGTGGCCCGACTGCAAACCCATTACTTCTGGTACCAAATATGAGAGGACATCGCCCTCTGGTGTGGCAACTGTACCAGCTGTGCATCCAAAGCCAGGCCCCGTAAGACACCACAAGCCCCCATGGGTACTGTTCGAGTGGGAGCCCCTATGGAGCGCATCGCCTTGGACATCATGGGGCAGCTGACCGAGACAGAGTGCAACAACTGTAATGTGCTTGTGATACAAGACTATTTCACAAAATGGGTGGAAGCTTTCCCCCTACCCAATGAGCAAGCTGTAACTGTGGCTGAAGTGCTGGCCTCAGATTGGGTGTGCCATTATGGAGCGTCACAGACGCTGTTTGGTATCAAGAAAACGCACACCACACCCTTCCGACCTCAGTCTGATGGCAAGGTCAAAAGATTCAATGCCACCCTGCAAAAGATTCTAGCTACAACAGCCAAACGTTGCCACTGGGACTGGGACCTCATGATCCCCTGTAATGGCCTACAGAGCGACAAAAGACAGTGCAGCTGGTTTCACTCCAACTTCATGATGTTTGGCCGAGGAGTGAGTGAGCCAGTGGACCTGGTAGCTGGCCTACCTCTGGACCCTGACACAGCCCCTTAAGCCGATAGTATGTCCGATATCTCTGAGAGTGCCTGGAGCTGACGGACCAAACCACCAGAGACACTCTCGGTGAGTCTGTGAAACGTGCAAAGAGACAATATGACAAAAACTGCTGACGCACACAGTATCAGATTGGTGATGCTGTGTGGTACCTCATCAAAGGCACACAGAAAGTCAAGAACAAGGTCAGGAAGCTCCTCCCGTCATATGAAGGACTATACTTCGTCCTGGGACATCTGGACGATCTGGTATATCACATCCAGAAAGCCCCAGAGACCAAGGTGAAAATGGTCCACCACGACCAGCTCAAGCCCTATCGCTGTCGCGACACGCTGGATAACGCCTGGGCCATGGAGCAGGCTCGAAGCTTGACGCCAGTGGAGGTGTCACCCCCAGCCCTGGACGTGGATCCTACAGACCTGGGTCTGTCCCAGCTGTTCTCCAATACTGACACTGAGGAAGCCGCCAGCTGCACCTCGACAGATCCAGCAGTGGACATTCCTGCAGCTGCCGCTTCATGCCCCTGCACCTTTCTTCATCTGCTGCTCCTGGGGACCCTCAGGATAGTGGGGGTGATGTGGCAGGGAAACATTATCAGAGCCATCGCTGTCAGAGACCTAGCCGCCAGCGAAGATCACCCGCCAGGTATGGTGAGTGGGTGGCTCACTGAGTTCAACAGTTTATGGACTGTTCCAGAGTTTAATGGACCATTTTCAGGGTTGAAAATAAATAATAAAAAAAAAACCTTGAGTAGTGGTTTGATGACCAGATGCACTGTGACTAAATATGTATTTGTGGTGTTTTTCTGTTTAAGGTAAAATCTTGAGTAAATATAGAGATGTCAGTTTATAATGCTCCTGCTTGCCAATCTAGAGCTCGGAACAAGTTATAGCCTGTATATGGGTGTTATTAGTGGCTTTTCAGGGTTTTTAATGCTCCACTGTAATATGTGTGCACTAAAACAAATGGACTGCTACATCATAACATTGCACTTAGAAGCTGCACTTTTTGCTATCGCCCAACTTTAAATCTACTGGTTAAACCGAATCCTCTCAAATGGAATGAATGAAAATGAGGACTGTATACGTGTATGTTCTGTACGTGAAGACGCATGTTGATGTATGTTACTATGCAGGAGTGGAATTGTTAACAATTGCCATCCAGAGTGGGGGTAGTGTTATAAGAGTGGTGTGGTCCCTTTAAGAGATGGAGCAGTTCATGTGTGCGTAGAGTCTGTGTGTGTAATGAAAAGAGTGAAGAGGGTGAGCAGCAGGTGAAGTTGGAGCAGACATGATTGGAGCAGAGAAAGAGTTTAACCGTGAACATACAGTGTTCAGCAGTGAATGTACAGTTCAGTGTGTGGCCAAATAAACGCACAAGCTTCACCAGATCACGTAACGTCTCTCCTATTGCTTACCAACTGCTGATTGGTAAGCAAATTGAAGGGTGTTAACCCTGAAGCTAACCAGCTTCAGCCCAGGAGGAAAAGGGACTTCCCTGCACTTCCCGACTACGGTCTGGGAGCCGAGCAGGAAAGGTTAACACAGTGAACAGAGAACAGCTTGATTATTCACTTATTCATTCTAGGTTGAATTTCTTCTCCAAAACTACATAGTGCCCCTTAATCGATTATCAAAATACAGTAGCTGGCAAATAATTGAATAGTTGACAACTACTTGATTAATGGTTGCAGCTCTAATAGGAGCCCAGTTGTTATATCTTCTTGTGTGTAGAAGAGAAGTAACTGGCACTGCATTAGTGGAGTTAAAGAAGCAACTGTGAATATGTTTAAGTTTCCCAGCTTTCATTAAAGCTTTAAAAAACTTTTAAAAACTTTAAGGAGCACACAGAGAGGCTGACTGGACTGATTATACTTTACAGGATGTCATCAGACAGGTGAGGACAACAACACACTTAGTGATTATTGGGTTCCAATAATCACTAAGTGTGTTGTTCCGAGTGGTCATGATGTGTGATGTTGTCCCACCTATCTGTATATGTTTATTTTAATGTTTAATTTAATACTGTCAACATCATATACCTCCCTGCCTTTTTGTGAAATGTGTCATGTTCTATGTAAGCTTGGCCTGTATTTGTATTACTTTTCTCCGCCCATTGGCATTCAAGAGTAGCTCATTACCTTGTGTTTAATTCAAGCTTTTATTTTGAAAGGTAGATTTAGTCACATGACAGTGTGCAGAGTCTGATCAGGAAAAGCATAGCTTCTACATGCCATGTGGTCTGCTTGCAGCTCCAGCTATCATCTCTTTTCCTCCCGCTGTTTGTGCCTAGGAAATTATCGCTTGTGAGTTGTGTTCACATTTTCAGTTAATTCTGTTTTTACACAGATTCCTGTAGTACATTTTGAAATATTGCATAAATGTTTACTTTCTTTACATGTAAATTGTGCTAATGCTAAATTAACAGTAGACTACAACTACAGCTATTCGCATTATCATTTCTGTGAATTTTATGTTATTTTAGTGACAATACAGTAATTGGTAATTATTTTTTTGTATCATTTCAGTTTTACAAAAAATGGTTTCATGAGAACAAAGACCTCAGTAAAGGCCATTCAAATTTATTCCCGCCTCTGAGTTTCTCTTGGAGCTTGTTCGCTATCTGTCAATTTGTGTAAAGACACACACTGAGGACAGAATAAAATGTAATCCAGTAACATTCACCCAGGGCACTTTTTATATAAAAAACATGATTCCACACAGAGTTTAGAGAATTAAATGTGAAATGAGTGTTTGTCTTCTAGCCGCCTGCTGTTTCTTACCTTATCTGATGGTTCGCTTCACTGCGGACCCGCAGCACCTCTTTCCCCTTGTGCTCCAGTTCTCTGGTCAGTGTGTCAATGGTCTCGTTCAGGGAGTGGATCTCATGGTCCAGGTCGGTGATGCGGTTGCTACGGGAACACAGCTCTGCTTGCAGGTCTGAGATACGAGCCAGGAGCTCTTGTTCCTAGAAAAAATATATGAAGAGTGAGCACATTAACAGAGAAAAATAAGCAGGATGTTAACCAGGTCACATGGAAACACAAGAAAACAGACAGAGACACTTTGTTCACCACAGTCACCTGCTTGTGGCTGTGCTCCATTGCGTTCTCAAGGTCTCTTTTGGCGGCAGTGTTTTCTTTAAGGTGGATCTGCTTCAGATGCTCTATGGCTGTAGCATGGAGGTGATTCAGTTCTGCACGGAGAGATGCTGCATGACACAGAGACCAGAGTTAGAAGTGAACATCTATACATGGAGGAGAACCATCAAGCCACATGTCAGCACCACCAAACCATCATTGTGAGAAGAGATAAGGTGGAATGATAAAACACAAATGGTGTGTGCAAGTGTTATCATCATATATGACCTGTATATCCTCTTTGTCTTTGTGAACCGAGGTAATGCTTTACATCATCTGATTTCCCTTTAAAGAGGTAAATTAAGCCTTTTGGGTTTACTCTTTCCTTTAGTGTGTTATGTAGCTCTTTATGTGCACGTAAATGTCTGCAGCCCAAAGTCCACACCAAAGGAAGCTTTCCGACAGAAAACACTGCTCCTTAACCGCCTGAAACACCTTCATAATGGTCCAGCCTTTACTTCTGTAACCCATCTATATCACTATGTAACACAGCTAGATGACCAGGGTTCGAGTTACTTGGGGCCCTACGGGAGATGAGCTCCCATAAGGTAGGGTCTAAGCTCCCAGGAAAGCAGAACATCACACATCTGTGGGAGTCACTAATACATTACCAACAACCATGACTTTAATGAATGTTTCAATGTAACAAGTATTTTTACATTAATGATATAAATGGGTACAAACAAACATGTTTCCGGGAGGAACTACGTACATATTCTCTCATGAATGACAGTGTCACTCTGGGGTGTGCACTGTCACACCTTTTCTTATATCTACTAAGATCCCAAGTTGCTTGTACTAATCTGCATGGGCAATCTAGAAATTTGCGTGTGGGGTTGAACCCCGGTTTGTGGACGATTTACTAAGAGTGTTTGCCTTAATGACAACAGGTGCAACCGTGTTGGAGACACGCCTATTTAAATGGGGGGTTTAGCGTGTTTCATGGTTTTCAGCATGGCGAGTTTGAGAGAGCGAAAGCGCAAAGTGAAATTGGACCCTTTGGAATTAGAAGTGTTGGTAGAGGAAGCGAATAAACATTTAAATGAGCTGCAGCAAAGGAATCTGACGGTCGCGCAAAGGAACGCCGTGTTAGAGAAAATCGGTAAAAAAAGTTAATGCTGTTAGAAAAAACAGGCGAACAGTGGATGAAGTGAGAAGGAGATACCAAGACATCAGAAGAAGAACAAAAGAAAAATTGGCGTATAATAATATAAATATAATAATAATAATAGTAAACTTGCAAGGAGTTTTGTTATTGCAGGTATTGCGTGACTCCTTCTCGTTGCTGGCTCCAAATCCACTCTGAGTTCCTCCAACAGCTCCAAAATGGCAAAGCTGGATAGGCGATATGTTCTAATGATAGTTTCCTCATTCATCCCAAAAATGTTCACGTGAGGGTGAAAAATGCGTTCTCGGCGTCTCCTTCTTGCAACAATAACGGCAGCCATGTGTGCGCAATTACGCATACAAACCGTTTGCACCTCCCTTTGAGATGTGTTAATATAGACGCAGTTTCTATTGGCAAAATTGCTTTCCGGTTTGATAAATCACTTTGTGTGTGCTAAATTATTATATTTACATGTTCTCCACCCACAACACGCACAATTGCGTGTAAACGCCCCATGTTGCATATTCATTGCTGCAAACGTACTAACTGAATGCAGATGCGCTATTTTGCACCTTTGACAGACGCAACCCTTTTTGCGCACTGTTAGTAAATCACTTTGTACATTTTTTTGCGTGTGCAAGGAGTTTGCACATGTTTTAATACACGCAAACCTTTAGTAGATCCGGCCCTAAGATGTTTTGTTCCTTGTGAAAAAGTGTCAGTTTCTTTCAAAGTTTATTTCAATTTCAAAGCCTGTTACTTCTTTGGAGAATGAAGAAAGCGGAGAAAGTCGCCGGGCTCCCTTAAAAAAACAAACTTTGTGAAACGCTGTCCACAACACATTCTTAACTGTTTGGGCCGAATTGTTCATTTGGCAAATGTCATTCATGAAGATATTTCTTTCTTTGCTTAAAGAAAGTGTCCATTTGTTTTCATAATGTAGGTGTAGCCCTACATTTGCATATACAGCGGGGTGCGATGCATTTAATGTGGGCTATTTGCTATTATCTTATTTATCTATTTCTGCCCTACGTTGGTTAGGGTTAGCTATTTCAGTGACCCCTACAGAGCTCATGTTTTAATTCGAACCCTCTAGATGACAGTTCTGACCACCTCACTGTCTGCTGTTGAAGATGTAGAAGGTACAAGCAAAGCAGCCAATCTGTCTGTGTTTGGCTGTAAAACCAAAACAAAAGTCTTCATCTACTCCATCTGAGGATGTCAAGACCCACTGGATTAAGTTCATTTTTTTAATGACTATTGAATTGTGTATGTGTGTGTGTGTGTGTGTGTTTGTGTGTGTGTGTGTGTGTGTGTGTGTGTGTGTGTGTGTGTGTGTGTTTTATTTGTGGACTGCTCTGTTAACTTCACAACATCAAGGATGTGTGGATTTTACAATGGACTGCATTATCAAAGATGGCCGCTAATGGTTTAAGCTCAACAATGGATGGATAATGGTTGTCTCTGACCTGACTAAAGACTTGGAAGCTGCAAGTTTCATGTTGTTTTACTGTTTATTTTGTAGGTCAGCCTGTTGGATTATACGGAAGCGCATTGCATTCACTGGATAAAAAAAAACACCTTATCTTGTAATAACGAGATCAGGATCTCATAATTATTAGAAAAGATCTCGTAATTATGAGAGAAGATCTCGTAATTATGAGATCAGGATCTCGTAATTATGAGAAAAGATCTCGTAATTACGAGAAAAGATCTCGTAATTATGAGCTCAGGATCTCGTAATTATGAGATCAGGATCTCGTAATTACGAGAAAAGATCTCGTAATTACGAGAAAAGACCTTGTAATTATGAGATCAGGATCTCGTAATTATGAGAAAAGATCTCGTTATTATGAGATAGTGAAACACTGCGGTCAAGCCAGCCCACACGTTGTTTTGCGGTGTGCGCATATACTGTGTGTTTTATTAGTGCGATTACACTAATAACTGAAAAGACTCATTTCAAAGGCTTCCACAACAACCCCAGGACGTAACAAATACTCACGTCAATCTGATATAGCCTTTCAAAATAAAAGCCCTCTAAAATGTCAAATATTTCTAATATTTCTCTCTTAATTCAGATCGATATTACGAGGAAACTCCCTGTTTCCACAGACTAATTTCAGTTCAGAATGATAGTGGTCCACCTCAGAGCCTTACTCATGTAATATCAGGAAGTTCTGATGTGGAATTTCAAAATAAAAGCCCTCTTAAATGTCAGATATTGTCAATATTTCCATGTGAATTCAGCTTGACATTAAAAAGAAACGACCTGTTTCCACACAAAATATTTCCAATTTCAGCGGGCTTTAATTTTGAAATTCCACATCAGAACTTCCTGATATTAAATGAGTGAGTCTCTGAGGTGGGGTACTATCATTCTGAACTGAAATTATTCTGTAGAAACAGGTAGTTTCCCTTCAATGTAAATCTGAATTTGAGGAAAAATATTCAAAATATTTCCAATTTCAGCGGGCTTTAATTTTGAAATTCCACATCAGAACTTCCTGATATTAAATGAGTGAGTCTCTGAGGTGGGGTACTATCATTCTGAACTGAAATTATTCTATAGAAACAGGTAGTTTCCCTTCAATGTAAATCTGAATTTGAGGAAAAATATTCAAAATATGTCAAATTTCAGATTACTTTAATTTTGAAATTCCACATCAGAACTTCCTGATATTACAGTGAGTCTCTGGGGTGGACCACTACCAGTCTGGATTAAAATTAGTCTGTGGAAATTTTTGTGGAAAACTTTTTTTTTATATCCATCTGAATATACATGTAAATATTGACAATATCTGACATTTAAGAGGGCTTTAATTTTGAAATTCCACATCAGATTGACCTGATTTTTTATGGGTGTCATCCTGAGGTCGAGTACTACCAGTCTGAAGTGGAACGGTTGAGTAATAACGGGTAGTCCTACTGTACATAGAGTACAGTCAAATGTAAAAGTTCAAAGGGCTTTTATTCTGAAATGCCACATCAGATTGACCTGATTTTTCCAGTCGAGTAATAAATTGTAGTTTTGTTTTTTTAAACTTTAACCTTAATGTAAAGGAAATATGAACGTGTAACAGGCTTTTATTTTGAAAGGCTACATCAGATTGGCAAAAGACTGACAAAAGAATTTCCCAGTCTGGGATCAATAAAGTAATTCTATTCTATTCTATTCTAGATTGACGTGAGTATGTTACGTCCTGGGGTTGTTGTGGAAGCCTTTGAAACAAGTCTTTTCTCGCTATTAGCGAGATCTTTTCTCATAATTAGAGATCCTGATCTCATAATTACGAGATCTTTTCTCGTAATTACGAGATTTTTTCTCATAATTACGAGATCCTGATCTCGTAATTACGAGTTAAGGTGTCTAATTTTTTTTTATCCAGTGAATGCAATGCGCTTCCGTAGGATTAGGCACAATAAAGTCCATGGAACCTTTTTAAGAACTTGACACACAAGAGAAGGCAAGATGTTTTTTTGTCATTTGTAGGCCCAGTGTGATTAACCTGTTGCTTATTACGCTTCTTGCATTCTATCTGATGATTTAGTCCCATGATTAGTTTTACATTTAAATTTAAATGCCTTGCAGGGATTCATTATCTCTTTGTTCATGGCTGCTTGTGTTTCCCTCCATTCTTTTAATAGTGAAGAGACAGAGAGAGAATGTGGATGACAATGCAGAAACATCAACACAGTCGGTAGAAACAGTATCACCATGGGTAGAAACATCATCTCTGAGGGTACAAACGTCCTCGCTGTAGTTTAAAACCATGCTGCAGGAAGAGAAGTTGTAAAAAAACGAACAAAAAAAAAGTTTTTAATTGGATCATCATATACCCAGCTTAGCTTTCCCCTCATCCTCCAGTTCAAAGCGAAGTGTCTGCAGCTCCTGGTCTGACTGCTGTCTCAGGATGTCTAAGGTCCTCCTGTGGGCCTCCTTCAGGGCATGAACCTCCTCCCTCTGCTCCTGCTTCAGACGCTCCTCCAGGGCCTGACAGAAGGCACCAAACACAAGGAGGAGGGAGAGGAAGGAGAGCCTTTAAACGATATAATGATGCTTGGACACAAGATGTTGGAGCAGTTTGTGAGCTGGCTGAAGGACAGCACTACATTTATGAGGCTGCGCAGAACTGAACACTCCAGATTCTACTGACTGCTCACACTGGAGAAGTAAAAAAAATGATTATACTCAATACAGACTATATGCAGACTTAATCCGCTTAAGATTTTGATGAGAGAACACCAACAAGAGCTTATAAAATGTCAAAATATTATCAAAACACTAGAACAATACATTACTTTCTCCTTTTCAAGCTTCCAAAGTCGCTGTTTGCTTCAACTCATATTGGTCATGATTTCTTGCATTTAAATCAGTATCAGTAAGTCCTACTGTGCACTAGTGCCAGAAGAATTCTTCATGTTTTTTTTTCTATGAGAAAGAATCCAGGGGCATTTCTTGAGAGTTTGGTTTAGTTGCCTACTTAGCAAAATATCGAGTTTAATAGCATAAACCTGTCTTACTATGTTTTGTATGAACAGTCTTGTTTCCATGAAGCTGCATGATGTAATCTTTGACCTCAACCAGGAGAAACTGAGGCTACATTGAAGGGACCTGACACTTCCCCTCACAGACACTTGGCTGTTGTCATTTTGCTGCCTGCAGGGGCTTCAACCATAAAATCTACAATAAGCTGTTACCACTCTGGATCATTTTCAATATCATTTCACAAGGAAACGGATGAAATTAAAGTGGACCAATTGTTTCATGAAGCTAGAGCTTTCTCAGCTGATATAATTGCTTTATGAATCTTTAACATTCAGTTAACTCAGCAGCAGGAGGAGACGGATCATTACATTCAAACCAACAATCTGAGAACAACTGCAGCACTTATGACACTGTAGGCTCTATTTGTGTTGTGTGTTTGTTTCAGTATTTTGTAGACAATAAAGGTTCACAGCTAACACTGTGGTTTCTCTTCTACACACACACACGCAAGAGATCACTAGTGCGATAAACACTCAATAGGAAAGGAAAGCTGAATTGCAACACTGACTGACTCCAGCACTTTCCAAACTGTATGAAGCTAAAATTTCAACAACAAATCAAGTTACATGTCTGAGAAATCTTCCATTTTACAGCCCTCATACTGAGAATCTCATCCTCTCACCCTCATTCACCTCAAACACTACTTTAAGGACTTCTACTGGTCACAGACTGTTGGACACAAACAGATGAAAACACAATAAAACAGGTAGAGCAGCAGCACATTTTCACAGATGGTACAGTATAATAACAGGCACATAATAGATGAGTGCATTTAAAAATAATTTTAAGATGATTCAATTTTGGTCTTTTGACAAAAATATAGTGTAATTAGTTTCAGTCAGAACTTTAGTCATTTGATTTTAACTTATTTACCTTGAGTTATTTTTGTCTAGTCTGTCGGGAAACATTTCAGTCCCACTTTCGCCATTTATTTCAAAATAAGCATGCTGAGACAACAGCTGCTGCCATATTTTATGTGTAGTTACCATGGCGACAGGTGTCATCCTTGTCTATGGCAAGGTTATCCTTGTCATCCTTGTCTATGGCAAGGTTACAGGAAAAGGCATGATGTGCTGCATTCAGATGCTGTTCTTACTGCCACCAAGGAGGTCGTGTTTTGTTTTTCCTCGTGTCCGTTTGTCTGTTGGTTTGTCAGCAAAATGACACAAAAAATATTGAACAGATTTCCACCAAGCTTGGATGGAGGATGGGTCTCAGCCCAGAATAGGCCCCATTAACTTTTGGTGTGGATCCAGATAAAGGGACAGATCCAGGAATTTTCTCACTTTCTTTAAAACTGTGAGATAAGGCATTTTTCTACATTTTTGTTAATTTCTCAGTGGATAATGCATGGATCTGGGTGAAAAGAATCAGGTGTATTTAGGTGGCTGGTATCCATGAGTTATAGGACTGAGGACTTAGTCCTTAGAGTTATGAGGACTTGCCTTCTCTCTGCTGTACGTACGACGGTAAGCGTGTTGCGTCATTGCGTCATTTCCTGCTGTTGTGTTACTGATAGTGATAGCGTAACTGTGCTGCTCCGGCTCGTCCGAGCAGATTATTGTTATATTCCTTACTGCAGCGGCCGAATTCCCGCTTACAATTAAGCACGTACTAGTCCACTAAAGCATTTAACAGTACTCTGTGTTTATAGCTTAATCGCTAAACTTACTGCTGTTTGTAGCTCTCCTAGCTCTGCTAGCTAATCTATCGTATCCTAGCTTAGCCGCTATCAGCTAGCGATGGCTTCTCTCTCTCCCTCTCGCTCTCCTCTTTTCTCTTGCTCGGTGTGCCAGATGTTTAGTTACACCTCTGCCTCCCTTAGTGATACTGGTACATGTATTAAGTGTAGTTTATTTGTAGTGTTGGAGGTGAGGCTCAGTGAGTTGGAGGCTCGGCTCCGCAGCATGGAAACTCAGACTGTAACTGCTGCAGTTAGCCAGGCCCCCTTAGCTAGTGCGGACCGAGCAACCATAGCTTCAGCTAGCCGTCCCCCGGCAACTCCCGAGCAGCCGGGAAAGCAGGGCGGCTGGGTGACTGAACGAAGGAAGCATAATACCAAGCCAAAGCCCACGTTACACCATCTGCCGCTTCACGTTTCTAACAGATTTTCCCCACTCAGCGACACACCCGCTGAGAAACCAACTCTGGTTATTGGCAGCTCCATAGTACAAAACGTGAAGTTAGAGGCACCAGCGACCATAGTGAAATGCATCCCAGGGGCCAGAGCGGGCGACATCGAATCAAATTTGAAACTGCTGGCTAAAGCTAAACGTAAATATAGTAAGATCATAATACATGTCGGCGGTAATGACTCCCGGCTACGCCAGTCGGAAGTCACTAAGATTAATGTTGAGTCGGTGTGTAACTATGCCAAAACAATGTCGGACTCCGTAGTTTTCTCTGGGCCCCTGCCAAATCTAACCAGTGATGACATGTTTAGCCGCATGTCATCATTCAACCGCTGGCTGTCAAGGTGGTGTCCAGCAAACGATGTGGGCTTTGTTGATAATTGGCGGACTTTCTGGGGAAAACCTGGTCTGATTAGGAGAGACGGCATCCATCCCACTTTGGACGGAGCGGCTCTCATCTCTAGAAATCTAACCCATTTCATTAGCCAACAACCAGCCTGACAACCCAGAGTTGAGACCAGGAGGCAGAGCTGCAGTCTTACACGCTTCTCTGAGCTTCCAATGAGATCAGTTGCACACCCAAAACTTTATTGAGACTGTGTCTGCCCCCCGACCACCTAAATTAATTAAATTAATCAAATCAAAAGTCCACAGAAGAGGAGTTGTGCATGAAAATCTAATAAAAATTAACAGCAACTCTGCAATTTCCAAACAAGACAAGAGAATTAAATGCGGACTCCTAAACATCAGATCCCTGTCATCGAAAGCTGTATTAGTAAATGACTTAATTTCAGATTGTAATATTGATTTATTCTGTCTTACTGAAACCTGGCTGCATCCTGAAGAATATGTCAGCCCGAATGAATCCACTCCCCCTAGTCATATTAATACTCACATTCCTCGAGGCTCCGGCCGAGGAGGTGGTGTTGCAGCTATTTATGACTTAAGTCTGTCAATCAATCCTAAACCTAAATTACATTATAACTCATTGGAAAGCCTTGTTCTTAGTCTTTTACATCCAACGTGGAAAACTTTACAGCCAACTCACTGTTTTGACCACACCCTTGACCTTGTTCTAGCTTATGGTATCGAGATTGAAAATCTAACAGTTTCTCCACAGAATCCTCTTTTATCAGACCATCACTTAATAACTTTCGAAGTTCTATTACTGGACTACACACCATTAGGCAAAAACTCCTTCACTAGATAGTGCTGTAGCTAAATTTAAGGAAATTATACCGCTGGCACTAAATTCAATGCCATGTCTTAATATAATAGAGGACTCCTCCGCTAACCTCAGTTCCTCACAAATTGATCATCTTGTTGATAGCACTGCAGGCTCATTGCGAACAACACTGGACTCTATTGCCCCTCTGAAAAAGAAACCTATAAAGCACAGGAGGTTAGCACCCTGGTATAACTCGGATACCCGCAAATTCAAGCAAACATCACGGAAATTTGAAAGGAAATGGCGTTCCATCAATTTGGAAGAATCCCGCTTAGCCTGGAAAGATAGCCTTAAAATATATAGGAAGGCTCTCCGCAATGCCAGAGCAAACTATTACTCGTCATTAATAGAGGAAAATAAAAACAACACCAGGTTTCTTTTCAGCACTGTAGCCAGGCTGACAGAAAGTCACAGCTCTACTGAACCATGTATTCCTACAACGCTCAGTAGTAATGACTTCATGAGCATCTTTAATGATAAAATTTTAACTATTAGAGATAAAATCCATCATCGTTTGCCCTCAACTGGCACTATTGTATCTTTAAACAAAGGAACCTCAGAAACAGTTGTAAATTCTGACTTATATTTAGACTGCTTCTCTCCCATTGACCTCCACCAACTAACTTCGATGATTTCTTCATCTAGACCAACAACTTGTCTCCTAGACCCCATCCCAACTAGGTTGCTGAAAGAAACTTTACCTTTAATTAGCACATCTCTACTAGAAATGATCAACCTGTCTCTATTAACAGGATACGTACCACAGTCCTTTAAACTAGCTGTAATTAGACCGCTCCTTAAAAAGCCTAATCTTGATCCAGAAGCTTTAGCCAACTATAGACCTATATCCAACCTCCCTTTCCTCTCCAAGATCCTTGAGAAAGCAGTCGCCAACTTTCTATGTGACTTTCTTCAATCAGGTTTTAGAGCACATCATAGCACAGAGACGGCACTGGTGACAGTTACAAATGACCTCCTAATCGCTTCTGACAAAGGACTTGTCTCTGTCCTGTTCTTACTAGATCTTAGTGCTGCATTTGATACCATTGATCATCACATTCTACTACAGAGACTGGAACACTTAATTGGCATTAAAGGACCCGCATTACACTGGTTTAAGTCCTATTTATCGGATCGATTTAAGTTTGTACATGTTAATGATGAGTCATCCCTGTATACCAAGGTTAGTCATAGTGTTTCTCAAGGCTCCGTGCTTGGACCCATACTATTCACCTTATATATGCTCCCTCTAGGAAATATAATTCGGAAACACTCCATAAACTTTCATTGTTACGCAGATGATACCCAGTTATACCAATCAATAAAGCCAGATGAAACTAATCAGCTTACTAAACTCCATGCATGTCTCAAGGACATTAAGACCTGGATGACATGCAATTTTCTGCTGTTAAATTCAGATAAAACCGAAGTTATAGTACTTGGTCCTAAACACCTTAGAGATGCATTATCTAATGATATAGCTAGTTTGGATGGCATTAACTTGGCCTCCAGCACCACTGTCAGGAATCTGGGAGTTATCTTTGATCAAGATATGTCCTTCAACTCCCACATAAAACAAACTTCAAGGTCTGCACTTTTTCATCTACGTAACATTGCAAAAATCAGGCCCATCCTGTCTCAAAAAGACGCAGAAAAGCTAGTCCATGCATTTGTTACTTCCAGGCTGGACTATTGTAATTCTCTATTATCAGGCTGCCCTAACAAGTCTCTAAAGAGTCTCCAGCTGGTCCAAAATGCTGCAGCACGTGTACTGACAGGAACTAAGAAAAGAGATCATATTACTCCTGTATTGGCCTCTCTGCACTGGCTCCCTGTAAAATCAAGAATAGAGTTTAAAATCCTTCTCCTCACTTACAAAGCTGTTAATGGTCAGGCACCATCATATCTCCAGGAGCTCTTACTACCCTATCACCCAACTAGAGCATTACGCTCCCAGAACGCAGGGTTACTTGTAGTTCCTAAAGTCTCCAAAAGCAGAATGGGAGCCAGAGCCTTCAGTTATCAAGCTCCTCTTCTGTGGAACCATCTTCCTGTTTTGGTCCAGGAGGCGGACACCCTCTCCACCTTTAAGAGTAGACTTAAGACCTTCCTTTTTGATATAGCTTATAGTTAGGGCTGGCCCAGGCCTGTCTTGGACCAGCTCTTAGTTATGCTGCTATAGGCCCAGTCCGGGGGACAAATGATACACCGAGCTTCTCTCTCCTCCTCTCCTCTCCATCTGTATACATTATGCCTGTATACATGCCCCATCTCTGCATGTCACTGACTTCACTTCTTCCCCGGAGTCCTTGTGCTTTCTAGTCCTACAGGCTCCCATGGATCCTGGCCGTGCCCGGGTCGTGGATCGTGGATGCGCCTACTGCTATGGCCCTGCCTGATCGTGGATGCGCCTACTGCCATGACCCTGCCTGATCGTGGATGCGCTTACTGCCATGGCCCTGCCTGACACCCACCACTACTGTTGCTAATATTAGTCATATCTCTGTTACATACGTTCCACTACTATTATTGTAATGCATTACTACATACTATCCTTACCGTTAACCACTGCTACTGTTATCACTAGTAATCACATTTCCATGTGCATTTCATTATTATTGCTGTAATACCTCTTTATGTACTTTCCTGTCAACCATCCATTATAATTGTATACATTGTGATCTCGTTGATCTGCTCTGTACATGCGACATCTATTGCACGTCTGTCCGTCCTGGGAGAGGGATCCCTCCTCTGTGGCTCTTCCTGAGGTTTCTTCCGCATTTTTTTTTCCCTGTTAAAAGGGCCTTTTTTTGGGGGGCAAGTTTTTCCTCACTCGAATCGAGGGTCGAAGGACAGAGGGTGTTGTCTCTGTACAGATTGTAAAGCCCTCTGAGGCAAACTGTGATTTGTGAATTTGGGCTATACAAATAAAATTGGATTTGATTTGATTTATAACAATTTACTGTGGATCCAAATAAAAATCTGGTTCTAGCTGATCTAAACATGTTTTTTTTGATAATGGATTGTGCTTGATTTAATTAAAGGGAATTGTTAGGACTTGGCGGAGGTAAGCGCTCTACTGAGTGCCATTCTAGTTACTTACTTGTTCCTTAATATTCTATTAACCTACTTATAGCTAACAAACACAGAAGCCAGCAAACCCAAAGTCAAATTGGCAATAATGTTAACCTGATAATGTTACTTTACTGTTGGCTTAACTCACTTCTAAATGTCGACGTACTGCCCGCAAGTTTTGGTGGTTTGTCACAGATGATTTTTTTGCCCCCTCGTTTAATTTTCAGTGGGATTGTAGATGAAGTTAGTTCATAAATCACTTTCTTTCTTTAAAGCACTGGAAAGTTAAGCTAGCATAACTTGCAGAGACACAACATTACTAAATTAAAAAATCCTGTTTACAAGTCAAGCAGCTATTTTTTTTACCAGGTTTATATGTTAGTTCAGAAGAAGCCTAGATTGAACATAATTTTTACTACCAACATTTGAAGGGCTTCATCAGATAAGTTAGGACTTCAACTTATCCCTCAGTGGGCATAAAATCCTCCGTAAAATAGCATTTGCTGTGGCACACTGTTTTGAAAGGTGTCAGCTCTTGAGGACAGAGTCAGGTGTAGATCCAGACCCTCTGGAGGAATTAACAGCAGTAGTCACATCAGATTCTGCTCTGATCCAGAGCTGTTTACCAACGGGAGGAGAGCTCAGGGATTTCTTTTTTTTTAATTTTAGGATTAAAAAGTGGATTTATCTTCACTCCTGTTTATCAACTTGACTGCAGCAGTGATCAGTGATGTGACCTCCATTGTCAGGTGCTTATGTTCTGTAATGTTGACTGCTGACTGGAGCTGGAGGGGAAATGTACTTTACTTTATGAACGTAACGTTACAGAGAGGAGAGGGGAAAAAGAAGAGAGACAACCAGTGTCTCTGATGAGTGCTGAGTTCAGTCCGAGCTACCTGGATTCAAACACATGGATGAACACATCCTTGGTGCCAGCTGTTGTTCACTAGCTTACAGCTCGTTCACAGTAAAGAATTATTGCGGATATCATGTGGTCTGTTTTCCACATAATGATTTACACACATTTTATCATCATTTTAAATGTAAACTTTCTTTTAGATTTTATGTTGTTTTTAACATTTAATAAAAGGTCTGTCCTCTATAGCACCATAACAACAGAGTTATTGCAGCAAACTGCAGCACAAGGGCTAACTGCAGGGACATGCACATGATTATAGAGGGGCAGGGGCTCAAAGTCAGAAAAGGGCAATATGTGTGACCTGGTGGTTGTTATCAAGCTGCTCTGCTCCTCAAGCTAGCATGTAGCTAGCTAGCGCAAAATGGACAGGTTTTTGACAACAAATAGACCGAAGGAGCAGACCAACAGCCCTGCTGTGGAGGACTCTGCTGCAAAAAAACCTAAAAACTCATGGCCAACTAAAATCTGAAAATATGAGGCAGCATACATTAAAGCTATGGTCTACGATCTGAGAAAGGTTTGAAAAAAGCATCCCCCCCACACACACCCCTCCCCTCTGTGCTCCTTAATCCCTCCCCTCTGAGCAGGTATCACTCTCCCCTCGGAGCCTCCCGCGACACACCCCCTCCCGCAACAAGTAACAAGAGCAACAAGCCGGCCGGCAGAAACCAAATACAGCCCAGCTTTGAATGCGGAGTAACGGTGTCGGATTCACAGGTAAAGTTATTACAATGCACGTTGAAACTCTCGTAAATCTTGTAAGTCATTGCAATGTCCAAAGCTAAGCTCCACAGCCAAGCTAGCGTAACGTCATTAGCATGTTACAGCTACGTTACGTTACAGCTACGTAATAAGTTACTATTTATCAACAGCTAAGTTAGCCACTTCTAAAAGTTATTGAAGGCCAAGAGACTAACAGATGCTGCCGTCAGCTTTCATCACAACGATCGCTTCCACGTTGTAGCTGAAAAATAAACCCTCATGAGTCTCGGACCAGCTGTGTCCCAGCTGTTGTCTGAGTAGCACCAGACCGCAACACAACCATGCCCGTAAACCGTAATCTCTTGTTTATGACAGATAAGACACACAATACACACATCGTAACGCGTACATGATAATCCATCATATTGATTTAGCAAAGGCTTCGTTGAAAACAAACGGACAAGACCGTGAGGAGGGTTAGCAAAACAGTTGAACTAACGGCAGCTTTCACAGTCATAAGCCAGCATCGGCATGAAAGTTATCTGTGTCACAACATCCACAATAAAGACGAAAGATTACCTGCTCAACAGAAACTCCGCTGTATCAGCATCGGGTCCATATCTTCACGGACCTTTCGCCACCGTTCAAATGATGACCTGATGTTTATTCAGATTTAAGCATTCTTTATTTCACATCTCCGCTTTGTGTCTTTGCAGTGACAGTTTGTAAAGCACTTGAAAGAAGAACCACTGGGAAAGACATTTTTCAAGTTTTGGACGATTACATCGATTCTAACAGATTGGACTGGACCCGTTGTGTGGGGGTATGTTCGGACGGAGCCACAGCAATTACCGGGAAGATCAGTGGAGTGACCGCTCTCATCAAGCAGAAAGCCCCGCATGTAGTGGCCACACACTGCATGCTCCATCGTGAGGCACTTGTTGCAAAAAGGATGGCTAACGAGTGGAATCAGGTACTACAGGAGGTCATACAACTAGTGAATTTTATTAAAGCCCGCCCCATGAAACACAGACTGTTTACCCTTCTATGTAATGAGATGGGCGCCCGTTTTGAGGGGCTGCTGCTTCACTCAAATGTGCGCTGGCTGTCACGGGGCGCAGTTTTAAACCGTGTCTATGAGCTGCGGAGGGAGGTTGCAGAGTTCTTCTCATCTGAAAAGCATCAGCTGGCAGATCGGTTCACCGATGCAACCTGGATCCGCAAACTTGCATATATGTCAGACATTTTCCAGCATCTAAATGTACTGAATCAAAGCATGCAAGGGCGTGACACTAGCGTGACACTCCCTCCCACTAGTATAATCTCTGTCTGTCACTCCCAGACACAGACACACACACAGACACACACACACAAGAGAGGTTTGATTTCTTTTGTTCCGTTCTTATCTGTCAACAGTTTGTTGAAAAGTTTATTATTCAGTGGGAATATACGGTGCTGAAAAGATGTTTGTTAATAATGTTCTTATGCTAAACAAATGTAATAATTATTGAATAGTGAATAAAAGTAAGAAAATACCTTCTAAAAGTTGATGTTTCTTTACATATTTTGTAGCATTGTCTGTGGGTTTGGGGGTCCCCGGCCAGAAGCTAATGCTGTCTGGGGGGCCTTGGCATAGAAAAGTTTGGGAACCCCTGAGCTAGACAATAGGCTAGACCAATTTCCCGACTTCCCGAAACTGAGTCATGACTTCCGAACTGGTGGGCTTAGACTAATATGATATTTTTTCCAAGGTTGCACACTAACACAGCTTGCATAACAAAAAGAAAATCATGGGAGGGCAAGTGCAAACTATAAATACAGGCTAAACATCTAAAAATGTGACAAAACCAAGAAGTTAATTCTCTCTCTCTCTCTTTTGTCAAATCTGTGCAGCTGAAACATAAACTAGGACTACATTAAACATGCCAACTCCAAAGCCAAAGAATAAACACATACACAAACACATGATGTGTGTGTGTGAGAATCCTACCCTGATCTGGTGTTGTCTGGCCTCCTCCATGGTGCTCAGAGCACAGCAATGAGCCTCCTGTAGTCGATGCTCTCTCCTCTGATGTTCTCTCTGCATCTCTGCAAACACACACACACACATTACTATTTTACTTTCAGAATTTCATGTGTCTTTTTATGTGTGATTTTTATTTGGCATTGTAGAAAACCATTCAATATCCTGAGTCTTGTAAAAACATACAATAACAAAACACAGGGGGAGCATTTGTGTTTCAGCTCATCTTGAATTTCCCATGAAACATCTGCTAGACAGCTAGAATGCTGTTTGCTCTCAGAGCAGCAGGAGGATGGCAGAAAATACTTCACCCAAATCAGTAAATAAAGTTGTTAAGGTTGCTTTTTTCTTGCAAGTTACAAAGTTTTTTAGTGTGCGTGTGTGTACAGTAATCCGTGAGGCCCTAGCTCCAGAAATTCTCTGGTTGCTTCCTTCTTTTTATACATCAACATTTCTTTTTATCGTTTTCCAGGAAACTACAAACATTAAAATACCATTAAAATACCTACAAAATGATTTTTGTGCCACTGTGGGACCTGATATCGCGGTAATAACCATGATAGCTAGAACTAGAAAAATTGCATTTCCTGCGCAAATACAGTGTGAATGCTGACGGCTGAAGTGATTTCGAAAAAACTGCTGAATATACTGGAAAATATTTGCCTGAAATGCATAAAACTTTAAGAATGAATGGTCAAGATTTTGCAGAAAAAGCTGAATTTTTCAAAAGCTGAAACGGCTGAAAAGCTGAAAAGTAATAGGCTGAATGGGCTAAAAAGCTTAACATTTTGATAGATGAACAGTTTCTCTAGCTGAACATATGCTGAAGCAGTGGCAGAACCAAAGTTGAAAATGTCCCCATAACAATGAATGGGAAAACACCTCCCAAACTCCTGCGAGTCTAGAGCAAAGTGTAATGGTTATGGCCAAAATATTTATATACTGAGCAACAGGAGACATTGCTGAACCATGTGATGTCTTTTTTATTTCTGTAGAGTGAAAAATAAGGGAGCTAGAGCGAGAGACAAAACAGGTACCGTCTGCTCTCCTCCAGAAATGTAGGCTCAAAATTAACATTGCGGCTTATGCGGGAGTTGCTGGAGTGCTTGTCACTCTAGGGCTTGGGGTCCTACATCTGAAATAAGACCATCAGCTGAAAGCAAACAAGATTTCCTTTCTATGTATATATTGTGTATGTGAAGTAAAAGATGTCGGATCTAAATCAAGCTAAAGAGAATTTTTTCTCAAGTTTTCCAGCTGATCTCCACTCTAGCGATGATGTCACGCACTCTAGCTCACGCAACACACACCATTATAAAACCAGAAGACGAGCTAAAAATCATTAAAACTAAAACTGCGATGATTTCAAAACCGTTAAAGATTTTAAAAAGCTGAATACATGCCAAATAGTCTTGTTACAAGTCTTGTAACAGTTTAACAGTTGGAATGGTGTCTGTAGCTGAAAGTACGAGGGACGAGAAGAGGTTGAAAGACAGGTGGTTTTGAAGAGGATTTGAAGATTTTCCTATTCACTTTCATTGTAATTTTTTTTTTTTAAAAAGCTGAATTTGAGAAAAAGCTGTAATGTCAGAAAACTGAAAAGTACAAGGCTGAAAGAGCTTAAAAAGCTGATAGTTGAACGTTTTTTCTAGCTGAATGTATGCTGAAGTAGTAGCAGAACGAAATTTGAAAAATTCCCCATAAGGATATATGGGAAATTTTTTGCAGAAAAAGCTGAATATTTCCAAAAGTATAAAAGATAGAAAAGCCAAAAATACAAGCAGTAATGTCCTTAAAGAGCTGAACACTACTACTGCTACTACTGTGGGTTGGTTGGTTTCTGTAGCTCAAAATTTGTAGGAGTAGAAAAGAGCTGAAAAACGTACGGAATAATAATAATAATAGAAAAAGGTTAGCAAGTAAGCAAGTAAGCCTAACTCAATCTCGCCTAGGGCAGCCAAAGGGCTAGAGCCAGCCCTGCATTCACACACTGATGTGCAGAGGATGCCATTCAAGGTGCCGACTTGCTCATCAGGAGCAATTTGGGGTTATCTTGTAGATACCACCATATCTTGCTCAAGGATACTTCGACATGCAACCGGGGGAGCTGGGGATTCAAACCAGCAACCTTCCAATTACTGGATGACCAGCTCTATCTCCTGAGCTGCAGATGCCCCAATGTTTTACCAAATTTGAAGTAACTTCCTGAAGGCGTTCTTGAGATATCCTGTTCACACGAATGAGATGTAGGTAAGACCGGACAGACAAACCGAGAACATAATGTCTCCGGACATGGCTGTCATTGGGCAGAGGCATAAAAGCACTAAAACATCATTTTTGTCTTCATGGTAACAAATAAAAATTGGTCTTCTTCCAGCATGGTATTAGCGTCCATTACGCAGTGGTGGACAGTAACGAAGTAAATTTACTTGAGTACTGTACTTAAGTACAGTTTTTGAGTATCTGTACTTTACTTAAGTATTATTTTTTGGGGATACTTTTACTTTCACTCCACTACATTTGAAGGACAAATATTGTACTTTTTACTCCACTACATTTCTATTGATGCTCTCGTTACTCGCTACTTTTGAGCTTCCGTCAGCTGATGATTTTTTTTTTTTTTTTGTGTGCAAAATTCAGAGAAAATAAACTGTTTCTGCTGATTCGCGTATGGTTTGTCTTAGTCGTATTGCCGTACCTGTACTACGTCATGCCATACGAAGAAATGGAGGAAGAAACTGGAGAAACACGGGGGAAACTCCCACCGAGCACCCGTGGCCTTATCTCAAACCCATGTTTGATTCGTTTCAGTTTAAATGTTTGTTGTGCTTATCGCGAACAAATTATATCACGGCCGACAAAAACTCGTCTTCCAACCTGAAAAAGCACGTCGCGGTATGTAAAGTTGTTACCAACGTTAGCTAGCTTAATGTTGGTTAAATTGCAGATGAACATTTTAAACGTAATTGTATGTGTTTGTAGTATCATAGTTGCCATTTTTAACGGTTTAAAAATATGGCAACTGTTGCAGTGCAGTTGAATGATTGAGTTGACTTTCTGTTCATGTTTTTTATACAATTCATATCAGAGTCCAAGGTAGGGGTTAGGTGTGTGTGTGTGTGTGAGAGAGAGAGAGAGATAGAGTGGGTGTGTGTGAGAGAGAGAGAGTGGGTGTGTGTGTGTGTGTGTGTGTGTGAGAGAGAGAAAGAGAGTGAGTGTGTGTGAGAGAGAGAGAGAGTGGGTGTGTGTGTATGTGTGTGAGAGAGAGAGAGTGGGTGTGTGTGTGAGAGAGAGAGAGAGAGAGTGTGTGGGTGTGAGAGAGAGAGAGAGAGAGTAGCATAGAGTGAGTATAGTATATATTTCATTTGTTGGTGAATGCAGCTGAGTGTGTTCTGAGGCTTCTTGCCTTTATTTGTTTATTTTTGAGCTATAAACTGTCTGTAGCAGAATCGCATCAGTGTATTGTATAATGACATTAAGCTACTTTCCTTTCCTGTATTTCCTGAGATATTTTTTAAATACTTTTACTTAAGTAATTTTTTAAGCAAATACTTTAGTACTTTTACTTAAGTAATATTTTGACTAAGCTACTTTTACTTGTATTGGAGTAATATTTGACAAGGAGTATCTGTACTTTTACTCAAGTAGTGAAGTTGTGTACTCTGTCCACCTCTGCCATTACGTGACCTCATTCTGTGTGTAGTTTTTCCAAATGGCCACTTCGGAACTTGTGATGAGCTTTTTTAAAACATTTTTAAAACATTTTTTGACCTAACGATTAATTGTCAAAATAATGAACAGATGAATCAACAATGAAAATATTTAGCCCTTAATACTACAGCTGCAGGAGACTGATCAGTGAACAGTCACTATATGTTATTTAACATATAATAAATAATAAATATGATATGATCAGACATTTTTTTGAAACTGCAGCTGTGGACACTCAGTGTCAGTGTCAGCCTGTAGCTACTGTTGAAGGACCGGAGCATAGGCCAGCTTACCTTTGAGCTGTTGGCTCAGTAGCTCCCTCTCCTGGTTGAACTGAGACTGCAGCTGCTGCAGAGCTGACTGGGACTGAGACAGCTGCAGCTCCAGGGACTGCTTCAAAAGAGAGATCTGTCCAGAGAGAGGAAGTAAGTCCAAAGAGAGGCACATATAATTACTGGTGTTCCTACTAAAGGACGCAGCAGTCAGAATAAGCACCAGGACATGCAGATTGGACAGGTCTTAACAACAGTTATCACATACAGTGACAATACAGTGGCTTTGTTTCTGAGCAGCAACAACACATTCAGTGTCTTTCTTTAGAGAAAGTGGTTGTTGGAAACACGTATCTTCAGGAATGTGTAATGAGGTCAACATTAAAGACATCATTGCTCTGTCTCTGCATTTCCTCCTGCGTCTCATATTCTTTAATCCTTGTATGCAAACAGTTTGTTCTACAGACGTTTTGACTTTAGTTGAGATGTTTTGACAAACACTCACTGGTGTTATCGACACATTGGAAAGAAGCTAACAGTGAGCTCTCGCCGCCCGCTGTCTCAATGAGCCGACAGCTTGTCAGACTGTCAGCCCACAGAGCCAAATAGCATGAAGCCAAGCAGCCTAAGTCTCATCACAGCACACAAAACGGTTTTGTTTTGAGGAAATATGTGAACTATCAGAGGCCTAAGTGAACTCTCTCAGCCTGATGGCTCTGGTCCTCCACACACCACTCTTCTTTTGACTCAGCCAGTTAAATCCCCAGCAGGATTTAGCACTGTAGGCATACTACCATTAGTGAGGGCAAGGTAAGATGGATTAAAAATGAGAGGATGAGGAGCAGGGCTGGATGAAGTTTGCTCTGGATCTGGATTTAAACAGACAGACAGAGGACCTGTAGAGGATTTCCTCCCCTCCTCCGTCCACTATCTGTCTGTTACAGCCAATCATTTTACATTTACTGAAATAGCTGGACAAGATTAAGGTGGAAACACCTGTCGAGCACATGTCCAGCCCTTCATGTCCTCATCACACTGGCACACACAAACAGCAGCCTGGGGCCAGGAGCTTCTCATTAAAATATCTTCATGATGGCACATCCACACTCACTCTTTTATTTTCACAAAATGATTTCTCTGCCAGTTAAACAGCACATGAGGTCACCCTGCTGTGTCCAGCAAGTGTGTGAGGCTGCTGCTTGTTTTAACCCACTCACTCACTCACCAGAGTCCCGTTTTTACATCGCGCAAGTTTGATTTTTGGCTTGTTCATCTACAAAGTTGAAAAAGTTTGATTAAAATGGGTGTGCACACACTTCTTGTACTTGCTACCTCCATGCTTACCCTTAAATCATAGATGAAGAAAGACTAATCCTATAGAGGAATGTCAAAAGTCAACCTTACTGACGGAAAAGGTTAGGATGGACTCTGTTTTGGTGTTTTGATACAGAAGTACCTGCTGCCGTACTACCAGACTACAGAGCAGCTTCATTCCTCAGGCTGTGAGCCTCCTGAACTTATCCTCCACACTCAATTTTCCAAAATAGATGTAGCAAAAAGGACTGACATTGTTTCATTTTATAAACCCTTGTGATTTAAAAAATGATAATACATTAACCTTGTAACCTTATGTATATGTTGTATTGTGTATTTATTTATTTATTTGTTTATTTAACATGGACAGTGCACGGCTCTCAGCTGTACCAGAATTAGCTACTAGCTAAATTTCATCTGTAGTCCCTGGGCAGGAACAAATAACATGAATCTAACACAGACAAGCACATACAAATATAAAAACTCATCACACAAGCAGCCTTTCAAACAACAACAATAACACAGTTTCAAACTCTTAAAACACAACACAACACAACACAACAACAAGAATAAGACACAACAAGACAATGTTAAGATACAACACTAAAAAGATTACAAGATAGTGAGCAAATGTTTGAATTTATGCTTGGTGGGTAAATGATTGAGTAGATTTAAGCCATGATTTTATCTTAGATTTAAAACCAGTAAATGTACTAATGTCTCTGATCTCGTTTGGTACTGAGTTCCAATAATTAGTGGCTCTGACAGAAAAGGCTGATCTGCCAAACTCAGTACATCTGTGCTGTACTGCACAGTGACCTCTGCTGGTCGTCCTAGTTGTTCTCTTGTTGTCTGGGCGCAGTGATATGAACTCCTTTAATGGAGGAGCAGCCAGATTCTGAATTACCCTATACACTAAACTAACATCTGCAAAACACACAAAATTTTCAAAAGTCAAGAGTTTGTGCTTTTGAATGATGTTGCAGTGATGATGACTTGATGGCTTTTTGTCTAATACCTTGAGAGTTTGTTTAGAGAGCGTTTGTAGTGGAGCAGGTGTTGTTTTTCCAGTTTGTGACCAACTTGTGATGCAGTATGCAATATATTAAAAAATCATTGAGTGCATATATAATTTGGCGGCATCTAAGGGTAGCTGATTTCGAATGTGTCTGAAGTTTCTTAGGTTGAATTTGACAGTGTTGCACACCTGCTTTATGTGTTTCTTAAAAGACAACTGTGAATCAACAGTAACTCCCAGATATTTAAAATGTGACACAGTCTGGATCTTTTCCCAATTTACAAAGATATCTGGCTGATTTCCATTTTTTCTTATATAAAAGTACATGCATGCAGTTTTACTGATGTTTAGTGTCAGGCAAGACTCTGAAAGCCAGGTGGCAATTTTGGCAATCGCTGCTGTTATTTTGGCTGCTATTTCACATCCGTCTCTTCCATGTGCCAGGATAACCGTGTCATCCGCGTACATTTGAGTTTCAACTTTAGGACATACAAGTGGTAGGTCGTTAACATATTAACTAAATAATAAAGGGCCTAAGACTGAGCCTTGCGGGACACCAACAGAGCAGTTAATGAATGATGACAGTTTATTCCGAACTCTATTGCATTGTCTTCTCATAGTAAGATAGGATTCCATCCATTTCATTACATCATCAGAAAAATTAAAATTTGACAACTTTGAAAGAAGAACATTATGATTTACTGTATCAAAAGCTTTTTTCAGATCCAAAAAAACAGCTCCTACAGCACTCCCACTGTCTAGTTTTGATTTGATTTTTTCAAGAAAATAGCAGGTAGCCATTTCGGTCGAATGGTTTTTTCTGAAGCCGAATTGCATAGGATGAAGGAGGGCTCGTCCAGAATTTAGAGAGTCAGTTAGTTGTTCAGTTACCACTTTCTCTGCAATCTTTGATGCCACAGGCAAAATACTGATGGGCCTATAGTTGGCTACATCAGTTGGTTCACCTACCTTGAATGGGGAACTACGACTGCAACCTTCCATGCAGCTGGAAAAATTGACTGTTTTATGGACAAAATAACTAGATGTGTAATGGGGGTGCTGAGGGAGTGAATATTGTTCAGAAATGTTGAATCCCACTTAAATGTATATTTTGCCTTTGAGGACTTTAAAGCGCTTAGGATCTTACAAACTTTATTTTCAGGGACTTCAGTTGTCTTAAAAATCGGCTTATTAAAATCTGCTGCTGCTATGTTTTTCATTCTTGCACCAAATGTGTGGGATAGATTCTGCACTGACACAGTAAAATAAGTATTAAATGCAGAGGCAATTTCACTGAGATCATTAGTTAAATTTCCCAGAATTTTCAGCTCATGTCCCTTTCGCTGATTTTGCTTGTCTTTCTTTGTTAGTTTATTTATGTTCCTCCATATCAATTTACTATTTCCTTTTCTGTCTTTAATAATGTCCATTACGGGTGTGCAGAGCAGCCGATATTTGTATCTGTATTTGTATTTGTTGAGGGGGGAAAAGTATTTGTATTTGTATTTGTATTCGAGTAAAATTCAAATAGGCGTAACATTTTTTTTTTTTTTGAGTTACACTTCTAATTTTCGTTATAGTGTAAGTATTCTTTAATTATCCATTATAATAATTGTGGATATGCAATATTGGTTGATGTTTTTCCATAAATCCAGCAATGAACATGTAACAAGGAATGTCATTGAAAAGAAAATAACATAACAGCCATTACCTCATCCATGGTTAAACCAACAACTAATAAAATATCATTGTGAACCTTATGAACCCCACCACCACCCGTCCTTGTTGGAGGACGTTGAACAGACAGAATAAAAACAAATAATACTTAAAAGAACTATTCTTTCTAATGCACAGAATTCCAAGAACTAAACTTGATCTGTAAATAATATGACATAGTAGCCTATAGCTAACGGTCATTATGCTTCTGGCCTCTACCTGGTCTTTTTACTAAACTTAACCAACTCCTTTCTTCATTGCCTAAAACCCAACCAAAGCACCAAGCAAAGAATTTTTTTTTCTCCGCCGGTCTGCTGTCAGCTGGGTCGCCGGCTGCAGCAGCCTCGCGCCCGTGAAGTGGGCTCAAGCCGCGTTCATCCGCGCTCGAGCGGAGCAGGGGAGAGAAACAATGTGTATTTCTTTTACTCTGTGGAAGATCTCCCAACGGAGTGAGGGACAAAGCAAGTGGGACAGATCTGCCCAGTCCCTGAGCAGCGCGCCTTTCACAGACAAGCCACAACGCAGAGTGTAAACAACGTCACCTGGTTCAGCAGCACCATGGACAGCTGCGGGGGCGGGGGGGTCGGAACAGCGGTGTTTCGACCCCCCGCCCCCGACTCCTGAACGTCACTCACTCACTCATCCGGGCATGTACTGCGGTCTCATGAGGAAACGTAGCTTTTTGATATAATGTTTTTCTTGTTCCCGAATACAAATATTTTTTAAAGGGGACATATTATGCAAAACTGACTTTTTCCTTGCTTTAGTATGTATATTTGCGTATCCGGAGTGCCTCCCCACCCCTTAAGCATGAGTTTTGACAACTAAGTCAATATTTTGTACCTGGCAGAGTCAGGAATTGAGTCTCTAAATGAGCTGTTTGGATTTCACCCGGATTGTTACGTAACAATCCGGTCTTTTGCATACTCCCAGCCCTCACGCTGGGTATCTCCTCCCACATTACGCCAGCTACCTGAGCGAGGATCCGCCATTTTCTCGTCCTCGCTAACTTGTACATGACAGCCTGACCACTGCCATGTACAACCCGAAAGCCAAGCACTGCTGCTCTGTCGTGGGATGCACGGATCCTCATGTTTCACTACATCGCCACCCTACCAAAGAGGATATCAGAGTGAAGTGGCTACTTTTTATTTATCAGGGTCACAGCTTCAGTGAGCAGAGGCGTTATGGTCTGCGCCAGACTGTTTCAGCAACCAGGGTCAGTATAATGCTGGACTGGTAATGAGATTGTCCCTTAAAAGATGGATCCATACCCACTGTCAATGATGGAACTGTAAGTATTTAAAACACAGTATAGTTTGTGTTACTTTGACCGTTTAGTACATGAGCTAACGCTAACCGTGGATGTAAATATGAGGCTGAACTAACATTACATGTGAAGTTATCAACGTTGGGCTTACTGGCCGTAGGATTCACGATAATGTTAATGATACCAAATGTTAATTTGTCATATCAGCACTCTTTTAAAACTTGACGGTGAATTGAGAAAATGAATTAGGATATTGAGATTTTATCGCTTCTAACCGGCCGGTGAACCACTGCTCGGCCGTGAACATGGGGAGGAGACGGGGTGAAATGTCTCAGTTGTTCGCAGACAGTGAGCTGCTGCTCCGTGGTGAACAAACAGAGGAGACGGGGTGACATCGTCTCAGTTGTGTGTGTCAGTTGTTCGCGGACGTTTAGCTGCTGTTCCGCGGTGAACACGCAGAGGAAACGGTATGAACTGGTCTCTGTTATTCACGGCCAGTGAGCTACGTTAATTCATTAGCATGTTGTGCTAAAGGACAGTGTGTAAGCAAACTTCTAGAAGCGTGTCTTGTCTGAATGCACTGCTGATTGTGTGACAGCCCGAGGAGCTGCTGTAGTTTGGCAGATGTCATGGCTCTGGGAGACTGTCCTCTGACCGTTTTTCTGTGTGTTGGTATACATGTAATACGTGTGTAGCGTTAGCCGTAGCGTTAGCTGTAGGCTACAGCTAACGGTATAGCTAGTGCTACAGCCTGTAGCGTTAGCTGCTGGCATGAGAGACCAGACCTCAGGATACCAAAATGTTATCTGCAGTAAAGCAATCACTACTTTGTTTTGGAGCCGGAGACAGGGGCTACCTGCTACATGTCTGCTGTGCTACTATCAGTTATATGCAGGCACGGACACAGAAAAGCTGCGTTGCGCTGTGTATTGCTCGTTGTTGTTTTTTTTTGTTTTTTTTTCTGAACTTTATTGAAAGTTGCTGTGTATCGCTTGTTGCCATGGTCACGCGATGCCGTCCTCATGTCTTCCGGCCGGCAGGAAGATGTGGGCGGCGCACGCAGTAGCTCATTAGCATAAAAGGGAAAGTCACTGAAACCGGCCGCTTAGAGCAGGCCTGTGAAACTGGTGTGTAAACAACCCTGCTGTGCTCAATCCTTCGTTTTTTTCGACCAAAGCTTACTATCATTCCAATTAGACATCAAGGACCCATGTCAACAAGCAGAAATGAGCATAACATGTCACCTTTAAAGTATTTGTTCGAAATAAGTATTCGTAAAAAACACGTTATTTGTGCCTTTCCGAATGCGTATTCGGGTGTGGCTCCACCCCTAATGTCCATAAAAAATTCTGCCTTTGCTTTCCTTAGTTCATTCACTACTTTATTACGAAGACTTGTAAAAATGTGTCTGTCAATAATTGATTTAGACTTAGGTGCTACTTTCAGAGCAAAATCATGTTTTTTCATGAAGTCCCACAGGTGGTCATTAAACCAGGATAGGTTACTCTTACGCCGTCCATTTTTAAATGTTTTTATGTATTTTTCTTTAATTCTGTTTATTGTACCTATAAAAGACTCACAGGAGGCATCTATATCATCTCTGAGTAAAACATCTCTTCAATCAGTTTGACTTAGCTCTTCCTTGAATGCATTCATGTCTTGTTTCCTTATTCCATAGGAGTGTTTAATTATCTCTTGTTGGTAAATAAACCTGTTTTTTGTTAATTTCCTTGCAATAAGAGTCATATTGTGATCCGACAAACCAGTGAGAAGATTATAAGATTTAATCATTCTCTCAGGCTTGTTACTAAAGATGAGATCAATTTGTGTTTTTGAGACATTTGTTATTCTTGTGGGTCCATCTATTAATTAAGTCAGTTCAAATTGATTTGTAAGTGCTTTTAGCTTCTTTCTAGTTGCTTTTTAAGTCCAATTAAAATTAAAATCGCCAAGAACTATACATTCTTTCTTTGTGTCCAATTTTTTAAGCAGGTTCTTGAAATGAAAACCTTGTAGCCAGGCATTGTGAACGGGGCTACAGGTGATGATTTAGTTAGCCATGTTTCAGACTGACAGAGGAAGTCCAAGTTTGAGTTGGTAAACAGTTTTTCGAGTTGTTCAGTTTTTGCCTTTACGCTACGAATGTTCAGATGGCCTCCAAGGAGACCTTTTGGTTTTGTGCGTGGGTCCCAAATGATTTTGGAGTGCAGAGCAGTTTGGAAGAGACCGATGTTGAAGTGTTTTGTGACTGCCGGGTTTCCGCATGAATGTCTCTGTTGGCCCGTGTTACCTGGTTTAGCGAGCGTCCCCGCTGGAGGCTGTAGATCTTGCACAGAGACAGGTCCTGGGTTCAGTTGCACGTCGCCAGCAAGGAGAAGGGTAGTCAACAGGTAAGCGAGCAGCTTTCTGTATAAACGTGAAGCTTTATCACTTGTAGTGTTGGTTTGCTCGCATGGTGCTGTTGCTCGTCCATCTCGTAATATTGCCGTGTAGAGGGTTAATCGGCTCCATTCATTGTGTATGGCAGGTTGCATTGGTGGTAGTGCAGCGTCTCATGAGATCATCAGCTGATTGATCCCACAGCCGCGGACAGAGAAAATCAGCAGCACTACAATGTAGATCAGAAAAGCCGATCACTGTATAAAGTCCTCAGTCCTGGGTCCATGCTTGGCTTTTGTAGTGTGGATGAGATCATGGCATTTCTCAGCCGGTTTAGACAGTGCAGATGAGAACAGAGATGAAAGTTTGGTGAGCTGCCGGCTTCGCCATTACCGAAGCCGGCAGGCCTCCATGTGTTCATATGTTTCCAACAATGTTTAAACTAGGGATGTCACCATTTCAATTCTAAATCATACAAGGACGTCACTGTGTGTTGAAATGTGGTGAAGACATGAGGGCCCAGATGAAAAAAACATCTTTTAAAACATTATTCAACATATGATGTGATTTTCCACAATGAGGAGATCATATGAGGTCAGAGAAGATGTTTACGGTGGAAAAAAGCTGCATAAAAAATCATTTCATCTCATGAGTCGATGTGTGAGTCTCTCCCTGCAGTGTATTGGAGGAGTATCTGAGTCTCCAGTGGTGCTGCTGTTTCAGTCAAGCTGTAAGTGGGTCAACACAGTGCAGATGACTACAGTTCCACCTGTGTCCATTTGTCTTCATTAGCCTGAAGCAGCTGAATGGCTGCTGTCTGTCTATTCCTTAGATGTGTGTCTTTGTTTGACGGGCTGTGTTCTAACACACACACATGCATGAATATATGTATTGTGTACATGAGTGCTGATAGTTTTCTGTCAGTCAATCCATGGATTCTTTAACTAATTGTTTCAGCTGTATTCTTGCTCAATGCTAAAGTGTTCAAAGATCTTCCTGTTGTAGGAATTATCAAAGTTTATTATATGCACAACTTTAAATAGAAAGCCAAAAAATTAATATTTATATAATACTTTTAACACCTTGGTGCATTCTTTTAGTAAGGACTGTCCTTGGAATTCAGATGAATGAACTTTAAAATCATGTGTTTTTTCCGGCTGATGTCTCCTGTTCTTGGTGCCTTTAAAGGAATAGTTGGACCTTTTGGAAAACATTCTTAGTTGTTTTCTTGCCACAGCACAAAACCCAATGATGTCTGTCTATTCAATGTGAAGCTGGAGCCAACAGCTGGTTAGCTTAGCTTAGCACAAAGACTGGAAACAGGCGGAAACAACTAACTGGGCCTACCATCACCACTAAAGCTCACTGATTAATCAACATGTTGCATCTTGTTTGTTTCATCTGTACAAAAGCCAAAGCATAAAGATGTGTACTATATGTCTAAAATATATCACTTTAAGTTCAGACGCAGTATTTTACTCTGAAATGACCTTCCAGGTGTAGAACAAACACACTGCGTATACACACACACACGCACACACACACACACACACACACACACACACAGACGTCACACACACATAGACATACATATAGAGTGTAAGCTCCTTAGAGGTTTGCTATGACATTGTTTGATGTTTATTATCAGACACTTTAAAGTGCAGCATTTTGTACTGACTCACATTTACACAGTCATCAACACTGACATTCAGATAACACTCACTGAACAAGCCTTTATGACATTATTCAATTATTAGAGCAAGATAAAGGGCCCGACTCTGCCTTACTCTCTACTCAGTTCATCGATTGTTTGATCGATATTGATATTTTTTTTTTTTATTACATATGGTCAAAGGAGTACATCCCAGCACATCTAGAGAAACTCGAGACTATACAGTTTACAATTAAGAGAAAACTCCCCCCTACGCTTTCTCGCTTCTTAAAGGAAAATCATGGCAAATCATACAGACGCACAACATGTACCTTTAGCATAAATAAAGCCTTCCTATCACAAAGTCTTATGCAAAGGGAAGTGACTAAAGGGGAGTGACAGCATCCTGGGTAGGTAACTAGTTAACTATTAGGTGCTGCTATTAGGTTAGGTTAGCTTCCTAACATGAAGAATCATGATGAGCCTATCATCAATGTGTGTAAATGTATCTTTGTTGATATGTTGCATTTATGTTAATGTGAATGTGAATGTGAATTTTCAGACAAACACAAATTGAAAAATAAAACCATCCAAAATATTACCAAACTAGAATGGCACTCCTGAATATCTCCACCAAGGTCCAACAGGCCCATCTGTACTCACTCATAGATACCAGCCACCTAAATATGCCTGATTTTTTTCATCAACATCAATGTATCAATGCCTGAAAAATTAATGAAAATGTCAAAAAAACAGCAATGTTAAAGAAGGGGAGAAATAATTCCTGGATCTAACCCTGTATCCAGATCCACACCAAAAGTTAATAGGGTCTATTCTGGGCCGAGACCCATCCTCAATCCAACTTTGGTGAAAATCTGTTCAGTAGTTTTTGTGCAATCCTGCTGATTGACAAACCAACCAACAAACAATCTAACAAAAGGACACGGGTAAAGAACATAACCCCCCTACGGCTGTACCCACACGGAAAGAACCTATATGAGGATATATGCGCATATATGAAACCTATATGCAGCTTATCCGCGCATACTGTATATGCCGCATATATACAACATATATGCCGCATATATACAACATATATGCGCATATATGATAATATATGCCGCATATATATAGCATATATGCGTATATATGCCCTATATAGCTCATATACCCAGTGGCAGGTTCTGTTTGTCATACCTATTATATAGCTCATATCTCACTTTTGCAACTGTCATACATGATGCCTAGCTCATATTTTTATTCTCAAGGTAATAACTGCATATTTGTCCAAAGTCCCTTACAGGAAAAAATAACAATTTCACGCAATAACTTATTAATCGCATGTGAACACGTGAAATTGGCATCACATTTGATCCTAAATACATGTTAACATGTGACAACGGCATGTTGTGTGGAAACCAGTCATTATTAACTATGGCAAGTGAGAGGAGACACAAAGCTATGATGTCAACACAAATATCTAATACTATTTGTCAATTTTTTTTTTATGAAACATTAACAATAACAAGGTCATCAATTCTTTCTCATATGAAGATTGTGGAAGAGAAGGAAATGTATAACAAAATGGTTTGATGATGTTTATTTCGTCAATTAAGCCTTTTTTCCAAGTTTAAGTCACTGCCAGATTCACATTATTATAGCTCATACACATCCACACATACCAAATGTAATGTTTTCTATCTTGTCCTATAGGATAACTACCGTAACTGGACCTTATTTCTAGCTAAATATATGATCATTTACTCACCCAGATAACTTTGGTGTCATTTGAAGTCGTTCGGACGAAATTAGATACGGTGTAGCACCGATATATCCATATAATGCGAGTGACGGGGCAGCGACACACAGCCTCTATATAACACATTATCTGTCACGAAACTAGTTCATTTCACCAATATTTTGTCATGATACGCTCGTGCGATTCCCCTCTGAGTCCGGGCTCGTCTCTTATCAACATCCGGGGTCAAACTAGCAGTAGCAGCTACAGGTAAACAAGCTGGGCTGTCGCGGGTGCACGCGCAGCTCAGAGACCACATCCTCCAGGTCAGAGGTAGTAGGTCAACCTACAGACCCCGGATGTTGACAATAGACGAGCCCGGACTCAGAGGGGAATAGCACTAGCATATCGTAACAAAATATTGGTGAAATGAACTAGTTTCGTGGCAGATAATGCTCATAAAGGCTGCACTTCGGTGCCCCGTCACTCGCATTATATGGATATATCGGCGCTACACCGGATTTAATTTCGTCCAAATGACTTCAAATGACACCAAAGTTATCTGGGTGAGTAAATGATCATATATTTTGCTAGAAATAAGGTCCAAGTTGTAAAAAACGGTAGTTATCCTTTAATGCAGTTTCTAGGTGAATATGGCTCAGAGGTCATTACAGGCTAAATGTAGCAAAATAAAACAAAAATAACTGATCCAGCAACTGATCCCAAAGTCACGATCGGAATAAGTGTTTACATGGACGTGATTTGGAATAACAATCGGCATAAACCACCCCTCTTGATCCAAACAGAATTTCTTTCTGATTGAGCCGAATCCATCAGAATCTTCCAATTGACGTAAGCACTTTGGGTTCCTGATGAAGCGCAATATTATTATTATTATTATTATTGTTATTATTAATATTATTATTATTATTATTGTTCTGCCCTCTGGTAAAAGTTGTGATTTGCCCTTTAATTTATTTAATTAAAAAAGGGAGTTCATAATTCATGTAATGTTAAAAAAATACTATTTACAGCTAAAAAAGTAATAATATTACATTGCTTTGCATTATTTCATGATGAACTCTTATTTTGAAGGCTTTGAAGGCTTGTAGATATAAGAGATACGCTATGCATTATTGGATAGAGACGAGTTGTTGTAAACAAGTGAAGCTCTGATGGACATGATGGAGGCACAAGTACAAGTTTAAGTGTCTAAGATGTATCTTCTGTACAGAGTAAAAGTTCGTTTTTTTTCCATATCTGTTTTGATAGTAGCTAACTGACTTTGCTAGCATTAATGCTAATCTAGAATCGTTTTAGCCTATTGTTTGACTGTGTTAGTATGCCAGTAGCGTTTCAAGCCTTACCACATTAGTATATCAATGACGTTTACATTTCATATTTGCATGACATTAGTGCCTGTTGTCATCTTAATGGCTAACGTTAGCACTCATCGCTACCTGTATTTTAGTCACTCAGTAACAGGTTTTATGCTAATAAGAGATATTTTCTCTCGTTTTGTTTCTATAACAGTTTTACTCAAAGTCTTTCACCTGTCATAAATGGAAACTGTAAATAAAGGAGCATGCGCTCGCTTCCTGGCTCGTGAAAACCGAGTTTGGCTGGCTGTTTATCTACGTTAACATACTGGATGTATATAACATGTAGTGGGAACAGTACAATTATTATTATTATTATTATTATTGTTATCATTATTATTATCATACTGTCTTCTCATTATTTTTGTCTTCTCTGTAGATGCTACACTGAAGAAGTGGTCGGCAGCCACGCAAGGGCAGATCGGCACATCCATTAATGCCAAGCTGACCGAGCTTAGAAGAGCACAGAGAGAAAAATAATTTTTTGGTTTTTCTATTATTTTTTTGATTTTTTTTTTGATGTTCTTGTTTTATTTGATTGTTTTAAATGTGAATAAATTATGTAAAGTTCTACTTTTTGGGTTTTTATTTGTTTGTGTAGGCTATGTAGCTATGGATTTTAATAATTTTAAAATCTTTAACGTATAATTTTTAATAATGTGTACATGCAATTACATGTAAAGAAACTTGTACATCACATATAGGTACATACAGTATATAGGTGAACATATAGGTGCATATGTAGGTACTTAAATAGGTGAACATATAGGTGCATATGTAGGTACATATATAGTAGGCCTGCACGATATGAGGAAAATCTGCAATGTGCGATAACACTGTTCAATATTGCAATGACGATATAACTTGCGATAAATAAACAAATATTGAAGTTTGAATATTATCAACTTTACAGTTAATAATAGTGTTTCGCATTAATATGTAGAGAGCTAACATAGACCCGAAACATTGAATAGCCAATGCCCACTGAATAAAGAATGAAATTATTTTGAACATGCTTTTATCGAACAAACTGCACATGAATACCCAACCAATTAAGCAGAACATTAATTTAAATAAGACATTATAATTATATGAAATTAAAGTTTAATTTCCCCTGCTCCCTTTAAACTATTTTCTTGTAAACTCAACCAAAACATCTCTTACCATGCAGAGTTGAAATAAATAAAAAAAATCCAGGGGGAAACAACTTACATAATTAAATAAATATAAATTAAACATGGCACTTTATATTAACTGTAATGTCTCTCATCACAGTCATCAAGGCCCTTGACTCTGCCTAACAAGGTGAAGAGATCTATAGTATGAACTGAAATAGAGTAGGGCCAGCCCACTAAATCAAGAGAAAATAAAATCAGGAAAAAATATCTACCCTTTAGGTCAAGGGTAATGTAACCTGTACGATAAAGAAGAGCAGGTGTACTTCCGCTCCTCATGAGAAAGGATACCACTAACAGAGCAAAGCCTTCCCTTTTAATGTGCTTTTATTTTGTAAACTGTCGGTAGAAGAACCTCGGTGTGTTCGTTTGCACGGATGCCTGTAACATTAGTGCCTTAGAGACCTGGCATGGCATGGTCAGTGTTATGAATAAAAGTGCTGTGCGGAAAACCCCCAATGTTGCCTGCCGTCTCTTGAGTAACCCGGAGCTATCACCTTCCCCTTCACCAGCCCACTTTACAACGGTTACACCCCGCCTTTCCGAAACCCCGCTGTTCCGAAAATAGACTTCCATTCATCGTAATGGCGTGGTTTCTCATTTTTTCTAAAGACCCCACTATTCCGAAAAGGCTATTGTGGTACCCCTGACCCTAACCCCTTACCCTAACCATATTGGGGAGTAATTGGAAGTTGAAAGTCGGATTCGGAACAGCGGTGTGTCGGAATGGAGGGGTTTCGCAATGGAGGTGTTTCGGAATGTCGAGCTGTTCCCCTTTACAACGTCTCCTGAATCCAAAATAACTCCATATAGCAGAAGTGCTGTACTTCGGGGTCTGTAGGTTCCATCATAACCTGGCAATCACCACCAAACTGATGCTGATTAATTTTGTCAGGGTAGCTAACCAGTGTTGCCAACTCCTCAGTAAGAAAAGCCCCTATTGGCTGTCCTAAAAGTCGCTAGATGACGTCATCACCTAATTTGCATAACTGACCATGTGCATTTAATTGTAATGGACGCTGTAGGAGAGAGGAATAACGTCGTGGGGGAGATAAAAAAAACACCCTTAATATGTTTAGAACTACAAATGAACTTATTTTAGTGCAGTGATTTATTTTTGGACAAAGAACATTTTACATTTACATCCCGCTCGGACTGTAACCCAGGGTGGGATCAGCCAGCAGCGGCTTCGCACATGCGCAACTCGCTGTCTGGACGCGAGGGGTGAACTTCTCCTGCTCTGACTGCAGCCGGGAGGGACTGTTGTGTGAGGACTGGGCTGCCTGTGAGTGCTTTGGCACGGTCCCACGGCAGCACCCGTCAGAGTCTCCACAAGTCTCCAAATACACCAGTAAAAGTCGCTAGATTTGTCGCTAGTCGCTTTTTTGAAAAAGAGTCGCTAGAGGGGTCTGAAAACTCGCTAAATATAGCAACAAAGTCGCTAAGTTGGCAACACTGTAGCTAACGGCTAGCTGGGGCTTCATCTGATTGGCCCTTGTATCCAGGGCTCCGTCTGATAGGCTAAATGTTAGCATGCTCACGGTGCATGCATGCCGATTGTAAACAAAATGATTTTTCTTATTCATCGTGTGTCAGGCAGTCTTTTGCGATGTGTTTATCGCACATGTTCATATCGCGATGACGATGAAAATTCCATTTATCGGGCAGCCCTAGGTGAACATTTGGTGCGTATATAGGTACATATACAAGTGAACATATAAGTATATATATGGGTGCATATGTAGGTGAACATATAGGAACATACTGTATATGTATATGTACATATAAGAAAACGGCCAATTTTATGTATGTCGCATATATTCAAACCTATATTAAAACCTAGATTAAAACATATATGTTTATATAGGTTCTTTCCCTGTGGGATAACAATACTTTGGTGGTAATCTCAGTAACCCTGAGGTCGTGGACCCCCAGTTGAAGACCCAAAGAGTAAACAATTGATTAATCAATCAAGAAAATAATCTAGAGAGTTATCGCTCTCTGATATCCTGGTCACATTGGTGGGCATAGAACCAAAACAGATCCACCAAAACCAAGCACACATTAACTTCGGTTTCATTTGTCTTCAGTAAACTACAATCTGGATAATTTAGGATAAAACTGTTTCTCCTGTGTGACTTTGTTCAAAACAACAAACCAGAAGATTTCCTCCAAACCGGTCCTTTAACTTTTAATGTTTAACCATGAGCATCTTTGGTCTTGGATTGTGGGGGTGAGGACGTATAAAAGGTTTTCAAACTGGCTTTGGTGTTTGTCGGCTCCAGCTTGTCAGAAAGTGTTTATCTGAGGCCACCGGTGTCTTGGGAAAATCAGGACGAGCCTCTGTGACGTCTCAGTTGTGACTCAGCTCAGCTCTGAATTACCCAGAGGCCATATGCTCAGCACGGACGGCTGTGTGAGTGTAAGTAGACAAACGCCTGAACTTTCAGCCAGCATCCAATGGTTCTCTGTGCTGCTACAGAGTTTCAACTCTGACCTGAGCTGCTCCAACCACCCTGATAGTTTAAACTTTACTCCAGCAATCAGAGATGTAGGAGAAGAGAAATTATTCATACCAACTGCTGTTCATATCCTCTTCAGAGTTTGTGTATATATAAACTGCCTATGTATGTGCATGTACAGCATAAGTGTGTATGAGAGCTTTGGGAACAAACTCATTAAAAACAGAAGCTTTTGTTTTCTGCTCTGCGTTGCTCTGACCAAAGAACACAGACACTGGACCAACATAGCACAAGATGAGAAGTGAAATCCTTTTCAGGCCCTTTTTTTTAAAAAATTTATTAATCTTACATAGCCTCAAATAGATACATTACATCATAACTATGCATCCTTCAAACTGCTGTGTCTAGAAAAAAAAAAAATTAGAATATGTTGCCTCTTTCTTTCACTTGCTTTCAAACAAAGCTCTTCAGACAGCAGGTGCTGGTGGTCATACCACTTTTGTCCACAGGGGTTTGCCGAACCAACAACACTTGAAAGTTCCATGCAGCAAGTAAGCTACTCTTGGGTTTTTGCTGTATTTACAGTGACGCAGGGCTCAACTGGCTCAATGCTTGTGTCTCTCCTGCAACAAGCTCACAGTGTATACAAGATACAGTCCTGTGTTGGGCTTCCCTTTTCAACAGTCTAAATCCGCTCTTTTTATAGAACATGAGCTCTGGTGGGAAAGAAAAGAGCAGCACTGAAATTTCATCTAATGATCAGTCCTCCCTCTGTTCTCCGTCTCTCTTTTATTAGATGTTTTTTATTCACTGATTCATGTGAGAACCTTCCACCAGCTGTCACTCTTTCACTCATTCATGTTTCAGCTTTGTGTGTGTGTGTGTGCGTGCGTGATGTGAAATGTAAAGCAGGTGAACTGGTTGTTAATCACATTCACACACACAGTCAGAGGCAGCAGACTGTGAGAGTGTGTGTGAGATGGAGTCGTATCTCTCCTTGGAAACACTCTATTTTCGCTCCAGGCTTTCTCCAGGCCTTCACGTCGAGTGGAGCTGTCAATCAAAGTGATTCCCAAAGTGGGTGTGGGTGGGGTGGGGGGTGGCGTCAAGGTTGGGATGCCCTTCTATCAAAGCCAGGGAACAGATAAAAGTTGCTTTCAAGTACAGTAATCCTGCCTTAAAATGGAATGTTTCAAATATGTTTCAGAGGTGTTCCCTCAGTAAGAGAAAGACATTCTGCAGTAAACATTAAATAATCCCATTTTACACTCAGGACAGCTTACTGTCAGTCAACATGATGAATGTGTGGGTCAAGAAGAAGAAGAAGACTAAAGGCACATTTATGCTCTATGTTTTACACATAAGGACACAGATGGAGCCTTCTGTCCATATTCTTTGTCCATATTTCTGCATGTTTTTCGAAAATCTTATGGACTAACGGAGCATTACCTCTGGTAGTCGTGGGGGGCAATGTAGCTGTGTAGCAGATCAAACAAGACACAACCAAAGAGGAAGAAGTTTTCAAATGGCACAGCTTTTTGAGGTGAGGTTATGAGTTGGTGAGAAAGTTTGTATAATGTTACTTTTCCCGGGCACAGAGACAATCAGTTACTACAGAACAGCTGGGAGGAGACTGAACAGGCCTTAAATGTGAGCTGGACACCAGAGAAGGAGAAGTGGAGGTCCATGCAAGACCCCTGAGCGGCACAGCGGCACTCTCTACTGGCTTTATTACTGAACGCATGGAAGTATGTGGACAGTGACTATTATATTGTTTGAAACGGACGCATCTATTTTGGTATGTAAAGGGAGCATAAATGAGCCTTACGATAAAGATTATGAAGATGATAATGACCAAGATGACGAAGACAATGTAGAAGATGATGTTGTCCGCTGTGTGGACGTTACTATGTCCCAGCCTTTCTCACCCTCCCTGTGATAAACTGCTGGTGATGAACTTGAGTTTAAACAGAGATGTGAAGTGATCATTTGTCTTGTTGGTGTGATGAATGATGATACTGCTGCTGATCCCTCGTTCACTGAGAAAACATTCAGATGTACAAACTAACATCACTCCAGTAAATACGAAGTCTATCATTCCTGACTTGTGGCCTCCTGCTGACTGTTGATGCATTCTGAGACATTTACATATTCATCATTTGAAAACTGACACACCCTGTGGTAGAGCAGCTTAGTGTTCATGTCGAGACCCAAATAAATAAATGAACAGCATATTTTCCTTTTGAAAAGTAAAGTTGTGGTTGTGAAGTCATGTGCACCTGTTTATCCAGGATAATAGAGATAACTGTATAATATGTAGCTGTTCCATGTGATTCATTATGAGGACCTGAGACTTGACTTTCACTTAGAACCACCCTGCTGCAGCCTTCACTGTGTGTGTGTGTGTGTGTGTGTGTGTGTGAGTCCATGTGTGTTACCTGTTCCAGCAGGTCCTCCACCTTCCTCTGCCAGCCCTCTCTCGCTGCCATCATCTCCAGTTCTTTCTGCTGGGAGAGCTGAGTCAGCGCCGCCTGTTTGTCTGCTTCATAGTCCTCGCTCAACTCCTCCTTCAACAGACGCACCTCCTCCCTGCAGACACACAGGTAGAGTTTGGTCATTCTGTGAATCTGTGAATATTGTGTACCTCTTCTGATTGTGTTTTTATTCCTATCTGTGAGCACTTTGGAAACACAAGTGGACTTGTTCTGCTGATAACAGGTGTGATGGTGAAGCAGAGGGAGATGACAGAGATAAATGGAAAACAAACGGAATGAGCAAAAGTGAGTAAGCTAAAGACACATGAGGAGAGTCTGTTACCGCAGTGCATCTCTCCACTTCTGGTCCAGGTCATCAGCCATCTTGTCCATCTTCTGCTTCTCTTCTGTTCTGATGGACATCACTCTGGCTTCATGCTGCTGTCTCTGGGTCTCTATCTCCTCCTAAAAACACACACAAGTGCACATATTACAGCCAGAACACAGATAGAAGCTAGGGTTGGGCTTAGGCTTATGCCTGATGAAATCAGACTACACTGGGTAACACAGCATGTATCTACAATCCCTGATCAGACAGAGTGTTGCTCAGGTTATAACGTCACTTGGTGGTAGATCACTGCCTCCTGAAAAATAACAATGTGAAGCTCCTAAAAGTAAGAAAAGCTCCAGATGCAGCTCTTCAATGACAGAACGGTGGATGAGTCACATTGCTCACCTCCACATTTATTTACGCCATGGCTAAAGGGCAGAAAGAAGTTAACTTGAGCAGGTCAGCTGTTTGAGCTTCTGCTGATGACTTCATTACAGCAGCAACAAGATCTTCTCTTCAGCTCTGAGGTGATGAAATTCAGGTTTTGTCATAATGACAGTTTTGATTTTGGTGTGAACTGGTGCTTTAAGTATCAGAGGTAAAAGTACCTGTGATCATTAGCGCCGCCAGCCGGAATCCTGTATGCACTGTGCGTAATTTTCTGAACGGCCCCATGCATGATGCACACACGGTTGAACCAAGGCGGCGGCCAAAATCACCCACGGTCTTTGCAGACAGGCAGGGAAAACCCTGCAGTCCAGTCAGCTCCCCAAACATTTGCGCATGGTGATTTGGGTACCGGGCGTTTCCTTATCTCAGTGCAGGGGCTCACAGGCACACACAAACACTTTGAGAGTGTTTCCGTGTCCCAGTGCATTACAGGCGCACACAGTGACAGAGAAATACAGTACGTAAACTATTCGAAATCAGTCGCGGGCCGGATCGGAAGGTTCGGTGGGCTATTTAAATTATGCAAATCAGCGGGTGACACCAAACAACGTCTGCCCAAGCAAGTCAGAGCTTTTCTTTCTCTCACACAGTGACCTGGAGCGACGCAGCCGCATCTGAGAGGACGATCGCGCATGTGTGCACAATTGCGCATAGCGTGTGTCACCCCTTCTCCACTACACAATACAGCTCGGCTCTACTCGACTCAGTTTAGGTGCTTTTCCATCACAGCTGAGTTCTTCATTTTTTTTTTTTTTTTTTTTTTTTTTTTAAATGAGCTTTATTGACAACAACAGTATACACAGGATTGAATGCAGTTAAATGACATAAGTGTATACAACATTAATACACAACCAAACCATAATAAATACGCCAGGGGTTGACAGCCAAATAGAAAAAAACAAACAAACTTAAATTTAAATAAATATTTTGTAAAGCTTACAAAGATCATACGTTTTAACAGCTTTTTTATTCTCACAATCACAGAGGGAGGAGATATATTGACCAACATACGCAGACAATTCCAGGAAGTTTGGCTTCTTACCAGAAAATTTGGACTTAAGTATGTAAAATTTGGATAAAATAATTAACAAATTAATCATATAAAACTGAGAATTTAGTTTTTTATCATATTCGGTGTAGCCAAACAAAACATTTTTCCAGCATAAATTGAATTGGGGGTAAATATGATCACTGATAAAGCGTGCCAGTCTGCTCCAAAGTTGTCTGGTGTGTGGGCAAGACCAAAATAAATGAACCAAAGTTTCGTTAACAGAAACACAGTGGGTACAGTTCACGTCAATGTCCTTCTTAAGCCTTTGTATATAATGATTAGTTGGGTAAAATCTATGAATCATTTTAAATGAGATCTCTTTGACCTTGTTGGTTAAAAAAACTTATTAGGTAGTAGCCAGACTTTTCCCCAATTAATATTTCCAACAAATGTAGACCAGTAGGATAAAGCAGAGGGTGAACTTACAATCTCCTGTTGAAATAATTGACGAATAAACTTGTTTTTGTTTTTATTATTATCCGTGAAACAAGCTTTCCCCATTGTTGTTTCAGTAATGTTTAAAGAAATGGGCAGGTTGTTGTTTACATTAAGATTTTTAAAAAGGGAAATAATACCCGAAGGCACAGCATCAAAAACAATAGAAAAATCTTTGGGTGTAACAGGGATTCCATACCGTTGCATAAATTCAGCATAACTATAAAGACGCCCATGATGGTCAAACAACTGACTCAGTAAAAGTATATTGTTATCAAACCATTGTTGGAGGAAAATAGATTTATTTTTGTACAAGAGATATCTATTATTCCAGATAAAGAACCTATGCGGAGTAAAGTTATGCTTGTAAATTAAACACCATGCTAGCAGCATTTGTTTGTGGAATGAGGAAAGTTTGAGGGGAAGTTTGTCAACATTGTAAGTGCAGAGCAACAAGAATTGGAGCCCACCAACTGAAGAAAAAACATAATGGGGAATAAAGTTCCATAGAGAGGGTGGATGCTTGAGGTAACGCTTAATTCAATTAATTTTGAAGGTGTAATTTAGGGAAGTGAAGTCCAAGAGATTAAGGCCACCTTTACTATATTCATTCATTAACACCGATTTTCTCAGATAGTGAGTTCGGTTTTTCCAAACAAAGTCAAATAAAATCTTGTCTATAGATTTACACACACGACTTTCAACTCCTAGTGATAAGGCAGCATATGTTAACCTTGATATACCTTCAGCTTTTGAAAGAAGTATTCTACCTCTTAAAGACAAGTCACGCAAAAGCCACTGATTAAATCTTTTTTTTGGTTTTTATCAATTATTGAAGTGAAGTTATTATAACATCTTTGGGATTCATTTTTATCAATAATGATACCTAAATAAGTAACAGAGTTCTTTATTGGGATGTTAGAGATTGACTCAACACAACAGTCCTTTATAGCTAATAGTTCACATTTTTTAAGATTTAAATAAAGACCAGACGCTTTACTAAATTGTTCTAGAATATCTATAGCTAAGGGCACTTGAGAGCTATCCTTTAAAAACAATGTTGTGTCGTCAGCCAGTTGACTGATTAAAACACTTTTATCAGCTATAAAGATACCTTGCAGATTACTACACTTGATATGATCACATAAGAGTTGGGAAGCTAGCAAGAATAAATATGGAGATATTGGACAACCTTGCCGAACACCTCGATTTACAGCAAACCTGGGAGATGAACCAAATCTGAGTTTAATTGAACAGTTGGCATTATTGTATAGAGTTTTGATGGCATTACAGAAAAAATCACCAAATCCAAATTTTTTTAATGAGTGGAAGATAAAACTGTGCTCCACAGTATCGAAGGCTTTGAAGAAGTCCAAAAAAAGCATAAAACTATTATCAGAGATAAGGTAAGAATAATCAAGCATGTCTAAGACAAGTCTAATGTTGTTGGTAATGTGTCTGTTGGGCATAAAGCCTGACTGCGTTTCATCAATTAAAGTATCTAATACTTTTTTGATTCTTCTAGCAAGAATTAAGGCTAAGATTTTATAGTCGTTATCAAGAAGGCAAATAGGACGCCAGTTGTCAATGTAGAGAGGGTCTTTACGTGGTTTGGGAATTAAATTAATCAAACCTTGGGTCATACTTGCAGGTAAGGTGCTGGAAAATAAACTTTCATTAAATACTTGCAAAAGAAAAGGTGCCAACTGTTGAGAAAATAGTTTATAAAATTCAGAGGATATACCATCTGTACCAGGGGATTTGTTGAATTTTAGAAGATTGATACAGTCACTGATTTCTGTTTGAGATAACGGAAGATCACAGAATTTAAAATCTGACTCCACTAAAATGAGAAGTATGTTGTAACGAATTTAAAAATGATAAAGTGTCATTTTCAGAATATTCAGATGTGTATAGGTTTTCGTAGAAAGCGGAGCAAAATTCAGATATGATTTTCGGGTCATCTGTTTTATTATCATTAATAATTAGTTCATTAATGGTGTTTGTTTTTGCGTGATATTTCTCTAAATTGAAGAAATATGTGGAGTTTTGTTCTCCTTTTTCTAGCCACTGTTTCCGTGATCTTATATAAGCTCCTTCTGCCCTTTTCTTATAGATTCCTTCAAGTTTTTCCTGTAAATTAAACAATTTTATTTTGTCTTCCTCAGTTAGTGTGTCTGGTAGAGATTGAGAAAGTAATGAGATATCAGAAATGATGTTTTGTTCCTCAAGTTTTCTAATTTTAGCTAAATAGCTCCCAAACGCTCTCAAATATTTACCTGATTCATATTTGAATAACTCCCAGTTTAACCTAAATGAATTATCTATTTTAGCCTTATTAAAGTAAAAGCTTATGAATTGAGAAAAAAAAATTTCTTAACTTCTTCATGTTTAAGAAGAGTATTATTCAGTTTCCAATGTATCGCTTTGCAGTTTTTCACAGAGGGAAAGCAATTAATTGAGATATGGATAGCTTTATGATCACTGAATGGACAGGGAGTAATGTTTAATGTGACATCTTGTTCATTAATACTATTGGAAACCAACCAAAAGTCTAAACGAGAGAGCCTGGTGTTTTCCTTATTTCTCCAAGTAAATGTTACAGTATCTGGGAACTTAACTCTCCATATATCCACCAAATGAAATCTCTCATTAAAAGTTTTAAAGAAAGAGCTTCTGTTATTATTTCTTGTAGGTGGCCATCTATCTATTGAGGGATCTAATGTCACATTAAAGTCACCTCCAATTATAATGTGTGAGTTCGTAAATTTGGTTTGCCAATGTTTTAGTCTATGTTCTATTTCATTAAATAATTGAGAGTTTTCTAAACAAGAGTTGTACCCATACACGTTAACAGAAATCAAAATTAACTTATTGAAGTCAACAACTTGACAAATAAAGTGACCTTTTGCGTCTGTGTCTGTGTCTGTGTGTAAGATGTTATAATTATATTTGTTCTTCATAGTTAACACACCAGCTGATCTTTCTGAACAGTGAGAAAACCATAATTCGTTGCCCCATTGGGATCTCCAAAAATTTACATCATTTGAAGTTGAGTGAGACTCCTGACAAAAACAAAAATCTGTATTGAGCTGTTTGGTGAACAAAAATAAAGCTTTACGTTTTATATTATTTCTCAAACCCCTGGCGTTTAAGGAAACAATAGACAATGAAATACTTCAAATATGGAACGCTTACAAAATACTTAGAAAGAAGTATATAAGTGCTGAACTGCTGAGCAATATATGCACCTTGAACAAGTAGCATTATTGGTGATAATTTTTGAATGTAAAATTAAGTAAACTTAAGGTGTTATAGTTCCCAAATCAAATGTGATCCTTCAAAATATTGGTAACTAAGCTAAGTCAATGAGGAAGAAAAAATATCCAACATGCATTGGGAAATATTTTTTAAGAAAAACAAAAAGCAAAAAAGAAATCCACAATGACTTATAATGTTTGAGTTTGCTCAGTTCCCCTGTAATGATATAACTGTTTGTCCGTTTAATGGGATAGGGAACTGAGCTATTCACCGGCAGGATATGGAAAGCTCCGCTGAGATCAGTCACATTACCTCAAGTAACTTCTTGTCCATTGATGAAGGCCCGTGCACCGACATAATATGCAGGTTTACCTTCACTTCGTGCCTTTTTTATCAAGGGCCACATCTTCATCCTGGCTTCTTTGATGAGCTGAGAGAGATCCTCAGCAAAACGGAGCTTGTTGTCACGCATGAAGGGGTGGTTTTTTGCAGACTTCCACACGGCATCTCTGTAGGACCTCAGGGAGAATCGAATGATGATGGGTCTCGGCGTGGAGTGGGCTGAAGATGATTTTCCAAGACGATGAGCCATGTCAATAGCAGTTTGAGGCATGTTCTGACCATCTGGGAGGATCTTCTGGCAAACTTCTATGGCTTTTGCTTTCACATTCTCTGTTGAGTTTTAAGCGACGCCATGAAGTTTCAAGTTCCACCGTCTTGAGTAGGAGTCCATCTCACACACACGTGTTTGGAGGTTGATAACTTTCACTTCTTCCTCTTTGAGACGTGTATCAACATTCAGCATTTTTTTCTGTGTGTCCTTAATTTCACTGCATGCAAAGTCCAGAGTTTTCTTTATCCCCTCTATTTTAAGTGTGTTGCTGTCGATTTTCTTGGAGTTTTCACTCACTAGCTTTTCGAGGGAGTCAGCTCTCTCGTTGATGAGTTTTGAGAGGGTAGAGATAATGGCGTTGTCTGTGGAGGTGGAACACTGTTCGGGGTTATACAGCGTTTTTTTAGCAGCTGGGGATTTGCAGGGAGTCACAGGTAGCGGCGGAAAATCTTCGTCTGACGCCATGGTAACAGTTACTGGTGGCACGGGGCTAGCATAGTCGTGACACGAGGATATTAGCATGTTACCTGGGTGAGCCTCGGAGGAGAAGGCTTTGTTGTTATGAGATCTTTTCCTGTCCCGGTTCGGCATTAAAAGGTTGTCAAAGAAGTCACTTTAACTGGAGTTTCCTCGTTTTTTCACCGTCTAATAAGGTTTGGTGCAGGAGCTCAGCGAGAGTGAGCCTACTCGGCAGCCATCTTGGCCTTCAACCCCCTGCTGAGTTCTTCATAGTTCCTCCTCAGCGGGGGCGATGTCGTCATATCATGGCGGCTACAGTCGCATCATATCATTCTCTTTTTTTCTCTCCTCTGGTCAGCGCCAAACTCACTCGTCTGCACCGCGATTATGGACCACAGCGTGCTTTTTCACACAGCAGCCATTTAACTCGTGTCAGAATAACCACAGTCTCACAGATCATGTGGGCGCTGCAATCTGTTATTTCACTGATACCTAAAACATTAGATTTTGTCTTAAAAAAATATTTTTCCATTTGTTGTATTTGCCGTTTCTGTGCGTACTTTGAAATTGAATCCTGGCGGCGCCACTGCCTGTGATCCACATACAGTATGATTAAATGTGACATTATGAGACTGTTAAGTGCAGGACTAGACTTACTTTCCACCACTCATTCATAGTAAATATAGTTAAGATACTGTAAATAAATGTACAACATATCTTGTACAGTATGTTTTATCATTTATTGAGTTTATTTGAATCTATTCTATTCATTTTAACAACAAAATATACATTTTTTAGAACCATCAGTGCCGGATTAACCTATTTCAGAGTATATAGCTTTGTGAAAACAATTCTCTTAAACGTACTACAAGGAACGTTTAACTGGTTTTGCATCTTAATACTGCAGCCTCTACATGAGGTACAGAAGTAAACATTGGCTGATTTTTGTACGGTTCTTGTTCCCTTATTTTATCATAGTCATATCATAGTTATTAATCGTAAAAAATGTCAAATAGATACATTACATCATAACGATGCATCCTTCAAACTGCTGTGTCTAGAAAAAAAAAATATTAGAATATGTTGCCTCTTTCTTTCACTTGCTTTCAAACAAAGCTCTTCAGACAGCAGGTGCTGGTGGTCATACCACTTTTGTCCACAGGGGCTTGCCGAACCAACAACACTTGAAAGTTCCATGCAGCAAGTAAGCTACTCTTGGGTTTTTGCTGTATTTACAGTGACGCAGGGCTCAACTGGCTCAATGCTTGTGTCTCTCCTGCAACGAGCTTACAGTGTATACAAGATACAGTCCTGTGTTGGGCTTCCCTTTTCAACAGTCTAAATCCGCTCTTTTTATAGAACATGAGCTCTGGTGGGAAAGAAAAGAGCAGCACTGAAATATCATCTAATGATCAGTCCTCCCTGTTCTACCTTTTTATTACTTTGACTGTATTTTACTCCTTATTGATCATCTTGATAATATTATATTAAAAAAAAGTGTCTTTCTATTCTCCTCTTACAGATGCGCGCACACACACACACACACACACATACACACACAAACACAGCAGCAGCAGCAGCAGCAGGGCTCTTTTCACACACAGGACCACTCAATTCATAATAACCTCATCATCATTATCTCACAGCTGGCCTTCAGTTAATTCTGATTTCCTGCTTTGAGAGCGCTCTGCCCCTCTCCGTCTCTCCTTCCTTCCTCTCTGTTGGCCTCACTGCCTCTTCAGAGGAACTGGTTACACTCTGAAAAACCTCCAGCAACCCAGTTGATGTTTGTTAAATTGGCACTACAGATAACAGCTGTGACTCAAGTCTCAAGCAAGCAAGACAAACTCCATGCTCAAATATGAGGGGTGTCACTTAAAAATCACAAGGAAACTCCAAGGCTCTCTCTTTTGAGCTAATTAAATGCTTGCATTGTCACGGCACGGTCATGTTGGACCTTCAACAAACACTGATGAGTTTCGGCATTAAGTGTTCATCAGGGTGTCAAACCATTAGAGGTGCCACTTTTCTCAAAATCCACGATTTAATCTGACTTTGGATTTAAGGTCAGGATTCGGTTCGATTTTCAGTTTAAACATTTCGTTCAGCACTGATGACTCTGCCATTTTTTAGACTATCACATCTAGAATTGTATTGATTAACAGATTGTTGGTTTTACCAAAAGCAACAGCTTGTCTTTTTGCAGGTTAGGGTTAGACAAGTTCAAATAATATTCACCCAAAATTCCAGAGTTCAACAACAAATGCCAGCCTTCAGTGATTCAACGATACACAACAAAAGATAGAAATTTAGTTTGTTACAAAGTTCAGTTTCTCAAATTTGTCTAGCGTGAACCCTCTTCACAAACAAATCAGTAAAGGATCTCTAAAAAAAAAAGAAAAACAATAAATAAATGTCCGACGCTGTCAGAGTTTCCTCTGGCACCAGTCAGCTGACCTTCTTCATCACACAGGAGAAGAGTCTTGAAGTGATGCTGCAGGCTAATGCTAAGCTAGCTGCAGACTGACGCTTAGCTAGCTGCAGGCTAATGCTAAGCTCACCTCAATCTATTTCTATTTTAGAATGAAAATCATGACACACCTGTCATTTTTTTGGTGAAGGTCGTACAGACGGCTGTGACACCATCTTTAATGACAGCTCCATTTGTTGAAAACAAGCAGGAATCCTCCTCATGTTGTTTGATACTAAAAACATTACTGATGTCGTCAGTGCTGTTTTTTTGGCTGTTGACCTTCATTGTGACTATTTGTTTTCAGTGTTTTTCAGTCATTTCAGAATCATTTCCTAATAATGTCTGAAAGGTTTCCTGGAGACAATGATGGTTGTGCCTTAAAATACAGACAGTGTTCAACTGCTACACTTAGAGTCTTTCTGCTGAATGTGCAAAACTGTGAAAGTTGTGTTGGGCCCCACAGATGAAGTCATTCATTGTGGATTTCAAAATGGACTCTGAACTGAACTCAGTGTCCCAGAATTCCCCATTCTTCACACCTAGGTGCAAAATTCAGCTTTGAGCTACTATTGGTCAGGGTGACAGACCCCCCTCTGATCAGAGAGTCAAAACTCCAGCGCCTTCCTTTGTTCTCTCTCTTCTCCTCCAACTTCTTATCCTCAAGGGCTCCTCTCCATCTCCCCCCCTAGGGGCTGCCTGCCCTCAAGATCTCTTCTTCTGGGCCTAACAGCTGCGGAGAGCTGCAAGTATGGAGCTAAATCGGGGTCAAATGTTTTGTGCACAATCTGGCGTGATTTTGTCGCTCCTGTGCTACAATTGGTCCTCAGTACTGTCTAAAACAGCTTCCACATCTCACATCTAAACAGCCTTGGAAATTAAAACAGTTTTAGCCATGCAGGATATTCGTGCATGGTGTGCAAATGGAAGTTTGTCACTGACAGCAGTTTTTTCACTGCCAATCATGTGGTGTAGCCGAGTCATTTTAGATCCTACGTTCCCTGAAGACAACATGATATGGGAAGGTCTGTAGCCTTTTGGTTAAGCTGTCTGTCATGATTCCACACCCCTCTCAGTTTATGCCACGCCCCCTACGCTAGATCAGGGTCAAAAGTCTGAAACTGAAAAAGAAATATCTGAAACTGAAAAAAAGATCTGAAACAGAAAAAAAGATTTGAAACCGAAAAAAAGATCTGAAACTGTAAAAAAAACGAAGATCTGAATCTGAAAAGATAAAACATGCAACTGAAAGAAATAGGATCCCAAATATCAAAACATGTGAAAGTGAAAAATGAAAATAAATGATTTATTCAAAAGAATTACCAGAGTTGATCATAATTAATTTTAACCTGAAAAAAATGTTCGTACATTTATTTTTATTTTGAATACGTTGATGTATTTTTCAAAATTCAAAATCAAAACTGCAGCGACACGAGGTCCTGCCAGTATTCCTGATCAGTTAGCACCAGCAGCTGCGATGCAAAGCTTGCCAGCTAACTTCACAATCTGAGGAACACCAAGCAAGTTAGCACTGAGCTGCTATCCCTGCAAAGGAAAGGAGCGAACCGTTTCCTCCTCTGCTGACTTTCATCAGTCATTGCACAGCAAGAACAGCATTCAACATTGGAATCCCAACGTTCTCCTGCAACCACCAGCACCTTTTCTTCAAAGACTGGTAACGTTGTACTGGACTTAGATAGCATAGCATAGCATGGCTAAGCACAGGACTTTAAACTCTGGTTGATGTAATGCATATGTGTTCAATTTATGTGTGTCCACTGTTTGAGTGTTATTGTGATCTCAGGTCAGATTATTGGTAGTTTGCTTTCCTAGACGGCTAATTCTACGTTAGTCGAATTATGCTTCACACAGACACAGGGTCTTTGCATGCAACTAACCATTTTCTATAACCTGGCATCCCGTCACACACACACACACACACACATTCCTTGAGCCTGGAGCATATCACAACCACATGTGATATTTGTGACCACCATTGTTTCTTTGTTCTGCCGGACACACACTCACACACACATACACACACACACCTGTATATAGTACATGTTAGTTAGTGTGTTTTCATCTTTGTGTAAATAAAAGACTTTTGAACCTTCAAGCTGTCTATTTAATATTGTACAAGAGTGAATGTTGCCAACCTCTACTCTGTCAAGAACTCCAAAATCCTTTAACCATTACTACCTGTTATGGTAATATTGGTTGTAGTTATTAAGTTAATTATTAATCAGAGTTACAAACAGTTTAGTACCTTTTCTGAGACTGATTTGGTGAATTGGCTATCTTTTCCCTTCTTCAAGGGTGGTGCCCCAAGGTGATCTAATGTAAATTGGATCTTATTAGTAATCATAATTAATAATTATCCTTGATAATCATTAATTATTATTGATAGCCAAATGTAACCCAAAACTCTATTACTGTTGCATGAAGCACTACATTATGGTGCCTCGTGTGATGTGAGCACAACAGTTGTCTGCAAGCAGCGTACCATTCAGCCTATATAGAGGATAAAGTTTCCAATTATGAATAAATCATGATTAATAATGATTTCCTTGGGTTCAGAACATTCCAATAGTCCCTCTAATTAGTAAGAAATTATGTTGTTGTTTCCAGAATTCCAATTTGATCCTCACCTGCAGGTCTGTGAGCAGGTTGCTGGTCTCTCGGACTCTGGATCTTGTTGCATCCAGTTCGATCTTGAGTTTCTCCTGAGTTTCCCTCAGACAACTGATCTGTGTCTGAGCTGAGCTCAGGTTCTGCTCCCCCTCCCTCACCAGCTCCTGAAGGTGGGACACCTGGAGAGATCAGCAGAGAGTTAATCACATCATCATCATCATATCAGAGGAGGATCCGTGAGGATTCAGGACTCAGAGCAGTGACGTGTCACTTCGTACCTCCTGATTGGCCATGTTGAGCTTGGCCGAGAGCTCCTCTTTCAAGTTGTCGAGCTGCTGCTGAAGGCGGTCTCGCTGCTCCTCCAATGACAGTCGCTTAATCTCAAACTCCTGACTCATTTTCTGGAGGGGAGAAGGAGGGGGAAATAAGGAATGAAAGGAGATGCAAAGAAGAGTGAGAAGAAGTGGACGGGCAAGAAGAAAAGATCAGAAATGGAAGAAGATTGTCTGTGTTGGGAACAACCATGAAACCAGAGATTTATTCAAACAAAAAAAACACAAATGTTTATCCTTGAAAAAGAGAAATGATCAGTGCATGTGTTTAGTGTGGAGGCCGAGCAGCTCATTCTTCTCCTTTTCTACAGGATTCACTCTGAAATGCCCTCAGAGTATAATCTCTAAAAGAGGAGGGAGTTAAGCAGCCACTGTAAATCCCATTTGTCCTGTAATATGGAGTCATTGGAGTAGTTGTTCAGAGTCAACCAAGGCTACTGAATGAAGAAAGACACGTGAGGTGTCAGTTCAACTTAAAAGGCCATCTCATCAAACCAACCGTTTCCTATAATCCCTCTCACCACAGCACCAAATCTGGTCTGGGCAGCCTAGCTTCTCTTTCCTTCCTATGTTTCCTGCTGATATCAATAGTGCAGATATGTTTTCTGACAAACAAGCATCATTGTGCTAGTATTGTGGTTGTTCAGTAGTAACACTGCACTGCTGGATAAAGAACAGTGCAGTGTCCTGACAGACTGGTGCTGCTCAAACTGAACTCATTCATTCTGTAATGATTTCACTGTTTAAACCAAACATCAGCTGAAGTAATGCACAATGATTCTTACTGACTCGGATTATCATGCAGCCATAGATCAACGCCTGAAGGGTTGATGGTGTCCACTAGATCCTACTGAGAGGGCAGTTGATATGTATAATTATAGCAGCTGTTCCTTCAGGAAGGTTAAAAATTAATGAAAAGGACTGACTACGAGAACACTGGATATACAATACTTTGGAATCAATATATCCTGATATGTCAGATTATTGGATCTGTTTATTGTATCTTTATACAGTTTGATTTCATTTCCATTGAGCCTGCTACGTAACAGTGTTTGTATATTAATATCAGCCAGCCCGTCCTTATCAGAAAAACAAATGGTCGACTGTAAAGCAGCTTATTATGACCCATATTGACATTTCTTGTTAGGCAGTGACCTCCAGGTGCTGTAGTAATTATTACAGCAGCAAAGGAGAAAGTCAGGTGATGTAGTATAATCTATAATCTATTATTTTGACCTGGAGACGGAAGGGATGCTCAGCCTTGCTTCCAGTTTTGCCCAGTGGCCACTCGTGGTATTGCAGTAAATTTTTTGTGGCTAAATAGAGCACCATTATAAAAGAGGCTTGTGTAAAACTGTTGACAGGACACCTACAACTGCAAACAAGGTCGATTATGACTCTTTCTTTAATGAACTTTCGATCAATGGAGGTTTTATATTAGTACATTTGTAAATCATTGAACCAAGAAAAGCCGTTTAAAAAATTTGTGATGTCATCACAATGTAGAGTCTCTCTGCCAGCGAGAGAAACCCTACTGCCACATAACCAGGAAGTAAACCCTGAAGCTAGAAACCTTTATTGGTATGTGCACTTTTCAATTCTCATCTTTGCCGTCAGTGTGTAGCTCTATTATAGATCTTTGATAAAGAGCGACAGTCTGACAGGGAGGACAGGCTAGGTGGTCAGTTCAAACAGGCACAAGATTTTCATCCAGGAGACTGCCGCTCATGTCCAGTGTGAAACCAGAAGTCAAAGTTGAGTTCTTTTCAGTCACACAGTTAACTTGTCTCACAAACATAAAAGAATGTCCTCAACTCAACTGAGCAGCTCTTTATCAGAACTGTCTCTGCTACACTGTTGTTCTGGGAACAGTGAAATCGCAGGTGAAAAAGTATTACACTTAATTATATTAAAAATATATTTGTATCAGACAAAGTTTATTATAAATTATTATAAATATACTTATACTTTTTGTGCTTAATTTGTAGTATATTTAATATATACTTTTAGAAAGTGTACTTTGAAATATGTGATCAAGTTCATCTTCAATATACTAAAATTAAACATACTAATTATGCAATAATTAAAGTTGTACTTTATTTTACTTATAAGAAGTGTACTTTATTGTAAGTGTATTGTAAATTGTTTTAAAGTGTACTTTAAAAAGTATACTTTATTTCAAAGCACTTATTAGAGGAGATTAATATTCTTATTAAAAGTGTACTTATTTTTGAGTCATTTGTAATATACTTTATTAAAGTGCACTTAATTTGCACTTCTTTGGAAGTGAACTTAGGTACATTTATTAAAAGTGTACTTCACTGTAAGTCTGTTTTAAATTCATCTAAAATATACTTTTACAAAGTATACTTTATTTCAAAGTACTTACATTAGTCGAATAGTACTCATAAGATAAGTAAGCTTATTTGAGTCATTTGTAAAATACACTGTAACGAATTGCTGTATATTTACGTTGGATTTACAACAGTATCCTACTGTATTTTATAATAATTGTAAAATACTGTTAAATAATCATCCCTTACATGTAAATTAACAGTTAAATCAGTCATTTAACAATAACAGTAGATAACTGTAATTTAACAGCATAAAACAGTATTTGTAATGAATTACTGTAAATTTACGGTGGATTACAACAGTATCTTACTGTATTTTAAAAATAATTGTAAAATACTGTTACATGTAAATTAACAGTTAATGCTCAGTTAACAATAAGAAAGTGTAATTTAACAGCATAAAACAGTATTTTCTGTCAAGCAGTGGAGACATGTGCTAACATCCATGGGTGCAGATCATGGGGGGGACATGTCCCCCCCAATTTCTGAAAAACATGAATTGTCCCCCCCAATAAAAATACCCTAAATTATTCAAAATTGAACAGATGTATTTTCAGACTTCACATTCTTCGCATTTTAGATTCACATCTAAAAAGAAATGATTGAAATGGTGGAACAAATAATGTTTGACAAATATATTTCTGACTCCACATTCCATCTCTGGTCTCCTCCACTACAATGCAAATGAATGGGTAGTTTCTTACACAGACGCTGATGACATCAGCAGGCTTTAAAAAAAACCGACCCCCTCAATCTTTCTCTCAGGTCTTGAAAGTGGCTGCAGCCTTATTTATCCTTTATTTTATCCAGGAGTTGTCCAGATACAGATAAGAAGAGTTATACAGACAAGAAGAGTTATACAGATGAGAAGAGTTATACAGATACAGGATCTCTTCTTCCAGGGAGTCCTGGAAAATGACAGATTTTATATAAATTTATGTAAATAAATCAGATTTTGTTGGGTCAACTTGTGTTGTGTTTATTGTGCTCTTAGAACTGTGTTTTTTTTATTACTGTTTACCAGCATAACTGGCATTGTAAAAACATGATCAGTTAGTTTAAACAACTTGGTTAGGGCTTCATATTTTGATATTCATCCATATCAATTAATCATGCATAAAGTAGTCCCATACACTGGGAGAAAAGGAAGATAGTGAGTAGAATTGGGGATCTGGGAGGGTTGGAGGGAGGCGAAAGATAAGAACATGAGTAGACATTACATGCCTGAGACCCTTAAAATTATGATTTACTAATAAAACAGTTAAGTAAGCAGTGATATGCGCTGTTGGCTGTTTAGGACAAATAAACAAGAAAGGTAGGCACAATAAATGATTCCCCGTCCAGTACTTTTTGAATGATATGGTGAGCCTATACGAAGTTGTGATTTATGGTGGCATGGTATGAGCTGCATACGAGCAAAAAAAAAAAAAAAATCACTTTTGTGTCCCCCCGATCCTGACATCGGATCTGCACCCCTGCTAACATCCCTTCTCAAGTCCAGTCATTATCCATCAGCGTCTTACTGATGAGTGTGGGCTTATGTTTCTATTTTGATGATAGCACTTCTTTACTGATCAAACTCCTCAAACTACTCATTTTTGAGGGACTATAACCTAACTGGCTATTCCTGAACTTGACTTTGGAGAGCACAGCTCCGTCATATCATTCCAGCCAGAGAAGTCCATGTGGAGTTCAACAGAGCAGGTAAAGTAAAGTTATGCTTATCTCCCGAAATTGGTAGTGTCCAGTGTTGTTTTGTCTGCATGATTATTGAACTGTTGACATTTCAGATGTTTCATTAGGTCTGTTTCATTAGTTCAAGTTGCTAAATAGGGCTAAGTGAAGCAAACTATGTAGCTAGTGTAATGGAGTTAATATAGGTGATGATCTCACTTGCCAAATACTACCTGTCTTGCTGTCTCCATTATATTTTCTATTATTTTGTATCAGGCTAATAAGAGTTACTGCGGCCTTTGAATGCCACACTCAGACGGGCCGTGCAGACTTCACTGGTGCGCCCCGTAAGGCAACAGTCTGCTGTTACCGGACCCTGTGGTAGGTTCTGTTGTACAGAGCTCCGCCAAAATAATATTAATTTTACGGACAAAATTGGGTTTTATTAGTTGTACGGGTAGAGATAAGCTCTCGACGATAACAACGAGTGGTTGTGATGAAGTTAGACGACTGAGATGTGTGTGGAGCAAGTTGCAGTACACGTAACTCTGTTAGCATGATGTTGTCGACAGCTGTTAGCTTAATGTCGTCGTGACTAATCTTCGGGGTGTAACTGTTGCGCAGCAAGATAATTTTTTTTTTCATGTCATTTTATTTCAGTGTGACGTACTTTGAAGTGAGAGAGCTGGATGTGATGAACAATGTTCTGTGTTTCTATCATGGGGCTGTGTGCGCGCCATTATTGCACTACATAACGCAAGAGAGAGAATACTAAACCACTACACTAGCTTGAGCTCAATTAGCCGTAGGTGTTGCTGGCCTTCATAAAGTTTTTTTTTATTGTAAGATTTATGTGTCATTATCTTATCATTTATTAATTTAACTTCATTGCACACTAGTTTTCCAGCCTTTCAGTAAATAGTTTTGTAAATAAGGTAGGCCATCCAAAAAAAGGCAGTAAAGACGATAATCTCGTATATGTCAGTTTCATTTTCTGTGGTGACACCCATGGTTACAGTGGCTAAGCAGTAGGCTAAACCGAAAAAGACAAGTAAAAACAGTAGGCGACACGCCAAGCGGCTTCACCTGAAGCGAGCTACCTTCACATGTAGGTCTGCAGCGTTATATTTGTCTACCCTCTTTGGCGGACCAACCACTGCTGGGTGAGGTAAAACACGCCACTAACTGTCCACTGTCTTTCAAAAAGTCCCAGGAAAGTCACCACTGACATTAGGGCTGGGCGATATGGCCTCAAATCAATATCACGATATATTGAGCAACTCACCTCGATAACGATAAATGAACGATAAGTAAACACTTTAATAACATAACACTCACAGATTGTTATGTTATTAAAGTTAATCGCCAATTTTGTGAAGATGTAACTAACTTGTGTTAATTTGTGCTTTTATAGAGCTGACTGTGCAACCGGAAACGGAAGAGGAACGGTGGAGTGGAGTATTTTCCAAAGGGAGTAAGTGAGGACCAACAATCACCAAATTTAAACTGCATGTTATTGTCATATTAGCCAAGTATTGCTGTGTTTGGCTAACACACAGCAGTCTACTTTGTTTTTCTTAAATGCCAGAAGTTATTCTTTTATCACACGAAAGCTGAAAATACATTTTTGGTGACAAAGACAGATATTTAACTAAAGCAAGATGATATTGTGTGACATGTGTGCAAAGACATGCACTGATATGTTAACATATGTGAGGCACATGCGGACCCACAGTTGCACATCCAATGCTTCTTTTAAGTGTGTTTTTCCTGGATGTCATAGAACTTTCCAAAAGTTCAGAACATTTAAATCTCACAGCTACCGCCACTGTCGTGGCCAGTCTAGGTCTACACTGTGTGGTGTCATTGATTTAACTTGTCATGTTGGCTTGTGCAGTACTAAATGTGACAATACTCACAACTTTTTCTCACATTTGAAAGTGCATATCAGAGAGGGGAAAGAGGTTGCATGCCCTTTCAGAAACTGTGACAAAAGATTTAAAGTCCAGTCTTCATTCACATCGCATATTTCAAGGAAACATAAAAAGTCCTCCGAAGAGGGTTTGATGGACTGCATTGTGAATCCGTCCAGTTCCCGAGATATTGATGGAGAAAGTGATATGCAGATTGATGAGCCAGGTCAGTTGAGTTGTGAACAAACAGAGGTCTGCCCAGAGGCTGTGGAAGAAAATCAGTTCTTCAGCAATTTAGCAATGTTTTATCTCAAGTTGCAAGCCAAATTTCTCCTTCCAGCCTCTGTGATTCAGACTATCATAGAGGACTATCAACAGATGCATGACATTAGTCAGTCAGACCTGCTTTTCAAACTCAAAGAAAAGCTTGTAAATCTTGGTCTTGCAGAAACTGACATAGAGAATGTAATTGATACCCTTAAATGTGAAGATCTATTCAGAAAATGCAATACCCAAACACTGAAAACTGACCAGAGAAGGAAAACTGTCTTCAAGACTAGCTTCCATTATGTTGAGCCAAAGCCCATTTGCCTAGGCCAGAACGAGTCAGGCAAGGAGTGTTTTGCGTAATATATCCCTGTCAAAGAGACTGTTGCATCTCTTCTGCAGTCTAACGTTTTGGAACACTGGCATTCAAACACCAATGTCAACTCAGAGCAGGTGCTCAGAGATGTGTGGGATGGCACAAACATTGAAAACAACAAGATGTTTGAGGTGAAAAACTCCTCCTTAGGCTTAATTCTCTATCAAGATGCCTTTGAGGTTGTAAATCCGCTTGGGTCAGGGAAAAAAAACCCACAAAGTCCTTGCAGTATATGCCACCCTTGCCAATATTTTGCCCCACAACAGGTCAAACATTGACCACATGCAACTGGTGTTACTATGTGAAGAGCAGGACTTTAAGTATTTTGGCCAAGACCTAGTGTTTGGCTCTCTGATAAAGGATCTAAAAGATCTTGAGACAAGTGGCATCACCATGCCTGATGGTAAGACCTTCAAAGGAACTGTGTGCGCCATTGCAGGCGATAACTTAGGGTCACACAGCATTGGAGGCTTTACTGAGAAGAGCTTGCACTTCTGTAGATATTGTGAGATTGAACGTAAGACATTTCTGGAAGATCATCTGGCCAAGGGCCAAGAGCGTACAGAAAATTCATATCAGGAACATGTCCAGGCTCAAAGTGTAGGGGTCAAATTTGACTCACTTTTCAATGAGTTGACTTATTTCATGTTTGCCAGCCTGGGTTACCTCCCTGCCTTGGCCATGACCTTTTTGAGGGCATAGTTTCCTTTGATTTGGCACTCTACATTAAACTTCTTGTCATGGTGGAGAAACATTTCACATACCTTGATTTGAATCGCCGTATCACTCAGTTCAAATATCTTGGTAGTGATGCACGCAATAAACCCTGTGAGGTGAACCCAAGACTGGAAAAACTGTCTGGACATGCAGTTCAAAACTGGTGCTTTCTCAGGATGTTACCTGTGTTGATCGGTGACAAAATGGTGAACCCGGTTGACAGTGAGGTATGGCAGCTAATTTTACAGCTCAGGGAGATTGTGGACCTTATCACTGCTCCAGCTATTTCCACAGGTCAGGTAGCCTATTTAGGTGTCCTAATAGAGGAGTATTTGGATTGTAGAAGACAAACTTTTCCTGATCACCCACTTAAGCCCAAGCACCACTATATCCTCCATTATCCTGAACTCATCTTTCACTTTGGACCACTCATCCGCTTGTGGACACTAAGGTTTGAAAGTAAACATACATACTTCAAGCAATGTGCAAGAAAACTGCAAAACTTTAAAAACCTGTGTGGTCCCCAGTCCGAGATTTATCTCCATAGCCTTCAATTCCTCTGCCCTCCTTTTGCCTCAATTTTTATATTGTAATGGCTGATGGACTCCAGTTGAAAGTCCTGAGTCTCAATGCAAGGGGTTTAAATAACCCAGTGAAAAGAGTTGCTATTTTAGACTTCCTTCGTAAACAAGGAGCCCATATTGCTATGTTACAAGAAACTCATATTGTCAGACGTGATGTGAATCGTTTATCTAACAGATTTTTCCGGGTACTTGCTCATTCTTCTGCCACTAATAAAACCAAAGGAGTAGCAATTATTTGCCGTCGTAATTTGCGCTTTAAATTGCTGGATACGTGGTCTGACAATAAAGGCAGAATAGCTATCGCCAAAATTCATGTAGAAAACACAGACATTGCACTTGTATCGCTCTATGCTCCTAATACCTTTGATTCACATTTCTATGAACAGATAACTAAAATTCTGTTGGACCTCTCAGACTTTAAGTTCATCATAGGTGCTGATTTCAACGCTGTAGTGGACCACTCTCTTGATAGATCTGGACAATCTGAAAACAAAGAGCAAAAACAGAGCTCCGAAGCCTTACGCTCTTGGTCAAATAACATTGGTGTGGTGGATTTGTGGCGTATGGTAAATCCTACTTCCAGAGATTTTACTCATCTATCAGCAAGGCACAAGTCCTTTTCACGAATTGATTTTATTTTTGCCTCTAGAGGCATGTTTCAGAAAATTATAGAGGTTACTCTTTTGCCAGTTACTCTCTCAGATCATAAGGCAGTGGTTGCTCTTGTCTTGATTCGCTCCACCCCATTGCGGGCGCCTAAATGGCGTTTTAATACTACCTTACTCCGTGACGAGTTTTTTAGAACTCAGTTTATGGCCCAACTTAGTGAATTCATTAATATAAATAAGGGCTCAGTTACTGACCCGAGAATACTCTGGGACGCTGTAAAAGGTTTTATTAGAAATAATGCTACACTGTATGCATCTAATCTAAGGAAGGCCCGCTCATCCAGACTCTCTGAGCTGGAGCGCAAACTCTCAACATTGGATAACTTATTACAACAACAATTTGATGATCAGGTTGCATTACAGTATGACCTGGTGAAAAAAGACATTAATGCTATTCTCAAACGGCGCGCTGAATTCTTGATACATAAAACACGCCAAACATATTATTTTAATGGAGCCAGACCCAGTCATTTACTCTCGCTAAGGCTGAAGGCTAATGAACAATTCTCTGACATCACCTCCATTAGATCAAATGACGGTCATATGTTAACAGAACCCTCCGAAATTAATGCTTCTTTCCGTAGTTTCTATGCTGACTTGTACAGTTCAGAGGTTTCTCACGATCAAGATGCATGCAACAAATTTTTGAGTTCCATCCGATTACCCAGAATGACAGACGATGGTTCCCAAAGTTTAAACGCCCCTATTACTTTAATGGAGCTTAAGGCAGCAGCTGATGATATGCGCAGGGGTAAATCACCTGGTCTGGATGGGATCCCCCCAGAATTTTACACAACTTTCTGGCATAGTCTGGGCCCCTTACTTCTTGATATGATACAGACCTCCTTGGAGAAAGGCTCCTTCTCTAGAGATGTGAATATAGCTATCATTTCACTGTTGCTAAAAAAAGATAAAGACCCTTCTGAATGTGCCAATTATAGACCTTTATCCCTTTTAAATGCTGATATAAAAATTTATGCTAAGCTCCTTGCACGTAGGCTCCAACCTTTTATGACAACACTTATTAATTGTGACCAAACAGGATTCATTAGATCCAGGCAGTCATCAGATAATATGAGGAGATTAATACATATCATACACAGGGCCTCCTCACTACCACTACCTTCAGCTGTCTTCTCATTAGATGCTATGAAAGCATTTGACCGTTTGGAGTGGCAGTATCTCTGGTCAGTACTGGAGGTTTTTGAGTTGGGGCCTCATTTCATACATATGATTAAAGTTTTATATACCAATCCAACAGCTATGGTCCTAACAGGTAGAACTTGTTCCTCCTTGTTTAACATTGCAAGGGGTTCCAGACAGGGATGCCCGTTGAGTCCACTTCTGTTCGCACTCTCTCTGGAGCCTCTGGCTCAGACAATCCGAATGGCTAAAGATATCACTCCAATCACTGTGTGTGGGACCACACATTACATATCTTTGTATGCGGATGATATCCTCTTGTATTTAGGAAACGCTCAGCAGTCCCTACCTAATGTTCTGTCTATTTTCCAATGTTTCAGTGATATATCTGGGTACAGAATAAATTGGACGAAGTCAGCTTTCTTACCTCTGAATGACCAAATGAGAAATATAACTTTACCTGCGAATATACCAGTAGTCAACCAGTTTAAGTATTTGGGCATTAAGATTGGCTCATCATTACAGACCATTGTCAAAACCAACTATGAAGAAACCTTGTCCAACATTACCCGTGATCTTGATAAATGGGCTGCGCTGCCAAACTCTCTTAGGTCTCGTATATCTATTATTAAAATGAATGTGCTTCCCCGGATTAACTTTGTGAGTGCGATGCTGCCTTTACCACCTCCCCCACGTTTTTGGGACAAGGTCCAGCAGATAATGTCTAACTTTGTATGGAATGGTAAGCGCCCTCGTCTCAGATTATCCACAGCACAGAGAGATAGAGCTGACGGGGGACTGTCACTGCCTAACCCTAAGCTATATCACTGGGCCTTCACTCTGCGCCCTTTGATCAGCTGGTTTGACAATAGAATCGAGACTTCATGGCGTGCTCTGGAAGAGAATATGGTTCTTCCATTGAAACTGAATGAAATCTTATTCTCTAATATTCCCATAAGAAAATCTCAAGTCCGCTTTGGGCCCATTGTGTCTCACTTATTAGCAGTCTGGAGGGCGGCAGAAAAAACGTATGGCATTTCATCTAATTGGAACCCTTATTCACCTATTTTTTATAATGATCGTTTGTTGATTGGTAAATCCCCAATTAAGTTTGGTCAATGTCGCCAGTGGTACAACAAGGGGATTCACTCCCTTGGTGACATATTTGGAGACAGGGGCCTATACTCCTTTGAAGAACTCACATTCCGGTTTAATTTACAACATTCCACTTTTTATTTCTACCTGCAACTAAGAACAACCATGAAGACATATGGGGTACCATGGCAGGGTCCACTGGAGGAACACTCTTTGCTCAAGGTTTTGCGTCAGGCCCGGGAATCACGAAAAACTGTGTCTAAATTGTATCGCTATTTCCTGGAAAATTCATATGTTGCTCTTCCAGTGGATGCGTCTTGGCGGGCAGATATCCCCGACCTGAACCCTGACTTCAGCTGGCATGGTGTCTGGGATGCGGTTAAACAGTCATCCAGAAATCCTGACCACCAACAGATCCATTTAAATTTCATTCACCGAACATATATGACTCCTCGTAAACTTCACAGTATGAAATTTAAAGATAACCCAAACTGTACACTATGTTTTCCAGGCACAGTAGGTACCTTTTTCCACATGATTTGGGAATGCCCAGGTGTTGCTAATTTTTGGAAAATGGTAGGGGGAGAACTGTCCTCATTAATGTCCATCCCTGTCCCATTGTCCCCATCTGTTTTTATTTTAAATGATCTCTCTCAGCTGAAACTACGAAAATCCCAAAAGCGGGTGTTTCTGGCTGGCCTGACAGCCGCTAAAAAGATGGTTGCAACCAGGTGGAAACCTCCTCATACACTAACTCGGCGACAGTGGCTGCTTATTTTCATAGATGTTGCGCATCTGGAACTGTCTACAGCACGCATCCATGGGGCAAAGGAGGAAGTGATAATGTGCTGGGCTCAGACAGTAGAGGATCTCAAAGGCCTTTTGATATGACCCCCCCCCCCCTCTGGTCCTGTTTTCTTTGGTTAATGTTCCCTGTTGGGTTTCGTATTATGTCCTTTACAAATTATTAATGGTATCTAACAGTTTGGTATATTTAGCTAGGTTGTAAGACTTTCAACATCAGTAGCACTTTATCTCTTTGCTTATGTAACATTTTGCCTGATTTATTTACCTATTAATTGTATTGTTTTTTTATGTTTAACTAATTAATTATTATTATTATTATTATTATTTATTATTATTATTATTATTATTATTTTTTATTATTTTTATTATTATTATTATTTTTTAAATTTATTTATTTTTTTCTCCTTTATTATTATGTGTGTGTATGTGTGTATATATGTGGATGTGTGTATATATATATATATGTGTATGTATGTATGTGTATGTATATATATGTGTATATATTATTTATTTATTTATTATTTAAAAAAAATTTTTCCCATTTATGTTTTATTTGCCACCTCATTCAGTATCCCTTACTGTAACTACTTGTTTGTATGCAGGCCTATATATTGTATGTCTGTGTGTATTATTGATGTGTCGCCTAAATTATGCGGGAAAGTATGTACATACTCCTTCTGGTAGATGGTGAACGTTATTATTATTATTATTTTATTTATATTTTTTTTATATATTTTTTTTTTTTTTTTTTGTGAATGTATTTTTAATTTACTTCACATGCGTACTTTTTAGAGGCTGGTTATCCTTCCTATATTCTGCTGACCGTTTGTGTTGAGTATTCTCTTTTGACTGCTGCTGTGCTGTTGAATGTATAAAGATGCCTTTCAAATTCTAATAAAACATTTGATCACAAAAAAAAAAAACCTGTGTGGTACCCTAGCGGAGAGACATCAACTTTTGCAAGCTCTTTTAGGTGCTGGCCCCCGTTTTCCCCCAGATGTTGTGGTGGAAAGATGCACAGAGTTTGTCTTGGAAGACCACAATGATAACATCAGACAATCAGTGGCACAATGCAACTTTGATCCTCTGAACACTCTAGTTACCCATGATGTGTCAGTAAAGGGGACTGAGTACAGAAGCAAAATGTTTGTTGTGATAGCTCATAATGACGATGGCCTTATTGTTGGGAAAATTAAACAGGCTCTTATTCATAAGAGTTCTTGTGTTTTTTTCATCACTGAACAGTATCAAGCTGTGCGTCTGCCAGAATTTGGTGTTTATTACATTACACGACTGAAGACAGAGTACTGCTGTGTTGCTCATGAGAACCTACTTGACTATTATCCATTGACAGAATACACTGTTTGGGGAATGTCACTCCTAATTCTTCATCATTCTATCCCAACCTTTTAGAAGGATGTCTTCACTGGAAGAGAGTATCCAAAGGATTCTCCTTAACACTTTGCCCAGTCTCCCTGTGGAAACACAATTAGGGATAGTTTCCACGCTTCAGACTTCTGGTGTCGAGTCTGTGGATGACCTGAAATACGTCTAACAGGAGGACCTCAAAGGCTTGCCACCTGTTATACAGCAGAGAAAATTACTGGAGGCCTTCAAATTAGGTAACTAGTAATTACCAAGCCATAGATTGATATGCACATTTTATTTTCATTCAGTATAATCATTGCTGCATAAGGTGCATGCTAATAATGTTTCCTTGTCTTTTTCATATATATGTGTGTGTGTGTGTGTATGTGTGTGTATATATATATATATATATATATATATATATATCTGTATCTATATATATATATATATATATATATCTATATATATATATATATCTATATATATATGCATATATGCAAAACTACTGTAGTGGAGTCTAGGAACTAAGAATAGAAATATATATAAAACTGGAAAATGAGCAAAATGGATGTCTTTGTTGTTTCAGAAACCGAGACCATCACTTTGGATCTCCAAGCTATCCACGATGATTCATCAGATTCAACTGCTTCAACTTCTAACTCCTCATTCTCATCCATTTCGTCCTCACTCACCAGCTCCCCCTCCTGCTCCAGCATATCACCACACCCACTACCACATGGTGCCAGCGGTGTACTTCCACAAGACGTAATATGGCCTGATGTATTTGAGGTACCATGGGACAAAATGCCCCAAGAAATAGTTTCAGCCATTACAAATGGTCGAAGACCTTCTTCCAAGTGGCGGCGCCAGATGATCCGAGTCCTAGTGGATGAAATTAGAAAACACAACACCAACCCCACTCGCTCCCAGTGCCGCACAATTTGCCAGAACATTGTTAGGCAATACCCAAAGAGTTTCGCTGACATGACAAAAAAAGGAATCCTCATTGCTGGAGGCTTTACCTCACTGCTTCACCAGGTAAAAACTCGCATTGAGAATATCAACGGGGGGGGGCTGAATCGGCAGCGCTCGATGGGATGCCGTGAGGGAACAAGACCTCAGCGTGGACCGACTGATTCCTATGGCTGCACACGATTCCAGCTAGAGACCCCGTCAGGGGAGACTGCTGACACCTTGGAAGAGAAACGGTACCGAATGGAAAACATTTACAAGCAGGAGGGCTTGAATGGAGGACAGAGGGCGGAGGTGATACATCTCATGGAGACTACATACAGCCTTCAGCGTACCCACATAAATCAAATGCCAGCATCCTCCATTGAGGATCTAAGGATGAAATGGTCATACCTTTTTACTCAGAGGGGCATCTATGCTCATTTTGAGCTGCTGACGGATATCAAAGTCCTGCAGGTTTTGGAGCTTTCCATGGAGGAATGTGGACGAGCAGTTGTGGGGTACTTCAGGACCAAATCAAACCACCGTGATGTCCAAGCTCTTGTTTCCCAGGGTTTGGATGGGGATTTGACTCTACAGGTAGTTGAGCTTGTTATGGCTCATTTTGGTGAGAGCCCAGATGGACTGATGATTCATACTGATGTGAGTATTGATCAGTTATTGTTAAATGATTCTTGTGATTGTACACGTATTATAACATCATTATTTTGTTGTACCTTCTCTTAACTTTTCAGGTGTCTGCCACTGCTGCTGACATTGAGGGAAGCTTCACTCTACCAGCCAGTCCTCGGCTCATTTTGCTCGGTATGTATTTTGATGTACATTTTGAAAGAACTTTATTTTCTAATGAGAATGAAGTAACTATATAAAGTGCTTGTGCAGATTCCATGTCCATCAGTGTAGTGACATGTCATATTGACAAACAGTACAATAATTAATTAAAAAGGATTTTCTCAACTGAAACTGAAATTACTGCAATAGAGTTGAAAAGTGTGTAAGAGTCTCCAAACCCAGAAGTATTTTCTGCCCATCTGACAAACCTGGCAACTGCCTTTTTCCTGTTTTTGAGAAATACAGCAGTCAATATGTCAATCAAAAAGATGTCAGAAGGCACTGGACAAGGTAAATACTTTTGGAACTGGAGATTCTACCTCATTCCAGTCTCTATATTTCATAGGAAATGAGCCCGGGACAAACAGCCAGTGGATGATCAGCATCGAGGGGCACGTGGTCTGTGAGGGCATTCAGCCAACCTTTGTGTCCGGATTGGCTGCACTGTTCGCGGTTTTCTACATTTTCAACCTCCGGTATCCAGACGCGGCCTCCCAAACCCTGGAATTCATTCAAAGGTAACTATTACTGGTGTAAATGACACAGGTAATATATTAACCTCCACACTATTGTATGTGACACAAGTAGTGATGGTTAAGATATATTAGTTGTCTATTGGATGACTGGAGGATGAGGATTTCCACTTGATATTGACCAATATCAAGTGGACTCACTCTCACTCACTCACTCACTCGCTCTCACACACACACACAAAAACACACACACACAAATACACACACACACACACTGTGTACAATGAGACAGACAAAATCCAATTTTGTGAAACTTTGTTGTCACAGAAAACATCAGGTCATCCTACCACTAATCTATGGTGCTGGAAGTGGATTAAAATGTTAGACTGGAAACACAGAATAGTCTTCCAAATTCAGTCCTCTTGGTGAAAGGGAGTCGTGTGTGCAAATGGGGATTATCTTTTCAATTCCAAAATAATTCAAGGAACTAAATCAAAACCTTTCTGAATTATTTTATTTTGGAATTCAAAAGATACTCATCATAACAACCTCAAGTAAATAACCTTTCTGGATCTGCACACTTTTCATAGAATTTGGATGATAACTCTGTGTATTTCCAGTCAGTTTATTCCACCTCCAATGCCATAGTTTAGGGATAGGATGACCTAATGTTTTCTGTGACACTGAAGTTCCACACAATTGGATTCTTGTTTTAAATGTGATTTGTCTCTCATTGTAGATAGTTTTTATGTGTTTTTTTCACCCCATTTAGCACTTTGAGGTGTTGCAATTGTTGCTTTGATATTGGCCAATATGGAGTGGGAGCTCCTCCCCCAGTCATCCAGTAGGCCTTGAAGTTATCTTAACCACCTGTGTAACATACAGTAGGCTGGTGTTGTTATATCACCTGTGTCATTTTTGACTGTTTATCCATTAAAATTGCAGTTTCCAGAAGGACCTTCATCAGACAAAAGAGAGTGTCCTGCCTTTGAACGTTTAAGGCAGTGCCTCCTTCTGAGTTGTTCGAGCACAAAACCTTTCTGAAACCTTTACTAGTGTGCCTGAAATTACTCTCACAGTTTGCAATTGCTATTTATTTTTTCCAAAAATGAAGCAATCATAGATACATTTCCTGCCATCAGACCAATGTGACAATTATGCATTTGCAGTATTTAGGATTTTCTTTTTTCCTTCTTTTTTTTAAAAGACGGTTCATCGGTATAAATCCGGAAAGAGGTAGCAAGGCCACCCATGGAAAGGTTATCTCCAAGAGGACCGGCAAGGTGGTTCAGAAAAGGGCTGAAAGTGTCAACCCCCAGGTTGCCACACTGTTGAAGAACTTGCTGGACTTCGAGTGGGACTTCATCTAGGTAGGTCACAGATGTCTTGTCACTCTTTATTATTTGCTTGCTTCGGCTCCAGTAAAATGACATACTAAACACACTTCTTTGCTTATAAACTTGATACATTTGCCAAAGCAACATCCTAGAATACCGCAGTCTCGACAGGATGACTGCGCTTGGTTGAGAAGAGCAGCAGGAACGTGTGCAAATAATTTCATCTGGTCTTATCATTGATCAGAGGAACGGTCTGATTTTAAATGAGCGCATTGTTTTGCCTGCTCTTTAAACTTCTTAAAATACATGAAGTACTGTATCAGCTTGTTCAACTATTGCTTCAATTACTGATGACTACATCAAGCACTGATTAAAATACAGTAGGTACTACTTCAAAGTGGCCATTTCACTCGCGGGGAGCGAGATTAACGCAACGCGTGAAATGTAAGTGACAACTGTAGCCACTAGGTGGAAGCATAGTACTGAATTGCAGCTCAAACGATTTTGGGACGATTCCACATTTGACCACAATGTAGCTGCAATGGAGAGTGGCGCTGTTTTAGGCTACAGGTAGAGTGAATGGAGAGGGGGACTGCTAAACCGTATCAGATTGATTCAGACTGATTGTTTCACAGCGGTGGGACACCTCAATTATCTGGGTGACCTTGGATAATCACTTGTGCTTTCTTTGTTTTACAGTAGAGCTAAAATATGGACATTAGTTGTTTTTTAAGGAACATTTGTTTACTGGTAAAATTGCCGACCTGAATTATTGTCCCAGTCCGCCCCCGTGAGCCTATATCACGGCCTGACTGGATGTTGCTTAAATATAAGAATAGCCTATAATAATATCTGATACCCTAAAGACATCTGAGGTTGTAATTTCGCTTGCTCGCTCGCTGCAGCCACGGCTAATAAGCGGAGGCAGAAACAATTACGCACAGCCTGCAGAAGTTTCAACATCCATACAAGCATTTAAGAAATGATTCTTATCAGTTCCGTAATTCAGAGAGGGTTTTTTACTCAACGAAAAAATGTATAAAGATCAGTTTTTAGGTTGAAGACACGACAGCAGCACGTATGTCCACACGCTGATGTGTGTCAGCTGGGGCAGCGGGTCTGTGATCCATAAGACACATGAGAACATTATGACTGATGTATAGCTCCCCTGGTAGAGCAGCTCCCTCAGTAAGCAGAATCTTCTGCTAGTATGAGTTCGAATCTCAGTATAGGCAGTACCTTCAGGTAATGTGTTTTCTTTTCTCATCATCAGTATGATCACATATGGCTCCAAGTTTGAGCAAATAAATGAGCAAATGAGCATTAATTCTCCGCCGGGCCGCGGCACCAGCTTTCCTGCTTGTGCACATAAAATACATTAAATTCTGACACCACAACTGTAGCGTACCGAATATCAATAGATGATAACCAGAAAAAAAACGTTCTATTGCTCTGATTCACCGGCTTCATGGACGTCGGAACTATTTTCTGAAGGGGGGGGGGGGGGGGGGGGAAGCATGCACTTTTATCAATGATTAAGGATTTGATTTGAAGTTATTTTATAATGGCGTGCAGTTATAAGAGAACTAGATGGATGAACACGGCATCTTTATTGTTAAGAAAATGAAACTTTGATCACTAAATCAGGCCATTTAAGGAACATAACAGCATTGGCGGCGTTTCCCAGATTCGATCGTTCTTAAGGACTTAAGAAGGCTCTTAAGAAGGGTTCGGCTAAGAAGGAGCGCTAAGATACGGGTGTTTCCCAGACGTGTTCTTAACTGCCTTCTTAGGAGAACCTTAAGATCAAGCCAAAGAAGCTTCTTAAGAAGTGTGTGTGGGCGGGGTGTGGGTGCGGGTGTGTGTGTGGGTGTGTTGACGGCCGCGTAGTGCTTTCTACCGATCCAGCACGGATCCACCAGGGAGGGATTGTGGATTGGAATGAGGGTGCCATCCATGGCATGGCGCAGGAGAATCGGTGTCACAGCTGCCACACTCCGTGACACCGATGCCTTGCTGATGCCAGTGCCATCCCCCACCACCTCCAGGAAGCTCCCCACTGCGTAAAAACGCAGCGCAGCCAGGAGCTGCCCCTCCGGGCTGAGGGCAAAATTGCAGTGGGTTGCTCTCTGGGTGTGTGGAGACACCGAGTGATCAGCTGTTGGATCTCCGCACGGGGCAGCCGGTACTTTGCCTGGACAGCCCGGTCTGACAGCACGTCCAGTGGGGAGAAGTGCTGACGCACGTATGCATTTATGTAAACCGTCTGGCTTCGCGCACGGCGACGCTGTTGGTTCGCAGTGAGAATGTGCTGTATTGTAGCCATGGTTTATCACACGCGCGGACTTTGGCAAAGCCTTTATATAGAGTAGCAGGTGAAGCCTCTCTGGATGAGCTTCAGCTGAGTTCAATTACATCTGTTTCCTTGATATCTGTGAAATGCCACAGGGTTGTTGTATTTTTATGTGTAGTACTATAAACTCATATATGCAGATGTGTGTGGAAAACTTAAACGTGTAATTCAATAAAAAGTTGTTTTTTTTCATCTTCTATTAGCCTATGTTTCTTGTGCCAGTGGTCCGCAGCTATGAGCGCATTTCAACATTGAGCATTGTTTTATTATTTCGAAAAGTGGAGAATATAAATTTCCCTGACGCGGCTTGATCACTGAGCATTTGGTCGCTAAGAAGGCTGTTAAGAGTGGGTCAGCTCGATCTTACATTTCCTTCTTAGTGAAAGATCTTCTTAAGCTAAGAGTGACTCTGGGAAACACATCCTTCTTTCAAAGCGTTCTTAAGAGCGCTCCTAAGAAGATCTTAGCACTTAAGAGCTTCTTAACGAATCTGGGAAACTGTGGCAGGGCCAGACACAGCTTAATGAGCTTCTCCACCTCCGAATGCAGGATGGACACATCCTGGATGGTGCTTACTTCTCGTCCCCTACACACATTCCTCAGTATGGGGGAATGCAAATCTTAAGGCATCTGGAACAAGTTCGCTTAACTGGAAAGACCACATCCATCCCCCACACTTTTGAAAAGCTTGCTACGCCAGTGCCCCCACCCCCACCCCCGCGCGCTGAGGACAGCAAAGAGATCTGCAACAAATACATTGATCACTTGGCCAAGGGATCTCCTCCTGCAGGGAGACCGCTTCAGGGACTCACTCCGCTTTAAATAACCTTCTGTATATCCGACTACTGTGAAGCTGCTGATTATGTATTTTAATAAAGCTAGAGAAAACTGTCTGACATGACGTGGCGTCGTTCTTCTTTCTATAAGCCTGTTGTAGAAAATATAAGGAATAGAAAGCACAAATATTTGTGTTAAATTCTGACACCACAACTGAAAGAAAGAAAGCAGCCGGTGAATCAGATCAATAGAACTTTTTTTTCTGGTTATCATCTATTGATATTCGGTACGCTACAGTTGTGGTGTCAGAATTTAATGTATTTTATGTACACAAGCATGAAAGCTGGTGCCGCAGCCCGGCGGAGAATTAATGCTCATTTGCTCATTTATTTGCTCAAACTTGGAGCCATATGTGATCATAATGATGATGAGAAAAGAAAACACATTAACTAAAGGTACTGCCTATACTGAGATTCGAACTCATACTAGCAGAAGATTCTGCTTACTGAGGGAGCTGCTCTACCAGGGGAGCTATGCATCAGTCATAACACACATCAGCGTCTGGACATACGTGCTGCTGTCGTGTCTTCAACCTAAAAGCTGATCTTTATACATTTTTTCGTTGAGTAAAAATCCTCTCTGAATTATGGAACTGATAAGAATCATTTCTTAAATGCTTGTATGGACGTTGAAACTTCTGTAGGCTGTGCGTAATTGTTTCTGCCTCCGCTTATTAGCCGTGGCTGCAGCGAGCGAGCAAAATCACAACCTCAGATGTCTTTAGGGTCTTTGACGTGTGCACAAAAAAAGACCACAGTTAAACATAAAAGCAAAACGAAAACAGATAAACATAAAATGGGAATATCACCGATAAATACAAAATACAAAGAATAAGACCTTAAAAGACATTTAAAAGGCTTCATAGTGAGTTGTTGATGATGTTGATGGCGGATGAGATGAATGATTTTTTTCACTAAGTTTGTCCTTGCTAGAGGGACCCTGTAGCGACAGGCTGAAGGAAGGAGTTGGAATGAGGTGTGGAGTGGGTGAGGCATTATTAGCTACATTCTTGTATTTAAGCAACAACGAACAGAAACATAAATCAGGCAACTCTGTCCATTCCCCGTTCATGGTCACTGCTCCCTGCTGCTGCATGTTGTCGTCCTCCTGCTCACAGATGCCACCTGGTGGTTGTTTGGGCACATTGCCGCTTCTCATGAAACACAATTGATCCTCCACTAAAAAGGTGCGTGATTTCACGCGAGAATCACGCGTGAACTCGGCCACAATGAAGTAGTACCTACTGTACTTAAAACTCAATGTTGCAAGCACACAATTTGTCTTCTGAAAATTTAGACGTTTCTAGTTTCTGCTTGACTCCATTCTTGCCACTAGTCCTTCTTGACATTCCAACAACATGCTACTGTAGTGACCTAGCCCATAGTTTAGGGAGGTAACCCTCCCTAAACTTTAACTAACCACCCTCTCTCCTTTCTGTCTCTTGCTTTTCTCTTCTTTGTACTTTTCGTCCTGTCTTCAACCATTTTCTCTCTCCCTTGAACAGTTTATTGCTCTGGCCCATTCCTCTCCCCTCATTTTTATGTTTCTTTCTCTCCCTCCATTAGTCTTTCATATTTTTATATTTTACCAGAGACGTTGTGTTGCTAATTTTATTTATTCATTTTTTTACAGGCACTCGTCTTTGGTGACTGAGGAGACCAGCCAAACGCTGCTGTCCAAGTACTGTTTGCTCTTTCTTTCTCCCCCTCTTTTCTTTCTCCATGTTATTGTTCACATGCAAAATACTTGTTTTCAAGCAAGACTGTTCTGTCACACTGTTCTCACTGTTCAGTGTTTAATGTTGTATATAAGTTGTATGTTGTATATGTTTAATAATGTAATCTTTCAAAGTCTGCTGTACAAAGGAGCACTTTCTAATAAATAACAGCAATATTATGGAATGTCATTCTCTTGTGTTCTATACCAGGGTTCTCGAACTTATTACTTAAAGGTCTGCATCTGATTTTTATTCAAGGTCAGAGGTTAGGAATGATTGGCAATAACAATAAAATTTAATCAATTCAGTTATGATTATGTCTCTTCATTGAGCTGGCATGCATAGAACCCTATGTTGATGATAGAAACTGAGGCAGACACAGCTCAGACAGTTTGGTAGAAGTTATTATGTGAAATAAGTTATCAGTTGAATAAGTTTAAAGTGTGAGCTCTGTACTGTCGGTTCTGGGAAACAGTATTAGAGTGAGTGCTCTGCGAGTTCGGGTTCTTGGTTCTTGAAAACAGCGTCAGAGTGACAGCTCGTTGTACTGTCCACTCTTTGCTACTCTTCTCCTCTGTGTCCTCCACTTAACCTGCTACTTTTCTTCAGTTGAGCACAGACAGATGAACAGTGATGAATGCATGTTGTTGCTAAATGTGTTTCTGATCTGCTCTAAGCACTAGAAGGCAAGATGTAAAATACAAGAAAAATCAAGCTGTGTGTTTATTGTATGACTTTTGGATGTTGACTGGCTGTCGGGATGAATGTGGTAGCCTAGGGCTGGGTATTTGAGAAGCCCTGCATACTTTGTTTTTAAATTGGTGAGGATTTATACGAATGCAAAAATAGCAGATTTTATAACACACTGGCATATACTGTAAAATTACCATAACCCACAGTTCTCCTACTGTCATGTACTGTAATCCAAAATATGGTAATATACTGTTAAATAAATTACAGTAGATGCGCTGTAAAATTACCATAGCCCAGTTATCCTACTATCATGTACTGTAATCCAAAAAACGGTATTATACTGTTAGATGAATTACGGTAGCTGCGCTGTAAAATTACCATAGCCAAGTTATCCTACTGTCATGTACTGTAATCGAAAAAAAGGTATTATACTGTTAGATAAATTACGGTAGATGTGCTGTAAAATAATCATAACACCCACCGTTATTCTATGGTAATATACTGTAATCTAAAATACGGTAATATACTGTAAAAGTAAATAACAGTAGTTGTGCTGTAAAATAACAGTAAAATACTGGCGTCCCTGCTGCCAGTATTTTACTGTTATTTTACATTGAAATTCTTTACAGTATACTGTTAGTATATATACTTTATTAAAGTGCACTTAGTTTCACTTAATTGGAAGTGAATTTAGGTTCACTTAAAAAAGTGCAAATGTGGTAATTTAGTGTACTTATGAAAGGAGTAATTACTTAGCAATACACTTTCTACATATTACATGTATGTGCTAGTACATTTGTTTTCATTATGTGACGGCCCTGTTCTGTCTGCTTCTCCTCTCAGTGCCTTCCAGTAGCACCAGGAAGCAGTGGGCCGTCTTAAGCAGACCACACCTCAGGGTGTGGCTACATTGATAAAAGGCCGCCTCAGTCAGTCTGCTCACTCTCTCTGGTGGCTGAGCAGCTGACTGCTGCTATGGCCTACAGCCTGCTGTAGTTTGGTGTTTATCTTATAGACATATTTACACATACACCCACACACACACACACACATCCACCCACACACTACATCTGATGACAAACACACCCATGTTATGTTTCATTTGAGTTGTTTGGTTAAATAAACACTAAAGTAGTCTCCGAGCTCTGTGAGTCCTCTCTCCTTTGTTCAACCTGTGAGCCAAGGTTGTAACAAATGGGGGCTCGTCCGGGATTCTCCAGAATCCTGAATAGTATTGTTGCTTGGTAGTGTGGTATTGTTTGCTTCATCTGTGGTTTGTTGAGGTGAGTACCAAAACCTGATGTTGTTGCTGCAGACTGAGATAAGCATTTGGTTGGGGAGAGGCTTTCACATCTCTGGGGAAATGTGTTTTGCGTCAGTGTGTGATGAGGTTGTTGGCTCAGAAGTTGGTGTGGCTAACCTGCCTGCATTTTGTTATCCTTAATCACTATGGTGCTATGAACCAGCCTTAGTCAGTGGAACTACTTTCCCAGTAGGCATAAGAACGTCCTCCACCTGTGAGCTCGTTGTTTATTGTTTTAGTTTGTTATTTTTGTGCACTAGCACGGCCACAGCAAATTTGCTTTGGGTACACCTCCGTGACTGTCCAGGTGGGTCGCTATTTGGATGGTTGCCCGGCCGAGTCATCGGGCTCTGTGTTTCAATTTCCCACCAATGCTAGTGCATGAAGACTAGGGTTGAGAGAGTCAGCTAGCTTTCTGGTTAGGTAGTTAGCCAGGGGAAAGGATGTTCCACACTGTGGCTGTTGCCCTGGGTTAAGGGGAATTTGTTCGGTTGTTTGTGCTGTGCAGGCTAGTCTCCAAAAAAAAAAAAAAGAAATTTGGTTTTTCCCTTCTGAGTCTGGTAGGTGTGGGTTGGTTGTTGTGGGGTGAACCATGTCTGTTGATGATTTTTTGCAGAATCCAAGGGAGGATCTGTTAAACACCTTCACTAAGGAGCAGTTATTTAAGGTAGCTGATCATTTTGATGTGGAAATCCCTAGTAAGGCCCTCAAAGACTGTATCTTAAGTAAGATCAAGGACCATTTGGTGCAGTTGGGTGTGCTTGCTGATGTTGAAGATGGTGATGCTGTAAGTGCATCAGCTTCTGCCTTACCTGCAGTTTTTCCCCAGGTCAGTCCCCCAGAACAGTCTTTAAAATTTGTGCGGCCTGTGGTTGGCATGTCGTTGACTTTTGAGCAACAAAAAGAGTTGCTGAAACTGCAGCATACATTGGAAATGGAGCGTGAGGAAAGGGCTCAGGTTCTTCGTGCTCAGACACATGCTGCTGAACTGGAGAAACTGAAGTGCACTGCCAAGTTACGTGAGGCTGAATTACTTCAGCAGAGGGAACAGCAAGAAGTTGAACGTTACAGGCTGGATTTGGTAAAGGAGGGTAAGATGGTTAATCTGGCGTCGGGCAAAATGGAGGTCCATGGAGCTGGTGGGTCTTCATCATTTGATGCGTCTGCATGTTTACGGTTGGTGCCAACATTTTCTGAGCGGGACCCCGACACTTTTTTCTTACTCTTTGAGCGGTTAGCCGAAAACAGGAAGTGGAGTGATTCAGAGCAGACCTTGTTGCTACAGTGTGTTTTAACAGGGAAGGCCCAAGAAGCTTATTCTGCTTTATCGATGTCGGACAGTGAACACTATCTGAAGGTCAAACAAGCGGTGTTAAAGGCTTATGAACTGGTACCGGAGGCATATCGGCAGAAGTTCAGGGGCATCAGGAGGCAGGACCGTGAAACATATGTTGAATTTGCACGGGAACTATCTACTCTGTTTGCTCGTTGGCGGGTGGCCTCTGAGGTTAAGACCTTTGAAAAACTGTGTCAACTTGTTTTGGTGGAACAATTCAGAGAAACCCTCCCTGAGAACCTGGCCACATATCTGAGTGAGAGGAGTGCTGAAACTTTAACTGAGGCTGCTGTGTTAGCTGATGAATATGCTCTGACTCATAAAGTCTGGGGGGATAATGGACGGAGGGGCGGAGCTAGTGGTTATCCCAGGAGTTCGGGGAGTGACTCTCCTGCTTTCAAAACAGATAACAATGTTGGCAAATGGGATTCTAGTAGAACTTGTAACTATTGTTTGGGCAAAGGTCACTGGAAAGCTGACTGTCCTGTTTTGAGGTCCAAGCACAAGTCCAGCGAAGGCTTCCGCCCTGTTAAACCTGCAGCCTTGGTTGCTTCTGTACGAGGGAAAGTGAACATGCTGCGTGAGAAGGCTGAGGCCATCACTGCAGTACGGCAGCACACTAAGCCTGTTGCACTGGTTTCCCGCCTCTCATTTGAGGAGCCGCTGTGTCCTTAACCAGATCTGAACAAAGGGCAACTCTATGCAAAGGCACAATGATACAACAATTTAGGAAGTCGCAAAATGAAACGGGTTGTAATTAATATATATATGCATTTCACATTTGAGTACAGACCCTTTTTATATACAGTCTATAGTACAGGCCCTGGAAAGAAAGGCGCCTAATTCAAATAGCAACGTTTGCATCTTTGCCGTCCAATCAGCGCATTGCGCTCAGCTCCGCCTCTTTGAGCTCCACCATTCACAGCGCTTCATTCTGGTCACGTTGCTGTTGAATGACATTGCCCAGCTAAAGTCTCCATCGTGAAGCGAAGCAAGCACAAGCCTACTTCTGATTCACAGTAAGTACATTCAATGTTTTTATTTTCTAATCGAATGGTCATACATTCTATATTTACATTCATCACACCGCCTAATTTTATGATTTCGTTGGCGAGTCATGACGTGTTTCAGCACCTCAGTCATCGTAGCTAGCCAGATAACTATGGAGCCAGAACGGTGACTTTAAAATTTGGCATCCAAAAAAAAAACTGGCATTGAAAACAAAACCAGTACTGAAAAAGGAAACATTGGCATTGAAACATTTGTATTGAAAACATTTGTATTGGGGGGGGGTCACGTGATGGCAAGCTAGAGGACAGACGTGTCGACCTGAGCTCCGTATTTATTGATTAAAATAACGATTCATATGTACTGATGGTCTAAAAATAAAAGCGCGAACCGCTTGCCAAATACAACAGGGAAGGATTTTCATCCTCATACATGTCTAAAACGAGGAAGACGACAGGTAGAAGACAACCGGGCGCAGCTACTACAACAGCTAGCAAACAAGCTAAAGCCATGCTACCCGCCATGTCTGAGCAGGGGGAAGATACTGAACAGGAATACAGCTCCGCCAAAATAATGGCTGCTATCAACGAGGGCAACAAAGCGATAACCAGCAAGATTGAGGATTTAAACTCGACTCTAAAAACTTTGCAACATAAAACAACACTCATTGAGAAGAAACAAGAAGACCTGGAAGGCGGTCTCAACAGGCTTGACGGCGACGTAGATAACCTGTCCAGGCGCCTCGCCCAGACGGAGCAAACTGTGCAGGATTTGAGGGCGAAGATGGACGACATGGAAAACCGCTCCAGGAGATGCAACCTCCGCTTGACAGGACTACCAGAAGGATGCGAAAGAGGTTCCCCCACCAAATATGTGGAGAAACTACTGCAAAACATCCTGGGAGCTGACAACTTTCCAAACGGAGTGGAGCTGCAGCGCGCCCACAGATCACTCGCGCCGAGGCCAAAGCCGGGTCAACCACCGCGGGCGATAATAATGCAGTTTCTCCGGTGCGGCAGCTGGGTACGCTGCGAGATGAAAACAACATCATCCGACTCTACCCGGATTATTCATTTAAGCTTCAGCAGAAATGGCGAAGATTCGACGAGACAAAGAAAATCTTGCGGGAGAAAAGAGTGGAGTATCGCTGGTTTATCCTGCTCGCCTGCTCCTGAAACATGTTGGTAAGGATCTAACCTACACAGACCCAGATGAAGCCTGTAAATTCGCTGAAAACCTGTCCACTGCGCACTGATCACAAAAATACATGGAGACTACCTGTTCCCATTTATTCAACAGCAGTTAACACTCTGCATTGGCTGAGTAACATGCAGGCTCTCTTGGCGCCCACCCCTGACCCTGGCGCCTATATTGGAGTAAGTGCATTACAGCAAAGCCTGCACCGTCGTTGTGAAAGTCTCCGGGACTTTTTGCTGGTGAGACTGTTTATCCGGAGTGATGATGGACACAGCCCAGTTATCTCTGGATTACTGTCCACCCAGTCGAGGAGATATGGGATGATTAACAGTTTTGTCTCTTTGTCTTTTCTCAAGGATAAACAATGGACATGATAATAATACCAAGTGCCATTTTTCTTTCTTTCTTATGCCACTCTGATGTTCTTCTTTTTACTTCTGTTAATTTCAAATAGCACGTCATGAGGGTAAGTTACCGAATTTTCTCTATCCACAGCTTCGGTCCATTTATACAGGCTACTGTAAATTGTCTTTTCACAACCCTTGAACTTATAATGTCTAATTTGATAAAAACGCTACGATCTTATTTGAATTTATTGACATAATACTCACTAGCCTATGTGATGTTGTGAATGTCTGATTTGAGGCTGTTTGGTTGTATTTATGGGTCAGGCTTATATTGACTTTGTATGGTTTATTAGTCAGGAAATAAGGACTTCTGATACTAAATGTCTCCTAGTTGCAACATGTCCCTATTTAACCTTTAACCTTTACGTTGTGAATATTCATTCAGTACATAATACGGAGACCGCTGTTACGTTACCACCTATCAATGCGCTTTATGTGTACTAAGGAGGAGTACAAACTCGCGCATGTGTTCTTTTGGGTGATTGTCAACTCCCACTGTTCAGGGAAGGGGGTTGATGGGGGAGGGAAGAGGGAGCGAGGAGGGGGGAAAGTGTTTTCTTTATATACATTCTCACGTTTATTTTCATTAATTTTCTCTTTCCTTATTTTTGTCATGAGAACTTAATTTTGGTGCAGTACAGCTAAACTTAAATCCAACGCTAGAAAATTACCTACCAACTTGGGTTGCCCTCACACCAACATTCATGCCAGGGAAATATTTAGGTCCTAAATACATTCAATACCACTGTAAATGACTACTTGGCGATCATTATCATGGAATATTAATGGCATACATAACCCAGTGAAGAGGAAACAAATTCTAACTTATTTAAAGAGAAACAGGAGAGATGTGTGTTTCCTACAGGAGACTCATTTAAATATAAAAGAACACAAAAAACTAGGCAAGATATGGGGTGGCCAGATATTCTTCAGCTCCTTTACCTCTAGCTCCAGAGGAGTTTGCATTCTTATAAACAAACATTTTCCCTTCATACCAGAAAACGTAGAACGTGACCCAGGTGGAAGATTTATAGTGGTAAGGGGTAAGGTGCTATCGGAGGCTATTACCCTGGTTAACATTTACGCCCCAAATCATGATGATTAGTTAGATGATAGTTAACTCCTATATGAAGGACCTGGGGCTTTGTGACATATGGAGATACATACACCCAAAAACAAAGGAGTACTCATTCTTTTCGCCAGTGCATAACTCCTTTACTCGAATAGACTTTTTCATTATATCTATGACAATGGTTCACAGGGTTAGCAGCTGCGAATATCTACCCTGTTTAATGTCAGACCACGCCCCCATTTCTATGTTAATGCTTCCTAAAGACAACGTTGAGAAATTTTATAGGTGGAGAGTTAACCCCGCGCTACTACACAATCCAGAATTTGATAAATATATCACCTCCCATATTAAATTATTTTTAGAGACAAACTCTGAAACTGCTCCGTCACCCTCTATCCTTTGGGAAGCCCTAAAGGCCTACCTGAGAGGACAAATAATTTCTTTCTCAAATCACAGGAAAAAAGAATATTGGAAAGAATTGGAAGTTCTGGAAGCAGAAATAAAGAGCTTGGAAAAGGAACATCTTAAAACAAGATCGGAAGGCATACACAGGGCACTCTTAAGAAAACGTAACCAATATAATGTATCGAACACCTACAAGACAGAGAAAGCACTGCTTAGAATTAGACAAAGGTATTACGAACTGGGGGATAAGGGAAACAAACTATTGGCCTGGCAACTGAAAAAACAAATTTCCACCTCCATGATACAGAAAATTAAAAAACCTGATAACTCCACCGCATACAACCCAAAAGAGATAAATAACTGCTTTCAAAAGTTTTACGAGAATCTATACTCATCGGGGTGCAAGAACACGGCAAATAAATGCGAGAAATTTCTATCCTCCTTGAATTTACCAAAAATATCACTCTTAGACCAAAATATTTTAGAACAACCACTAACTAGTAATGAAATTTTAAGAGCTTTAACGTCTCTTCAGTCCGGAAAAGCCCCTGGAATAGATGGGTTCACACCCAAATTTTATAAAAAATACCAGAGCCACTTGATGAACCCTTTAATGGATATGTACCACTCAATTGACAACAAGACATTGCCTCCAACAATTCAAGAAGCCCTCATTACACTAATTTGCAAACCAGAGAAAGACCCCGAACTTATGGGCTCTTATCGTCCCATTTCTTTGCTCGCGGTGGAAAGTAAGATTTTCGCCAAGGCAATGGCGACAAGGCTAGAAAATCACCTATCATCACTCGTTCACAAAGACCAGACTGGTTTTATAAAAAACAGATCCTCAATGAACAATCTGAGACGCCTTTTCTACATAATATCAGAGGCGGGAAGTTCAAAGAAGTCCAGCTGAGAGACTCCCATCATATCCCAGCCACACATTTTTATAGATATCTCCAGCTACGTCATTTTATACGATCACAGCTGGGGGAAACCTTGGAAAAACCAAAGCTTTCTCAATTGGAATCGCTGCTTACTCAAAGAATTAATAGAAAACATATTTCAAGAACTTACAATCTTTTAATGACTAATAATAAAACTAGCACTAATCTGGTCAAAGAAAAATGGGAGAAAGACCTTGGAGCCCAAATAGACGACGATCATTGGTCCTCATTACTCGCTTATGCACAAAAAAGATTCATTAACACAAGATACAAAATCTGTAATTTTAAAACAATGCACACTCCTGAAAAAGTGAGCTGTTTCAAAGGCAATACATGTCCACATTGCAACAGATGTAAAACTGAGATTGGGGATTTCCTACATATGATCTGGACTTGTCCACAGCTAGAACAATGGTGAAAGGATATAGAACATACACTCAAGAAAGTCCTAAAAATGGAATTTACCTTATCGCCTTCTATAGTACTCCTCGGTGACTACTCTAATCTTCGGTTCAACTCAACACACTCAGCTGATTTCTTTGGGCTGGCTATGACGGCAGCAAAAAAATGTATTCTGTCCACATGGATAGCTGAGGACCCCCCTAATCACTCTCACTGGGTAAACGAACTTAACTACTGTATGCCCTTAGAAAAGATCACATATAATGTAAAAGGTAACCCACAGATATTTTTACAAAAATGGCAATCCTGGATTTACTTTCTAGAAACATGATTTGGTGAATCTGCGCAGCACCACCACTTGTCATTTCATTTAATTTTATCTTTTATTTTTTCATTCTCTTTTTTAATTATTACTTTTATTTTACCTATCCTTTTGTTTATTTTTCCTCTATACCGACCCAGCACTCACTATGCAATGTGTAGGGTACTTTTGTGTAAATGTAGGTGGGGTCGCTTATATGAGAATGAATGTGTGAGTATATCTAGAACCATCCATATATCTGTGACTATACACTTGGTAATTCACCGGTGCTGATCTGTCTCTATATGAGTCATCAGATTTGTGTAAATAATGTATAGATATTATGAGATGTGAATCGAATGTGGTAATAATAGACTATATGGAGGATGTTATATATTTGAACCGAGTGCAGAATGCAACTTTTACAGATGGAAGAATATCTTGCCACACCACAGCACTGAGAAATGGTCGCTGCATAGCTGAACGGAAATTGGGCTCACTATTTTTATTTTTATTTAGTCTACCCACCTCCCCCTTTTCCTTTATAAGTACGCATATGCGGGTAGGCATATGTTTGTGCAAATGCCTGAGTAGACGTGTATGTGTGTGTGGGCAAACCTAGGTATAAGTCTGCATGTGTGTGACTGTATATGTATATTAAGACTGATTTGTGCATACATTTGTAACTATTATTTATTTATTTATTTATTTCTTATTTTATTTATTTATTTTTTTGTTTGTTTGTTTGTTTATGGTACCTTTGTATAGATACATTATTATATCTTGATTTATTCTTACTTTTTGTTTTGTACTGTAAAAGTTCAATAAAAATAATGTTCCAAAAAGAAAACAGTTGTATTGGCATTGAAACAAGTATTGGCACTGAAAAAGGAAACTAATTAAAATAATTAAAATCTGAAAATCTTATTATTTTATTTTATTGGGATTTTTTGTATTTTTCAATGACAATCTTCAGATTTTTTCTTCATGTCACTTTTTTTTCAGTAACAGATTTTTTTACAATGTCAGTTTTTTTCAGTGTCATTGATTGTCAGTTTCAACTTTCTGTCTTCCAAACCGCAAATAAGTCTGTTTTTTTTCTCTGCTATTTACATGTTTATTCACATGCAACCTGGCCTGTTTGGTTAGCTTTTAACGGCCGTTATGCTGTTTTTGTAGAGGTCCGCTGGAACATGTAAGTTTCTAACATTAGCCGTGTTGGCTAACTTAACCTGTGGTTAATGCAGGATCAAAAATAAACACCCGCCAAACGCCGAACACGGCTAAAAGTCGGTTTTGGCAGAAGAATTAATTAACGTCATGTGTCACCGGCCTGGCGGAAAAATACTTGCTGCCAAGTAATAATACGTCACAACAGCGGCTAACAGTAACATAGCCTGGGACATTAACATTGACATGATGAACAGCAGGGCTTCGGCTGTGTACGTTAAGCTACTGACATCCCCAGCACACACACACCATACAGCCTCTCATCTTTGAGCCGCTAGCTCAGCTTCAACGCAGGTAGTACACAATAACTCTTACAAGGGCCGCGAATTTGCTTCTGGTGACGATAAAAATGTTCCAGCGGACTCTGTTTCCAGCGCGATCATGGAGAGTCTGAGCAGCTAACTTACTGAGCTGTAACTACCAGCTCTGCTTTTGGGTGCCAGGGTCTTTTTGAAAAACACAACAGCAAAACATCACAGGGGGTTACATGCTGCTATTCCGAAATGCCGCTATTTAGACAGTGACCTCTAATTGTCGGAATAGCGGCATTAAAGTTATTTTTCAAGCGTCCCACTATTTCGACATTGTTTTTTGTCATTGTCGGAGACATGTCGGAATAGCGGCATGTCTAAATAGAGACATGTCGGAATAGCAGGATGTCGGAATAGCGGGCGGACCCCATCACAGGGCTGGAGACTTAACATTAGCTACCATTTACCCAGGGTCCACATTTAACTTTCTGGCTCATCTGCCAGTGGCAGGTAAACTGAGAAAAGCAGAGCTGGTAGTCACAGCTCAGTAAGTTAGCTGCTCAGACTCTCCATGACCGCGCTGGAAACAGAGTCCGCTGGAACATTTTTATCGTCACCAGAAGCAAATTCGCGGCCCTTGTAAGAATTATTGTGTACTACCTGCGTTGAAGCTGAGCTAGCGGCTCAGACTAACAGACTTAATTGCGGTTTGAAAGTTCCCGGTGAACAGGACATTTTAGTAATGCCACCATGCCAGAGGCTTTCGAGCGGATGGCAGGTTGCTACTTCTTCAGGATGCCGATATGCAAATTATATGCAAACCACGCTCTACTTGCCCCTCCCCTCAGACCCCTCCCTCTCAACGCCAAAACAGTGACAGAAAGTTGAAACTGAAAATCAGTGACACTGAAAAAAAACTGACATTGTAAAAAAATATCTATCTTAAACTCTTGGAACCTAACGTGCTCGCTAGCAGGTTTACTTGAAGAAACCCTGAGTCTGATGGAGCTGTCTGACAGGGCCTGTCCTTTCTTTCTCAACAGCATCATGTTGAAGCAGAAATAATTCACATAGTTTTACAACAGGGGGATTATTTAGATTTGTTTAGATAAGCTCTCATTCCCTGAGCCGAACAGTACCACTTCTCATCAGTCCGTCATTTATCTGAACAATATTCTCAGTCTGGCTGCACATGGAATATCAGACTACACGACACCGCTGACGTGCTGTCAGATCTGGACCTCTTCATTTTTATCACTTTGCAGGTTAATCAATCACCTTCCAGCAGTCAGAAAAAGAGGAATCATTCACATTTCATTTGGCTTTCTTTATTTCCCACAGATAGCTACAAAAGTAGGCTAACCATCAGCCTGCATTGCCTCCAACAACGCAATTTCAAAAAAACATGTTTCTAATTGGCTGTCGCATTTAGCATAATATTAAATAACTACAAGTACTATCTGTAGATAAAAGTGTGTGTCTGCCTCTTGGGTCCTGGGGGTGAGTGATGCCCTCAGCCTCTGGTCACCCAGTGACCTGACTCAGGACCAGCTCCTCTGCCTCTGTCAGACGTGGTGGAGGTGGAGGTGACCACCACCTCTTCCTTCTTCCACATGTTCATTTACTCAGCAGGATGCTAGGAGACAGGATGTGTGTTAATCAGTAGGTATCTGTTGGTGGTAAAAGCTGCTACAAGCTGAAATATCCACTGAATAAACTCATGAGACTGTTTTTCTTGCCTATACTCAGAGTTTCACTTCACAGATTAAGTCAACTCAGAGTTCAGGGTTAGGCTTCGACTTTCTTGAACCTCCTTTCTGGAATACCCCTTTGATGTACTGTTCAAAATACTATGAATATTCTGTGTGACTTACATTGGCCGCGTTTCCCAGATTCGTTAAGAAGCTCTTAAGTGCTAAGATCTTCTTAGGAGCGCTCTTAAGAACGCAGTGAAAGAAGGATGTGTTTCCCAGAGTCGCTCTTAGCTTAAGAAGGTCTTTCACTAAGAAGGAAATGTAAGATCGAGCTGACCCATTCTTAACAGCCTTCTTAGCGACCGAATGCTCAGTGATCAAGCCGCGTCAGGGAAATTTATATCCTCCACTTTTCGAAATAATAAAACAATGCTCAATGTTGAAATGCGCTCATAGCTGCGGACCACTGGCGCAAGAAACATAGGTTAATAGAAGAAGAAAAAAACAACGTTTTATTGAATTACACGTTTAAGTTTTCCACACACATCTGCATATATGAGTTTATAGTACTACACATAAAAATACAACCCTGTGGCATTTCACAGATATCAAGGAAACAGATGTAATTAAACTCAGCTGAACCTCATCCAGCGAGGCTTCACCTGCTACTCTATATAAATGCGTTGCCAAAGTCCGCGCATGTGATAAACCATGGCTGCAATACAGCACATTCTCGCTGCGAACCAACAGCGTCGCCGTGCGCGAAGCCAGACAGTTTACATAAATGCATACGTGCGTCAGCACTTCTCCCCACTGGACGTGCTGTCAGACCGGGCTGTCCAGGCAAAGTACCGGCTGCCCCGTGCGGAGATCCAACGGCTGATCACTCTGGTGTCTCCACACATCCTGAGAGCAACCCGCTGCAATTTTGCCCTCAGCCCGGAGGTGCAGCTCCTGGCTGCGCTGCGTTTTTACGCAGTGGGGAGCTTCCTGGAGGTGGTGGGGGATGGCACTGGCCTCAGCAAGGCATCGGTGTCACGGAGTGTGGCAGCTGTGACACAATCCCTCCCTGGTGGATCCGTGCTGGATCGGTAGAAAGCACTACGCGGCCGTCAACACACCCACACACACACCCGCACCCCGCCCACACACACACACACACGATACATGCGTTGCCTAATTGCACCTGTGTGGGGGGACCACGGGGCGCTGTGTGTGACTTATGCACTGATAAAGAGGTGGGTGATCGATTTGCCTGGCATCGATTGATTCAGTTTCAGCAGCACCGCGGTGGACAGCTCCCACTAAGAGCTTCTTAAGAAGCTTCTTTGGCTTGATCTTGAGGTTCTCCTAAGAAGGTAGTTAAGAACGCGTCTGGGAAACACCCGTCTCTTAGCGCTCCTTCTTAGCCGAACCCTTCTTAAGAGCCTTCTTAAGTCCTTAAGAACGATCGAATCTGGGAAACGCGGCCATTATCTCTTGTCTATTTGGTCAACAGACGCTGTTCTTCTGGAGTTTCCACAGACAAGTGTCTCTGATGTGTGCGCGGCCATCAGACGAAAGTGTAACAATGAGCAGTTCAACCAAAAAAAAAGGACGATAATGTGTGGTGGTTGTTTCTGTATGGTGGGAGGGGTTAGGCGTGCAATAATAAGGAATGTTGTTTTTCATTGTTCACTATTTCTCAGTGTTCTGTAAAGTTTATGTGTAATGTTTAGGTCTTGCTGCCTGAAATGGAACTATTTCTACAAGGTGTACTAAAGTACCAATTTTTGAAAATGTTTAAAAGCCATAATGTAAATGTTCATACATTTGTTGTATAAATGTTAAGAGATAGTACAGGTGTTTTGTATTTACAATGTACTAATTTGGATATGGTACAAATACAATAAAGTATATTTTTTCACCTGGAAGTAGTCCCACAAGTCTTTCAGCCTTTAGTATACTGGTAATACATTTGCAAGTATGTGCAAGGTAGAAAGTAATATAGCAAAGTAATGATAAAGTATATTGACTATTATGCAAAATATGTTTTTTTAGTAATTGGAATAAGCCAAACGTATAATTAAGCATATTATTAGCACAGTAAGAATATATTAAAAGTATAAAGCGTATATATTTTTGAGACACTAACAAATCATTTTTAATGTACTTATAATACAAACAAAGTACACTTTAATTTTAATAATCAAGCATATATTAGTACATATAAATCCGCTTAAAGTATACAAAATATATTTTAAGTTGTTCCACTTTAGCACATTAAAGTACACTAAATACACTTCAAGTTGAGCTTTTCTACAATTTAATTACAATTTAAATATATTTAGTACAAAATTAGTTGTTCCAAAATAGCATGCTTCAAGTTAAATAATCATGAACACACTTGAAGTATAATGATGATTAGTGTGGCTTCAAGTACACAAAAGTATGCTAAATTTTAGTACACTTAGCACATTTATTTTTCAGCTGGGATGTGTTGTTTTGGAAGTCACTGGCAGTCGCCCTCAGTTGTTTAGTTATGAGGATGCGTTGATATTACGGTTACACAAGTAATCCAAATAGGAGAAGCTGCTGAATAGATTTTGATAATGAAGTAGTGTAGAGCTGCAGAGATGTAGTTCTTTTATAGTTTTTTTTAATCATCAGTCAGCCTCTGTTCTCTTCTGGCCTTAAGTAGTCTGTACTGAATTATAAATTAATACAGCACAAACAATTTGTGGAATTAGTCCCTTTATTGCCTCGTTTCAGAAACTCGTTAATATCTTGCTGACAGACACTAAAGTACAATGTAGGAAAGATGAAGAAGATAAAATGGCCAGTTTTGTCTGGTCTTTACGTCTCTGTCCTCCTCTTCCTCTCTCATTTCCTCCAAATACAAACAGACATTAATCTAAAGATGATGAGGCACAGCTGCTCCGCTTACATAATGTTTCCTTTTTGATCATCTCTCTCTCTCTATCCCTTCTCTCCACCGCTCTGTCTTTAAGGGAATCTATAAACACACACCCACATGCTCTCTCTCTCTCTCTCTCTCTCTCACACACACACACACACACACACACACACACACACGCGCTCAAACACGCACACACAAACACACACACACACACACACATGGACACACACACACACACACACACACTCACAGCTCTCACTTGGCTTGGAGGCAGGATTTAATGTCAATGAAAATCAACCAATTAGCAGTCAGCTTCAAACAGCATTGAAAGCATGAGCCCGAGAGGAGAAGAAAGAAGAGACATATGGAGAGAGACAGAGAGAGGGATAGAGAAAACTCCAAATTAGGCCTGCACGATATGAGGAAAATCTGCGATGCGCGATAACACTGTTCAATATTGCGATGACGATATAACTTGCGATAAATAAACAAATATTGAAGTTTGCATATTATTAACTATACAGTTAATAATAGTGTTTACGCATTAATATGTAGACAGCTAACATAGACCCGAAACATTGAATAGCCAATGCCCACTGAATAAAGAATGAAATAAATTATTTTGAACATGCTTTTATCGAACAAACTGCACATGAATACCCAACCAATTAAGCAGAACATTAATTTAAATAAGACATTATAATTATATGAAATTAAAGTTTAATTTCCCCTGCTCCCTTTGAACTATTTTCTTGTAAACTCAACCAAAACATCTCTTACCATGCAGAGTTGAAATAAATAAAAAAATCCAGGGGGAAACAACTTACATAATTAAATAAATATAAATTAAACATGGCACTTTATATTAACTGTAATGTCTCTCATCACAATCATCAAGGCCCTTGACTCTGCCTAACAAGGTGAAGAGATCTATAGTATGAACTGAAATAGAGTATACAACCTTAGTTATTCCCTTAACACAAGTTCTTGGCCAAGAAAACCAGCATGTTAACTTTGTTAGGTTTCAGACATGTACCACATTCCCTGATGTGCTGAAGATGTGCTGATGTGCTTATACAGTACCTGTCTTTGTAACACGTTGTAACAGTCAGAGTTATTTAATGTAGCGCCACTAGGTGGCGCCTCCTTTTGTTTAATGGGTAATGTAACCTGTACGATGAAGAAGAGCAGGTGTACTTCCGCTCCTCATGAGAAAGGATACCGCTAACAGAGCGAAGCCTTCCCTTTTAATGTGTTTTTATTTTGTAAACTGTCGGTAGAAGAACCTCGGTGTGTTCGTTTGCACGGATGCCTGTAACATTAGTGCCTTAGAGACCTGGCATGGCATGGTCAGTGTTATGAATAAAAGTGCCGTGCGGAAACCCCCAATGTTGCCTGCCGTCTCTTGAGTAACCCGGAGCTATCACCTTCCCCTTCACCAGCCCACGTTACAGCGTCTCCTGAATCCAAAATAACTCTATATAGCAGAAGTGCTGTTCTTCGTCGACCATTTTCATCGCTTTTCTCTCCTCCCTCAGCCATCATAACCTGGCAATCACCACCAAACTGATGCCGATTAATTTTGTCAGGGTAGCTAACGGCTAGCTGGGGCTTCATCTGATTGGCCCTTGTATCCAGGGCTCCGTCTGATAGGCTAAATGTTAGCATGCTCACGGTGCATGCATGCCGCATGTAAACAAAATGATTTTTCTTATTCATCGCGTGTCAGGCAGTCTTTTGCGATGTGTTTATCGCACATGTTCATATCGCGATGACAATGAAAATTCGATTTATCGGGCAGCCCTACTCCAAATGATTTAAAACTCAGAGAGTGTGTAATCACTTGAGAGGCAGGAGAGATGTCTTCATGTGAGGAGAAGCTGGAAGGTTAAAGGAATAATCCACACTCTTTCACAAAGAGTAATGTTCCTGTATGGCTGCCTGTATGCCTCTGAGCTCACTGTCAACGAGCTGCAGAGCGTGTGACACTCTTCATGTTCACTGAGTGCGGGTGGAGCCAGGTGAGCACAATAAATCAGGTGTAATGTGCTGTACGGACGACAATAATCCATTATACTGCCAACCAATCAGATGTCCACTACCATCTGATCCTTCAGTGCCGTCATCGTGTAGACCTGGTGACTGCTCAAACATGATTAATTGTTGCCTTTTAGTTCCACCAACTTCACATCACAAAGAGTAGTGATGTCATTGCGCATCATCAGCCCTGCATGGAGCTGACAGCAGGTCACACACACATTGACAGCTACGTCTGTGTTTATTTATGGCTCACAAAGAGGTCATACAAATGGTCACGACACATCTGATTTGATCTCACATGGTCTCACTCTCCTGGTGGCTTTAGCTTTTCCCTGTTGTCATGTTGGCTCCCCGTATGTTGGTATTTATCTATATTTGCTATAGATAGATGGTCAAGTGTGGAAGCCTCGTGTAAAACTATTAAAACAAACTCTGATTCACTGCCGTCTTTCAAAAGTCATCTCAAAACCCATCTCTTCAACATCACTTACAAGACCTGACAAAATCATCTTCCACCCTCTTTCTTTCTTTCTTATTTTTCCTGTCTACTCTTTTATTTTCTGTATTGCTGTATATCTACCTTTGTTTGAGTCCCTGTATGTGTATGCATGTATGTTTGTATTGTCTGTTTGTATCCTTTTGTTTTGTGTTTTTGTAAAGCGTCTTTGGGTACCTAGAAAAGCGCTATATAAAACCTATGTATTATTATTATTATTTAATTAACCGTTGGCAAGTTAAAATGAAGACAGATTCTGCAGCTGAGTTTTCCAAATGAACCGTCATGTTGGTGTGGTCTGACTAACCAGAGTAGACCACCCATGAGTGGCATTGGTCCAATCAGGTGCAGCCAGGGAGTGTTCACAAGGGTGTAGCCTGTGGTGGTCAAGCACACATACCTTGACAAAACAACCCTGATGATGTCACAGTGATGTCAGAGGTATCTTTTAACTAAATGGCTAAGTGACACACCGAGCTGAGGACTGAGAAGTAGGAGGGTATCTTTGACCCCGTACACACGTAGCCGGGTATCTGCTAAAACGAATATATTTTTCTACGTTTGGACCTGTCATCCACATGAAAACGCATCATAAACGAATATTTAAAAAAACTCCGGGCAAAGTGAAGATTTGCGAATACTCCGTTTATGCATTTGCATGTAGACAGAGATAACCGGAGTTTTGCGTTTTCGAACGTCACAATATGCGCCAAAACAACAACAAATCTGCTCTGACATCAAACGTGCAACCTTTGTTTACTGCAGAAGCATGGCTCCGAGTGCCTTGAAAACTGTGGTGGTGTTAACTATTGTGCAGGCGCTGTTTACCTCTTTAATTTTACAAGCCCAACTACTGCTCCAAGAGCACAGGCGACGGATAACATTGCGTGACAATTTCCGTATGTCCCGGTCCTCACTCCTGTCGCTGTCGGAGTTATTACGTCCTCATATCGAGGGGCAGTCCACTGTCATGCGATCACCCGTCAGTGTGATTGAAAACGCAGATGTTCGGTTATGTGTGGAAGGGTTTTTTTTTGCGAAAACGAGGTAGTGTGGATAAAATTTATTTTATAAACGGAGGGGGGGAGATATTCGGTTTTAAAAATACCCGGCTACGTGTGTACATAGCCTTTATCTATCTGTCGGAATATCTCGACCTGTGCTGCACTGATTTGGACCATTATTTATTTGAAAGCTCTTAGTAGTGTCTCTGTGGTATTCATGTGGTTCCCACAGCAGTGTACAGAGGCATGAGGAACAGTGACATCCTCCTCGCTGTTTATTCGTTCATTTGTTGTCGCTGAGTTCATGCTGTTGTGGTAAATGAATCAGGGGTAATTAATTGGACCTGTGTAATGTGATGTGATGTTGCTGCTCCTTTGGGAACAAGGACATTTGTATTCCTCTCATGCAGCTCCTTTGAACTCTGAGACAGAGGAGAGAAAAAAGGATTTGCAGATGAGAGAATAAAGGTGCAGAGGGAAACACAGCACAGAGTGATGTTGTTTTCCACGTCTTAATGTTGACCTAATTAAACGTGTGCAGCCGGTTGAGGGAGCTGCTAATTTCTTAGAGATACATATTTTTTAAACGACTGAGGCCGCTCGAGAAAGGGAACTTAATTATGATGTTGCTGCACTGAAAAGATACAAAACCCTGAGAGCGGCTTCTGTCGGTGCATCACTCAACTACAATAATCACTTTTTGTGTTTTACCACCAGGGGGTCTATATAGAAGGTTCAGAATAATAGAATAAAGAGTCAAAAAACCAATTTATATTGAAGACAAATAGTTTCCTCAGCCCATGTTAAATTTCATTCGCATGTATCTTAAAATAGTCTCCACAGGAGAACGGCAGTAGCTGAGCCTGTGATTCTGCTGACTCTGACAGCGTGTTTGATCCACTTAGACAGCATGATGTAAATGTACGATTCAACCATATGGTAACAAAGACAAACATTTGAATCTTTAGAAATAAATGACTTCTGTCACTTTGACTGCATTCATTCCAGCCACTCTGTAAGTCTGATACAACAGCATCAATAAGCACAGGAAAATGAAAACAGGTAAAAACATTTTTCAGCTTCTTCCTGCCACCAGCAATCCAATGTTGTTCAAGCATCATTCATTGTAAGAAAATATTATATTAACTTCATACATGTCCATGTTCAATCAGATGAATTGCTTAGATGTGTGCACATATCCTGTGACAGACTACCTATGTTTATGTGAGTTATTTATTTTGAAAGGGAGGAAGTGCTTCTTTGTGATCATAGAATCAGTATTACTGTCTTACACACTCTTGCTTCTACTGTGAGTGAATTTAAAAGATCATCTGAGTACTTCTCAACACAAAGTGACATCCTTGCTTAACAGTCATGTGACCCTACGTTGTGTAATGCCAAATGAGTCATTTACTGATGAAGACTATGAGATGCAGTTAAAAACCATCTTGAGTTTCAGAGCATTGTCTTTCTTGTACGATTAAAGTGTAAGAACTGATACGGAACATTTCCATTATTCTTCAGAATCAATGTGTCAGAGAGACACAGAGTGAAATCTCAACTCACCATCATGAGGAGTTTCTTCTCCTCCTCCTTCTCCTGCTGGGCATCCTCCGTCATGGCCTGGTGTTTCTCCTCCATCTCCTCCAGTGCTCTGACCTGTGCCTCCTTGAAGCGAAGCATCTCATCCTCATAGTGACCTCTGAGCCTGGAGAGCTCCTTCTCATAACCCTGGTGCTCCTCACGCAGCGACTGAGGAGGAGAGAAAACAATGACTTCAGATGGTCCGTGAGCTGCTTTCCCCTCACACTGGACTGAAGGGTTCACAGTACCTGTTCTAGTTTGAGCACTTGTTGTTTGTGCTGCTCGTTGGCCACCTGGCTCAGGTTGAGCAGAGCCTCCCTCTCCTCCTCCAGCCTGCTGATCTTCTCCTTCAGCCGGTTCTGCTCTTGGTCCAGGTTCCTGATGGTTGCCTCATGTGACATTTGGGTGGCCTGCAAGGAGCCAATCTGACCTGGGAACAGTCAGATCCAAATCACTGGTTCAGTCAAAGAGGCACCACAGTGAGCAATCAGAACAGTTCTGAATACATATCACCAGCAGCCTGTAAAAGTGATTGGAGCATTGCCATCATTGATGCTTTACTGCTATGTTTCATCAACATATACTGCAGCTGTTCATCAATCATTCAGAGGTTCCCCTGAGAAAGACACCCTGCTCAGAAAACTGGCAGAGGACTGGTGAATGGGAGGGGAGAGAAGAAGTATGGTGTGTTTCTGACTGAAATTAAGTGGGAAGAAAAGAGCAGATGTGCCAAGAAGAGAAAGTGATCAAAGGAGAGTTTACATGACAAGTGTTCCTCTTTTGAATGGATTAGAAAATGTTTAATCCAGAGTTTTCAAGTGGAATCAAAACTCATTCCAAACAAACACCTTTACTTGAGGCGTTTTTGATTGGTACTAGTCAGCAGTCGACATTACAGTACATAAACACCCAACAGTAGTGGAGGTGAGCAGGAGTGAACATAAATGCACTTTTAATCCCAAAAGTTTAATCCCAAATCTCTGGGCTCTCCTCTTGTCTGTAAACAGCTCCGGATCAGAGCAGAATCTGATGTGACTCATTGTGTTTACTCCTCCAGAAGGTCAGGATCAGCACCCGACTCTACAGCCGGCTCAGAGCAGTCCACCCTCCCAACACAACACTCTACAAACTGACAGCGCTCCGATTGACAGGGCACCGATCGTTATCGGCTGATATATGTTATACGGTTTGGAGGTAAAGGTACTTTGAGTTCAGAGTTTCTAGACACTTTACTTCATAGGCCTGGGCAATATAAAGATATTATATCATTATCGTGATATGAGACTATATATTGTCTTAGATTTTGGATATCGTTAAATCGTGATATAGCATAGATGGTGTTTTTTCCTTGTTTTAAAGGCTACATCGCAGTAAAGTGATGTCATTTTCTGAACTTACCAGATTGTTCTACTTGTTCTAGTACTTGTCTTTACCCAGTCATTATATCCAAATTATTGATAATTGATATTTATGAAAAATGTCAGTGTGTTAATATTTTGTGAAAAAAAACAATTGTCACCAATGTCGTCACAAGAGAGAGGATATTTTGGTCTCCCAGTTGTAGCATTAATGAAGTTCTTTTGAGGAGATCGAGATATAGCCTAAAAATATTGCAATATAACTTTCAGGCCATATCGCCCAGCCCTATTACATCAGTACATATATTTTTTAAAATCTTAAATCAGGTACAAGCAGTAAGCAGGTGCTAGAGTAGTGGCTTCAGGACAAAGACTGACACAACTGAGACTGAGGCACAGAACTTTCCAAGATTTTGTGTCCTATTTATGTCTTCTAAATTCTGTAAGTTATTATTTCCTCAACATGTAATGGTGATTTTACTATGACACTATTAACTAACAACCACAGATAACAAAAAAGACAAGAAACCTCCTCTTGATCAGTGATCAGAGATCGGTATCACCCGATACTGCTTCCTGTGATCAGTAATCGGCTCCAAAAATCCTGACTGGGGCACGTTTACTGCAAACGTCTTTTGTTTTGTTTTAATGGAGAGCTCTTGTGGCAGAAGTTACATATCTCACATAACGAGATTATGTTTCCTGAATCTCTAAATGAGGTGGTGACTAAAATGTTATCATAACCAGTTTTGTCATAATAGACAAAAACATGACAATAAGCCTCAAGATGACAGATTACACGTGTGTGCACAGCAGCGTATTGTGCAGCAGTGACTGATAAGAAGTCCGTCTCACTGGCTTTATGGAGGATCTCAGTTGCTTGCTGCTGGACTCGTTCTCTGCTGCCCTCCAGTTCATACTCAGTGTCCTTCAGCTGCATCACCCAGATCTCTCCGTCCTGGATGGCCTCTTCCAGCTGCTTGTGCAGGTTCTGCAACACACACACATAGAAACACACACGTACTCACCACAGCAATAAAATGTTGAGTATTTTAAAAGCCAACCATCTGTCCCACCACAGCCTAGAGTCACAGAAACATATCCAGCTCCTCAGACTTCAGGAGCTGAAGTGCACACCACATTAGATTTTCCACCTCTCTTAAGATTCTTGAAAAACATTTTCACCCTCAGGCTTTTACTTTAGTCTTTGTTTTCTGCAGCTGTTTTCCATCTAATTTAGCCCATTTTCTACCCAAAGTGAACCTAGAGAAGACTCTCAGATTGTTGATGCTATGCTGGAATGACTGTACGTACGAGAAGAACAGCAGTAGGTACTTTTCAATTTTCATGTGGTTACAAACAAGGGCCTCAAGTTATGGTCAAATATCATACTGTGATTATTTTTGACAGATATTGTGAATGTGATATGATTCAGGATGTAAATGATCAGTCTTGCGTCACAAGTTTTCATTTTCACAGAAAAAACTATTAAAACTAGAATGGCACTCAGTAGAGCGCATACCTCCGCCAAGCCCCAACAGTCCCCTTGAATTCATTCAAGCCTCATCCAATATCAAATAAATATTTAAATCCACTAGCTCCTGACTTTCATTAGGTGGAGGTGATTAGAGCCTGATCGATATATCTGTTAGCTGGTACTATCGGCTGATATTGGCCTTTCACTGATACGTATATCGGTTTCAGTATATATGTTGTCAGATATGAAAACTTTTTTAGAGATCATAATGCAGAAAAAGATTCTTGGGGTAAATTATCATTATTACATTACCAGTGAAGTTTAGTTTAAACATCTTTTTCACAAGTGCTTCATAACCACATTTGAGGGATCATTGCAAAAAATATATTTTCTACGTAAGAATATAAAGATAAGTCATATTGATATCGGAATATTTTGACTCCCCATGCAGTGTCAGTCAGGCTCTAAATAAAATCCTGATGATGTGACATTTGCTGGTGTCTGTACCAAACAAACATGTGGAGGAGGAGCTCTGTAGCCTAGGACACCTCTGCAGCTCTACAGAATTTCATTAGAATGCTGTTTAGTTTTTTTTACATATTTTACCTGAATCACAAAATTGCAAACTTCTGCAGGTTGGATATGGCACCTGGTCATGTTGTGATTTCAACTTTGAACTCTGCAGCGCTGTCAGCAACAAATAATTGTTGTACACGTTTGGTGAATCAGATGTTGAATGTTCTTGTTTTGGTCTGTGAGTATTGAGTACTTTGAGTGGCTTCTTTGTCTGGAAAGACAACACACACATGCACGTACGCGCACGCACACACACACCTTCATAGTTCCCTCGGCGTTGGCCAGTGACGTCTGCAGTCTGTTGGTCTTGTCTCGGTTCTCTCGGGCCTCCTCCTGTGCTTTCTGCAGCTCGCTCCTCAGCTTGGACAGCGAGCGCTGCAGCGCTGCTTCCTGAGCCTGGAACTCCTTACGAAGCTCAACCTTCACATGAGCAGAGAATCACAGACATCAACACATGAAATATGAAAACAAAAACATGTTTGGCACCAGCCAGTAGGCTCTGATTAAAGTTCTGATAAACCCATCGGATGGTTCCTGTCCTCGACCAGATGGCAGATATATTTCACTCAGCAGTTGGTGGAGATCCAAACAGATCTAAAAAAGCTTCAATATCAGAATCAGAGTCAGAATCAGAAATACTTGATTATCCCCGAGGGGAAATTGTTTACGATACAGCTGCTCCCATTCAAAGTTCAGAATATGCAGAAATAATAATAATTGTAATAATAATAATAATATCTATATATAAACAAGAACAAAAACAAAACAAAAAGACAAGAAATGTACACTCCACTAGAATAAATATACATATATACAGAGCAATAATGCCAAATTTGACACTCAGAGCGAGGAATTGAACAGTTTGATGGCCACAGGCAGGAATGATTTCCTGTGGCGCTCTGTGGTGCATCTTGGTGGGATATAAGATGATAATAAGATAAGATGAGATAAGACTTGCATCCATCAGGTGGAGACAAACATGACTCTACATGAATGACGTCTGAATGTGAAAATAACAGAACAACCATTGGCTAACAGTTTTGCAATAGCAACTTTTTAAAGTGATCACATCAGACTTTGTGTTTAAAGCTTGTTCTGCTGCTTTTAGGCCATCAAACTTGATGTGTGACTGTTGTATTAATATGAACTTTGTATTCTTTGTGAATCTTTAGGTATAACTCTACAATATAACTATAATTATGTCATAAGTTTAAACAAAAGTACAAAAATTGGACATATGTTTTTCATCGAATGTACTAAATAAAAACACATAACATACTGATTGAAAAGATTTCTAAGTATAAATGCACAAAATATTTTTAACCCTTCATAACTTATTTGAACAATGTCTATTTTTTAGTTTTTTGAGATATGTTGATTTTATGAACAGTGTACGAAGGCGTTTTTAAGTTTCATCTGCAATAGAAATACTTCCTGAGTGCCTTCAACAGTATTCTGCTTACCGTGATACAAAATACACTATGCTTAAAACCTCTGACTGTGACTCTCTCTGAAAACTATCAACCTGCTTCTCTGTTCCCCTCCTGCCACTGAGGGCGTGTTGTCACAACATTTGGCACGTTACATGTCATTACGTACCATAATGTAGGGTAACGTAATGTAATGTAGCACAACATAACAGCGTAATATTGCCAATTCTTGTGTACAACATGATGAGGCAAAAGCCAAAAGCCTTAGCCGTCTGCTGCAAAAAATGAATGCCCTAGCTATTATAGGTTTTATTTTAGACAGGATCATGTAGACTGATTTCCTAGTGCCAGTTCAGGGCTGCCCGCTGGAGCCCTGTTTTCATTGGGTGAATGGAAAGATGGACTGAAGAAAAGACTCATTATGTTTACATAAATGAAGACCGACAAACTTTAGTCAGTCAAGTGTCTGACTGCTTTGTATTGTTTAATATTCCAGCCATTGAACACATGGAGATAAGGATGTGAAACAGCGCAATATCCCCTTAACAGAGACTTCAACAGAGGTTTACCTCTGTCCTCTTCCAGGCCAGCAGGTTCTCTGTGGTGAGCTGGTGTGTTCTCCTCATGGCCTCTAGCTCCCTCTCATAACATTCCTGAGCCTTGGCCAGCTTCGCCTCGTACTCCTCCACCAGGCGGACCTTATCCTTTGATAGCTCCTCCACCCTCTCCATCAAGGCCTCCACCTACACAGAGACACGGATACATGAAGGACAACGTTTTTTTTTTTCCCTTATGGTTGAATGTGAGTCATAGTGAATGAAAGCTTTTTGTGAAAGTTTTTGAAATGAAACCACCCACTGCACTATATTATTATAATCTATGTTTTTAAAAGGTTAGTCTTTGTTAAATCTTTTGTATTAGATAGTTAACAGTCGAGAGGAAAGGAAAAATGGGAATAAAAGAAGGGTATGACATGCAACAAAAGTTCATGGTTATACTCAATACATCTACAGACTTTATATTAGACTCATAATCCAAACTGCACCAACTAAACAACTTACATTTTTCAGTTTTCATGCTCGGAACACCTACAAAGCCTCCAAAACAGCAATTACTCCAACAAGTAACTTGCCGCATAAACTCTGCACCATAACATGCTTCAGTCCAGCAGTTCTGGCCTCCCACAGAACATCTACCTTCCTTTCTCTCTCACTCTTAGCCCACCTCTTGTCTATGGAGCTCGGCCAGTTTCTCCTGGTCTTCAGTGGAGGAGGCACTCTGGTTCTGCTGGTTGTTGAGGAGTTCCTCCACCTCCTGCCGGTGACTGGCCCTCAGCTCCTCAAGCGCTCGCCGCTTCTCCGCCTCAAACTGGGCCTGAGCCTGGCTGAACGCCCGCAGCTTCTCCTCAAAATCCCGACGCATCTCCTCCACCTATTGGAACCACCAGACATATTCTGTTCCGTCTCAATCATCCCAACCAAATCTGTGCCTGTGCCAAGCTAAATGCTAACAGGATCTCTTAAAATCTCCCTATGATAACTAAAGATGTGCAAATATTTTTAATTCATTCATTCGTTTTTTCTCTCAGAGCGAAAACAGATGCTCACAGCTCCTCGACACCTTAGTAGGGCTGTCCCCAATAGCACAGGGCTTCAAAGCTTCAGTGATGATTATCAAATTACCAAAAATTCAAAGTTCTGACATCACAGCAGGGGTTGGGGGGAGGGGGTTCTTGCACAACACAAGCTATAAAGCTATAAAATAAACTTTGATATTATTGTATGAGTTTAATGAGAGACAAGGACAGGAGCCACTGCCCCAAATGTCTCAAAAGTCGACTTGATTGTGAGTAGTGTTGCGTTCGTTGAACCAGTACCTGGAATTCACTATGGGTACCAAACGGTACCTTTTCTGGTACTGTACTCTCTCTGTAATAACACAAATGTAATTTCAGTTGTATATAATAAGTCACCAGATATGATCGGCATTGTTTCAAAGGGCTGGAGCAGCTGGAGGAACTGTTTTTACTCTGCACACTTTACTCAAAATGGATAGCGGGACTAAACTGTACAAACTGATGTAATATCAGCTCAGTGCTGCAGACTCTAATATTTCCCGCTAAAAAGAATGAAATTCACATACTATAGGTTCATACTAAGGTTTCAGACATACTAAAAAACCTCACATAACATTTTAATACTCAACAGCATGTTAGAAGGAGCTTCAGTTGCAGCCAGCAGCTGAGTTTCGGCTAATGTTAGTAAAAATGCTATGACAGTGAAGAAAGCACAGTTATCTCCAACAACTTCTCCAACAAGCTAATTAATTACATACAGATGTCAATGAAGACCTTGATGCCTTGTTGTTCATGTAAGAGAGTTTAACTCTCCTTGAACGAGCACAGCGCTGACTGCAGGCATGTGAACGCCAGCTGGCTTTCAGGCTATCAACACGGTACACTCTTCAGCTGTCAGATATATGTGATGTTTGACCAGGTGTTCCTCAGGTTGGATGTGTCGCCCTGGTCAGATTTGTATTTTGCATACAAATACTGCAGCAAGTGTTCTCACTGTGAGCTGACTCACTCTCTCTTTGTCTTTATTAGATAACTCTGAAGATGAGCTCTTCGTTACTGAAATTTGGCAGTGATTTATTATATGTGAATCGGTACTTGGTAGTTCGACGTAATTCTGTCCCCTTAAAAGTACTGAGTTCTGTATCCAGTCGTGTGAGAGGCGAGCTTTGATGCTCCCTCGATGGTTTTTGTGTGCTCTGGATTTGAACCTAGTTAAACCTCATAGACCTCGCTCTCTTTTTCCGTCCTGTACCTCTCTTTCTGTACAGCCACCGCTCTTTCCATCCAATACTGATTTGGATGTTGATTACCATGGCAACCGTAGAAGCTTCAAAGCTTGAAGCATTTGGGACAGCCCTACACCTCATCTTGTTGAACTGTTTCATCAAAGGATGTGACAGACATGAGGTAGAAAAAATATACAAACATGTAAAATGGGATGAGATGTCATGTGATGAAGGCAAAAGGCAACTCATTGGCCAAGCTGAAGGTGGACAGTGTGAAGGCATTGGCAGAGAAGAAGACTGGAGTCAGACCGAAGCTAACATACGCCAACATCACATGTGAACACACTTCAGTTGTTCATTATACACACTGCCATCAGACTCTACAGAAGCAGGCGGATATGATCTTGTGTCATGTGATGGTATGATGTGATACATGTCATGACAACATAATATGATGCATGTCATCAGATTAGATTGATATTCAGTTACCCTGCATCTCTTTACATTCTGCATTGGTTTTACTTAAACTTTACAGAATAACTTGAGTAGCAGCTATGAGCTCAACTATAACTGTCCTATTTGTTACTATAGGATATTACATAGCATACTGTAGGAGTGATGATAGACCTTACATTCATTCTACAGTACTGTCAGGACACTATGGGAGTGATAGCATAGGTATTGGTGTGAAATCTGTTTTATTTTATTTTATTATTTTTTTCTTTTCTTTTCTGTTTTTGTTGTATTGTTATTCCTCCTGTTTGTGTCTTTGTTTTGTGTGATGTTATTTTTCCTTAAAAAAAGCAATAGAAAGTGAATTTCAGAAAACAGAAGCAATTATTTTAAAAAAAGAAAAAAGAGTGGCAATACCAGATTGGCACATATGAAAGTCATATTTGCAGGATTGACTGCCGCTAAGAAGACTATAATACATTCATGGTTTTCCCCAGACATCCCATCGGCAAAAGAATGGCTAAACCATTTTAGAGACATTGCTCTTTTAGAAAGGTCATTGGCTGTTATACATAAAGCGCGAGCATCTACTGTGCAGGCCTGGGATGCTCTTATCGGTTCTCTTTTTGACATAACTTTGCTTGCTCACATTTAGGGTGTTACTGTGAATTATGTTGTCTGACTGCAAGACTCTCCTCACATAGGTCATCTAATGCAATGGGCTCCCACTGGTGGGTCAGGAAAATTATTATTATTTTTTTTTTTTTGCTTACTTTATCTTTGTAGGTCGAATTATCTCCTGACCCTTACTTCTTCTCTTTCTGTTTACTTATGTGTACAATATATATGTATATTTTTTTTCTTTTCCTTTAAATAATCTTTAATGGCAGGGCGATGGCACTATGTTTGTAAGACAATGTTCAAAATGTTCAATAAAAAGTTTGTCACAAAAAAAAGAAAAAAGAACAGATAAGAGTATCGATAAAGAAGTGAACTGATAAGGAGAAGAATAGCATCAGTATCAATAACATCCTGATGATACATCCTTACTTGTGGTAGTCTTCCAGAAAATACCCTGCAAAACATCGATACCATTTAAAATACCAAACTATTATTGTAGTGTGAGTGTAACTACTACATGTGTAACTATCACATGTGTAAGATGTTGATGCTTGGCGGTAGAGATCCGATCTTACTGCATCATGTCAATGAGACCAATTCGTGTGCCTTTATGCTGGGCAGTGAGTGTGAGACTGTCTGACTGTGTGCAGCACAGTATGTCACTGCTGGTTCTAGAAGCTTATGACACTTATAAATTACAGTTAAAGTAGTAGTTTGCAGGTGCAAGATATCAGTTGAACGACAGTGATACGCTGTTTATTACACATACCACTAACCACGGCAACGGCATACACCAGTTAGCAGCCGCCTCAAAGTAAGAAGCTGTTTATACTGTGTTAACTTGTCTTACTTCATTTTCAACGGTTGCATATGTGTACCAATTAACATAATACATCCCAACACTTGTTAGTACACAACTCAACACTGAGTACAATGGACAATATTTGGTTCTATCAGTATCAGAGAATCACAATGTATATGTGTGTGTGTGTGTGTGTGTGTGTGTGTGTGTGTGTGTGTGTGTGTGTGTGTGTGTGTGAAAAGGCTTACCTCTCTGCTCATAGAAACCACTCTCTGTGTGTGCTGGGCCTCAGTGCAGAGCTGGGAGTCCTCCATTCTCTGTCTGTACATCTCAAACTCTGCTAAAGCCTGACAGTCACAAAACATCACAGCAGCTGCGGTACATTATTTCACAGAGACACTTTCATTTCATGCAGTCACTGCTACATTGTATGAAACACTCTTGAATTAAATTAATTTAAGTCTGTGGTAGAATGACAGAAGAAAGAAGATGTCTCTACAATGTACAAACATTTCCACTAAACACAACCACTCTAAACAAGTCCCTCGTGGTGCCCAGCAGCAGTCAGTGACCTGTCTCTTCATGTGTTCGTGGAGCTCCACAGATTCTTCCAGACTGGCCAGCCGCCGCCTCAGGTCTGCCTCGTCCGCCATTTTACTCTTGTACTGCATGATCTTGTCTCTGGTTTCTGTAACTATGTGTTGGACCTAAACATGCGGAAGAAAATAAAAGGCTCATAATCTCCAAAGCTGCAGAACTTATTTAATGCAGGAACTATGTTGTTCAATGAAAACATGAAGAGGATTTCTCACACCCGCACACAGAGTAGGTGGAAGTAAGAATGTGGAGAATATGTGTAAGTAAAAGCAGGAGCCAGCACGACACTGTTGCCTCCAACAAACGTTGCTTTAAAAAACACTTGAAAGCAAAACACAGCATTACAGCTTACAGCATGATGAAGCAAAGCTTCTCTCTGAGACAAGCTGAATGAAATGAACAGCAGTCAAACCAGGTTCAACAACAAGATTTAAAGTGTCCCGTAAGAGGAGATCAGCAGATTTGATCTGGAGCCAGAATTCTTCTACTTCTGTGAAATCAGTCCAGGAGATCTACTATATAATACATTCAAGCATTTTAAACAGTTCGTTTGGAACCTGTTCCTGATATGATTCCTTATATTCAGTATTGTTGTTGGCTGAGAGCAGTCAGGACTGAGCAGTGACTGACAACTGGATTATGGAGTGGACAGTCGACGAGCTTCTCTACAGAGGAAACTACCATTGTTGAATGGGAAGTGGCACCTGATGGTGCAGACATACTGTACAGTAGCTCAAATGTGTTGCTGCCAGTTTAAAGGAACAGTGCAACATTTGGGGATTCATTTTGTTATAATGAATTGGATTAGAAGATTGATAGCACTCTTATGTCTGTCTTTTAAAGATCCCATAGTGTGCTACATGCTTCAGCATAGTGACATGTTTCCTGTAAGAACAGGCAGCTGGGGGGGGCTTGTCACAGATGCAGACTGGCATCTTTAGTCCCGATCCGAGTCATTTAATATTCAGTATCTGCCGATACCGAGTCCCAATCCGATACTTATCCCTAACTAAAATTTTCCTAGATAATACAGCTGCATTAAGAAAAAATCACCTGCATCCAAGCTGTTCTTAATTGCTTTTTTTATTTTGTTGAAACAAAGTAAATACTTTCATATGGCTCTTTCTTATTCTGCATAGCCTATTGCAACATTGGTTTTCATTTGTTTTTTGTTTTTTTCTAACAAAAACAACCAAGTAAACAAAGTCAGTAACTAAACCCTGATCCTCTACCACGGAGATGGGCTCGTTATCCACAGCGATGAATTCAATGACCTTCTCTGTAATATTTTTGGCCATGTCGCTGACTTGAGGATATTTCTCTTTCCTTTTGAAAGTATCCGCAAGTGTTTGTTGCTTCAGTGCCTATGCCTGTTTTGCTTGAGTGAACTCATGTTTTTGTTTATGTGCCATATCAAATTTGTAGTATTAAATGCAGCTCTTTTGTTACCAGCTCACGAAACGGTCGTATTGCCGTTGTTACATGTCGCCGTTGGACTGCTTTCACTTTCACTTTCTAATTTGAAATATTTCCACACTGCAGACATTTTATCCACAGGTTCTCCAGACTAACGTTACACGCGCGTCTGCATTCTGCCGTAAATTGCGCTCCGTTGACAACAGCTGACGTAAAAATAATCGGGCTTGGGTCCACGTTCAAAATTGCCGACCCCGATCAGTAAAAAAAAATATCGGCCCCGATCCCGATCGCGGGACATCCCCAGAGATAACAGATGCTGTTGATGTACCGATTCATCAGTGCCATACTCACTATTCTACGGAAACGCATTGCATTCACTGGATAAAAAAAAATTATAGACATCTTACCTCGTAATTACGAGATCAGGATCTCATAATTATGAGAAAAGATCTCGTAATTGCGAGATCAGGATCTCGTAATTATGAGAAAAGATCTCGTAATTATGAGATAGTGAAACACTGCGGTCAAGCCAGCCCACACGTTGTTTTGCGGTGCGCGCATATACTGTGTGTTTTATTAGTGTGATTACACTAATAGCGAGAAAAGACTTGTTTCAAAGGCTTCCACAACAACCCCAGGACGTAACAAATACTCACATCAATCTGATGTAGCCTTTCAAAATAAAAGCCCTCTAAAATGTCAAATATTTCTAATATTTCTCTCTTAATTCAGATCGAAATTAGGAGGAAACTCCCTGTTTCCACAGACTAATTTCAGTTCGGACTGATAGTGGTCCACCTCAGAGCCTCACTCATGTAATATCAGGAAGTTCTGATGTGGACCTTCAAAATTAAAGCCCTCTGAAATTTGGATTACATTTTCAATATTTGTCTCAAATTCAGATTTACATTAAAAGGAAACTTCCTGTTTCCAAAGACTAATTTCAGTTCAGACTGATAGTGGTCCACCTCTTAGACTCACTCATATAATATCAGGAAGATCTGATGTGGAATTACAAAATAAAAGCCCTCTTAAATGTCAGATATTGTCAATATTTCCATGTGAATTCAGCTTGACATTAAAAAGAAACTACCTGTTTCCACACAAAATATTTAAAATTTCAGCGGGCTTTAATTTCGAAATTCCACATCAGAACTTCCCCGATATTATATGAGTGAGTCTCTGAGGTGGACCACTATCAGTCTGAATTAAAATTAGTCTATGGAAACAGGGAGTTTCCTTTTAATATCCATCTGAATTTGTAAATATTGACAATATCTGACATTTAAGAGGGCTTTAATTTTGAAATTCCACATCAGAACTTCCTGATATTAAATGAGTGAGTCTCTGAGGTGGGGTACTATCATTCTGAACAGAAATTATTCTGTGGAAACAGGGAGTTACCCTTCAATGTAAATCTGAATTTGAGGAAAAATATTTAAAATATTTAAAATATCAGAGGACCTAAATTTTGAAATTCCACATCAGAACTTCCTGATATTACATGAGTGAGTCTCTGGGGTGGACCACTACCAGTCTGAATTAAAATTAGTCTGTGGAAATTTTTGTGGAAAACTTTTTTTTAATATCCGTCTGAATATACATGTAAATATTGACAATATCTGACATTTAAGAGGGCTTTAATTTTGAAATGCCACATCAGATTGGCCTGCTTTTTCCTGGGTGTCATCCTGAGGTCGAGTACTACCAGTCTGAAGTGGAACGGTCCAGTAATAATGGGTAGTTTTTAAGAAATATGAATCCTAATGTACATATAATACAGTGAAATATGAAGGTTCAGAGGGCTTTTATTCTGAAATGCCACATCAGATTGACCTGATTTTCACCTGATGGGTGTCATCCTGAGGTTGAGTACTATCAATCTGAAGTGGAACGGTCGAGTAATAAATAATAAAAAATAATTTTAAAAAAGTGTTTCACTATCTCATAATTACCAGATTTTTTCTCATAATTACGAGATCCTGATCTCATAATTACGAGATCTTTTCTCGAGATAAGGTGTGTCATTTTTTTTTATCCAAAAATTATGTGTATTGACGTGCTTACTGCAGGTGGGCTGCAGACAGCTAAAACACGGTCAGTCTTGACACTTTCACATACATAACAGGTGTCTGGTCTTGTGTTGTGTCCATACCTCGTCCTCATGGGCTTCTTTCAGAGACTCGATTTCTTCCTCGTGTTCGTCATTCTTGGTGTTGAGAGCATAAATGACCTGTAGACAGGAAGAGAACTGAATATTAAGCTCTTATCAACCATTTCAATATCACATCAATAGCTCTACAGTGAAGAGTAAAGCTCAGTTCTGCATACAGACACTCTAAATAGACAGTAATATCCACAGACTTAGTAATAAAATACATTCACCAAACAAACTGAGCCAAGATTAGACCATACACACATCCGTCATTATTCTCTAAATCCATGATTCTGATTCAGATCATTATATTAATGTCCCAACAACTGTCATTAACATTCTCAAACTCTTCTTTAATAAGATATTTTACACCAACAGCTTGACATTATCCTGGTGTCTTTTTGCAGGTTATGGTTGGACAAGTTTAAATAATATTCACCAAAAAAAAGGATTCCAGAGTTCAACAACAAATACCAGCCTTCAGTGATTCAACAATACGTTTGTTACAAAGTTCAGTTCCTCAGATCTGTCCAGAGTGAACCCTCTGCACAAACAAATCAATAAAGGATCTCTGAAAAAGAAAATAAACCAACATCGCTGACACTGTCAGGGTTTCCTTTGGTACCAGTCAGATCAAAATGAAAGCTCAATCTGATCGATTTTTATCATCTAGTTTACATTTATTAGGTGGAGACCTCTGGCTGCCGCAGCAATTATCACAGCAGCAAAGAAGGAAGTCAGCTGACGTAGTGTAAAGAGCACAAATCCACATGAGGAGGAGGTCAAGGATGGATGGTAGGATAAGCGAGCACTTTCACCCAGAAGGCTGCTAATTGTGTCCCTCACGTAACATAAAGTCCAACGTCCAACTGTGATTATATATAGTCACATGTATATTATAACTATGTGAGGGTATAGTTAGGGGTGGAGGAAAAAATCGATTCACATAAGAATCGCGATTCTAATCATCCACGATTCTGAATCGATTCATAAACTTCAAAAATCGATTTAAAATATATATATATATATATATATATATATATTGAAAAATCACACAAAACACCAATTTGTGTTATTTGTGTACAGTTTTTGTAACTTCTGGGAGAAAAAGGCAGCTGGCCTAAGCTTTTATTTAGGCAATTTTATTTATGCAAGTTATTTCTTGTACAGTAAGTAAGTTTTTATTTGTTTAGCATGAATAAATGTTACCTTTTTTTAGTGTTTGCCTTTGTGTGATTACATCGTTGGAATCAGTTTGTTTAAAAATCACATTATCTTATACAAACTGTATTGTTTTGATGCCATAATTTGCCTTAAAGCTTGGGTCTGCAATTCGGTACAAAAGCATGATTTATCATATTTGTATAACCTTTCTTAACATCCTGACAGCAATCAAAATATTAAATTATTTGAAAAAAAAACAAAATAAGTCCATTATCTCTGGCAGCTCCAGGGCTGCAAAAACGCCTCCCAATCCTTGTTAACGTCCCGAGGATGTTGTATGGACGGACTAGCTGTCAATCAATGTGCCCTTACCTGACCACCCGCCCCACCCTCTGCTGAAGCTTAGTTTATGCTTCTGCGTCGCGGTGACGGCGTAGCTACGTCGTCGACCCTACGCCGTCATTGAGCATTCGAAGTTCTGCGTCAAGGGAACGCGTTGGTCTGCAATTCACCGCCAAGCCGCGAGGGGGGGTGGGGGGGATTGGTTTCGGGGGGTTCTTGCTCTCTTGCACTGCAGTTGCGGTCAGAGCGGATATGCTGTGTAGCATTCTGGTCACAGTGTGGGGCTTACAAGCTATATGCTGCACAACACCAATACTCCTCCTGCCCTGCTGGGATCTCACAAAGCATGGAGTTCACAAGCAATAGGAGACAAGCATGCAAGCAGCAGAAGTAACTGGCGGTGTTATACTGTTGACCGGAAAAGCAACTGCCGGAATGACTGTATGAGCGGACCAATCCCAGTCCTTGCCGTTCGCATCTCGACGCGTCGACGTGACGCGTAGTCAGGATTTTTTGGAGGCGCACGTCAGGCTACGGCGCAGGGTCCACGTAGCAAAAGCCTAGTTTATGCTTCTGCGTCGCGGTGACGGCGGAGCTACGTCGTCGACCCTACGCCGTCATTGAGCATTCGAAGTTCTGCGTCGAGGGAACGCGTTCAATTCACCGCCAAGCCGCGAGGGGGGGTGGGGGGGGATTGGTTTCGGGGGGTTCTTGCTCTCTTGCACTGCAGTTGCGGTCAGAGCGGATATACTGTGTAGCATTCTGGTCACAGTGTGGGGCTACAAGCTACATGCTGCACAACACCAATACTCCTCCTGCCCTGCTGGGATCTCACAAAGCATGGAGTTCACAAGCAATAGGAGACAAGCATGCAAGCAGCAGAAGTAACTGGCGGTGTTGTTATACTGTTGACCGGAAAAGCAACTGCCGGAATGACGGTCTGAGCGGACCAATCCCAGTCCTTGCCGTTCGCGTCTCGACGCGTCGACGTGACGCGTAGTCAGGATTTTTTGGAGGCGCACGTCAGGCTACGGCGCAGGGTCTGCGTATATGGCGAGTGGATAGTGCCAAACCAAGGATTACCAGGAGAAGGAGAACCGTGTGTCAGACCGTGTGGATTTTTGAATGGGACTGAATGGGACAGCAGATGAGAGACCGGCGGCGACGTCACGGCGAGTGCACTGAAAGAACGTGTAAAGCTTGATTTATGCTTCTGCGTCGCGGCGACGGCGTAGCTACGTCGTCGACGCAGACCCCTACGCAGACCCTGCGCCGTAGCCTGACGTGCGCCTCCAAAAAATCCTGACTACGCGTCACGTCGACGCGTCGAGACGCGAACGGCAAGGACTGGGATTGGTCCGCTCAGACCGTCATTCCGGCAGTTGCTTTTCCGGTCAACAGTATAACAACACCGCCAGTTATTACTTCTGCTGCTTGCATGCTTGTCTCCTATTGCTTGTGAACTCCATGCTTTGTGAGATCCCAGCAGGGCAGGAGGAGTATTGGTGTTGTGTAGCATGTAGCTTGTAGCCCCACACTGTGACCAGAATGCTACACAGCATATCCGCTCTGACCGCAACTGCAGTGCAAGAGAGCAAGAACCCCCCCGAAACCAATCCCCCCCCCCCGGCTTGGCGGTGAATTGAACGCGTTCCCTCGACGCAGAACTTCGAATGCTCAATGACGGCGTAGGGTCGACGACGCAGCTCCGCCGTCGCCGCGACGCAGAAGCATAAACTAGGCTTAACGACGGCGACGTGACGACGGCGTATGTTAGGATTACCAACAAAATTTACGCCTGCTCTGGACGTCTGAACTAGGTACGTCGTCACCAAAGACGTGTGAAACACACGTCGTCTAAGTACGTTGCCCCATGTACGCCGTCGTCAGTACATGTCTTCAGTTTGTTTATTTAGTCATCAATGAAGACAACATTTTCCAAGACGTGAAATTTTTCAATAAGAGCCTAAAATTGAAACAGTAAAGTTAATCAATAAAGCTAAGCATAATTGACCACAAGGTAATATTTTTCATCCTTGTGTATGACTATTAGCCTAAACGTAGTGTAATCCTTGCACAGTTATCATCAATTTGTAGGCTATTTGTGAATATCCAACAAAGTTGAAGCCAGTCTGAGATCTATTACTGTCCAGACTACATCACTTGCTGTCACGTGAATGTGCATTACTGCTGAAAATGTGTATGAGCAATACCAAAAGTTACATTACTCTGTGAATATCAGTTATCCATTGTGTTTAATGTGCATACTGTGTGCATACCATGTTCTATTTGTGTGCTGATCTATTGCTCTGTGTTCTGTAGGCTATATAGCCTATAAATATTTTTCAATATAAGAAAAAAAAAGAAAAGAACATGTTGCGATTGAAGATTCAGAGATATCAACAGTGAAATACCAGAAACTGTTGTAACACTAATGTACTCTGGCTTCTACAGTGAGTCCCATGTTAAGATGTTCAATAGTACAGCAGAAAAAAAAAAATGTTTACAGACTGGTAGGCTACACCTTGTTAAAGATGTGTCTTTGCAGTGTTTTAGTTTCAGATGCATTTCTTGTTCAGGACTTATTTTTCAAACAATCTTATCTGATAAACAAAATTGACTTCACACTTATTATTATTATTTTTATTTATTTATTTAGTTAAATGGGCTTTTTCAATCTCCTTTCCCACCATCCCTCTCCTCAGCGACTACCCCTGTTTCTCTTTCAAGCTCCTGCTGTTAAAACACTTTTGTTTTGTCACCACAATCTGTTTTGAGGTTATGTGAGGCACTGTTGCAAATGGATCTTATGACGGCAGAGATATTCATACCTCAGGGTTGTCCAGTCCATCGCAAAATTCGGTCGGTCATTATTTTATGTTTATGTCGCTGTGATTATGGCCTCTTCCTTTTTTTCTTTTTTTATTGCTTTTTTTAATTATTATTATTGTCATGGTGAAGTTTTTAATGTCATAAAAACAGATTCCAATTTAAACAGCATGTTGGAATAAATAAAATTAATTTCATGCCTCAGATGAGAAGTGTGTTTTATTCTAGCCTATTTGTTATCCATTAATGCATGTTTTCACTAATTTGTATTGGGTATAAGAAAATGCATCTGTTCTATTAGCAACAGTCGAATTAATAAACTCAACTGACTGTCTGTGTGAAAGAAAATGAAAATAATTTTGATTTTTTTAAAACATAATTTGATATATATTTGAAGCAATTTGCACCTTGTGGCTGAACGTATAGAGTAAATTCAATCAAAGACGGTAAATACAGTATCTTTGGTTCAATAAATGACACTCAATTTTTTTCTCATTAACTTTATTGCTGACATTGAAATACAAACAATTCAACAGCGCCATCAAGCATTTAAAGATAGCAGTACATTAGAGTCACGACGGCGTACATGTGGCAACGTACTTGTCAACACGACCCTGACGACGGCGTAGGTGAGGCGACGTACTTATCAGCGACGACCTACACTGACGGCGTATGTGTTGCAAAGGGTTCAGACGTCAATTCCACACGACAGTCTCCTTTGGCTGGGTAACCGTGGCACTATCCACTCGCCATATGCGTAGGGGTCTGCGTCGACGACGTAGCTACGCCGTCGCCGCGACGCAGAAGCATAAATCAGGCTGGAGTCTTTTTTTTTTTTTTTAACCAAACTTTATTATCATATTTGAAACATACAGACATGACATTATACAAACATGACATCATACTGACATGAAACAACACTAAAGTACAGAGAGTGCATAACGCATATAGCAGAACTTGACAAAAATAAGTAAATGAAATAATAATAAATAAATAAAATAAAAATACAATGTATCCAGATGCTAAGAATAATTATGAACAATAAAGAGCCAGAAAATAAATATATGTATAAATAAATTAATTAATTAATTAATTAATTAAATAAATAAATAGAAAAAACAGTAGAGATTTTATCTAGTAATATGGACCATAATCTTTTCCATAAGACTGGATGTCTTCAAAGCTTTCTTGTTTTTACATATTTTACAGACAGAGTCATAAAAAGATTTAAGTTCCACATAAAATAAAGTTTCATTTGGCATAGCCTGGAGAAATCTGGCTTTGTGTAAATGGAATTTACCCAACAGACACAACAATTTTATTACGTTATTAACTTCCTTATTTTTACATTCAACATTTAAGAATAAGACCATACTTTCAGTAATAGTGATCAAAACTTTATGAGATTCCCAAATCAATAAAGATATTTGAGTCCAAAAATTAGTAGCATAGAGACATCCATAAAACAAATGAGAGAAGGACTCAACCTCTTTCTTGCAGAAGGAGCACAAAGGGGATACATCAGGTCTAAATCTGTTAATGAGTTCATTACAGGGATAATATCTATGTAAGACTTTAATATGTATTTCTTTAACTTTATTGGGGACAAAAAATCTATTAAATTCAGTCCAGACATTGTTACTAATGTCAGGAAACATCACTCTCCAACGATGAAATGAGTTTGGGTACTGACTATAAACAGAAGTAAAAACTGATCTAATATGAGCATTGTTACATGAACGTTCTTCAAGAACCTTTCCACCAAGCCACAGAGCAGGAATCATTCCTGAGAAAGGTGTGTACAGAACAGGCGCTCTAATAAGAGACAACAAATTGGTAGGAATACATTTGAGAATTCTGGAATGCATAGAGCGAGAAATGTCTAAACCTTTTCGTTGGATGAATTCATCATAGGTAGCTAGGTCCCCATTATCATTCAAAAGATCAAAAACAAACATAACACCTTGATCATACCAGTCTTTGAAAAATAGGGTCTTATTCTTGTAAACAATATGTTGATTATTCCATAAGATACATGTGTGAGGAGAGAAGTTGTGTTTGAAAGCAATTTTCCATGTGTCCAGGGCTTGTTTGTGGAAGTTGGCAAGTTTAACAGGCAGTTTACCTGAGGTAAAGTTACATGACAGCAAAAACTTTAAGCCACCACATTTATTAAACAAAAAGTTGGGAATAAAAAACCATGGAGCATTATTATGTGCTAGACAATGTTTTAGCCAATTGATTTTGAATATACTGTTGATAGTTTGGAAATCCAAGACATTAAGACCCCCCTCTGAAAACTGTCTGATAAGTGTTTTCCTCTTTATATACTCATTTTTGTGTTTCCATATAAATTTAAATAAGAGTGAATCAATAGCTGCACAGGTTTTGCGATCTACATATAAAGATAATGCTGGGTACACTAGTCTAGATAGACCTTCTGCCTTAGAAAGTAAAGTTCGACCTATAATAGTAAGATCTCTCTGTAACCAACAGTTGAAGATAGATCTAGACTTTTCAATTTTTGGCATAAAGTTTTGAGAAATCCTCTCACTAGAAGACTTGCTTATTGTGATACCCAAGTATTTAACCTCTTTTTTCACCTTAATGTCATCTATTGAAACAGTGTCCGAATCATGTATGGCCATTATATCACACTTTCTCTTATTAATTGTGAGACCAGAGGCACCTGAAAACACATTTAAAGCTTTTATAACAATAGGGACTTAAAGTTCATTTTGAAGAAACAGACAGGTGTCATCGGCCAGCTGACTGATGGTTAGAACATTGTGACCTATCTTAATACCTTCTACATTCACACAATTAACAATAAACAGATGAAGAAGTTCAGCAGCTATCAAAAATAAGAAAGGGGAAATTGGACACCCTTGTCTTATCCCACGGTTTATATCAAAACGAGAAGAGGTACCATGTGCCAGGGATACACAGCTATTAATATTAGTGTAAAGTGTACTTATGATGTTCCTAAAGTTTTCTTTGAACCCGAAATGTTGCAAAGCCTCAAAAATAAATGAATGCTCTACAGTATCAAAAGCTTTGTAAAAGTCCAAAAACAAAATCAGTGATTTTTTATCAAACAAATCTCCATAATCTAAAATATCTAGGACAAGCCTTATATTATTAGAGATATGCCGACCTTTCATAAAACCTGACTGTGTTATAGAAATAATTTCCTCTAAGCAAAATTTTAATCTATTAGTGTACAGTGCTGCAAGTATTTTGTAGTCTGAATTTAGCAACGTTATAGGACGCCAATTATCCAGATAAAGAATATCTTTACCAGGTTTGGGAATCAGGGATATTAACCCTTGCTTCATAGAGACAGTCAGTTGCTTATTTTGGGCACAATCAACAAAGACTTCCAATAACATATGTTTTAAATCTTCCCAAAAAGTTAAATAAAATTCATAAGGCAATCTGTCTGGACCAGAACTTTTATTAGTTGGCATTTTTGTAATCAAACGAGGAAGTGTATAATTTCTGATAAAAGTTAGAGATAAATGAAGAAATTTCCCTTTCGTTTTCAGAGATTGTTATCAATATATAAAGCAGATATTTTTCTTGCCTCTGCACGTTTTTTCTCCAGATTAAAAAAGAAGGATGAATTTTTCTCTCCATGTTCCAACCATCTAGCCCGAGACCTTATGAATGCTCCCCTTGCTTTTGTCTGGAAAAAAAGGTCTAATTTTTCCCTTAATGAGTGCAAGCGCACTTTATCTTCATTTCTTGGAACAGGTATATTTAACATATCATTTAACTCTTTTAAATTATTAGTATAAGCCTTATTTTGATCTCTTAACTGTTGCTTTCCAAAACGCATTGAAAAACGCTGACATTCAAATTTGAAAAGCTGGAAGTGGAATGGGTCTCCTGTAAAAAATAGACATCCTTATTTTGATGACTACAAAATAAAAATAAAGCTTTTCTTTTAGTTAAATCTCGTACTCCCCGTACATTTAGAGAAAAACATGACAAACGAATATCACACACGTACACAAAACACAGATGAACAGAACTACTTGAACAGTAGTAGAATTAGAAGAAGTTATGCAAAAAGTTGAGAAATGTACAAAACTTGAATTCACAAGCCAAAACCTTTACTTTGAGTGATCAATTTAGAAACTGACCCATGTAAACTATATAGCAGAATCATGCTACAAAATAATAAACCCAAAACAGATTCTGTAATCATTTTTAGTTAGGACAATGTAAAAAAGAAATATCCTAACCAGCTCAAGACTTAGAGCTATCCTCTAGGAACAAACACAAAAATCCAACAGTTTAGTTGTCTTGTCTATTTAGAAGAAGAGGCAAGGGGAAATAAGCACAAAACATATGCAGCTTATTAAATAGCTGCCATACATCAAAATTAAATTGTTCTTCCAAGTTGAGCCTATCTACTCAGGCAAATACTTCATGTCAAGTCCTCAGCAGAGAACTTCTTACCAGCAATGATAGCAAAAGGGCCGCTGAAGCCTGCTCTCTTGTTCTGCCTCCTCGCCTCCTCTACCAGCGGCCACAGCTTCGCTCTCGCATCCCTCACCTGCTGGGTTAAGTCCTCCGATATCTTCACGTTCTTCTGCTTGAGGACCCGAGAGGTTTTAGCATCCGCCCAGACTTGGTCACGGTGTGCCCGGAGCGAAAACCGAACTATGATGCGGCGCGGTGGATGCTGATCTTCCTTCTTCGGTCGTGGTCCCAGTCTGTGGGCGATGTCCACCGTCTTTTGAAGAGAGTCGGCGAGACCCGGTGAGACACGGGAAAAGATGTCAATCACCCTCATCTTTACATTTTCACCTTCGGACTCGGGGATCCCGGAGATCTTCAAGTTCCAGCGTCTGGAGTACGCATCCATGTCGTTGATTCTGTCCACCAGCTTCTTGTTTTCAGCGGTCAGGGTTTTAACCTGGAGCTCCAGGGGATCCACTCTGGATGTGAGCTCCCCTACATTCTTCTCTGCTGTGTGGACTGAGGAAAAGAGTGTTTGAATACTCTTGAAGTTGTTCTCAATGGACGCCTCTATGGATTCCAGCTTCTCTCTGAAGCCGAGCTGCGACTCGGTGAGCTTGTTAATTGCCGCCAGCAGGACAACGTTGGAGGGCTCCGGCTCGCAACGGGGTGTTTTTTTCTGTGGGCTCGCGCTAGGAGAGTCATCATCACTGTCCACAAGGTGTTGTTTGGCGTATGAATGGCACCGTTTAAAACTCTCCGCTGCCACTTCCATTGTCGTCTCCACGTCCTCCTTTGTAGTCGACATGTCAGTGAAATCAGGCTTGAGTCTGCGCATCAGTCATTGCGCGTGACCGGCTTTCTACACTGGAGCTATGGCGGACTGTTTACGACAAGAATGGCAGAGAAACTACAGCCACACTTCTCATCACCAGCGGTACCTACAGCAGCTTAAACTGCTGAACAGAGACAGAAAAGAAAGGCTGAACTCAAGAAGGCTATCAAGAAAAGAACTTGCACTGTGCAAGAAGTAAAACGAGTCAACATCGGAGCGGCTTTTCAGACTGCGGTCAAGCCACCACACAACTAGAAACACTTGGTCAAGCCACCCCACACGTTATTTTGCGGTGCGCGCATACACTGCACATTACGGTAATGGCGAGAAAAGACTCGTTTCAAATTAAAAGCAGGCTTCCACAACGAAACCAGGACGTCACAAATACTCACGTCGCGCTGAGGTAGCCCTTCAAAATAAAAGTCTGTTACACTTTCATATTTCCTTTACATTAATGTTTACTCTTAAAAAATTTATGAAAAAACTACCAGTTATTACTGGACTGTTCCACTTCAGACTGATAGTACTCAACCTCAGGGTGACACTTGGAAAAAATCAGGTCAATCTGATGTTGCATTTCAGAATAAAGGCTCTTTGAACTTTCATAATTCTCTGTATTATATGTACAGTATGATTAATTGTTTTTTTTAAAAACTACCAGTTATTACTGGACTGTTCCACTTCAGACTGATAGTACTCGACCTCTGGGTGACACTTGGAAAAAATCAGGTCAATCTGATGTTGCATTTCAGAATAAAGGCTCTTTGAACTTTCATAATTCTCTGTATTATATGTACAGTATGATTAATTGTTTTTTTTAAAAACTACCCGTTATTACTGGACCGTTCCACTTCAGACTGATAGTACTCGACCTCAAGATGACACCCAAAAAAAATCAGGTCATTCTGATGTTGCTTTTCAGAGTAAAAGCCCTCTGGACTTTCATATTTCTCTGTACATTAGGATTCATATTTATTAAAAACTCCCCGTTATTACTGGACCGTTCCACTTCAGACTGATAGTACTCGACGTCAAGATGACACCCAAATAAAATCAGGTCATTCTGATGTTGCATTTCAGAATAAAAGCCCTTTGAACTTTTAAATTTGACTGTACTCTATGTACATTAGGACTCATATTTCTTAAAAACTACCCAGAGGGCTTTTATTCTGAAATGCAATATCAGATTGACCTGATTTTTTGTGGGTGTCATCTCGAGGTCGAGTACTATCAGTCTGAAGTGGAACGGTCCAGTAATAACGGGTAGTTTTTAATAAATATGAATCCTAATGTACAGAGAAATATGAAAGTCCAGAGGGCTTTTATTCTGAAATGCAACATCAGATTGACCTGATTTTTTTTGGGTGTCATCTCGAGGTCGAGTACTATCAGTCTGGAGTGGAACGGTCCAGTAATAACGGGTAGTTTTTAATAAATATGAATCCTAATGTACAGAGAAATATGAAAGTCCAGAGGGCTTTTATTCTGAAATGCCACATCAGAATGACCTGATTTTTTTTGGGTGTCATCTCGAGGTCGAGTACTATCAGTCTGGAGTGGAACGGTCCAGTAATAACGGGTAGTTTTTAATAAATATGAATCCTAATGTACAGAGAAATATGAAAGTCCAGAGGGCTTTTATTCCGAAATGCAACATCAGAATGACCTGATTTTTTTTGGGTGTCATCTCGAGGTCGAGTACTATCAGTCTGGAGTGGAACGGTCCAGTAATAACGGGTAGTTTTTAATAAATATGAATCCTAATGTACAGAGAAATATGAAAGTCCAGAGGGCTTTTATTCCGAAATGCAACATCAGAATGACCTGATTTTTTTTGGGTGTCATCTGGAGGTCGAGTACTATCAGTCTGAAGTGGAACGGTCCAGTAATAACGGGGAGTTTTTAAGAAATATGAATCCTAATGTACCGAGAAATATGAAAGTCCAGAGGGCTTTTATTCTGAAATGCAACATCAGAATGACCTGATTTTTTTTGGGTGTCATCTCGAGGTCGAGTACTATCAGTCTGAAGTGGAACGGTCCAGTAATAACGGGGAGTTTTTAAGAAATATGAGTCCTACTGTACAGAGAAATATGAAAGTTCAAAAGGCTTTTATTCTGAAATGCCACATCAGATTGACCTGATTTTTTTTGGGTGTCATCTTGAGGTCGAGTACTATCAGTCTGAAGTGGAACGGTCCAGTAATAACGGGTAGTTTTTAAGAAATATGAGTCCTACTGTACAGAGAAATATGAAAGTTCAGAGGGCTTTTATTCTGAAATGCAACATCAGAATGACCTGATTTTTTGTGGGTGTCATCTCGAGGTCGAGTACTATCAGTCTGAAGTGGAACAGTCCAGTAATAACGGGTAGTTTTTTAATCTATTTTTTCTACGTTAACATTAATATTAAGGAAATATGAGCGTGTAACAGGCTTTTACTTTGAAAAGGCTAGATCAGATCGACGTGAGTATTTGTTACGTCCTGGTTTCGTTGTGGACGCCTGCTTTTAATCTGAAACGAGTCTTTTCTCGCCATTACCGTAATGTGCAGTATATGCGCGCACCGCAAAATAACGTGTGGGGTGGCTTGACCAAGTGTTTCTAGTTGTGTGGTGGCTTGACCGCAGTCTTTTAAGCGATGGTGACAACTGAAGGAGTCGAAGACCTGAGGACGGACGCCATGGTAGCTGTGTCTCTGTTGGACAGGTAATGAGCTCTTTTGTTTTGTTGGGGAAATGTATCATTACTCTGCATTATGTAGTCAACATAGCTAACGTTAGCTCCTTATGTTGCTGTCGCATGTATTCACCCAACACTAACGTTAGCCGGTTGTAGCTTATGTTAGCTAGCTAGCTAATGTTAGCCAGTTGTAGCTGACGTTAGCTAGCTAGCTAGCTAAAATAACAGACTGCTGCCGTATGAAACATATTTACATGTGACGTCACCGTTTACACGCAGACCAACGTTTACATATATTGTGGATCTGATCCATACGGCAGTGTTCATAAATGCACTGCTACTCTGGGCTGTTCGGACATTAGCCAGAGGAGCTGTATGTGAGGGGCGGACTAGTTCTTGTGTGCTACACATGTGAAAGGCCAAGTCCACTGTTCAGAGGTCATAGGAAGATTACATTAATCTGTGAATGTGGTTTGCATTGTATTTGTGAGCCGATTTTGTAAGATGGTACTTATGTGACGTTCATTCTTATAGCCTTTGAACTAGACGTTTTAGAAATGTGCTGATGTTGCCTATTTCTGTGTCCTATAGTTATGACTGGGACGCATCAACGTCCAGCCTTGAAGCGTCAGTTCAGAGCAGAACCATGTCCTGATGTTTCCACTATTTCTGCAGAGTCTCTCTCTGACAGGTGAGTGTAACTTGATGCTGATAGCAACATGGATCAAACCACTGTTATACATGTAATATGTGTCTTTGATGGAAACATTTCATGTATGCATGTGTCCTTCTTTCATATCAAGTTGGTTTGCTTTATGTGCATGAATGTGCTCCTTAGCAGTGATACAATAGGAAAAGGAGTGACATCATTTCTTTAGCTGCACCAGGAAATGCTACAAGTACTGGTCCTAGCAGTCACATGTTGCCCTACTGCTTGAGACTATTGCATGTTAGTAGGGCTGGGCGATATGGCCTCAAATCAGTATCACGATATATTGAGCAGCTCACCCCGATAACGATAAATGAACGATAAGTAAAAATCCCCACCCCCCTGACGCCAAAAAAAAAGTGTCACTTGTAAACAAATGATAAATACTGTTATGAACAAAAATGTCACTGAAAACACTGAAAAAACTATTGCAAATAACACTGCCATGTGACAACTTTAAACTCTTTTAAACAAATACGTTAAATAATGCTATGTGAGGAAATGTCAATAGAACACTGATGATTAAGAATAAGAGGGGCTTGAACAGGGCACTTCAAAAAGGAGCAGCAGATTTGGTATCCTGACCTGTTTACTCAGACTAGTGTTGTAGATGTGAATCTGACTCATGGCTGCATGTGATCACTCTACTCTACACACTAGTGTTTACTCCAGGTTCTTGCTAAGAAACACTAGCATGTTTACCATTTCAGGCTTCAGGCAGGATCTGAGGCATGTAACAATGTTTCCTCCAGAACTGAAGAAGCCACTTCTAAGATTCACCGTAGTTTCGTTTCCAGGTCAAACTCATTTACAATGGAGGTGCGTGGTGCAACTTTTCTGTAGCATCAAAATCGCTATTTTTAAAACACTAAGAAGACTCGACACAACATGAAACTTTGCTCGTAGCATCACCAGGGTCTCTACACATGAACACGAGCATCGATCCCCGAGTGCGGCGTAACACGAAGGAGAAAGCTCCATGTTACATCGGGGATCGACGCATCTTGACTGGCAGGACGGCTAAGCTAACGTGAGTTGTTCAAAAACCTTCTTTTTAGCAAACTTTGTGTACACAAACGATGTTCTCAATGCTCGTGTTCATGTGTAGAGACCCTGGTGATGCTACGAGCAGAGTTTCATGTTGTGTCGAGTCTTCTTAGTGTTTTAAAAATAGCGATTTTGATGCTACAGAAAAGTTCCCCCTGCACCTCCATTGTAAATGAGTTTGACCTGGAAACGAAACTGTAGTGAATCTTAAAAGTGGCTTTTTCGTCTTAATTATGCATTTACACAAAGGTTTGACTCGTGTTCATTCACAAAATAAGCAGAGGTTGCATTTTGGCAACAGTTACACATGAAAATACCGGTAGCCTACACACAGCCAACCAAGAAAAAAATGACTTTTTTTTTTTTTTTTTTTTTACACCGAATATACCGACATGAGCAAAATGACGTCGGTTATCGTCGTAAATTTTCGGTTTATCGCCCAGGCCTACATATTAGTAAGGCATTTTTTAAAAGAAAACAGACTTTGCATTTCAGTTCATGATCTGACTGTTAGCTTACCACAGTAGAATGTGGGAAACACACAATGCACTTGACAATCCCTATAAATAATCGCTTGCCACCATCACATAAGCTTCCCATCACCCACCTAAACCCCGGACTTCATTTTTTTTTTTACATAGCAACAGTCCTGTATTGTCTTTGAGCGAATCAATAACATTTTCATGCCCCATAAACACATTTAGATGTAACTTTATGTCCTGTAAACACATTGAGTTCTCCATCCTTATCCAGTTTTCTGTAATTATTATAATTGTTTGCAGAGAGGATAGAATTCCTCTCTTAGGCCAGGTACTCTAAGGTGTACAACAAGAAGTCCAGCAAGTAAAGCTTGTACACGCTACTGTCAAAATGCATAGAAAAAACAATGAGAATGTGAAACTATGTAAATTACTCTGAAAGTGATATTTTGCTCACCCCCCAAAAAGTAGAATTGGTAAATATGAAATGACTGTAAATGGCACAATTCTGATGTAACAGAGACTATTTCTGGTTGTTTTCAGGAATATTTGTCACTGTATAAAATGCAACTCAGGTTGTGGTGTTATAATAAATTGAAATTAATTTCAAGGTCCTTGAAAAGCTGCATTTACTGTCAGATAGTAATTGTGTTCTTTCTACAGGACAATCGCTGCCAAGACAGTAGGGGATTGAGACAGCACCGACATCAACAGCATAACCGGTCAAGAAACCTCTGGATTTCCTTCCTGTATATAGTTGTTTATGCTAATTGTACTGTATATTGTCTAAATGATAAAAGGTATACTATTTGTATACTATATTTGTAGTGTTATTTATTTACATGTGTTCCGAGAAATGGAATAAACAAGAGTCTTACCTAATTCCGTTGTTATTATTAGTGCATCATGTAAAGTGTAAGAATTGTAATGGGTTGGTTGTTTATGCTGGAAGTGTAAAGAAAAGGCATTTATGATTTTCAAGACTTTATTCAAACAAGTTAGAGATAATGCAAAACGGGTAAAAACAGAACAACAAATAAATAGGTGTCAGGCAGAGTCCAGCACTTGATGTGATTGCTCCAAACGTAGTCCTTGAATTCTGGCCTGTAAAGCAACAGATGAGCAACATGATTAGATATTTTTATGGAACAGAGCTCGACTGTCCTCAGCATACTGTGAACATATACACTTTCAATGGTCAATTCTTTATACATTCCCGGACAAAACTGTACAGATGTCCCAGTTTATATTACATTAAAAAATAAAAAGGACCAGCCCTTTATCTTTCTTTACATGTTTCTACTCACTGTGTTTATTGTTATGCACCAAAACACAAATTCAAATGGTGAAAAACTACTTGGCAAAAAATGTGATTCTGAACAGGGCACGTGTGTCCAAGTTACATGCCTGGTCAATATACTTGTTTATTACACGGCTCTATTGAATGCTGCTCTCTGATTGGTCCATCGCTGCGTTCTACGGTCTGTTATTTCTGTATAATGACCGTCGTCAAGTATAACAGACCGTTGCTAGGGACGGCGCTCTGATCCGCCCCTGCAACATGTAGCAACATAAGCAAGACAGCACCGCTGTCCAGCTCCTCTCTCAGGCCGGCCTCGAAAGTCGTCAGATCATGTCTGTGACTGGACACATGAGAGCAGCTAGGGACGGCGCTCTGATCCGCCCTGGCAACATATAGCAACATAAGCAAGACAGCTGGACTCTCAACGCGTTACACCAACCACAGCACGCTGTCCAGCTCCTCTCTCAGGCCCCGAAAGTGGAAGTGAAAGTTAAAACTTTACCGAGCGATCCTTGTCGCTGCTGAATCATTGTGGGTGATTATTTATTATTTATTTCAGTCGTAAGGCCGTGTAATAAGCGGGATAATGTATAGTTAGTCGGTTGTTATGGAGAAATAAACCCCTTCAGGTTGTATGGTATGGTTCCATACAACCTGTCGGGGTTTATTTCTCCATAACAACCTCCGAACTATACATTATCCCTTACATAGTCTTCCTATAAAGACTAATATATTTGCGTCGTTGAGGCGGCAATGAGGGAGAACTCTTTGTTCGGACGCGTGTTCTTGAAAAACAATAAACCACGTCCAGTTGTTCTGTAACTTTCGGTGCAGCGACCCGTTTATTCATTTACATTCATGACATTAAATTTAACTCAAAACGCTAATACTTTTTCTAATTTCTATATTAACACACTCTCTCTCTAACACGGTCAAAAAACTATATGCGGTTCCCTCTCACACACCTGCCGCTCATTACCTGGCGCATACCTATATGCCTTCTATGGCGCTTGTGACACCTTGTGTTGGGACCAAAAAACTACAAGTAAATAAAAATAGAACAAACCAAAATATTGTTATATGGCTCCAACAATACTGTACAAACACAAGTAGTTGTAGGTGGTTATCAGGGGAAAAAAAGCACCAGTAATGTTCGACTTTAGATGCTGACCTGCTCATGCGCAATCCTTTGAGCTTGAAGATCTACTCGACCTATGAACACCTGCTCCTTGCCCTGTCGCTCTCACGTCCACGGCCTCTGCCTCCACTCATGTCCTCCTCTGACGGGATGATGTGCTTCGCTCTGGCGTGTCTTCATCATCAGAGTCAACAATGCTGTCATTGTGGAAGCTCTAACATGCAAAACATCGTATCATCATGAGTCCAATACAGTATTCACGTTCGTCTGTGATTCACTGAGGGAAACAAAAATAAAACACGTAGCAGGCCCACCACTAATCTTTATGTTTTAGCTTTTCCATATCTAATGTTACCATAGCCAGCTGTTGCTAGCTAACCAGCAATGAGTTACAACATCAAAACACACTTTCAAAACAATGTCTCAATGCTAAAAAAAGCTAGCTTGACAGCTATCAGTGCTAGCAATGGCTATGTTGGTTGTATACATTCAATTTGATTATAGTAGGTGTTTACTTACAGGTGAATGAGACATCGTAAAGTTATTGGTAGTCGGACGTTGTGATACAAAATGATGCGCTGTCCTCCTCACCGCTCGTGAGGACTCGGACTCCTGAGTGCAGGGGGCGGAGTTTACTGGCTGGATACTTTCAAAATCTTTCATGGTCTTGATAGTTTTTCCAACTTGCAGACCCCAGCTTTAACACACTATGCACTGTATCAATTTTTTAATCGAGAATCGGTTGAATCAAGAATCGATTCTGAATCGAATCGTGACCCTAAGAATCGAAATCGAAATCGAAATCGAATCGAATCGTGAGACACCCAAAGATTCACACCCCTAGCTATAGTGCCTAAACTTACAAACTGTGACAGTACAACCAAGGTTCACTCTGCAACACAAGTCATTTTGGGAGTCAGTCACTGGGAACTGACCTCTTCAGTCTTTTCATTATGAAGATGTGTTGCAAAGCAGCTGTGACAAAGGTCTAAGACTTTCATCAAAATGCAGCTCTGCTAAGAGCTCAGAAAAAACATTTATAGCACAGGAGGTATGTCTGTGGATGTTGTGATCATCTTCAGTTCTCAGTTAATACAACTAAAATCCCATAAGGTCTTCTGATACGGTCACCTGAGAGTCCTCGCTGGCTGTGGTGCTCTCCACAAAGAAGTGAATAGCATCTTGTCAGCGTCTGCTTTCGCTTTCTAATTTAAAATATTTTCACACTGCAGACATATCCACAGTGTTGCCAGAGTAACGTTACATGTGCATCTGCGTTCTTCCACAAATTGTGCTCTGTTTACAACAGCTGACATAAAAATCATCAGGCTTGGGTCCACGTTCAAAATTGCCGATCCGTTGCAAAAACTACGATGGAGCTGATGTGGAAACACAGTGGGCACGCTTGCTCAGGCCTGTGACAGCCAACCAATCAGAGCAGACTGGGCTTTTTTCAGGAGGGGAGTCTTAAAGAGACAGGAACTAAAACAGAGCGTTCAGACAGAGGGTGAATAGAGGTGCTGCAGCAGTGGACAGTATGAGGAAAATATTGTGAACATTAAAGCATGCAAATATTATCTAACAGACACCCAAAATAAAAGTATAAACCTGAAAATGAGCATAACATGAGATCAGCTTAGCCCAGTACAATCACTAAATGAATGCCTGAAGGATACTGACAATCACTAGCTGGATGTGTATATTTCCCAGTGTTATCTCCACAGTATGTCGTCTTTCAGCTGAAAGAAGTCAAAGTGAGGGAGATGAGTCCCTCCTGTTCTCCTTTAGTGTTAGCCTTTGATTCCGAGCAGAGAGTCAGCCATGGAAATGTTCCTTCAATTATACATGATTATTTTAATGATGCTGCTGTGCCTGCTGCTTTCATCTCTCTCTCCTCTGCCTTGGCTTTCATCAAGTTATCTCTCCTCCTTTTGTTCTTTATCATCTTCCCCCCTCTCCACGTCTCCCAGGAATAAGGATAACTCGCATGAATATTTGTGTCTCCAATCTAACAATAACGCTTGTTTTCTATAAATAATCCTCCACACTGATATTATTCTGTCTTCAAATGATTCTGATGCAATTCAGCAATAACCAGTGATGAAAACACATTTGCTGATTATCTCATACTTGTTTCAAAAACATGGTTCTGAATGTTATGAAGTGCCTCTAAAATATCTGTATAACTCACCCACAGAGGTTACTGTTGTTTCTAACACAGTATACTGCACCATAGCTGCAGTATGAATAGTGCTGAAACAATGAGTTGATTCATGACACTACCACTACTTTCTATACAATTAATGATTTGTTGATGGCATCATATTCTCTGGTACTAGCTTATATTTGATTATTTTCTTTGTTTGTATTTGTAACTGTGTGAATGTGATCAGGCCTTTCCTGAAAAAGAGATTATTGCTCTCTGATTTAGTAATGTTTCTGTACTGAGGAGATCACACAGTTACTGGTATTAAAAAGAAGCAGTTTTTATATTGTACTTTTAAAGGACTTTCTAAAAAAAAAAAAGGGGGGGGGGGGGATTTAAATGATGAAAAATTAGCTGTGTGCGATAAAGAAAATTGATGATGTCATAAGTGATCATGGAGATCATGGAGCTGGACTACGGCAGCTTTAACTAAACCCTGTTGCTCTGCTCTCATCATTTTCAGAGGACTACCATCATACTCTCTCATTAAAGGATTTATGAAGTCTTATTTTCAGAGGTGCTGTAGTGTAACAGGATCCTGCCACATCTCAGCTGTGAGTCCACTGTTTCCCTTCAGCAGATGCACAATTCAGAGGCAGCACACTCTCTGTTCCCGATTAGCTGAAGCACACAGTGCATTTATTGGTGTAAAGGCACTTTGCATCTGTTCTGTCTTTTGTTTGTTTGTCTGCTGCTGAGACACTCCAAGGACACCCAACACACACACTTTCTACTGTAGCATCACTACACCACATCACAACCTCAGCAGGCAAGAACAAGGACACACTGAGTCTCTGCAATAGTGTTTTCTGTGATACGCAGAGAGGAGCAGAGTACAAACTGAGACATGGTACAACAAACATCTCTCCATGCTGTTAGCAATATAAAGACACAATCCAGTTTCTGAAACCTTCATCCTATTGACTGCGTCAGGTTAAATTAAGTTAATGTAAAAAAAAATATATATAGGAGCATTTATAAAGCCAAACTGATACTTCTACAGTACATGTATATAAAAGGAGGGCTGTGACATTCTGACCATAATTTTCATGATTAATTGCTTCTCATCAAAATTTTCCTGAGGGCAAAGGGACATCATCAGATTTCTTTTGTCCAACCAATAGTCCAAACCTAAAGACTCATCATGTACTGTCAAGAAGGACAAAGAAAAGTAGAGTCTGTGATTAATTTTGGATGAATCAGTGGTTGCAGCTCTACATAAAGGCTGTCAGCTTCAATCTGGGCTTTTATTTTGAGAACTGATCAGTGTGACCAGGTGAAACACTCGAGGGAGGGACCGCTACAACCTGCAGGTCATGTGACCAGATGGAGTAGCTTAGCTTTTCTCCAGGTTGACACTGTTGGCTTATTGTATAGAATGTTTTAAAGTAGGGCTGCACGATTATGGCCAAAATGATAATCACGATTATTTTTATCAATACTGAAATCACGATTATTAATCACGATTATTCATTATGTTAGGTAAAACATCTTTTTATTGTACTTTATTTTTTAAACAAACCGTATGTGAACAAGGCTTCAAATTGAAACTTAAAATAATAATAAATCATAAATAATAAAATAAAATGTACCCAAGACAAAGGGCAAAAAATAAATATGCCATTGCAGAGTGCAATCATAAAGTGCCCGGGTTGTCTGGGTTGGCGCTGGACACGGACGGGGATTTAGTGGACCAGCGTTAGGTTTGGCCTTCATGCATTCATCATATCTGGGTTTGTGGTGTTTTTTCAGGTGGTCGAATAAGTTAGTTGTGTTGCCCTGTGGCGCAGACACAACTCTGAAAAGAGAAGGAGTTAAGGAAGTTAGAAGTTTTAGAAGTGTTAGGGGCGGGACATCGCCGCGAAATGTCATCCAGATAGAGACAGAGTGAGCAATTTTTTCAGGGTTGAGCAACATCGCTGGACGGAGCGATATCGCTCGCGGCAGGACAGGCTGATTGAAAAGTACACATTCTAATCACTTTTCTTTTTCACTTTTCTTCTTCACTTTTTACTTTTGCTGCAGGGTTCGCTCGCTTGCTATTTAGGAAGCTTAATGAAGCCGTAACCTTTCGTTCGCCCCCTGATGGTTGGCTGACTATTGGGTTGAGAAAGTGCCTGACTTGATTTGCAACAGAGCCCGCTTTTTAAATGTTAATATCGTGACGATCATCTTAATTTAATCGTGGCAGCCAAAATCATAATCTTGATTAAAATTCGATTAGTTGTGCAGCCCTATTTTAAAGTCACTTTTTTTTTAAACATTGGATAAATATCAGTGTGAATTGACAATTAATGTCTAACTTTTATCTCTATTATCTCATAATTTCTGTGAAAAGACATACTGAGCAGAGCTGGTCATCTGTTGCTAACGAGAGACATAAACGAGAAGACTCTGCAAAAATTCATATTGAAGCGATCATAAAGTGTTGAATTTTTCCTGCGCAGAGAATTAGGAGGTTACCGCTCTCAAAAAATCTCTGACAGACGTCTTCATAGAGAACACGATTCGTTAACAAGTGCTGCACTTTTGGATTTAACTGCAACTAGGGGTCGGTAAAAATATCGATTCAGCAATGCATTGCGATTCTTTTCCCTGCAATTCAATATCGATTCAGCAATCTTCTGAATCGATTCAAGCCCCTGGCCAGTGGGGGCGCTGTGAGCAACAGCCTCATGTGATTCGCGCTGTACGGACGGGGGCCGCACTAGACCAAACCATAACAATATGGCGACCGTAGTGAGTAGCAGCAGCGTTAAGCCAGCGCTTTCAAACCTGAAAGCAGACGTGTGGAATCATTTTGTATTCCGGTGTAAACCTGGGCCCGGGCCCTTGATCAAGCATTTGTGTTTTTTTTTTTTTTTAATCATTACTTTTTTCATTCGCGATCCATTCCGTTCTGAATAAACAAACAACGCAGTGTACATGCTTCGTCCTTGTTGCATTATTCATTAAGATAATTGTAAACAGACTTCTGTAGTTAAAACACCTCGGAGTTGTAGTTGAGAACGTCAGTTATAACAGCCCACTGTAACGTGGGCTGGTGAAGGGGAAGGTGATGGTCCACTTTAGTGCAGGTAGGAGTCTTCGCTCTGTCGGCAGTATCCTTTCTCACGGGGAGCGTAAGTACACCTGCTTTTCTTCATCGTGCAGGTTACATTACCCACTAAACAAAAGGAGGCACCACCTAGTGGCGCTACATTGAATAACTCTGACTGTTACACCACATATTAAAAAATTGTCAGGTTCAGATCAGGCTCGGGCTCATAATTACAGTTAATGTGTCGGGCCGGGCCAGGCTCGGACACAACGTGCACGGGCTCGGGTAGGGTCGGGCTTGATTTTTTGGGCCTGATCTAAGCTCTCTCTCTCTCGCTCTATATATATATATTTCTTTTGTATACCATACTGGTATTATTGTGCTGATGTTATATTTTCAGATGTTTGTTTTTTTGCCCAAAATGCTATGAGTTATTTATTTACAGTTTCCAAGCGGCAAGAAATACATAATTTAAGTTACATTCACTTTAGTTCAGTGTTAATACAGCACTGTCATTTACAATTTAAATTTACATGCACTGTAGTTCAGTGTTAAAGCAGTGTCATGTTTTGTCATGCAATGAGTTATACCATGGCTGTTCATAAGGCATGAAACTAAATAATTAATTATTTAAAAAACATTTCTGGTACTCTTACTTGTGTATTTCTACTTGATACTGAATCGATATCGATGCATTTCAATCAATATCGATATCGAATCGATATCGAATCGAATCGTGACCTAACGAATCGAAATCGAAATCGAAATCGAATCGAATCGTGAGATTCTTAACAATACCCAGCCCTAACTGCAACTGCAGCATAATGCTGATGTAGTGGCTGTGCCATGGCGCTGTATTGTAGAATTTGCACAGTGCAGCAGGAGAGGTGCTGTCAAAGCTGCCAACAGAACTGTTGGTGTATCTACAGCAGCGATGTGTCAGGTGACACTCAGATATTTCAAACTAACCCCACTGATGTCATTTTGCACATGAAGGTTTATTGTTGAACTGTAAACATATCCTGCTTCCATTGTGTTCAAATCTCTGTGTTTTATAACCACATATGAGGAAAAAAGGTGTGTATTTGGTGTAAAGAAGAATACCAGCCCATAACTCAATATCAGAATGTTTTTACTCCCCCATATTGGGATCGACATCAGCACCTAAAATCTGTGTTGGTTGGTCTCTGGCAATGACTTTACAAAGTGAGTTCATGAGGAGGAGACTCCTCAGGTGAAATGTTAGTGATGATAGTGATGATATGCAGTAAATCTGTCAGGTCTGAAAGGAGGTGGTGAAAGAAATCTTTGGTAAAGCAGAAGCAGCAGCTATGATTGGACTGACACCAGCTGGTAAAACAGTCCACAGTTTCCTGTTGTGTTTCCATCCACCTATTGACCTCTGAGATGTGCACTCATTTGACTGGGGTTTGGCAACACTCCACCACTAGAAAGGAACCTCATTCAACAGCATGATTTAGCTGAATTCTTTCTTTTAACAAAATAAAGTATCAAAGTGCTGAGATGTTGATTAAAGCTACTAGATGTTGCTTCATGCTTTCTATGAGCCACTGAACTCACTCTTTAAAATGATGTAATGCTGTGAAAGGAAAAATTTGTCGTGTTATTTCAGTCTTTGCAGCTTCAGACCGATACTCAAATTACATGTAGTCAGTTACTGTCACTGTGCTGCCTGATCCTGACCGTACGTTTATAATCTTCAGCTGGTTCTTTCTTGTTGCAGGCTGGTCTCACATCCAAACCACAGTGCTGCGTCACTGCTGGACTAAGGTCAGGCACCAAATCTTATTCTGGTTTAGGGGTAAAAAATATTCTGGCTTGTTTGGGTTTATTTAAACCAATCATAATCTTGGGCATCACCGATGGTGTCCCTGCCTGGAGAAACAGTGTCGGGGGAACTTGTCTTGCATGTGGAGAGGTTAACCATGGCATTAAAATGAGCTGCTAGCTTGTTCACTGTATGTTTGTACCCTTACAGACCAGGTGGTGTTCGAGTAAACTGCTAATTTCAGTGTGAAGGCTGCTCTCTTGGAGGTTGTCGTTTCAGGTACTGAAGGGGATTTTAGAAATGGTAACACACAGATAGCGACAGGGAGAAGAACGCTGCCTGGATACAACACAGTCTGTACCAACAGTACGGCTGCTGAGTCAGACTACTGTCACGCAGGGGACACTTTGATATCCAGCTAGCATTGCTAAGCAAAATTACGTGATTCCCTTAAAGCTATGGTCTACGATTTGAAAGATTTGTTATTATTATTAACATCATTTAGATGGTGGTTATGACCCAATAGTACCACCCACACAATGTGGAGAGTAAAAGGAACCAAAAAAATCCATTCTCTCTAGTGTCTGTAAAACTGAAAAGAAATTGACCAATAGGAACCATCCGACCCGGATGGCTCCTATTGGATCAATTTTCCGATCCAATCCTTGTTCACTCTCCTGCTCCTGCTCTGGTCCCGACCCACTTCCGCATTTGAAACTACAAGCGGACAAGAGGTTTGTTTTGCCCTGAGCAGTTCAGCTGCCTCTGCTTGCCCCACTGACAAAGAGTCAAAGAAAGAAAGTCTGTCACTGAAAAGACACAAAGCTAGATGTGAAATAAAGAGGGCTCAAACCGAATAAACATCGGGTCATCGTTCGAACGGTGGCGAAAGGTCCGTGAAGATATGGACCCGGTGCTGATACAGCGGCGTTTCTGTTGAGCAGGTAATCTTCGTCTTTATTGTGGATGTTGTGACACAGATAACTTTCAAGCCGATGCTGGCTTATGACTGTGAAAGCTGCCGTTAGTTTGTTTCTGTGTTATTAGACGGTGTCTGTCTCCGTAGTGTTGTCAACACTTGTTTACTTGTTCGATGGAGACGTTAGCCTCTATGCTAGTGTTGGGAATGGATGGTAGGGCAGGTGTGGTTATCAGGAATTAATAATTATTTTCAATAATTATTAAAATTAATAAAATAAAAATTAATAAAATTAATCTTCAAATTGTTAAAAACGGGGCACCACCCCTGAAATCAGGGACCAATAACCAAAATTAGTCTCAAAGAAGGGTTCACTTTAAATGTAAATATTTGTAAAATATTTACAATTAAAGAACAGTGAAGGAAATGAATCCGAGCACTGACCATCACAACCAATAAATGTTACAAAACATATGCACAAAATAATCACAGAAAACTGCTATGTACAATATGATAGACTTTATTATTGTTAGCAAATTGATTAAATCAATACTTTCAGTAAACACCAATCAATTACTCAACCAAAGCAGCTAAACTATGAAACTAAACTAAGACAAACTCAAGCACAAATAACAAACAAGCATGGGTGTGTGTGTGTGTGTGTGTGTGTGTGTGTGTGTCAGAGACAAAGAAAGAGAAGCCAAGATGGCGGTTGTAGTCAAAGAAACAAAATGGCGGAGAGCCAAAATGACGGTCACGCTCCCTTGGAGGGTGACGTCACGGAGTGTTCCGTTGAAAGGACTACAAAAATGGCCGAACAGGAAATGGGAACTCACGTTCGTTCGACTACAAAAATGGCCGACACGTGACTTTGAGAAGTCACGCGTGGATACGAATTCAAAGGGACAATAGATTTTGCTGAATCATATGTCTGGAATTCCAAAAAATGGTGCACGTGAATACGTCACCTAAAGCTAGTCAATTGAACGAACGCGCGAGATTTGAACAACGGCAATGGTTACACCACCGTTGGACTCGTGTGCACTTTGATTGCACATGAGATGAATTTGTAGGGAAAGTGACCTACGGTCCCACAAGAGGTGGACGTGCTACCACAAGGCTTCTGTCTCTTAAGTCATAAAAGGGAGAAATCACAAGACACACATATCTTATGTTATAGCGAGGTCATCAACCATAAGTCTCCAACAGGTCGCTCATAAGATTATGTGTGTGCATGTGTAACCCCTAATGTGTGTACATGTACATGTGGGTTAGTTAAAGAGAGAGAGAGATAGACAAAGACAAAGGGCCAACGCCCTTAGCGGCGGCTAGGCTAAAGCTTGATTTATGCTTCTGCGTCGCGGCGACGGCGTAGCTACGCCATCGACGCAGACCCCTACGCGGACCCTGCGCCGTAGCCTGACGTGCGCCTCCAAAAAATCCTGACTACGCGTCACGTCGACGCGTCGCGTCGAGACGCGAACGGCAAGCACTGGGATTGGTCCGCTCAGACCGTCATTCCGGCAGTTGCTTTTATGGTCAACAGTATAACAACACCGCCAGTTACTTCTGCTGCTTGCATGCTTGTCTCCTATTGCTTGTGAACTCCATGCTTTGTGAGATCCCAGCAGGGCAGGAGGAGTATTGGTGTTGTGCAGCATGTAGCTTGTAAGCCCCACACTGTGACCAAAATGCTACACAGCATATCCGCTCTGACCGCAACTGCAGTGCAAGAGAGCAAGAACCCCCCGAAACCAACCCCCCCCTCGCGGCTTGGCGGTGAATTGCAGACCAACGCGTTCCCTCGACGCAGAACTTCAAATGCTCAATGACGGCGTCGGGCCGACGACGTAACTACGCCGTCGCCGCGACGCAGAAGCATAAACTAGGCTTAACACTCCCGCTCCACAACGTGGAGGGGCTCAAATCGGCTCGTAATGAGCGAAAAGTGAAAGCAAACAACATGTTTTACCAGGTAAAACAAACAGCAATAAAAAGAGGGACACGGTGGTCCACAAACTCACAAACAATAATATAGCTCACAAGCATACAATACACGCTAACTTATAGTATCTGCCCAGACACTAATTAAGCCTCACTTGTAGTCGTGTCTTCCTTAATCCAGCTCGTTTCCTCGGCGTGGATTAAAGGCGGGTTGCAGTTTCTGCGTTGGCTGTTAAGACAGCGTGGTCGACGGGCAATAAGAAAACGGGCAGAAGCGGCCGTTTTCTTGTGGAAAAATTAAAGTATCCTCCTTCTGCAGGCAGGTAAAGAGAGGCTGGTTGCACAGCATCTTTTCAGGATCCCGATCGTGTTCGGTGAACACGGTGCAGTTTTGGCTCGTCCGGCGAGATGAAAGACTGCGGCCTAGACGGGAAAAATTAGTCCAGACATCTGTAGGCCCCCTCCTGAGTAGTAGTTGCATATGGAAGCCGATGCTTCCCGCAACTCGTAACTCTGGGGCTACTAAGACTCCAAAAACCACGTTAAAACCTAACTTAACTCTGAGTTGAAAAGGGTCTGCCGCTGTATTTATCTCCTCCGGTGTCGGCGGATGTGACGCGTTCAGGTGCGCACGCAGACAATGGGAGATGGGAGTTTCCAACCTGGGGGCTGTGACAAGCAGGCGCCATCTACAGGACATAAGGATCATTGCACTTTCCTTTGTTTATCAGGCATTATAGTGTAAGGAATGCTGCGTTTAAGCACTGAGCTGCACGCAGGCCAATTCGGCGTCAGAACCATGTAGCTGGTCCCAACACTAGCATTGTAAGCTAACAACAAGCTAACATTGCTAACATGTTTACACCAAATCAGCCTATTTATTTGCTCGTGGCAGCTAAATGAAGCAGCAAGTAAGATGAATGAAGGGATGGATGAAATCCCAACGCGAAGCGGAGGGGTTTCGGATTTATTTCCGGATTGTTATCTTATTTGTCCGGATTTATTTCTCCATAACAACCTCTCGCCCGGTCACTACTCAACTGTTTTGCTAACCCTCCTCCCGGTCTTGTCAGTTTGTTTTCAACGGAGCCTTTGCTAAATCAATATGATGGATTATCATAAACGCGTTACGATGTGTGTATTTGTGTGTCTTATCTGTCATAAACAAGAGATTACGGTTTACGGACACGTTTGTGTCCCAGCTGCTGTCTGAGTAGCACCAGACAGCAGCTAGGACACACACAGCTGCTCCGAGACTCACACAGGTTTGTTTTTCAGCCACAATGTGGAAGCGATCGTTGTGATGAAAGCTGACGGCAGCATCTGTTAGTCTCTTGGCCCTCAATAACTTTTAGAAGTGGCTAACTTAGCTGTTGTAACTTATTACGTAGCTGTAAGGTAACGTAGCTGTAGCATGCTAATGACGTTACGCTAGCTTGGCTGTGGAGCTTAGCTGTGGACATTGTAATGACTTACAAGATTTACATTAGTTTCAACGTGCATTGTAATAACTTTATCTGTGAATCCGACATCGTTACTCCGCATTCAAAGCTGGGCTGTATTTGGTTTCTGCCGGCTTGTTGCTCTTGGTGCTTGTTGCGGGAGGTATAAAGTTTGTTGAAGAGAAAAAAAAAAAAAGCTTGTTGCAGGAGGTATAAAGTTCGTTGAAGAGAAAAAAAAAAGCTTGTAGCCGGAGGGGGTGTGTTGCGGGACTCTGAGGGGAGAGCGATACAAGCTCGGAGGGGAGGGGTTAAGGAGCACAGAGGGGAGGGGTGTGTGTGTGGGGGGATGCTTGTTTCAAACCTTTCTCAGATCATAGACCAGAGCTTTAAAATAATAACCTGTAGTTTTATCAGCTCTGTTAGTAGTTTGAGTTTAACCACTTTGGTCCAGCTAGATATAAAGCTGAAACTATTGGTTAATTAATCAGTTAGTTAATCAACACAAAATTAATCATCAACTATTTTCATATGGCTGATATATCTGTTGGCCGATGTTTTCTGCTGATATTGGCCACCATTGCATTCAAAGTTCCAAAAGTCATCGCTACAATACTGTCACAATATCAACAACAAGGTATTTGGTCTAAAAATTAGTGGTACAAAAAACTCTATAATGACATCATCAATACCACAGTATTTGTGGTATTGAGCAGCTGACGTACAGACTAAGCAGCGATGTACACACTAAGCAGCTACATTCAGAAGTTCACTTTTGACTCTAAACCCTGAAGCTTTTCATCCTCCATTCTCTTGTCAGATTGTTATTTACTGAGGACAAATGCCAACCTTCCTCTTGTTTATTTGATGCCACTTTTGAATGATAACGCCAACTCGTAGCTGAGTACAACTAGCAGCTAACTTCCAGGTTAGTGCTCTGATAACTTGAACCATCCATTGCTAGGGCTGGGCGATATCTTGAATACACTCTATGTATCGCGGCTTGTTCTCTGTGGGATGTAGAAAATGACTATATCGTGAATATTCAAGTATACATTCAATTGTCACGCAGTTGCTTTTAGTTGCGGGCATTGAACTACAGGTTTCTCTCACTCCAGGGGTCGACAATATAAATGGCCCGGTGGCCAGGACGTACTTTTAAAACCGTCAGGGCCACCAGAACGCTCCAAGCACTGGCCCGGTGGGGCCAGCATGGATTAAAGTTCTCGTCGCTACGACAGATTTCCGTCATTCAAACTTAACAGAGGCGACTTGTGAGATCAATGCAGATCTGAGGAGAACTGTTGGCTGATGTTTATTGACAGATTGTCACACTCTATAGCCAATTGTATCGTTAACAGCGTGTGCTCGCCTGACCAATGACAATGCAGTGACCCACACGGGGCGGGATCTCAACACGGAGCGGCGCTAAAGTTTAGCTGCTTAGCTAGCAAGGACTGTTTGTATGATGTATTTTTCTGTTAAACGATAAGAGGCTCACTTTAAACAATATTATTAATAATAATAATAATTAATGATAATGATGATGAGAAGAAGAAGTAGAAAAATAGCGTACTGAAAAGTTCTGTAGATGGTTGATTATTTGAAAGAGTAAAACTTGAGAAGCTTGGCAAAAAAAAAAGGCACAGATTTATTTCATAGATTGAAAATTACATTGAAAAGACAAAAAACATTTTAAGTATGAATAGAACAGCTGTTCAGATCATCCTCCTGATGACAAACAAATAAATGTTATTAAATCAAATTTTTCTTTTTCGTTATTATGGGGATCAACTCCTGGGCCACTGGTTACAATGGTGGGGCCAGTGATCTTCAAAAGCCAAAAAATCTTGCCCCGGAGGGCCAGTGGCAAATTTCCCTTATTGTCTACCACTGTATGGGCAGATTTAGCCACAAAAAAAAAAGTCTTGTTCAGAACCATCTTTAAAAAAAAATCCTTCTGTGTAGAACCAAAGTAGAACGATGGTACTATGACTATCCTTCCTGGTAGTTGTAGTCAACTGTGGTCAATGATTAATGTTATGTCTTGTATATTGAACGCCAATTCCCACAATTCCTCACGGTCGCAGCTTTTACTCCTGCTCTGTCCCATACGGCTGGGTTGGCACACAGTGGCTAACGCTAACGTTACTCAACAACATGAAGAGATTTTTCCAACCTGTCCGCGTTGAGAACATGAAACGACCTAAAAAGACCCCAGGTGACGGGCATTTTTAGGGTGTGCTACAACTCTCTGGTCCTGTGCTAAAGAACTGTCAGCCTCTGTAGCACAAGTGCTATGTGCTGAAAAAGTTAACGTAAAGCCCTGGCCACGGCAAGCATGGACCTGCTCCAGGGCACAGTGATGTCTCAGTCTGGTGGGGCCAGGGCTGATGATGTTTACGAAATGTACGAGATGTGCTTTGCCTTGGCCGTGGCGATTGAGGAGAGGTGTATGAAGAGCGCATCTTTCATCTTTAGATCTGTGAGTAGACTGGCAAACAGCTCTCACACACAGTCATGGCTACAGGTAGGGCTAGGCGATATGGCCTTTTACTAATATCCCGATATTTTTAGGCCATGTCACGATACACGATATATATCTCGATATTTTGCCTTAGCCTTGAATTAACACTTTGATACATACAATCATGCCAGTATGATGATTCTACGTGTCTACATTAAAACATTCTTGTTCATACTGCATTAATAGATGCTGATTTTAAACAGTCATGCCAAAAGGGTGAAATCACAACTAAACAAATTTATCAAAACTGTATTTATTAAATTGTTATTAAGCAGTGGCACAAACATCATGTCATTTCAAAACAAATAAAGTGCCTTTAATGCATGCTGTAACTAATATGCCGTATCAAAATAACACTAAATTAAAGTGCACATTTTGTGCATAATGCCACTAGGATATTTTAAAAGAAATACATGCACTTTTGTGCAGGATGTCACACAGGTTATTTCAAACAACAGTAAAATAAAAATAAGCTGCATAATAGGAAATCAAATGGTGAAAATGAAAAGTTCACAGCTTTAGTTTTGGTTTCTTCTGTATGAAATGTATTGGCCAGCTCTTCTCTCACTTTAATGTGCAACTCAGGTAGAGCTTTCTCTGCAAAATATTTGCGACTAGGTATTTTATATCTTTCTTAAAGCTTTCTAAATCCGGGCTTTTCAACCACACTCGCCGGGGCCATGTCTTTCGCCATGTGGTGTGTTACTGCGGACGTTATCTCCTTCTGTTTTTGACTATTTTTGTCGTATGGTGTTGTTCTGGAAAAAGTAACGCCAGACTCAACTGCGTCAGTGCTAGTTGCTTCGGCACTTTCTTCGATATGGCACCGGCCGGAGATGTGCTCGCGCGGAGTTTCAAGCACTCGTCGTTTTCTAGTGGGAGGGTTCTCAAATGGTGATATAAGTTTGTTGTACCACCACCTTTTGTGGCGACGCTTTTGCGGCATACTTTACATATTACGGTTATTTTTTCAACGTCCTCCCTCTTGTACCCAAACCACCGCCATTTGTCATAGCACCTGCTGCTGCCGCTACCTGAGATCTCTGCTGCTACAGGCTGCCGGGCGTATGACGTTGCACGCACGGCAGAATGTGATGTACGTAACTAGGTGCGCTTGTTTTATCTCCCTGTGCGGAGAGATGAGAAAGAGTGCAGGGGTAGACAATAAGGGAAATTTGCCCTCCAGGCCAGTGGCTTTTGAAGATCACTGGCCCCACCATTGTAACCACTGGCCCAGGAATCGATCCCCATAATAACGAAAAAGAACAATTTGATTTAATAACATTTATTTTAATACTGCAGTACTGAGCTCAAAAAGTGCAAATACATAAATCAAAATTGCAAACAGTGCTGCATTACTCAAGCACAGTCAGTTCTTCCTCCATCTCCTCCTCAGCTGGTTGATTTTTGCGCCCCCCTCCATGTTACAGGGCGTTTTACTTGACACATGCTAAAAAAATAAGATAAGATCTAATGCAGACATCAAGTTTAAATATCTGACCAACAGTGTTTTACAGGAGGATGATCTGAACAGCTGTTCTATTCACACTAAAATGTTTTTTGTCTTTTCAATGTAATTTTCAATCTATGAAATCAAACTGTTTCTTTATTTCTTGCCAAGCTTCTCTCAAGTTTTACTCTTTCAAATAATCAACCATCTACAGAACTTTTCAGTACACTATTTTCTACTTCTTCTTCTCATCATCATTATCATTAATTATTATTATTATTAATATTGTTTAAAGTGAGCCTCTTATCGTTTAACAGAAAAATACATCATACAAACAGCAACTTTTGCAGCCTTGTCAGTCTGATGGCGAGTTATCACTTTCTGTCATCACTAACATACTGTTAGTAATCAAAGAAGCTCTGAGGCTTTGTTCTATATGTTATAATACAAGATTTCAGCACTGAGCTACAATCAGCAACATTCATGACTCTGTACAGTCAAACTAACCAAAAGCATCTTATTGATCATCATTATAAAGTTTCAGGGCGGTCCTGTAACCATGGTAACTCACAGTGCCAAGGGGAGGGAGAGACGCTGAATGAAGCCGTTTACACAGATACACTGTCCCCTATAGTCCCCTATAGTTGTTATTTCACACATGTAGCACACAACAGGAGACTCTCCGTGTCAGACGAGTTCTCACGTGCTGACTAAACTCAGTTGATAACGTAGCAGCGCGACGAGTCCTTGCTAGCTAAGCAGCTAAACTTTAGCGCCGCTCCATGTTGCGATCCCGCCCTGTGATGGTCACTGCACTGTCATTGGTCAGGTGCGCACACGCTGCTAATGATACCATTGGCTGTAGAGTGTGACAATCTGTCAATAAACATCAGCCAACAGTTCTCCTCCGATCTACATTGATCTCACAAGTCGCCTCTGTGAAGTTTGAATGACCGAAATCCGTCGTAGCGACGGAGAACTTTAATCCATGCTGGGCCCCTGCCATAGCACCCATGCTACAGGGCAGATTAATTCTTAGCACAGGCATGTTTTGATGTAGCACGTGCGACATATATGTCGCACTATACAGCCCTGGTGGGTGAATTAGGTCCTGCTGAAATCCCACCAGCTGTAAAAGACTTCTGGCTGAGCCTCGACGTAAAGCCGAGGACCCAGGCTTGTTCAACCCCAGAGCCCTAGAGGTTGATGAGAAGCAGAAAGTTGCGGGGCAAATGTCCCCCTCCCTCCGCTACACCAGAGACCCTCCATCTGGAGAACAAGTTTCAAGCCCTGATGCCCACAATAGATGTCATGGATGAGAGAGAATTTCCCCAGCTGTGTGAGCGGCCCCAACCCCTCTTGCCATCGACTGCACAACAGCCAGCCTCCTCGCTGACCATGCCTGGGCAGGTGGCCCTGTGCCCGAGGAAGCGCACTGCCGCTCACTCTCACCTGAAGGCGAGCCCCGTTCCGAACTGCCACCTTCCTCCTCATACCTCCCTGGGATATCCACCGGAGCCACTGCTGATGAAGCCAGCCATTCCAGCTGCGCATCTGGATGAAGGGCTACTGCTGCTACAGGGGCATCCCCTACGTGGACAACTTCACCACCTTCCACAACAGAATCGATCTTTTCAGACACGATCGTCGCCATCCAAATCACACAGGATCTCGTCTTTTTTCCATGAACATTGAACTTACGTTACGCTCCACCAAAGCATTCAGTGCAGGAAGGTATGACAGCCAGAATACTCAACCTCTTTTACTATCAGTATCTGCTCCTGCATATAATATTCATGTTCTGATCTCAAATGGTCACCGCAAACATCACATGTCTAATTCCTGTACAAATTAAAGAGCTAAAAATCTAATATTATCAAGTTGCATTCTGCCAGTAAGCCCTGTGGTGACTCAGAGCAAAATATTTTCAACTTCGACTTTGACTTACGTGCTCAGCATAGTACAGTAACTCAGAAATGCTGGTTCTAGGTGACTTTAACCTTAACTGGTTAACAAATTATTCAAATTGTCTAAAAGAGATACAATGTGACAATCTCAATCTGATCACAGCTGATCGTAACCCTAACCAACCAGACCTAATTTGAAGGATTCCTTAAGGTCAACATTGATAGATCTGATTCTGTGTAATGGGAGGGAGAAAATGGCTGCCTCTGGAGTTTTTGCACTTGGTCTAAGTGTCTACTGTCCTGTAGCCTGCACTAGAAGTGCTGGATTGGCAAAATCATGTCAGCAATTTTGATTAAAAGAAATTGAAAACATTTCAAGGAACAGGCTTTTTTAACTGACAGTAATATACAGTATACTACTGAAATACTGGATGTAGAACAGGCTCTTGAATCTTTCACCAACTCTTTAGTTACCATTACTGATAAATATGCACCCTTCATAAAGCTCAAGGTTAAAGATAGATCAAACCACTGTTTGAGCTCAGAACCATCAATGATGCTCAATACAAGGGACAAAGCCTGGGCTCTAGCAAGGCATACTGGTGAGGAAGCACACTGGTTACCTTTATACAACTCAGAAATAAATGCATATCTTCATTGAGAAAAGCAAAGGCCAACTTTCACACAGAATTCATCTCCAGCTCTTGTACAAACCCATCCACATTTTGGAAAGCAGTAAATGTACAAATCCTGTAGATCTATACCTTTTAGTATTACATTTAATAACTATCAAATAGATAGACCAAACCAAACCTCAGTGTTTACGCTGCACAACTTCAATACCTCTGTTGTATAAGGAGGCACTTCAAGGTGTAGATATAAGGAAAGCAACTGGGGAGTGTTGGGAATGGATGGTAGGGCAGGTGTGGTTATCAGGAATTAATAATTATTGAAAATAATTATTAAAATTAATATAATAAAAATTAATAAAATTATTTTTCAAATCGTTAAAAAACGGGGCACCACCCTGAAATCAGGGACCAATAACCAGACCACCACAGGTCGCTCATAAGATTATGTCTGTGCATGTGTAACCCCTAATGTGTGTACATGTACATGTGGGTTAGTTAAAGAGAGAGAGAGAGAGAGAGAGAGACAAAGACAAAGGGCCAACGCCCTTAGCGGCCACTAGGCTAGGCTAACACTCCCGCTCCACGGCGTGGAGGGGCTCAAATCAGCTCGTAATGAGCGAAAAGTGAAAGCAAAAAACATGTTTTACCACGTAAAACAAACAGCAATAAAAAGAGGGACATGGCGGTCCACAATCTCACAAACAATAATGTAGCTCACAAGCATACAATACACGCTAACTTATAGTATCTGCCCAGACACTAATTAAGCCTCACTTGTAGTCGTGTCTTCCTTCCTTCCTTTGCGCTCAGGTGCGCAGGCAGACAATGGGAGATGGGAGTTTCCAACCTGGGGGCTGTGACGAGCAGGCGCCACCTACAGGACATAAGGATCGTTGCACTTTCCTTTGTTTACCAGCCTTTTATAGTGCAATGAATGTCGTGTTTAAGCACTGAGCTGCACGCAGGCTGATCCGATGTCAGAACCATGTGGACGGTCCCAACAGGAGGATAAAGTAGACCCATACTTTTAAAACTGTGCTCCATTTATTTCTGATGAAATTACATATCTTTTTAATCTATTCATTTCTTCGGGGGTTATCCCTAAGATCTGGAAAACTGCACTTTGTCCCACTCCATAAAGGTGGTGATAAGCTGATATTAATAACTATCGACCAGTTTCTAACCTGCCATGTCTTGCTAAAGTTCTGGAATCATTAGTCAATAATCAGCTCAAATTAGGGCTGTCCGATAAATCAAATTTTCATCTTCATCGTGATATGAACATGTGCAATAAACACATCGCAAAAGACTGCCTGACACGCGATGAATAAGAAAAATCATTTTCTTTACATGCACACACCGTGAGCATGCCAACATTTAGCCTATCAGACGGAGCTCTTGATACAAGGGCCAATCAGATGAAGCCCCAGCTAGCCGTTAGCTACCCTGATAAAATTAATCAGCATCAGTTTGGTGGTGATTGCCAGGTTATGATGGCTGAGGGAGGAGAGAAAAGCGATGAAAAATGTGGTTGTCGAAGACCTTGTGGTGAAAAGAAACAGCACTTCTGCTATATGGACTTATTTTGGATTCAGGAGAGACGAGATGTTACAAACACAGGTACTGTGTAAAACATGCTGAGCAGTTGTTGCCACTTCTAGAGGAAACACAACCAACCTCCATCACCACCTGCAATACAACCATAAAGACCTACACGAACAATTCAAGATCTTCGGTCCAGTAGAACAACAGAGCCCTACATCAGCCTCACTGTACACTTTCTGGACCAAGACTTCAAAACTAAAAACACGGTGTCTACAGACAGCCTACTTCCCCGGAGAACACACCGGAGAAAACGACGCGTGTGGACTAGAGCAGTGGTTCCCAACCTTTTTCTTAAGGGACCCATATTTTTACCATTGTAAACTTTGGTGACCCCCCCCCCTTAATAAAATAAGGAACATCATAACTTCTTTTACATGAAATACTTTATATTTCAGTAATTTAATAACAGCATGGGACAATGAGGAGAACCTGTGTATGATTACAACATATTTGGGGCCTGCTAGTGACAACAAGCTCTCTTTTTCTGATGAAAAACTCTTTGGGTTTACCCACCGTCTCGGGATGTTTAGTTGTCTGGTGTCACTTCAGCTTGCAGGGCTTCAAACTTTCATTTGCCAGTTTGTCACGTCAAAATATACATTCTGCTCTAATTTTATCCATTGCTTCTATGAAGCCAAACTCAATATAACTTTCTTGGTAGCCCCTCTTTTTCTTTTGGACATTTTCCGCAGTCTCCTCTACCTGACGCTTCGCCATCTCTCCCTTAGCTCCGTGTAGGAACGCCTACGCCGTTGCCTAGCAACGACTGCTGCACGAGAGGCGTTCACGTCACACACGCTCTGTTCCTTGTGATATAGGCCTATAACTTATTTGTTTATCTAAAATTTTAAATACACGAATAAATGTTTAATGTGGCCCTTGAATTTAGTTGATTGTGTCACATATATGAATTAAATGCTTAGCCTACTCATTTATTTAACATTTTAATTACATTAAAATTATTAAACCCCTTAAAATCAAGAGGGCTTCGCGACCCCCCCTGGATCTTTGGCGCCCCCCTTGGGGGGTCGGGCCCCCCAGGTTGGGAACCACTGGACTAGAGGGTGGATCGGGCCTGGAAATTAAGCCCGTGCCCGGCCCGAACCCGAGACTTTCAGACCCGACCCAACCCGAGCCCGAATTAATTAATTAAAAACCAGGCCCGACCCGGCCCGACACCCGAAATATTATTATGTAAAATTCACGTTATTTTCAATGACGACAAACAGCGGCAGCGCAGCTTCTCCTGATGAGACGCGAGGCTACACACACACACACACACACTCTCTCTCTCTCTCTCTCTGCCTCTCTCTCTCTCTCTCCCTCTCCATTATTTGAAATGAGAAGCGGTAGTGGAGGAGTAGGTAAGCTACCGCCCGTCCATCGTTTAAATTCACCAACTGAAAAACAGCCATCCATCATTTCATGAAGTGTGCCTAATGAGCGCTCATGAGGAGGAGTCTCCTCTCCGGGCGTAACACAACGTCAATTTTATCTCATCACAGTCCACCGTGCAGCCTGACCCAACCCGAGCCCGAATTAATTAATTAAAAACTCGGCCCGGCCCAGCTTGTTACCCGGTCGGGCTGCCCGACCCGATTCCAGCCTCTAGTGTGGACTACGTGAGGCCTTGGCCAGCTGGCATTTGCTTGAAGAGCAGCAAGTTTGCATCACCACCGACAACGGGACGAACATTGTAAAGGCCACCGAACTCAACCACTGGGTCAGACTTCAGTGTTTTGGCCACATGCTGCATCTTGCCATAGGTAAGTGTAAATTAATGAATTATTTGCTTTACGTGGCATTATTGTAATCTATTGCAGTATTTTGTAACCCAAACAACAGACCGGATTATTCATTGAGATGATTTATGCATGCCCATTTTATTACTTAACGTTGATGTTATTGTTGTCAATTGCATATAGCCAAATATTGTCTGAATATTATTGATTTGAATAAATAAAATAAAAAATACCAAAACGCAATGCGTATATGTAAAAATGAGAATTATAATCGTAGTTTTTTTCCCCCCACTGCATGGTCAGCTCTTAAAGGAACTTGGGGCAGGATCAAGAAATAAGACTCAATAGTGACACGACGGCCGTTGCGGCCGTTAGGGTAACTGCAGCCATCAGCCAAGCTGGCGCGGGAGCGCGCATGAACTCTTCAAAGCAGTGCAGCTGATGCCTTATCCCCTACACACACGAAGCAGCCAGGAAGCCGGCTCGCTGTGTGTAACGACACACAAGTGCTGCGATTTACTATTACGGTTGATGCAGTCTCAAAGGCACAGGCGAAAGCAAAGATGGCATATTGGGAGACAAAAATATCATCTCTGATACGGGATTGCTGTGTGTAAGCAGCAGAGATGTTCACAAGTCTTTTTTTGCAAGTCCAAGTCAAGTCTCAAGTCTTTGGTCACGAGTCCAAGTCAAGTCTCAAGTCTTTTTGGGGTGAGACTTGGTCAAGTCTCAAGTCTTTGGTCACGAGTCCAAGTCAAGTCTCAAGTCTCTAAAAAATAAAAGTCTTATGTCTCTTCTGGTTGTAATGAGCCTTCTGTCATCTGCTGCTATCTGGTCTACTAAGAATACTGCACAGCTATATCTAAGAAATTCAAAGCATTTACTGTATTATTGTCACGCCTTTATCTATTAGCATACAGTATCAGTACTGATTAGTTGTTTGTTATATCACGATTATTTGGTCAATATAGAAATCACGATTATTTAAACGATAATTTTTGAGTTAGGAAACATGATGCATTTATTCAGCATTTCTCTCAAATGATGATCAAATGATCGAAAATAATGTACAAATATGTATCCAACTGTTCTGCAATTTCTATAAAACATTTAATGGATAAAATAAATATACTTAGAAAATCAAATAAGACAAACGATAGGGTGCATATCTTTAGCTTAAAAGTACCCAATGGCAGCTGTTATTTTCTTGTGCCTGTCCGAATTTGATGGATAAGGAGTCACATTATACAGTGTGTCTGATCTCGATGTCTGACAAGTAGTATTGGCGAACCGAACCAGTGTGAACGGATAAGGTCTTCCGGTGGCACTGCTCTGCTGCGACCCGGGCCACCTTGTGCTGCTGCCTTAGTGTTTTAAGTGTTTCTGTCATTATTTGTGGAAACTTTTGAATAATTTTTCTCTATCTAACTCGGTGCCTGATTGTGCAAAGCAATGCTGCTTTTTTTATTAAGAGGACTGCTTGTGGCTTTTATTGTCTGGCTTGTATCATGCTGTCCCTCGCCAGAAGGAGCTGGCGCTATGCCGACTGCGCTACTGAGTTACACCCGGGACCAGCTCCTGCTTCTCCGTACCAGCTACATACCGCCCCCCCAGCTACCGGGTGAACTGCTGGTTCGACGCCCGGAGGGAGGCTGCAGGAGACGGACGCGGAAGAGGGGAAAACGCGGCGGAGTACGACATAGACTACGGAGAAGAGCTAACAGACCTCCACTGCCCTCCATGCTTCTCTGCAACGCCCGCTCCCTGAGGAACAAGGTTGAGGAGCTCAGAGCCAACGCCAGGTTCCTCCACGAGTACTGGGAATCATGCCTGCTCGTGGTAACGGAGACGTGGCTGCAGGAGGACGTGCCCGACTCATTGGTTTCCCTGGATGGCTTCTCGCTGGTGCGCGCTGACAGGAATGACAACTCTGGCAAGAGTAAAGGTGGTGGCACATGTGTCTACATCAATAACCTGTGGTGCTTGCAGTTCACCACGAGAGAGTCGGTCTGCAACCCCGACATTCAGCTGGTATGCTTAAGCCTGAGACCTTTCTACCTGCCACGTGAATTTGGGAATTTTTTATTATGCACTGTTTATATCCCGCCTGGTGGAAGTGCTGCCAAGGCAGCTAATATTATAGCTGACTGTGTTCACAGACAACTGAAACGCAATCCTGAAGCACCGTGTTTTATCTTAGGCGATTTTAACCATTGTAAACTTGAGGCTACTCTACCTGGGTTCAGTCAATATGTTACCTGTAACACCAGAGGAAAAAACACACTGGACAAATGTTATAGGAACATTAAAAACGCCTATACTGCCAAGGTTAATCCTCCTTTAGGGTCCTCTGATCACAACGCTGTCCATTTAATCCCTGCTTACAAATCCCTGCTTAAAAGCAACAAACCACAAGTTAAAATTGTCTCTGTATGGAGCAATGATGGCGTAGAAACTCTAAAAAGCTGTTTCTCTTGCACTAACTGGGACCTCTTTCATAGCCTGGATCTTGAGGAGGCCACAGATACCATCACAGATTATGTTAAGTTCTGCAAAGATAATGTTTTAACTCAAAAAATCCATCACTATGTACCCAAATAATAAATCTTATATCTCCAAGGAAATTAAAGAGTGCATAGTACAGAGGAAAATAGCATTTAAGAATGGAGAACTACTAAGAATGAAAAATATGCAGAAAGAACTTAATCACAAATTGAGAACTGGAAGGAGAGGGAGAAATTTGAATCTCACTGCTCAGGTATGAACACTAAAAAACTATGGGGCTCTATGAAAACCATGACAAACATGACCCCAGCCAAGAGGTCTATAAATGTGTTGAATGAGGGGGAAAAGGCAAATGAGCTGAATAACTTTTTTTGCCGATTTGACTCAAGAGACTTCTCACATGAAAAGAAAACAGCTATGGATGATGTACCTGAATCAGGCCCTGGAGTAATTACAATTGACCAGCACGTTGTGGAGAGACTCTTTTCACACATCTGCCCCAGGAAGGCCTCTGACCCAGATGGCATCTCTGGGCGCCTACTTAAGTCCTGTAGCAAAGAACTGGCAGAATGCCTGGTGTCCCATCTTCCAGAAATCCCTAGACACTCATTCTGGTCCCTCTATCTGGAAAAGTTCTATCATCATTCCTTTGCCTAAAAAAGCAAGCTGTAAAGAGAATAATGATTATCGTCCTGTTGCACTGACTTCATTGATAATGAAGTGTTTTGAGAAAATCATGATCAATTTCTTGAAGACAGAGGTTAGCTGTTTTTTAGACCCCTTTCAGTTTGCTTACAAGTGCAACAGAAGTACTGAGGATGCCATTTTAGCTGTGACCCATCTTATTAAAAAGCATTTAGAGGACTCTGGCTCATTTGCACATTTCTTATTGGTTGATTTTTAGTTTAGCTTTTAATACGTTGCAGCCACATCTTTTTATTAGGAGATTAAATGATTTTAATGTTCATCCTTCTATTATTAAATGGTATTTTTAATTTTTAAGTAATCGCAGACAGCGGGTCAGTGTGAATGGAACTTTATCTGACATTAAAGCACACACGTTGATAGCCTCTGTTGCAGATTACAGCAACGGTTACATTTTTTACGTCGTCTGAGAATCCATGGTGTTGACTGTTATGAGAATTTTGTGCTATATGTAGAAGAGTGTGAATTGATAGTACACAGCTTTTTTTAGAGAGACTGTGAACTGTGAACTGTGACCTGTGACTTGTGACTTCTTCTATGGCCTTACCTTGAGACTTGTTTATGACCTAAGTAAGGAAACGACAGATACTAAAGATAAACATTCTCCGTTCTGTAAATGGGCTTGAATAAGCATCTATTATAGTGATGACACACCCAGAGTGAGAGGGGGAGATAAATACCCTGATTTCCTCTTTAGAAATTGAGTCTTCACTTTGTAACTGACCTGCGTGTTGCTCTGTGAATGCTCCTCTTGTACAAGATTAAAACCCTTGTTTAAATTTTGAGCTGAGTCCGATCTCCTCCTTTCAGTTCTAAATGTACGCAGAATTATTTTAACATTGACCAAAGACTTATGTTGATTTTTTATAAGGCAGTTTAAGAAAGTCTGATTAGGTACTGTATTACAGCGTGGTTTGGTAACCTCTCTGTACATCTAAAAAACAAACTGTCTCGGCTAGTTCATGCTGCTGGAAAAATTATTGGTGTCAAAGAGCACTTCTCCAGTCAGAGTATTTATGAACAGGCCACTTTGCAACAAGCAAATAAGATTGTCTGCGACCCATACCACATCCTGCATGGCGAGTATGAGCTGCTACCGTCTGGTAGAAGGTTTAGAGTTCCTCACTGCAGACTGAACAGATTCAAAAACTCGTTTGTTCCCGTGTCAATCAAGCTGTTAAATAAGGTCAGATAAGACTGGAATTCAGGTGACTTGCGTTTGCTTGTTTTGTATAGGTTAGTAATTTTCCTACTACAATTTTAGCACTTTTTTGCACTCTCTGGCACTTTGTATGATACAGATGTGAATATCTATTGTATGTGATTGTGTGTAATTGCATGTTCTGTGTTATTTGTGGCTGCAGCATGGGCGAATGGCCCAGAAAAATTTTCCCACATTGTGGGACAATAAAGTTAATCTTGAATCTTGAATAAGCTGGCGGCGCAGAGCAGAGGTGTGTTGATCTGATGGTGTTCACTGTCCAGGGTTTCCTCTACATGTAATTGATTGTGGCGCACGGCCACGGCAAAATAAAACCCGCCACACCTTCAGATTAATGTTTTGTGTTTTTTGGGTTTTATGTTTATGTTAATGTAATTATTATATGAAAAGTGAATTCGGCACAAAACATGGTGTTTTTCATGAAATGTGACGCTACGCTGCAAATACCCTTATTTTGAAAAGCCAACACTGGAGTCACCACCTGCCTGTCTGGCTGCGGCACGCAAAAGACGACGTCGAGGGAGAGAAAAGGGTGAAAGAAAGGTACCTAAGCTAGGTTATATTTGATACAGTTTTGTTCAAACCCGTGAAAACGGCCCTAATGTTATAGATGGATTAGGCTACAGAAAAAACCCCAAGTCGGGATAAATGTGTTATTGATTGGTTAACACAGGATACGCATTATTAGGGTTCTAACCCCGAAGGGGTAGAACCCTTCTAAGATTGTACTGGTTTATTATTATTATTATTATTATTAGATTGTACCGGTTTATTATTATTAGGGTTCTAACCCCGAAGGGGTAGAACCCTTCTAAAATTGTACTGGTTTATTAGGGTTCTAACCCCGAAGGGGTAGAACCCTTCTAAGATTGTACCGGTTTATTATTATTATTATTATTAGGGTTCTAACCCCGAAGGGGTAGAACCCTTCTAAGATTGTACCGGTTTATTATTATTATTATTATTATTATTTGTTTTCTGCCGCTTGAGCTCAAATTCCCGTGAGCTGGAATGGCCCAGAAACTTGAAACTTGGCCCAATGATTGGAAATGATGTGCATCAACTTTTATTAAAATATGAGCCCAGTTGGCCAGATGGTGGTGCTATAATAAAGGCTTGAAAATGCGTTTTTCAGAAGGCCACGCCCCTCGCACCGTAAGTCCGATTGACTTGAAATTTGACACACAAGTCCAGCTCAATGTGCTCTACAAAAAAGCCTCTAGAACCATAAAGGTCCGCCTAACTAGATTTTTTGCTAATTTGCATAATGTGAAAAACAGTAAAGTGAATAAATACAGTGAATTTTTCCTACACATCTTCCTAATAGTCCTCTACAAAAAAGCCTCCTGCATCATGACAACCGATATTACAGATTTTCTGCAAATTTTCATAATGTGAAAAACAGTAAAGTGAATAAAACCTTTGCAAAATTGACCCTATCAACACGAAATTTGGCATACAGCCTCGGGGGATGAAAAGACAAGTTTCTATTATAAATGAGCCAGATTGGTCAAAAAACATGGCCGCCACGGACCAATGAATGTTTGCAATGGGCGGAGCTTAGAAATGATTGGCCATAACTCCTACACCCTTTGCCCCATCATCACAAAACTTGGTGGGCAGGTCCACAACGGGGCTGGAAATATGCCTACCAAAGCATTTTGAGCTCAACCCATAGGGGGCGCCATAAATGCCACACATGTGTATCTCAAAGACCATTGGACGGAATTTCACCAAATTTGGGATGCATGCTCTAGGGGTGACTATTAACTAATATCTTGACTGCCATGTTGATTGGTGAAAGTGGGCGTGGCCTGTTCCTCATTAACCGTCATTGTTTGCGTTTTAATCATTTACGGCGAGCCGGAAGGACCTAGAGACACGAAACTTGGTAGGTCGAGTGTAAATGATGTCCAAATGCTGTTCAAAACATTTGATCCCAATCGGCCTAATGGGGGCGCTATAACATAAGAGTGTAAGCTTTGAAAGGCTCTCCCCACCAAGCCATAAGTGCTATTGACTTGAAATTTTTCATACACGTCCTCCTGATAGTCCTCTACGAAAAAAAGCCTCTTCAGGGTGGCTGGTTTGGGACGAAAGAGGTTAGAACCCGCAGATTGCCGCTTGCGGCTATATTTAATTTGGTAGATGGCAATAGCAAAGTTAGCATTAATATCTGAGATTGAGTGTGAAGCTTCAGAGCCTTTTTGATGCTGTACATATAAATCTGTCCCAATCAGATTTATTTTCACAATACCAGGCCCCAGTGTCACAATCCATCATGTTTTAGTTAGTCTGCCAGGATTTGTCTCCATTCACACCTAAAGAGCTAAACTGATAACAATACCTGTCCAAGTTATTCTCCCAGTCACCACAGACACTTGCATGTAGTTCCAATTCCCTTGTTGGATATTCCTTCTGGCATACAGGGCACATTCCTTCTGTTGGCTAAAACAAAGAGAAATACATCTCATCACAGAATATTGAAAACAGTTTGAATGAGCATAAGTTAAGTTCTTTGACCCTGGATGTGAGAAGCAACTTACTTTCTTCCCAGAAGAGTGTACCTCAGCGATCTAAACATAGGCAAATAAGTTACATTTTCAATATGTTACTTGTCATCAATATTTCTAGAAAACAACAAAGCACAAGAAGAGGTTTTTTTTTTGTTTTTTTTACCTCTGGTTTAGAATCTGAGTGTGTATCAGATTTTGGGGCATTACATTGTTTTACATGGCAAGAAGCTGCAAAGGCATAACTTTGAAGCAACTCTTGCATTCAGCCTTTGGCGTGAGTGAGAACTCCGGGGCATCGTAGGGAAGAGGTGCTAGATCAATTTCTTGCCGTAAAGGAACAATGTACAGCGTGGTTTTCCCTCCTCCAGAGGCCCTTCTGATTGTACTTACTGTGTATCCCTCTGATTCAGGGGGTACTACAGACATATGCCGCCTTCCATTTCCACCTGGTGAAAAATTACAAAAGTTATCTGAAAAGCTGGTTCAAACAATGAATCCATAACAGTGTGCATGAGTTTTATTTTTGTTTTTAATACCAGCTGCTTTGTACAGAAGCCATCCTCCAGTGCTTGTTTTCATCTTTGGATAAGCACTTTCAAACAATCTGGAGACCTAAAATGTAAGTATATATTATGAATTTTCAACAGTTTCAGTTCTCTGAATGAGTCATGTCTTCATGCATGAGCAGAGTTCTCTTCCCTAGACCAGCATGTATGTGTTGTAGGTCCTGAGCTGCTGAGGGGGTTGTTTCACAATTTTTGTGAAGTAGATAAACTGTGAAATGAAAAGGGTTCCACTGTTTGGCTATCTTAGCTGGCCTATTAAAGCTTATTGAGCTTCGCTTGAACCCTCGCCTAAAAAATCCAGGGAAAAACCTGCAAAAAATGTTTCACATTAAATAAATAGCACTGTATAGTATATTCCAATACCATTTATCAGTTATAACAAATAAGATAGGATTTTTCTGAGAACAATTACAATAATAGAATGATAGTGGTTTCTTTCATGTGACAAATGTACTTATTGTAAGTTTCTTTGGACAAAAGCGTCTGCTAAATGCCCTAAATGTGAATGTAGAATACTATTCTATGGATTCATTGTTGTTACACAGTGTTTATTAATCACTATTTCAAATCTTAGACCTGGCCATTTCTTGATCCATGCTTGGGCGCTGCCCTGGGCTCTGTCCCTGACTCATTTCTGTGCTGGCCTTGCCCAATGACTGGTTCAAAACAGAAAGAATACTCTGTACAGCTGCTGTGGCTGCCTCAGCACCAGGGGTTGCATTCTGCTGGAGAGTGGTGATGAACCAGTTCAGCAGTGCCAACATTGTATCTTGTGTGTCAACCTCTGTAGACAATAGATTATATTCACACCTTCTAAACTGTTCACAAATAAAAAAAATCACAAATACCATTATAAAGCATTGTGCATTATTAGTTCAATAACAACCACAACTATTTATAATTTAATGTTTTTTACTGTAATATATCCCTGAATGTTGTTCATTAATTATTTAATGCTCTCCCACTTAACTGGAGGTGACCTTGGTGAGGCAGTTATTTATTGGCACCAGTACCTGACTGGTATTACAAATTTGGTAGCTTGAACTAACCAAACTACACCAGAGAACAGGTCATACATTAATTTGTTATATTTTTGACTCGGGTCATAGGTGAAAACTTATAGCCTTAGTGACACTGTGATATTATTTGGATCATAACATGTTGTAATAGATAGGTAGGTAATTACCTGGGACTGCATCGTAGCTGTTTAGGTCCTGCTCAGGTCCTACAGTGTTACATTGTTCAACGGAGAGAAGATGACAGTTCAGGTATTAACAAGGCAGCTCTACCAGTCTCCCCTGATTCACAGGGCAAATTATCGTGATTTTTAACAAATGACATCATCACACATGCATGTATAACCATAGACAGACACCGCATTGGCCGTTTCTGCCCGTCGCTTAGATACAACAGCGTCGCCACAAGAGCTATGCAATACTACGATATATATCGTAGTGTGATATAAAAATGTCTACCGTAGGATATAACCCTCTGTCGTTTATATCGTAATTTTAACGTGTAGGCTACTTGTTTAGCACTGTTGCTACACTAACGTTAACGTACACTGCGGTTGTGATTTAATACGCCGTGTAAAGCACAACTCAACGTCAGAATGACCATTGGATATCAAAATTTTTAGTTCAAAACAAGTTCATTGAATGAAGGCGATGTAACTGCAGCAACGCTACTGCTTTGTGGTAGCATTTTTACGTCACCCGCAAGGACTCGTTTACGGCACTGGTCGCTTGGAAGTAGTAAACAGAGGCAGCATGGCGGAGACGGAGGAGAGCGGAACGGAAGAAAATAACGTTACAGACGCGGATACAGAGGCAGAACCCCAAGAAGATTTGGTGCCGAAAAGGGGGAACCGTAATTCCATTGTTTGGCTTTGGTTTGGGTATAAAAAGTCAGACACCGACCAGAGAATGGTAATCTGCAAAATATGCCACCAACCAGTTGTTAGTAGCGACTCGAACACATCTAATCTTTTCTACCACTTACGTTACCTCAAAACCACAAAGTGACGAAAAGAAAAAAACACACCAAACAAGCCTGAAAGAATCGTTGACCAGAGGCACTCCCTATGACAAGCAGTCCCGCAGACACCACGAAATTACAGATGTCATCTCTAAATTCATATGTCAAGATATGGCCCCAGTATATACTGTCGAAAAGAAGGGATTCAGAGCACTGGTCAAAACTCTCGACCCCAGATACAACATGCCAGATCGAAAACACTTCAGTTGTGTCCAGCTGCCCCGCATGTATGAAGAATGCTGTGCAAAGGTGAAAGAGGAACTTCAACATGTGGAGTATTATGCATTGACGACTGATCTGTGGACGAGCAGAGTCACACAGCCATATATGAGCCTAACAGTTCATTTTATAGACAAAGACTGGATACTAAGTAGCCGAAGGCTAATCTGCGTGACCACAGATAATGCAACTAATAACATCAGTGCATTGCAACTGAACGAGTGGAACAGGCTACAGTGCTTTGGGCACCGTCTGCAGCTAGCCATAGGTGAGTGGAGCACAACATTAACAATGAATATTATACATTGGTAATATACATATATGCATTAAAGTTTGAAATGCCCATGTAATTATCTGCTATAGTGTTGATTGTTGAAACACGTTTTAATATATTTTTATTAAATATACATTTATACATTGATCGATACATTTAAATATCAAATGCCTACATTGTAATTATCTGCTGCTGTCCATGCTGATTTGATGTAAACAATATACACTTATACAAAGTTTGCACTTTCCTCTGTATCTCTGTAACAGAGAACAGCCTGAAAAGGCCTCCTCCTCAAACCCAAGCAGGTGTGCAACGAGCAGTTGGGGTCTGCAAGCAGGTGACGGGTGCCATCTCCAATTCATTCAAGAGAAGACGTGACCTGGTGAAGGCTCAAGTTGGCCTGGGCCTGCCCACTCACCAGCTCAAGAGTGAGACCCCCACCAGATGGGGCTCACGGCAACAGATGATCAGCAGGTTCATCGAACAGGAGAAAGCTCTCACACAGGTATTTTTATATCATGCTAGGCATGCATAAAATGTGCTCTGCCATATAGCTTTTTGTTTTCTGTGAAGCACTTGTGTTGCCTCTGTGTGTGAAATGCACTATATAAATAACATTTGAATTAATTTGCCAGGTCCTCCGTGCAGACAAGAAGGTGAGGCATCTGATCCCGACCTGGCAAGACATTGTAATTCTGGAGTCCATGGACAAGGCATTGAGCCCTCTCATGGAATTTACAGATGCCTTGTCTGGGGAGAAGTATGTTAGTGTGTCATATGTGAAACCTGTACTGCACCTCTTCAAGCATGACATCCTCAAGTCTCGGGATGATGAGTCCCCGCTCACTAGAACCATCAAAGAGGTCATCCTTAACTACCTCAATGACAAATATGACGACGACACCACTGAAAAGCTGCTTGACATGGCTACACTCCTCGACCCATGGTTCAAAACCACCTACGAAAAGGAAGAGAGAGTCAACTTCATGAAGACGAGAGCTGCTGCAGAAATGGAGCACCTGGTGGCTGGAGGTGAAACAGCAGCACCAGCAGTCTCCATTCCACTACCATCAGCTGTCCCTGCAGCTACTGCAGATGAATCAGAGCTTCCTGCACCCAAGAAGGCAAGGAAGTGTTTGTCCAGCTACTTCAAGAAACCAGCAGCACCCACAGGCCAAGGCACCTCAAAGCCAAGCAGAGCATCCATTGAACTGGAGCTCAACATGTACCTGCAGACAGCTGACCTGGATGCAGAGAAAGATCCTCTTGTATGGTGGAGGCAGCAAGAGGTCAACTTCCCATTAGTGGCAAAACTTGCAAAAAAATACCTCTGTATCCCCGCCACTAGTTCCCCATCTGAGCGGGTCTTCAGTGCTAGTGGCAACATAGTTACATGTAAGAGATCATGTCTCAAGCCTGAAAGAGTTGACCAGCTTGTCTTCCTATCTCTCAACCTGTGAAACACGTGAAACAAAACCGTGAAAAAAGCAACAAGTTATTTTGATTTTGATGTGATGAGTTTGATGTCAAGTTATTTTAAGAGGTTTCATTTCATGTCAGAACAAGCTGACAATCTTGTGTTCCTAAATCTCAACCTCTGAAACAATTCATTTATTAACAATTTTACTTGTTAAAAAGTAGGCATACTTGAATGTTACTTGAAGCACTTTATGTTATTGTTATTGTATTTATTTTATTTCTTTGCACTTTATTGCATTTCTTGAAAATGACTGCACTAGTCAGTGCACAATGAATGGAATTGAAGTCCTATCTGTTAGTCCTGAAAAAGTTACAAATAAAAGGAGAAAGTGTCATTCATTTGCCTTTCATTCACATGGTTATCAAAAATAGTGCTGAGATGTGATTGATTTGAGTATATATATATATAATTCTAAGAAAAAATACTATATCGGGATATATATCGTTATCGAGATATAAAATTAGCTATATCAAGATATACAATTTTGTCCATATCGCACAGCACTAGTCGCCACTATATTGGACCGGTGTTGTATCGAGCTCTGTTTCCTCGTCAAGATGTGTTTCCCCTAGTCCCGCCCCTGTCCGAAATGGCCCGAAGGGCAAAGGACTGGCACTGTGGAGAGAGCCAAGGTTCAAAACTGACTTTTTTAGCAAGTTTTATCTGAAGATGCCGATTGTAGAAGTGAAATCCAAATTTCATGACTGTCTAGTTATATTTTTAAACTTGGTCAACAGCACATGTTTGTGTTTTTATGTTTTTAATAACACAACCAACTACTGTTATTTCTATCAATAAAAATTTGTGAAATGTAAAATTTATATTAATATAATTATTTGTGAGAGACTTTTCATTTTGAATATTATGGACTTTTGGACGAAAGTGTGCTCATTCATTTATAGGCTAAATATAAATCGCTATTTTATCATATTTGTCTTAAATCCAGCTCCATTATAGCAGGTAAAGCACATCCTGACAGCTTGGAATATTACTGTCATATACTGTTCCCCCTCTGTTCAATATGAAAGGACGCTCACACATCTTTCAAATTCATACTCCTGACTTCTTTCTCCACAACAGATAAGTGATTTTCAGGCTGATATCATTAAATTTGACCATTTAAAAACAGGGGGAATGCATCATGACAGCTTGGAGTATTACTGTCAGATACTGTTCCCCCTCTAGGGGTGGGGGAAACAGAGCTCGATACAACACCGGGCAGACAGGCAGAGTAAAAAGTAGAGGAGCTGGCGTCTTTCTGGTTAAAAAGTACTATAACGTTTATATACAGTATCTCAACTAATGTCAATTACTCACTCAGTGCTTTACCTTGCCGCCCTTTCTGTCAGGAAAGCTAAGTTAAATCCCAGCTTCCCTTGACAAAACAGCAATTTTAACCTCGCAGAACACAGGCTATGCTGGACTACTGTCGCTTCGATCGGTTCGTTTGTGTGACTTCGGTAAATCCGAACTAACTCGTTCAAACACCGAAATCACAAATTACCACAATTAAACTTAGGAGTGATTTAACAAACAACTTAACGACGACGACATACGATTCAGCGGTCAATGCGGCGTCTATGTATGTGTGTGTATGCTTGTAGCGACAACTTAACGGGACATAGCACGTTGGCTAACCTATACGGTCTATGGTAAAAGCTAACTTAACGTTACATAGCAAAACCTTGCTTTACTTTACTTATAACTTAACACAAGAAATCAACAAAATGTCACTCACAAGCAATATATGTATGTAATAACTACTTACATTTCATTAGTTTTTCTGTTCAATGTTCTTCGTTTTCTTCGCTGTCTTCGTTGTCGTCGTCTTCTTCTTCGTCTTCTTCGTCTTCTTCTTCTTCTTCTTCTTCTTCTCTCCATTTTAAAGCCAAGGGTCGTTTAGCCCACCAGCTACCAACACATCACTTCCGGGGCCCTGAGCCTACTGAGCTGTGTCAGTCAAAGACTCATTAGCCAATGGGGACGCTCTGCTGAAAAAGCCCGCCCACCCGAGAGGTTTGTGCCAAAACTGCATACAAAAAGTCAGGGAGCGCAAACGAGAGAGAGCTGCAGAGAGACCGCAAAGCTGAGAGTCAGCGCAAAAGTCTGAGCGGAGAGAGAGAAGCAGAGGGAACCGTAAACAAAATAATGCATTATTAAAAGAGTAAAAGACCAATACTTTACACTATTTGATTGCAAGTTAAACGTTTTATTTTTGAAAATAGCTTTATGTTCTCTCAAATTCTTATTTTTGTTTGACATTTAAGAAGTTTTGTTTGTTACTTTTGGCACAAATCTAATTCCATAAAGTTTGCTCAGTGTCCTCTCCTGTCTATTCTATATGTTACAATATATTTATCATTTTATCATCTTCGGTATCCATACTGTCAGTTTTTTTCTGTATTGGTCTAGTTGATACCTATTTCATGACTGTACGTCCTTGGTTTGGGTCCCTCCTCTGTTGCCCTTCCTGAAGGTAATCCATTTTTCCCTTTCTAAAACAATGCTCTGCAAACAGATGGTGTTGTTTGCTGCCACGGTCTTTGAGGCTCTTAAGGCAAATTTGTAATTTGTGATATTTAGCTATATAAATGGAATCGACTTGACTTGAAATGGTTTTGTCACCTTTTGGAACCACATGATGAATTGATTATTTGACAGAATAATCAGATGAATTGATGATGAAAATAATCGAAGTAGCATGATCTCATGTTGTCTGGCTATGAAAAATGAAGCCATGTGACATGAAATGTTAAAGTCAGCCTCATTAAGCTCTTCACTAATAGTCAAACTGCTAGATGTGTTCCTTCACTCCTTGCTCCATATTTATTTAAGAGGGTTGAGTTGATCTCTTCACTGATGTTAAAAGGTGATGTGGGATGTCCTCCTGTTTTCTGCTGAATCTCTCCAAACTAAGGAGGCTTCCCATGTGTTTAACACCCAGAAAGTGTCCTACTGTCTACCTGCTCTACCTCTGAACACTGCTGCATGACAGTTATTAAAGGAAACAACACAGGAGCTACAGTAGAGCCTCAAACACACTTCACTGTACACAGAAAGTTTATGTTATCACCAGCAGTGGACAGAGTTAGTCAAACTCAGGAGCTTGCTCTCAGAGATTAATTAAGTTTTCAGAATTGAATTGAAACACACAACAGTAGAACAACTAGGGGTGGGGGAAAAAATCGATTCACATAAGAATCACGATTCTGAGTCGATTTATAAACTTCAAAAATCGATTTAAACAAATAAAATAAAATAAAAAATATATATATATATATATATTCCTATTTTGAAAAATCACACAAAACACCAATTTGTGTTATTTGTGTACAGTTTATTTTTGTAACTTCTGGGAGAAAAAGGCAGCTGGCCTAAGCTTTTATTTAGGCAATTTTATTTATGCAAGTTATTTCTTGTACAGTAAGTAAGTTTTGATTTGTTTAGCATGAATAAATGTTGCCTTTTTTAATGTTTGCCTTTGTGTGATTACATCATTGGAATCAGTTTGTTTAAAAATCACATTATCTCATACAAACTGTATTGTTTTGATGCCATAATTTGCCTTAACACACTATGCACTGTATCAATTTTTGAATCGAGAATCGTTTGAATCGAGAATCAGTTGAATCGAGAATGATTCTGAATTGAATCGCGACCCTAAGAATCGGAATCGAATCGAATCGTGAGACACCCAAAGATTCACACCCCTAAGAACAACACGAGGAAAGATGCAGTAATGTCTGTACACACACACACACACACACACACACACACAGAAGCTGAACACAAAGGCCTAAATCTGCTTTAAATGTTTAAAAAGTGAGAACATCTGGAGAGACAACACAGGAAGTGCCCTGAGCTTGTAGGAGGCTGAGAGACAACAGCAGACAGTAAAATACACTCTGAAAATCGATTTTCTCCACCAGGGAATTCATGGACGTCTTCACCCAGCGGCCTGACCCTGACCATCACCACACCCATCAGCTGCATCTGATCCTACTAATGGATTATGATTAAAAACTGAACACCTTTCTCTTCCTTCATCAAGACATCAAAAAGAATACTGTTGTGTGGATTAACAGCAGCAAAAGAAAATGGAGGTGGAGATGGAAATATAATCAAACTATACACCACTGGCCTTCATCATTTAAACAGTAATCAGTAGGAAGAATACAGGCCTGAAGGCTGAGGATGTATAGGAGCAATTACTGCAGGATACTGTACACGGAGGTTGGTAAGAGATTTAGAATGAATTCTGTCTTTCAGTCGCCTGACCTCAGCTTCGTTGGGCATTTGCAGGACTACTGTGAGACTCCTGAACTCATCCTCAACACTCGAGTATAAAAACTAGTTTTTCTTACATATCATAAAGACACTACAACTCACATTTTCTTCTACAGCCCTGGTGTTGTAAATTAACCTTTGAGGTAGGCTGAGTCTTTTGTTCCATCCATCCATCACCTGCTTATTCTGTTCTCATGGGTACAGTGAGGGGCTGAAGCATTTCCCAGCATGCAGTGGGCAACAAACACCATTGACAGTCTACAGGGCTGACGAGCACAGACACCAATAAAGCTGATGTGGTGTTTGGTTTGAGGCACAGGAAATCCATGTTACTATGAGAAGGACACAGAGGAGTCTCAGTTAACTTCATTGGACATTCATTCTGCTGCTGTTGTCTTGACAATTTGTCCTCCACAGCAAATCATTTTAATCAAGCACTGAACTGCTGTGCTATAATCCTGTATCTTCATGTTTCCAATCTATCTGCAGCGTGTGTGTGTGTGTGTGTGTGTGTGTGTGTGTGTTTGTGTGTGTGTGTGTGTGTGTTTGTGTGTGTGTGTGTGTGTGTGTGTGTGTGTGTGTGTGTGTCTGTGTCTGTGTGTGTGTGTGTGTGTGTGTGTGTGTGTGTGTGTGTGTCTGTGTGTGTGTGTGTGTGTGTGTGTCTGTGTGCTGCACAGATTATCCTACTGTACACAGTGTCTAAATCTGGACTGGGATAATATCACCATGCCTGTTATGTAAAATCTCCTCTCGTCTCTGCTCTGGTCTCCCCTGGTATAGCTTGATGGTAAAAAGTGATTTATTTACACGCTATCCACCAGTCCTCTCAGACTGCTGAACACGGAGCTGCCACCTTAAATTTTCTACTACAGAACATCATAGTAGGCTACGCTGCTTTCAGGTGGAGTACAAAGGAGCAGCTCAAGCGGACCCCTGCATCCCTCTAACATTACATAACTTCCCTGAGCCCTTCAGAGGAGACGGCAGCCCTGTGACGTTACAAGACCAGGTTCAGGTGTTAATGTGTGGTGTGGCACAGCAACACACTCCACTGTAGTCACTCATCACATACAGTCATGCTCACAGCTCTCTGTACAGGCAGAGTGCAGAGGAATAACTACCACTGCCTAAGCATCAGATACATTAGGGCGACCTATGAACCCTGCCAGAGACAGGACAGTCAACGCCTCACACCTCCTGACCTGAAGCAAACAGCGTCCAACAGACATAGTCTCCTTCCTCGGCAGCATGTTGACATCCATCCTACAGCACCACCGACACAACATCCAACCTGCTGTGATGACGGAGCCACTACACCTCCTCACCCATTCACACACACACACACACACACACACACACACCTTGGTCAGTTGTGCTATCTTCTTGCTCATCTTCAGGTGCAGGTCCTGTGTGTATTCCAGCGTCACACTCCCATCATAGAACATAGTGGAGGTTGGAGAGGGGGTGTATTTGGTGTTGGTAGTCGCGGTGCTGTACGCAGGCTGCCAGCCTGCCCCCGTCGCCATTTTCACGGGAATCAAAGCAAACTCGACGCTTCACATTAAGATAAAATGGAGCGGGAGCTGCTGCGCGCTACATCCCCGCACCGCGGTGTCGCTGCTCCATGTTCGGTGTGAGCCGCGGAGCATGACGGGGAGTGAGGCCAGCGAGGCGCGAGACCGCACGGCATTCGCAACGGGCGCGAGCGCTCGGGCTGATGAGAGGCGGAGACGCGCGCCAGATGCTCAGCCAATGGTCGCGCGATGAGCGAGCTCGAGCTCTTGTAGCTGCTGGGAGGTTTCAGTGAAGAAGGAGATGTCGGTGACATGACGGACATGACAGTGACATATCTGTGACATGTCGGTGAAATATTTGTGAAATGTTTGTGACATGTCGGTGACATGACAGTGACATATCTGTGACATGACGGTGACATATCTGTGACTTGATATGTCGGTGACATATCTGTGACATGACAGTGACATATCTGTGACATGACGGTGTATATATGTGACATGACAGTGACATGAGAGACATGTCAGTGACATGTCTGTGACATTAGAGACATGTCGGTGACATGAGTGACATATTTGTGACATGGCAGTGATATGAGGGACAGGACAGTGACATTTCTGTGACATGTCCGTGACATGAGGGACATGATGATGACATGAGGGACATTACGGTGACATCTGTGACATGTCGGTGACATGAGTGACATATCTGTGACATGGCAGTGATATGAGGGACATGACAGTGACATGTCAGTGACATATATGTGACATGGCAGTGATATGAGGGACATGACGGCGACATGTAAGTGACATATCTGTGACATGATGGTGACATGAGGGACATGACGGTGACATATCTGTGACTTGACATGGCGGTGACATATCTGTGACATGAGGGTGACATATCTGTGACATGACGGTGTATATATGTGACATGACAGTGACATGAGTGACATGTCAGTGACACGTCTGTGACATGAGAGACATGTCGGTGACATGAGTGACATATCTGTGACATGGCAGTGATATGAGGGACATGACGGTGACATGTCAGTGACATATATGTGACATGGCAGTGTTATGAGGGACATGACGGCGACATGTAAGTGACATATCTGTGACATGAGGGACATGATGGTGACATGAGGGACATTACGGTGACATCTGTGACACGACGGTGACATGAGGGTGACATGAGGGACATGACGGTGACATATCTGTGGCATTAGAGAGATGACGGTGACATGAAGGATATGATGGTGACATATCTGTGACGTGACGGTGACATGAGGGACATGATGGTGACGTGAAGGTGACATGAGGAACATGACGTTGACATCTGTGACTCGATGGTGACATGAGGGTGACATGAGGGACATGTCAGTGATATATCTGTTACATATCGGTAATATATCTGTGACATATCGGTGACATGACGGTGACATATCTGTGACATGGGGGACATGACTGACATGACAATGACATGAGGGACATGAGGGTGACATGGGGATGACATGACTGACATGACGGTGATATGTCATCGTGTGGGTGACATGATGAGCATATCTGTACCATGACGGTGACATGTCATTATGTGGGTGACATGAAGAACATGTCGGTGAGCATCACTCCTCTGATACACTGTGTGGACAGCTCTGTAAATGAATCGTGAGTGCTGTGAGCTCCTGAAACAATAATTCAGACTTTTGTTCATGCTGATCTGCCCTGTTTGATCTTTTTTATTATCATTTGTTTTAGGTCAAATGTTTGATCCTGCTTCGACCATAGCCTAAGCCCAGCCTAACTTTGCTTTAAACATGTTGTAGCCTTAACAGAAGATATGTAATTATTATTTTTATTATTATTATTATTATTATTATTATTATTATTATTATTATCATCAGTAGTAATAGTAGTCTATAAGAAGATCAAGTTTTAACTGGACAAAAGTGAAAATATTGTTTGACAACATACACCGATCAGCCACAACATTAAAACCACTGACAGGTGATGTGAAAACATTTTGATCATCTCATCACAATGCGATGTTCTGCTGGGAAACCTGGGGTGCTGGCATTCATGTGAATGCCACTTGACACGCATCACCCATCCAAACACTGTTGTGGACCAAGTACACCCCCTCATAACAACAACACTACCCGATGGCAGTGCCCCCCCAGCAGGACAATGTGCCCTGACACACCACAAACACTGCTCAGAAACAGCTCGAGAACACAGTAAAGGGCCCAAGGTGTTGACCGGGCCTCCGAATTCCCCACATCCCAATCTGATCGAGCATCTGTAAGACGTGCTGGAGCAGGTCTGATCCATGGAGGCCCCACCCCCCAACATACAGGACCCAGAGGATCCACTATAAAACGCCCCGGTGCCAGACACCGCAGGAGGACACCTGTCTGTCTTGACAGGTCAGAGTTGTCTTGGCTGCACAAGGGGAACCTTCACAATATTAGGCAGGTGGTTATAATGTTATGCCTGATCGGTGTAGTCTACAGCTGCTAGGGTTCATATATATGTAACGGAGTAGATTTGTGTTGATAAATTATGGCAAAAAAAGGTGCAACACTGCCATCTATTGGCACAGTGGTTGGCGTGGGAACTGCACAGAGAAAAGAGGACTTCCCTGTGGTAAAATGTCCTCTTGCATGGTCCAGGATAATTAATGATTTTGTCAAGGGTTTCAGATGTTCATATTTTATATTTTGCTGTGTAATGTACTCATTGAGAGTTGTGCTAACTGTTTTGAGCACTTACTGTGATTTGTTAAGCCATAAAGCTACTTTTTGGAGACTTGTAATGATGCTAAACTAGCTTAAAGGCTTACTCTCGTTTCATGTGTTGTTCAGATCCTGAGACTGATGTTAATTCTCACACGCCATTGCTGTGCTGTATGCTGTGGTGCAGGTAGAGGGAATTGTGTGTAATAAACACCCCATAATCCACCTGGTCGTCGTCTGTGGTCTGTAGAAGCGACAGTATTGTGGCGCTGCATTTCAGTGATAGCTGTGACCCGTCACATATAACACACTTACAGTATGTCAGGTATTACACAGATGAATGTATTGATATATTTCAGGTGACTATGAGCAGACATGCTGCACCTGCAGGCCTGACTGTGACCCTGTGGGGAGCTGCTGTTGGTCTCCTCTCAGACCTCAGTCCATTATGTCACTCCGGAGATGTTAAAGCTGTGACTGATCCCACACTGACATCTGCTGGTGATATTCATGAACTGTAAAATAATTATTAAAGGAACAGCTCATCCAATTTGGAAAATCAATATAAAAAATGAAGGGAGGGCATGCTACATGTTGATAAAGAAATCATCTCTGGGCTAACTGAAGACATCTGGGTATTAATCTACAATCTCTATGAACCTTGTGGCAGGACTCTGTTTCCAAGATCAAGGATGAACACTCTCAACTTCTGGCTTTAAACATCTCTTGCAAGTGTATGTCTCATCATCAGGTTCCATTGTCAATTAAAACAGAAGATTAAACTCATGTCAACACAAGGTTATTCTGTTTTCAGAATGATATTATTCCAGTGTGGAATAAAGCCATAATCCATCTCATTCCTGAATCTACAAAAGATGACCCAAGAGTTCCTTTAAACTCCAGATCCATCAGCTTGATCAGTACAGCTTATAAATTGTGTTCTCAACAGTAGGCTTAATAATGTCTCAGTCTTATGAGGTGTTGGTGGATAAGCAGAATGGATGCAGGGAAAACAGGGCATTTATTGATCATATTTATGTCTCATGCTCTGTGATGAGAGCTGTGGTGAATATGGAGGGTAAAGACACGTTTGCCTGTTCTGCTGATTTTAAATTGATCGGATTAATGGAGATCCCTTGGAGCATATGTTAATTTCTTCTGGTACTGAAGGTAAATTTTATCATGTAATCTAATCCTAATTTAATCTAAGGCCCAGTTGCATGTGTACAGTTAAATAATGTCAGGACTGGCTGGTTATCTTTATTTTCTCTTTATGCAAATGATTTAGCCCAAGAAATCAAGCGGGAAGATCTAGGCACAGCAAGTGATGACATTAACTTCAGAATTTTGTTATATAATGATGAAATTGTATCATTGGCTAAGAAAGAGATTGATTTACAGAAGATAATAAATAAATGGAGATGTGCTATTAACAGTGAAAAAACACAAATTTCACTTTAGAAATCACTGTGACCAGCAGAGCACCCACATCAGTTTGGATCGGTGCCTTTAAAGTACACCACTTCACCAAGTATCTTGGTTTTGTCTTTAATAAAAATGTGAGATTGTAATAGGAAAGAAAAGCACTGGCGAAGTCAGCAGGGAGAGCATTCCTCTCTGTACTAAACAAAATGAAACTGTGTCTGAACCTTGTTTTTTTAACATTTCAAAACTTTATGATTCCATGGCTGGTTCAGTGTTATTATATGCTGCTGGAGTGTGGGGTTTTAGGGATTCTCCTGAGAGTAACGCTACCCAGGTGAACAAATACACTGCAAAGTGTGATGCGGAAGGAGACATGAGATGGAAAGCTTGTCTTGTAAAGCCAGAGATTTGACTGTGGAACCTGCCTGTTCAGCTGCCAGAAAAAAAGGCTGACCAAATGTATTATTTTTGTCTGATTTACATTATATTTTTAGGAAGAATTTACAGTGTAAAATGTACTTATTTACCTATTTTAAGTACTCCAAATGAGATTTGGAGTAAACCTAAGCTCAGAAATGATGTTCCATTAAAGAAGATTACTCCACAGAACCCAGTTGAATAGTTAATTTAAAAAGAGGGTGGAGGTCCCTGTGTGCTCGGGTCAGATCTTGTACCCTACCACTGCAGATATAAAGGTATTCCTGAAGTGCAGCGTATGTGTGTTTTGTGTGATGTTATGTGTGTTTTGTGTGATAAATTTAATGTTCTTATCCTCTGCCCTGTGTACAGAGAACTGAAAAACCATCTGTTTGAAAAGATTCATGTGAACAACCTGATTTATTTTGGTTGTCTGAATGTGAGATGTTGAGTTGGCTCTATAAAAGAAATTAACCCTTAAGACAGAAAACATGTGACACATATGTGACACATAGTAATGGTAACACGTTTTCTGCCATTCATTTTTATGCCCTGAAATGCTCTATTTTATATTTTGAACTGTATATTATGAGATGTTATGTAGCCACCTTTGTATTGTTATTGTCTGTGTCTTGTAAGCTCATAGGCTGAGCTCTATTTAGTGCATGGCAGTGGTGGTGCTCACAGCACTGGAAATTTGCTTTTGAAACATTAAACCACATATCTTGACCCAAAGAAGAAACAGCAGTATACTAAAAATTGAATTGTTTCAGTTTAAGATGGCTGTCTCAGAACCATTTAACATAAACCAGACAGCACAGGTGTGTGTGAGTCTACGTGTGCATGTGCAAAAAATAAATAAAAAATAATGTTATTGAAACAAGACTAAGCTTCTAACTCCATGCTAGCAGCTCTGAGAGGCTGCTAATAAGCTAAATGCTAATATCTGCATGCTAATGTATTAACAATGACAATGTCAACACGATTAGCATGCCAAGATTTGCTTGTTAAAACAATAAACACAAAGTACAGCTATAATGATGCGATTGTCATCCATCATTGGTTGTCAAGTATTTAAACATAAAACTAAGTAAACTAAAGTTATCATGGTTCATCCTCTGTGGACCTGGAATATGAGAAACATCCAATACTTGTGGAGATATTCCAGTCAGGAGCATAGAGGTAGACTGACCGACAGCACCACTGCTAAAGCCACAGTGTGAGCCATTTGACTGTAGAAACTCCAGTTAGATCTCAGAGAGGACACAGTTATGACTCGGGGCAGATTTGGGCCTAGACGTCTATTTAAAGTGCACTACTGATTCAACGAATGAGGCCCAGTAGTCATGTGAGTTTATTTAACAGGGACCACACATGGTGCAGCTAATGTCAAAATCTCCTAACATAACTCCAAATATGTCATCATAGCAATGATCATGCTCATCCTAAATACAGACAATGATAACCAAATTTGTTTTTGAACCAAAAGTACCAATACTTATTAAACCCAACATATACATTTACCATAGATATACTGTATAATAGTTTTAATACACCACTTTTTAGACATTTACTTTGTATTTTATTTTAAATATTGAAATTTTTACTTACTCTTATTTCTTCATCTATTCTCTATTTCATATGGTCTTATAATGTCTCTGTGCTGTGGCATTTCTGTCCAGAAGGAGGGGCTGTAACGTAACCTAATCTTCTAAGTCTCAACTTAAGAAAGGATGTAGGTTATATTAAAATATGAACATTTTGAGGAAAAATAGATCCTGAAATTGTTTTTGAGAAGAACCATTGAATGACTACCCTAACCCTCATAATACTTTTTAATGTTGTTTCACTTGAGCTTCATGTCCTGTAGAAGGCACTGTTTCCTCACTAATACTCCAGTGTAACACCACGTATCACTGTGGCCACTGGTTTGTTCATTAAACATCATGAATGTGTTTTGTAAGAAGTGGCTTCTGGTCATTTCCCCCTGACACTGCTCCACCATTACCATCATCACCGTCTCCACCTTGCACCCCCTCATTCCATTGCCCCTCTTCTGCTATAATAAAGGTTTAATGACACTCCCATGCAGTGTACTGGCAGGTGTGGATGGATTAACTGAGCTTGGTTCTATCTGCAACTCTGACTATGGCCTCTCAGTCCTCTCTTCATTGAGCCTGCTCTTCTAGATACAATGCTGTTACTGGTAATCACATGTAAAGCACGCTTCTGTAAAGAAAATCATTCAAACATGTATCAGTCAAACTGTAATTATCAGTTTAGGATAAAGTAAGATGAGTGAGTACACGGCAATATGAAAATACAAGCTAATTGTTAATTGTCAAGTTAAAACTGATGTTTATAGTATGATTTTAAATGCTGTCTAGTTCGTCTATAAAAATGATGTGGATGGTCAATATGAAGTTACAACTGATGTTTATAAACATTTACTGTCTTCATAAATGGTTTATAAAACATGTCATTGTTTGTTAACAGCCAAATAATTATTAACTAAAGTTTAATTAACTATTAATTTAACATTTATTAATGACTGTTTTATGATAGTGCTACCAAAATACTTTGGTATTAAAATAGTTCCTTATAAAAAAAGGTTGTGCAATAAAAATTATATTGGAGTAAAGCATAATCAGTCAAATGCACTTAAAGTATTAAAAGGAAGCAGCACTCAACAGGCAGCAGAATTGCTCCTGTTATTGGATTATTATTACTGATGCATTACAGTACAAGCTTTACAATGTAACTTATTGAGGTGAAGCTTAGTTTGAACATTTAACATATGTGTGAGTAGTTTGATCTGTATGAATAAAAAAAGAAGCAAAGTAACGACACAACAAAACAACAGCTGACATGGGCGTGAAGAACACCACCTCCAGAAAAGTACGTCAGGTTTTCCAGGTCCAAAGAGACATGTTTGTGCTGAGACTTTTTTTTCTGGCCGTTTCATGGCTTTATCAGACAGGAATCTTTGGAGAGTGACAGGAAACAGCATGAGATAGAGAGGGGATTACATGCAGCAAAGGGCCACAGGTCGGACTCAAACCATGGTCGCACCTCAGCTGAGTGTTCGGATTGACTCCTGAAGGCTTGAAGAGACAGAGGTCTGACAATGTGATGAGTGTTTCCTCTACAATCAACCCAATCACCAGAATACATGTTGGTATGTACATTTCTGCAAAACCACAGATACAGTGAAACTTTTCTTTATGTCCTATTTTCTATTTTGTGTTTGTTGTATGTTGTGAAAGCCCTATGCATAAGGTCTGGTAAGATTTAGGTACAATCCATATGGTCTGGGTGTGGACCGCCACACACAATGCAGGACAGGTCCCATGGTCTCCTTAAAAATATCCAGTGGTTTCACACTTACAAATATTGAAACGCAGTGAACTGAACCTGATATGACATGTCTTGTAGAAACATCAATATGGTGTGTATGACACACACAAATGTGAATGTATCAGTGGTTTGCAGGGATGTTTACTTCTAATATTTTATTCTGGCTGACAAAATACTTCAGTGAACCTGCAAGTCCATGTAGCTAGAGCCTAAGTCTGTTGAGGCCACACCTATGTACACCTGCAATATGACCTTTAATATATTTACCGCCCGCAGGGGCAAGTTAGGGATTTTTAATTTAATTTGGGTTGAAGCATTTGTTCAACCCAAAATACCATTCTGTCTTCAGGGTTGTTGCAACTGATGAGAATAATAATTGATGTGTAATGAGGTGGTTATCATACCGTGAAGATCTTGAACTGTTGTAACCCTGTGCCTGACGATGGTGGAGAAAAGAATGATTGACATAATTTTACTTTAGAATAGATTTTATTGACTGTGATTGTGAGGGTCAAACACACACACACACACACACACACATACAAAAACCCTCTTTTCATTTTGGCACCCTCAGGTAGTTGTGAGTGAAAAGTCCTGTGTGGGGGAGGCAGGATCATGAACACCGGCCTAAATTTACTCAGCACAGGACTCTAGAACAGTCCTGAGTGTCCTCCAGTGGGTGCTTGAGTCTACAAAGAGAAATACAAATGAACTGGAAAAGTTGCTTTAATGTGGGGCCAAATAGCAAATTAGTCTTACTTACTGCCCTCACCATGTCACCCTTTCCATATATTTTAATTACACTACTGTATGCAACAAACAGATCAGTTGTTTTGTACACTTAGCCAAGTGCACATAAAATGATAGGAAGTACTTTTCTCTGCATTGGCATTATGTACACAGGGCATTCATCTCCAGACACACAGTTAGAGCTCCTATAAGGAGGAGATCCTGTGAAAGCAGTAAAATCGTCTGCGGGGGTCACTAATGCAATACCAACAACCATTATTTTAATCACAAATATGCTTAGTTAAATTTACATTAATGATATTTACAGGCCAAAAAAAACATTTTTTCCAAAAGATCAACACACTGTATTCTCCAGCCCTGTCACCAGGAGGAAATAACTGTGCTTAACGTTCCTGCAAACCACATACATCCAAATGTGTACTTGTCTATACATACCATATTGTCATATCATGTTAACATCACATTTATGACCTGACTTTCATATTGGGAGGTGGAGGGGATGGTGGTGGCATTTATGAGACCTCGGAATAATTCGCAGTAGCAAAAGCAGGTATTTTAAGCCAAAACATCATGTTTTCCTAACCCTAACCAAGAAGTGTTTGAGTTTAAACCTAACTGGAGCATAAGCACAGTGTTGTGACAAGGGAAATCTTTAGTTTTAACAAATCTGTGGCTTTGCAGGAATGTGCTTTGGCAACATTTATTCTGGCACCTGGGTTGTATTCTCACTTTACCACCAAGCCTCCATGGGGCGCAGGAGAAGATTGCTGTTGAGATCGCTCTAGTCGAAATGTGTCATCAACTCATTACATGTATCAGCAGCACCAGCTCCTAACGTCAATTATTTCGGAGACCCTGACAAGGGTTTTTTTTAAAGGCCAAATTCTTACATTCAAACAAAAAACCCAGTATGATTCATGAAACCAAGAAAACCAATCTGTTTGATAAAGTTTTTCACACCTGTTAGGCTTATGGTACAGTTTCAAACAAGATGCCACAAACAGGAACAATTAGACACCAAACAACAAAGTACATTTCAGCAAAACCACAGATTAAAGAAATGTTTTTTGAAGTGAAGTTAATTGTCTATTTTTTATTTTCAAGTTCAAATTTTATTGTTATTTATGTTGCAACTTTACATTTCTTGAGGTCCAGTTTTCAATATGTCTCCTCTTACAATGTTGTGCTTATGGCCTGGTGAGGTTTATGCACAAAACCCACTTGGTTAAGGTTTAAAATACCAATATCAATAACTTAAAATATTCACATCTCTCATACATGACAGGTATTTTACACATTGTAAAGCCAGCAGTGCAGTGTCCTCAGCTTCACTGTCAGCTTGTCATAATATCTGTTTGCATATGAAATATAAAATCTGGGATGCATCACATACAACGCACATGTGAATGTCTCCCACATAGAGCACAACGTAGTTTTAGATATTTTATACGTGGAATATAATATATTCATCAATATATTCAGTATGATAACTCCACAGTTAGAGATGTTTTAATATCTACTCCATCCTTAAATAGTGTTTTCATTGTGTTCTTGAATTGACACATTTTGCAGCTTCAAGTGTGAAACAGAAACAAGAAGTGTTGTAGATCTGAAAAAAATACTATCTAACACGTTAATGTACTGCTTTAAATCGCCACTGATCAGAAGATCAGAGGGGGAGACGTGACTCCACTGAGATAGAAGCTCTGCTCTGACAGAGGAGACAAAAAGGAAAGAGCCAATAGAAAGAGAGAAAAGTGTTTGTGCACGAGAGGGACGGGGTTGGTGGGGGGTTGCGTTGCAGCACACTCGTGCGTAAATGTGACCATCCTCGCCGCGGTCCCTCCATCCATCCCTCCGCCCTCTCCCCCCAGCCTGCAGCGGCTCCTCTCTCCTCCTCTCAGCCGGGATCACCTGCTCGGTGGTCGGTGCTCACTGTTGGACCGTGGAGTCCCGCGTGTCTCGGCTCGGCGCCCTCCTGCAGGGGTTAGGAGGGGCGTCGGGGACCTCGTCTAGGTTCCTGCCAGGCTTCGTGTCCACCGCCGCGGAGAGCCATGGCTCGGAGCGGCGGGAGAGACGCGGCTCGTCCCGCTCTCGGATGCCGGTGATGCGGGGTCTGATCGCGCCACAGAACACCTTCTTGGACACCATCGCTACTCGTTTCGATGGGACCCGTGAGTGAATGATCCTAATCCCATGATAAACAGATTATTTATTCAGAACAGTTCATTCATTCAGCTGCGAAGTGCTCAGTGAGGACACCTGAAGACAGACAGGACAGATGCTGTGACTGATGAATGAATTATGATGAATGACAGCTCAGACTAATGTTTGGCATATTAATTATTTATGAGGCTCCTACCTGAGCAGCCACTTTAAAGATGAATTAAGCAGTCTGCTGCTGCTGACTGAGCCTCATGTTAAAGTAAATGACGTGCTGTCTCTGTGTGAGGAGATGCAGCTGGTGTCAACACTTCATTTGTTCTACACCTACGATCATTAATACAAAATATTTCAACCTACTTTAATCTCAATAAACAGTTTATTCTGATTGTTTTAGGCTATATTTATTTGACGTTGCACATAATATCACAGTCTTCACAGTGGAGTCACTCAATAGTCTGTCGATACCATGGAGAAAAGTGACACAACACGGAGGGCATACAATCTGAGATATTTATTAAAAGATAAATATAACATGGCTTGTCTACTGTGTGTAAAACACAACAGCATCTAAGTTTACTTACTCCTGGAGGCGGCTGGGCTATGTGGCCATTGCAGCGGTGTGTGTGTCTGTGTGTGTGTGTGTTCACTTTCGGAGAAACACACACAGCTGGTCCTGGTGTGTCAATACTACAAACAACACTAGTGACCCCTGGCACAAACATGAGCTGCTTGCAGTGTTGTGGAATGAAGGCAGCCTGTTTTTATTGAAACTGGCTCTTTATGAACAAAATATTACAAACCATTACATTAAAGACAACACAGAACCATTCATAAAGTGAAGGTGGCACCTGATAGACTTTCCCTAAAACCATCACAGTAACACACAATTCATAAATGTGGATCAGCCACATCGATACATACAGAAACTGCTGTCAGTCATGTTGCAAACAGCTGTTTTTAACACAGTGCTGAAGGCAGGACTGAGCAGCAGAGGGACTGTGTGGATAAGAGATCTATTGTACAAGAGTCAGAGGGATCTGTCTATTTTCTGAAGTAAGTACAGAGGAAGTATCATTTATGTGGCATCCGTGCTGCTCCGTGCTGTGTTAGGGAGTCCTGTTGAACAGTCAACAGACAATCTGTCTGTAGGTATTTGATGTTTCCTGTGTGTCACCCGAAGGCAAACTTTCCTGAGATAGCACTGATTCAATTAGACTTTTCCTTTGTGTGTCAACAGTGATCAGAGTTCTGAGAATCTGAGAGTGGAACAGTTTGCACTTGCAATTTCACACTAACATCATGTGTGTATTCTATTAATCTGTGGTGTATGGTTTATTGGGATGGGGGCGTTGAGGGAAGGCTATGATGGTATACCTACTATCACCCTGTTGGTGTTATTCATCAAACATCATGATTCATGTATGTTCCTGAACCATCATTTCAACTTATGAAATAGTCAAGCAGTCATGGTTGAGTGGGTTAAGTGTACTGTAGGACCCTTTGTTGGCAGCCTGGGGTTCATGTCCCATTGGGAAGCTATTATTATTATCCAGTATACTACTCATTTTCCATTTCTTTTCAGTTTTCTGTCACTGTTTGGTTAGGTTTTGGCAACGAAAGAACTTGGTTAGGTTTAGGAAAAGGATTTAGGTTAAAAGAGACCATTTCACAAAGTTAAAGATGTGTTTGAAAAGAAAACGTCTCCCACATGCTTATCTTTTTTCCCAGGTGGCAAAGCTATGACATTACAACAACATGATTGGTCAGTTACAATGAGGGTCATGGGGCAACATTAATTATGATGTTCCAGGAACAACACAGGGTGATATCAGAAAATCTCCTTTTCCAGAGCCAATGGTTTTTCTCCTTTTGCTACACATAGTGATAATGACCAAAGAACACACCAGGAACTTCTGTTCCACACAAGGGACACTGTCCACTCCTTGACTGTGTCTATCTGTACATATTCTGTCCATGAAAATCACAGCATTGGTGTCAAGGTCCCGGCTGGTGTGGAGCCACGAATATGTTTGACTCTCACTGAGAATACAAAGTGATCCAACGATCGGATGGTGCAGAGCAGCAGGTCCCTGTATTTCCACAGCACTGCCTACAAGACTCCCCAAAGGACATAGACAGAGCTCGTAATGCATAACTAAACTCCCTTAAGGCCTCCAGGAGGAATCAATGCAAGAGTAAAGAGCTGGTCCACTGAGCCACAACCAAGACTGAAGACACACTGCTTCACTTCATCTGAGCTCTGACCATCAGCCTCCTCTCTAGCACGTACAGTATAGGAATAACCTTCTTCAGTGATTAATGTGAAGTCCTGATTGGTTCTGGGTTCTGTTTTCACTGTGTCTGTGGTTTGTCAGCAGGATGACACAAAAACTACTGAACAGATATCCACCAAACTTGGATGGAGGATCGTTCTCAGCCCAGAATAGGCCCCATTAACTTTTGGTGTGGATCTGGATGAAGAGACTGATCACATTTTTGTTAATGTCTCAGGAAATAATCCAAGGCTCTTGATGAAAAAAATGTGAGGTATTTAGGTGGCAAGTATCTACAGTATGAGCAAGTAAAAAAGGAGACCATTGGGCCTTGGCAGAGGTTTGCAGTCAAATGAGAGATGAGGATACGACTGAAAGTCTCAGAAGTCAAGTTGAAGCGGGAGCAATTGTTGAACTGTTGCGGCAGGCAGGTGGAGCTTGTGCTTCTCACAGCCGTGTGCTCGTAGGACCTTATTTGTGCACATTTGTCCACATACTTCATCCTGAGGATGTTTTTCCACTCGTGGATACTGTTCTGTGCACTCAAATCAAGTACATGTGCTTTGTTTTTAAGTGCACAGAATTTCAGACTAATTCAACGCCATAAAGCTCTATATCAGTATTTTGCCCCCTTTTTGAATCAGCTAATGCAACATCTCTTTACACATTTGTTTGTCAATGGATGTTGAAGCTGCCAAGCATTCAAGCATTCAGGTCAGCCCTCGTCAAGACAGTGCAATAACTTCCTGAGCCACCAGAATCTCATTTATCCACAATACCATTGGGCTTTTTAGAATTTGAGTCACCTACACATCACTTATACGAGTCCTCCACTAAGGATGTGTTAATTGGATTCAAGAATTCCTCTGTATCTCAGACGAGGTCAGCAGGTCTCTTATGATTTGTTGATTAGAATTAACGCCTGTTTGTCTGCTAGTACAAACTACAGAGTATAAATAAATTCATAATTATTCGTGATTACACTCTGGCTCACAGTGGGAGAATTTTAATGAGGAGCTGCTAATGGTCTAACTGTACCTGGCTGTCTGTGGAGTGCTACCAGCACAGTGTGTGCACGTCAAGGGGTAGACGGCTGGAAAACTCTTTTAGTGTTTGAGGCCAGAACACACCCAGCTAATGGACGGGGTAAGATTTGTGACGCCATTTTAAAGCACAACACTAATGAGCAGTATCGTAGCCGTAAGTGCAGGTTCGGAGAGGCATCAAATCACAGTGTGACCAAACCTGTTTGAGCTCCTTACTTATTGTGGGTTTTGTTATTCTGTCCACTTGGTGACAGATTACAGGACTGTGACTGATGTGAGCTAAGTAGCACAGTATTTCCAAGTGTAAAGCTGGGTTCTTCATCTCTGCCATACAACATTAATGCAGCATGAGAAGCAGTGAGACTCCAGGGATTTCTCTCTAGTTTTCCTTTTACAGTGAAGAAGAAAGCTTCAGATAGATTTGATTAACCCAGATATATCTCAGTACACTACATACATATTTATAAGAATAAAGGTTACACGTTTTCATTCATCATTAGGCCAATACTGCCTGATCATCATTGCTGTGAAAGATATTAATAACTATTTGAGGGATTGCTATGAAACTTTGAGGCCTTCATACTGCCCACAAAAAGTAGTCATCTCCTCTAGTGTAGATAATTGATGACCCTACCTCCCTTTGTGGGAGACTGGCGTGTTTTGTCCAATAGAGATACCTACATGCAGATACTTTGGTTTAAACACAACATTTCTGAGTACTCAAATCCTCAAGTTCAAACTGTTCACAAATGCAAATGTGACTCCTATGTAAACTACATAGAATGCTACTCTTCACTAATCAATAAAATATTTTTGATATTTAGATATGGCTAAGGTTTAATAATGGTTTGATAAATAAATAATCAATTTATCAACTGATTGATTAGCCTGCCTGTAAATAATTTTTAAAAAGGACAAATAAACATTAAGCATCAACAGACTTCATGTGTGTCTTTAATTGCTCATGTACATGTGAAAGAGAAAACAAAAAGCAATTATAGCTGCTGCGCAGCAATGGGTCGGGTCCGGGCTATTTTTGGCAAATTTAGGCAATTCTGAGCAACAAACAGGAGAATAGGAAGACAAGACAGTTGACAACAATGTTCATTTTGGACCACTTGAGTATTGAACCCACAACTTCTGGAACCAAAGACTGTCATCTATCGCTCTGAGCTAATTGGTAAGTGGCAATACAACAGTGGCTTCACAAATTGAGTAAGCCATTCACTGTTGTGCAGGCAGATTTGAAACCACTGTAAAAAATTCAGTTATCAAGACAAAAATCTGAAAATACACATATTGCAGCATGGAGATGTTGGTAATTTTAAAAATGATTGATTTGCTCCATACGTGAATAACTGGTGTTTAGCTATGTCATCATTGCATTGACTCCAGTTGTTCCCATGAAAGAAAAATTTAAAATGCAGTGAAAAATTCAGTTTTTGAGGGTCAATTTTTGATAAATCAAAGGAGGAGAGAGGAAATAGGTTTAAGAAGTTTTACAGTTTTTGAAAAAAAACTGAGTGATGTACTTCATAATTTTTAATAGGTTTAAATGTACAAAAGTTTTTTCAATATTGAGGCTACAGTTTGATGAAAGTTCTGAAGCTGTTGCAAGTATGGTTGATTTGTTATGAATTTTCAAAGGTTTGAACTTTAGACGCTTGCTGTAGCACACCATCAGGACTATTGGCTTGGGTTTACAGCTGAGGTAATCTGGCATGAGACTGGACCTTTGTGCAAAATTTGGTTAGCTTTCATCCATGGTCCAGTCCAAGCTATTTGTTTTTATTTAATTTAGAGGCTTGCTGTGATGCCACCATCAGGACAATGGTCTTGTGTTTTATGTTGAGGACATCTGACATTTTGATCTGTCATCATCATCATCCTTGCTGGGTCTTGAACCCACAACCCCAGACACCAAGCACCAGCTCCTAACTCACTGAGCTAATTGGCTGGAAGTGAGCCCTGCTGTGTGGCTTCATTTGTCGACTCAGGGAGTCACTGTCCGGGCAGCTGTTGTCAAGGCAGATTTCAAAAATGGTCAAAATGTCAGAAATTCTGTTACCTGAACAAAACTCTGATAATACATAAATTGCATCTTGACAGCATGGAAATGTTGGTGATTTGTTTTTAACTTGAAGTGTTTTGCTTCATAAGAGAAAATTTGATGTTTAAAAATGCCACTCTTCCATTGACTCCAGTTGTTCCCATGAGAGCAGAATTCAAAATGTTCTCAAAAATTCAGCTTTTGAGATAAAATTCCGTGTCAACCATGACTGCAAAATATTCTCAATTTTTTTCAGGAAGATTGAAAATGTATTTAGCAAGAATTTGATAGTATATGTTTACAGTACCGTTTACAGTCAAACATTTTGATGCACTGTAGGCTTAATTTTTGATAAATCAAAAATCCGAGAAACAAGTTTTGTGGAGGACGGTCTGAAGATGCTCTCTAGCAAGTTTGGTGGCAATTGGGCAAAAATTGTGGGAGGAGATAGGTTTTATAAGTTTTACAGGTTTTGAAAAAAACTGAGTGATGGACTTCATAATTTGTAATGAGTTTAAGTGGACTAAAGTTTCAGCAGTATTGGGGCTACAGTTTGGTGAACGTTTCAAAACTGTAGCATGTACTGTTGATTTCGTAGGTATTTTTAAAGTTTTTAAATTTAAACGCTTATTGTGCCCCCCCCCCAGGAGGAATATTGACATGTCCTTGGAATTAAGTAAATCTGGCATGGGGCCGGACATTTCTGTAAAGTTTGGTGAGTTTTCGCCCATGGGAAGTATGACTTCCTCGGAAGAAGAAGAAGAAAGAAAGAAAGAAAGAAAGAAAGAATTCCTAGGAATACAATAGGTTCCTGGCAGCTTAGCTGCCCGGACCTTAAATATTCAGATCAGAACCAAGTTCCTGACTTGATGAATGAGTTAAATCATTAATCACTGACCAAAAATGACAACTCATTTTCAGTCTGAGCTTTATAGTACTTGTCAGACGAACACAAATTAATGGCTACGCTATTTGTTCATATTGACTGTACTTGTATAGTCACTGGAGGTCACACAGAACTCTTGGTTGAACTTCATTCCCTAGTTAGAAAATAAAGTGTGTAAAAACTAGCGAATGAGACAGAGGTGTGTCTCAGCAGTGACAGATTCTTGTGTTCTGTGAAGGGAGTTCTGGCAAAAAGCTGTGAGCTGTAAAGTTCTGAAGCTGATGCAGAGTGAAAATGTGTTTTCAGCCAGTTGAGGAAACACATCAGAGGGCTGGTCGAACAAATAATCCTGCATGTACGAATCATCTTGCTGCCAGCCTTCATCTCCTTAAAGGTATATTTGGTAATGTTGGAGAGCTAGCAAGATTTGAAAGTGGCACCTCATCTAAGCTCTATCCTCTTCTCCCCCTCTCGTCAGTGCTCTGTCCAAAGCCCCGCCCCCACAAACTTGAACGCTAGAGATGGGATTTATGGCTCTTTGAGGGGAGCCGGATTTTGGTGAGCCGTTCCTTTCAAAGAGCCGTTCAAAAAACTGGCTCATTTGACTGATTTTTGACTGTCATGTTACATTTGCATATCTAATAAGCACCGTGCAGCTGGGCTGTCCTCCTCCCCATGTAACTTTTTTTTCCCCCCTGTTCTCTGTCCCACTCAGGGGCGGAGCAAAGGAGGACCTTTTGTGTGCATCTGCATGAAACACGCAGTGATATATAAAAAAAAAATAAATAAAAAAAAATAACGGTTCCCAGCTGTGACTCGGTTCCCATCGTTCATGTTAACGTGAATGTTCTTGAACGCGCATCAGCCAATCAGTCAGCAGGGCAGAGGAGAGCCGTTAGTATAGGGCTAATACAAGCTACAAAAGTAGCTAAGTTGGCTAACGTTACATATTTCATGAAATTAACAAATCCCCCCAAAGCAAAACAAATAATTACCTGTCCAACAGAAAGACAGCCACCTCTGCATCACTTCTGGAAGTGCTACTTTTGGCATTACCGCCACCTTCTGACCTGGAGTGTGGATCTCCTGCTAGCTACGTATGGAGTGTGCTGAATATATCCGGCAACGGTGACACATGATGAGTGCGCACGCAAGGGGGGGGGGGGGGGGGCGGGGGGCGTACAGCTGCCACAGAGGTCTGATTTATTTTGTTCCTTTTTCTGAACACATTGGCTGTTTTCGAAACCGCATTACCGTACTGCCTACTACATACTGCGTTAGTATATACTGTATACTGCATACTGAATGTGGGATTCAGTATGCTACCTCAGCAGACCGACGCCGTTCACACCGCAGTATGCAGGTTTCCCAGAATGCATTTCATGGCGACCGGCAGTGGTAGTTGTAAAACAGGCGCAAAGCTGTTTTATTTTCCACTGTAGCGCTGTTAAAATGTCACTTTATTAAGTTTTAATATTTTTTCATGCAAGAAAATAACCGTTTAGATCCCCAATGTGCGGCTAGTTGACTCAAATGACGGCTGTTTAGTAATTTGCCTCGATTATTTGGAGAAGTGAAGCTCCGGAAGAAGCGGGTCGTCTCAGAGGCAGCAGCCCCATCTCCAGAGGTGTTCCGCCGGCCAACATGCGTTGTCATCCCGGGTGAGACAGCAAGCCAGTTATCTTAACCGCTGCTCTTTGAAGATTAACCGCTAGAGGGAAGCTTCATGTTTGTAGTGGACAGTATACAGTATAGCGCTGTCTCGGGAGCTCTGTATGTACAGAAATCACCAAATATTAATTAAAAAATTTTTTTTAATTAACAGAGTACTTTTTTTCATTTCATATGTACAACAGCCTGGATTTCTATTGTACCTATAGCTTTCGTCACAATCGTCAAGTAGCCTATGCACTGTACTTATATGTAAACAAACATAAAGGCTGTACTGCTCCGGAGTACGTGACGAGGACGTCATGACCCAGGCTCCAGCGCATTGCATTGTGGGAAACAGTAGGCAGAGTAGACTGGTCGGATGCATACTGGAAATATTTTCTGAATCAGTACGACATCCGGGAACTTTTCGCATACTGCAGATTTAGCTTTTGTTTGCATACTGTATACTGCATACTACATTTTGGCCAAATCAGTACGTACTAGCAGTATAGTATGCGGTTTCAAATAGAGCCACTATGTATGGACTACTCTCAGGATGGAAGGACCATTTCACCCAGTATAACAAAAAGTGTTTCTGAACAGGATTACCAACTATACCTTTAATGCTGGCTAGCTCTCTCTTTCATTTCTTTGGAACGGACTCTTACATTCAAATCTCTGTCTTTCTTAACCATTGTGTATTGATGTGATATTATAAATGAATAATAGACGACTATACTATACACACTTTTAATATATTGCCATGATAACACAATTCATTTGAAAGCAAAGTGAAACTAGTGAAACTCAGCTTTCCTGGCTCGACAGGATAAAAACTTCCTCTGATGTGAAACTAACTGAGGCCTTAAACAGTAATTAATCATATTAAAGGTCTCATATTGTGCTTATTTTCAGGTTCATACTCTCATTTTGGGTGTCTACTTGAAAATGTTTACATGCTTAAACATTCAAAAAACATGTTTCTCACTCTGTCTCATACTGAAGGCACAGTTTACAGGTGGTGGATGAAGCATTTTGATTAGGGGTGTCACAATTATGATTCTAAATTGGAAATTAGCTCTTAATTTCGATCACCCCTTACCCCCACCCTGCGTGTAACAGCTGGCCTCTGAAGAGGAAAAAAAACACCTCAAAGACGACACTCACACTTCTCCTGTGTGATGAAGACGATCAGCTCACTGGTACTAGAGGAAAGTCTGACAGCGTCCAACATGTTGGTTTATATCCTTTATTGATTTGTTTGTGAAGAGGGTTCACTCTGGAAAGATTTGAGAAACTGAACACACTGAATTTCTCTCTTTTGATGAAGTTATTATAACTAAAGTTCAGGAACTAGACCACGCCATTCTCCCTTGCCACCTGAGCCTATCTGAAAGGAAGGACTAGCTGATGTGGCTATCCTGTCTGGAATGTTGCCGGTTAGGGGAAGTGAACCCACCATAGCTGATCGTTTAGAATCATGAGACTGTAGTTCAGGTTTCATTCAATCAATACTTTATTGATTCTTGAAATAGAGCATAATAGGTGTGGTTTCCTATAAAGGAAGTAAACAAAGGAAATAATGATTAACAAATTTAGGCTGGTGACTGTACAACCTCTATAGGTTAGCCTAACCATTTCTCTCCCGTTCGCCTCAAGTTCTCACGTTTGTTTGCACTTCGACTGACGTTAGTTAAATAAGTCAACCAAAAGCTTCATACCTTGTGGATCACAAGTTAATTCTCAATCCCCCAGATGACGATCTTTTTCACGGTTGATCCATCATCTCTGAATCTGCTCTGTCTGCGATTACCTCCACACCGACATGGCCAGCCACCCAGCCACCACGCCTGCACTCCGTTTCTTTCCTCTAGCTAACATTGCTTCCGCAGCTACCCCCAGTTACTCCTTACCAGCAACCGCTACCAACCATACAGCCACTCCCACCTCAGGCCAGGCTGCTCCCACTGTCATCCATCCTTAATTTCCTCCTGTTCTATCCCTGTACCCCTCTGAGTCTCAACCTCACTGGTCCCTAGACGGTCCAGAGACTCTACAACCTTATTCAACCCCTCTCCTCCATCTCGATCTCTTTTCCTTCATCCACCTACCGACCTCTTCCCTATCCTTATCAAGCATTCTATCAATTCAAATAAAACTACCCTTATGCTAAACAATGGTGTGGTCTTTGTTAGTGGATGGTTTATTGTTCAATCACTGAAGGCTGGTGTTTGTTGTTGAACTATGGAATCTTATTTTTTGGTGAATGTTATTTAAACGTGTCCACTCCAAACATCAGGATAACGTGAACCAGTTGTTGTGAAATCATTTTTTAAAGAAGAATGAAAATTAAAATGACAGTTGTCTGGACATAAAATCAATGATCTGTTGATCTTTACTAATACAGGTGCAACAGTCTAACAATGGCAGAGCTGCCAGTGCTGAAGTTAAAAAAAAGGTTGAAAGTCAAATTGAATCACAGACTCAGGGATTCATGACAGCCCTAGTTTTGATACTGTCACAGTGTTCATATAGTACCTAGATGGAACCTTTGACGTGCCCATAATGACAATGTTACCATGCTGATGTTCAGATAGTATAATGTTATTAAAGATTGATGTTATAGTGTACCATGTTCATCTCATTTTAGCTAGTTAGTTAGCATGCTAAACACAAAGTACGGCTGAGCAATGTAAATTAACTTAGCAGATATTTAGTCATAAACAAAGATAGTGGACAATTAATTCATTCTGAGGGTTAATGCCTTCATGTCAATCTATTCAGAAGCTGAATGAATGTTTGTACTAAGTTTTATTGCAATCCATATAATAGTTCTTGAGATATAATGGACCAAAGTTTTCGACTGACAGACCAACATCGCAGCCTTAGGGCTTTCACGCTTTTGCAATGATCAGAAACCATAAAACAGATTGTGACTTAATTGGGGTAGGGTCACTGAGATTTGGGTCGCTTTCAGCACCAGGGGATATTAATTGAATTTCCTTACCAGGTACTGACAGTCAACACTTTTGTTGTTATGTAGCAGAAGGGCTGCAGAGCAGCATTTAATGGAAGAAATTCATCAGAAGGCTGAAAACAATGTTACTGCTGATATATTTATTCAACCATTGTGATTGACTGAAAAAAAGCTTTTGAGGAAAAGTCACACACACCAATCATGAGGGGAAGAAAGTAAAATGATATCTATATGTTTGGAATATTCAACACAACCTCATACTAAACCGCTGAATAAGTTGTAGCCAGTGACTCTAAGACAGCCAGTGACAAGTTTGCCAGACCTTTGTTGTATGCTCGCAGAAGTCCGTGGCATTCCCTGTGGCATTGTTAGTGTTCTGATCACACCAACTCTGAGTGGGTTCCCATTGTATGATTTAGGGGTACTGTAGAGTTTTCTGCAACTCCAGCCTTTTAGTTCATCAGAGGTTTCCTGGGCAGTCTTGCCTTTTATTTTTGGGGTTTTTTTCTGGGTCTCCCGGACACTTTGGTTTGGAATCAGCTGCTGTGCAGCGGTGGTTTAGTTCGTCGTTTTGGTGCTTTGTTTTGTTAAGGAAGCCGGTAGTGGCTCTTTACAGTTTTCGTTTCTTTTTCCCCTTCCAACCGATCGCAATTGCGATTTAGTGGTTATCCCTCTGGGATAACTTTAAGTAACCCCTGGGCCCGCACCTGCGTCCCAACCATTCCCCATCTTCCTGACATGTTGTGCTTGTAACTTAAGTTGTGTTATGCTTGTGATGTAACTTGACAAGTTTGTGTGTTAAAATAACTCAATGTTGATTTCTGGTGGCACACCGTACATGAACAGTGATCTCCTGAGTGGAAGTCCCCTGCTTGTCTAACCCAACTGTCCACCCCGTCCTCCCCCCATGCAGACTTTGTCACTCTTTATACTACTTCACCTGATTCCTCCTTTGCTGCCCTCATAATTACTATGGCCACTAGAGGTCGCCACCTCACAAGAAACGTAAATATGGGCTGTTTCAAATAAGCTGTTTTGACAGTCGACCTATATAGTCTGGTGGTGACAGGTTGGAATATTGATTTGACTGTTTTCTTCATAATAGTATATATATTAGGGCCGGGACTTTAACGCGTTAAAAAAATTAACGCATTTTAATCGCACTTATTTTTGCACCGCGGAACGTTTCTCACTGGATGAGTTTCAGGCGTACCGATTATACTGGAGCACAATTATTTAACGAGTTAAAAAGCCGCCGACACTGGCGCCCTGGCAATAGCAACATAAGCAAGACAGCACCGCTGTCCAGCTCCTCTCTCAGGCCTGCCTTCAAAGTCGTCAGATCATGTCTGTGACTGGACACATGAGAGCAGCTAGGGACGGCGCTCTGATACGCCCTGGCAACATATAGCAACATAAGCAAGACAGCTGGACTTTCAACGCGTTACACCAACCACAGCACGCTGTCCAGCTCCTCTCTCAGGCCGGCCTTGAAAGTGAAAGTGAAAGTTAAAACTTTACCGAGCAATCCTTGTCGCTGCTGAATCATTGTTGGTGATTATTTATTATTTATTTCACTCGTAAGGCCGTGTAATAAGCGGGATAATGTATAGTTACATTACATTATCCCTTACTTACATTAGGCTGAGTTCAACAAATCAGTTTATGCTACTGCGATTTAAGTAGTTAAATACAGTAATCATCATAGTGTAGTGGCAGGAAAGACCATTTACCAAATAACGTGTTACTTAAACATTTTTCATTGTGCTGTGCTCTAAAAATAAACTTACAATCTAGTGTAGAGTCCTGTATAAGGAATGTTCAGCTTAAATTTTCCCCTTAAATTTAGGTTCTCGGGAAAATTGCATCTTATCAGGTAATAGTTAGTCGATCGAAAAGGTCCATCAACTAATGATTAATGAATTAATCGATAATTTGCATCCCTAGTCTGTTGATCTTGGTTAAGTACCACCTTGAAAAAAAAATAAACAATGTTTTGTTGCTTAAGCTTATGTATTCAGTCATTATTCAATGGTATACTAAAACCCATATGAAAAAAAATGCTTCTCACTGTTCTCAGGTCAAATATTTATATGCGATTAAAAATGCGATTAATTTTGATTAATTAATTACAAAGCCTCTAATTAATTAGATTAATTTTTTTAATCGAGTCCCGGCCTCTATATATATATATATATATATATACACGATCTTTACTTTTGTTTGTTTCTTTTAGCGCAGATGGCTATGCCATTTTTAGACTAGTCTACTCTAGCCTAGTCAAGGATCATTGCTTTTATGCCATGATAACTCATTTAATTTGTAATTCTTATTTCAAAAGCTGGTCTACATGGTGTCATGAGCAATATAATCTCCATTATTCATTTGCAGACTAAGGCCTTATCGTCAAATTTAAATCATTTATTAACAATATAAATGTAACATTCTCTTGTTTCACCAGTCTACTCTAAACTATCTGTAAACAAAAGAAGAGAAGTCATAATGGGTACCTGCCATCTAGTGGACTTTAGATGGTCATGTAGCTCTGTGTGGCTCTGGAGGTCTAGCAATCTGTCATTACAGCCCCTAAATCTCCACTGCTCAGACCTCCAATAACTTTCACATTATCACACATGGAGGGTGTGAGGGACCGAGTCAGTCGGCAATGAGGACAACAGGGAGTAACTTCAAAAAAAGGTTTTTTATTTACCCAAAATATAAAGCAAACAAAATTTCTCAAATGAAACTAATAAAGGACTGGGTCCGTAAAAGAGGTCAAATCAACAGAACTGTACAAATGTCAACTGAACTTACTAGGACAAGGACAAACAGACTAAACAGACCTCCCTACTGAATACAGGAAGGGAACTTATATACCGGGTGATCAACCCATATTAACACAAGAGGGATTAACATAAACACTGAACACAAAAGACAACAGCTAATTTACAAACAAAGCAAAGCTTAACTCATTAGAATAAACACAAGCATACCTAACTAAACCAAATAAAATTACCAATTGTCTAAAGAAAATAATAAATGGTAACTAATGCACTAAATAACCCCCCCACGGTGTACTGGCCCTTTGGGTTAGCCCAATCAGCAATCACTGCTACAAAATGGCGGCGCTATATATATACATATATACATACACATATGCATACACATATATACATACACATATATATACACACATATATATATATACACATATATATACACACATATATATATATATACATTTACATATATACACACATATATATACACATATATACACATATATATATATACACATATATATATATATATATACACACATACATACATTTTTGAATGGAATTATGGAAATAAATAAACTTTTCCGTGATATTCTAATTTCTGTATATACACACACATATATATATATATATACATATATATATATATATATATATATATATGTATATATATATATATACATTAGGGCCGGGACTCGATTAAAAAAATTAATCTAATTAATTAGAGGCTTTGTAATTAATTAATCGAAATTAATCGCATTTTTAATCGCATATAAATATTTGACCTGAGAACAGTGAGAAGCAATTTTTTTCATACGGGTTTTAGTATACCATTGAATAATGACTGAATACATAAGCTTAAGCAACAAAACATTGTTTATTTTTTTTCAAGGTGGTACTTAACCAAGACCAACCAACTAGGGATGCAAATTATCGATTAATTCATTAATCGTTAGTTGATGGACCTTATCGATCGATTAACGATTACCTGATAAGATGCGATTTTCCTGACAACCTAACTTTAAGGGGAAAATTTAAGCTGAACATTTCTTATACAGGACTCTACACTAGTTTGTTAGTTTATTTTTAGAGCACAGCACAATGAAACATGTTTAAGTAACACGTTATTTGGTAAATGGTCTTTCCTGCCACTACACTATGACGATTACTGTATTTAAAGTCCGTGTAAAGCAGCAAAAAAATTGTGTTATGAGTTTGTCACACCACAGTAACATGCATCATTGACCACTGAGCCAAATTTGAAAGATTAAAAAAATTGCTAAGTATATAAAATTAGGTCTCAAAATCATGGAAAAACAAGCACTTCTCTCTGCTCTGAAACGCTGGGGGTGTGTCAGTTAGAGGTGCTGGAACCACGCCCACGCGCGGGAGGGGAGCCCTCTGTGTACTGCACAAGAACGTAGCCTAGCAACAATGGAAGCTAGTGCTAGAAGAGTCATGTGAAGGACCCAGCACTACCTGTTTGAGCCATCAGAGACAGAAACTGACTCTGAGTCAGACACTGATAGTGCTCAGCCTCGTTCCTCACAGTCTCCATCAGAATGGTAATTTATTTCCCAGTAATTTAAACCCCGGTCTACATGTAATTCCTTGTCATAGCTATATTGGTGCACATAAAATATTACCTGTGGATTATCATTGTGCTGTCGGATGGACTCCGCTCAGGGAATCAGGCCAAATCATGTCATGATTAAATGCAATAACATTTGCTAACATTACATGGGCACGACAGGATGCACGATGTAAAATCACTTTCAGGATTTGCACCTTCAGCAAAATGCATTTAATTAAACAAATACAATATTTATAACATAAGCAGACACTTACACTGGCGGGCACGTAATGCCGGTGGTGGAGATGAGAGCACCTGCTGTCGGCAGACAGAGAGGATCGGTGGCGAGCACCATTATGTGCCCGCCACCGATCTTCTCCGTCCATCCCCGGGAGGATGCAAGCCGGGGACGGAGAAGATCGGTGGCGGGCACATAATGCCGGTGGCCGTGATGGTGGCAGCCGCTGTCGGCGGGACTGAGGGAATCGGTGGCGGGCACATAATGCCGGTGGCCGTGCTGTAACTATCGGGGGTAAAGTGGACACTGCAGAGATGGGTGTTGGTGGTGATTTTGAACTCTCCACAGTAGCTCCTCTTGACAACATCGATCCACCATTTCCTTACGTTGTCTCGGTAGGAGACTTAAATAGGCTAACTGAGCCGTTACCCTGGCCTGCACACTGTGGCATCCAGGAAAGATGCATGAGCTACGTGGAGGAGACATGACTGGTTAGCTAGCTGCAAACTATCATAAGCGATGCTATCCGAGACTCGAGCTAGCGGAAAACCACCAAAGCTAATGCACTGAGCGTATTTATACCGCTTCCGCAGCAGGGCGGGGTTTATACTAATCATAGCCGCGTTACGTAACGCAGCTCAAATTTTGCAGGGCATGAATGTTTTAAACTGAGTGTCACACACTAATCATCTACTAAACTCAAAGCACCTGCACAGGTTTCCCCAGGTGTCATTAAATTGCTTCACTTTGGTTCAATCATCATTGATACCCTCCATAGGATAGGTAAGCCACAAAAGTTCATAGCTAAGGAGGCTGACTGTTCACAGAGTGCTGTGTCCAAGTATATCAATAGAAAGTCTAGTGGAAGGGCAAAATGTGGCAGGAGAAGATGCACCAGCAGAAGAGATGACCGTGGGCTTCAGCCGATTATCAAACAGAGGAGATTCAAGAATCTGGCAGAGATCCAGAAAGAGTGGAATGAGGCAGGAGTCACAGCTTCAAAAACCACCACATTCAGACGCATCCGGGAGATGGGCTACAACTGTTGGGTTCCTCGGATCAAGCCACTTCTGAGCCTCAGCCAACGTAGGAAGCGTCTCAACTGGGCCAAGGGGAAGAAGGACTGGACTGTTGGCCAGTGGTCCAATATCCTCTTTTCCAATGAAAGTAAAGTGTGCCTTTCATTTGGGAATCAAGGTCCAAGGGTTTGGAGGTAGACGGGTGAGGAACAGAACCCAAGCTGCTTGAGGCCCAGTGTGAAATATCCACAGTCAGTCATGATTTGGGGTGCAATGTCCGATGCAGGTGTTGATAAACTCTGCTTTCTTAAATCCAAGTTCACTGCAACAGTCTACCAGAATGTTTTAGAGGACTACATGATTCCTTCTGCTGAGGATCTGTATGGAGATGCAGATTTCATCTTCCAGCAGGACCTGGCCCCTGCCCATACCACCAGAAGCACCAAAACCTGGTTTGATGCCCATGCCATCACAGTGCTTGACTGGCCAGCCAACTCGCCGGACCTAAACCCCGTTGAGAATCTATGGGGTATTATCAAGAGGAAAATGAGGGGCACCAGACCCAAAAACAAAGAAGAGCTGACAGCAAGCATCAAGGAAATCTGGCCTTCCATAACTCCCAGGCAATGCCACAGGCTGATTGCCTCAATGCCACGGCGCATCGAGGGAGTGATTAAGGCAAAGGGATTCCCAACCAAGTATTGAGGATTGACATATCGTTTTGAAAGTACCATATTTTGATTGATTTGATGTGATCCTAATTTCTTTTTTTTCTGCAAAAACTGAGAAGTAAATGGTGATTTCTTCACAGTATTCTAATTTTTTGAATTCCTGTTTTCGTGGGTTTCCATGATATTCAAATTTTATAATATATTAATATATATCTTATCTCATTTTCTTTCCGCTATTTCTATTTTATTTTATTTCTATTTCTTAATTGACAATTTTACCATTTTCTGGGAACGCAGACACCTCTTTAAGGCCGATGGATTTTGCCTCAACAAGTCAGGAGTAAGGTTGTTAACCTCCAACATATTTTACTCTGTGCACCACACATAAGTTCTTCCTGCCAAGGACAACAAGCGAGACAAACCAAAACAACTGATAAGTCAGCACTCGGGAGGAGAACTACTACTGCCTGAGATAAGCTTCGAACAGAGAAGACAGCTATGCCAGGAGGAGGAGTCTTCACCGCCACCATCTTTGCCCCCCAATGAGGAGTGCCCTCTGGTTACAGTTACAGTAGCTGTAATACTGACTTTAGCTAACGTTATATATATATATTATAATATAAAATGTATGACCATTCGATCAGAAAATAAAAACATTGAATGTACTTACTGTGAATCAGAAGTAGGCTTGCGCTTGTGCTTGCGCTTGTGCTTGCTTAGCTTACGAAGGAGATATTAGCGGGTCAATGTCAGTTAAAAGCAACGTACCAGAAAGAAGCGCGTGAGTCGTGGCGCTCAATCGACTACTTCTGGCTGTCAGTGGACGTCCAGATCATAGCTGGTATGAACGACTTTTCACAACTACTTCTGGATGTCAGTGGATGTTAAGATCATGGCCTGACTGGACGTCTTTTCTCAATGTCATTTATCAACTAGCTCTGGATGTCAGTGGACGTCCAGATCATAGCCGGTATGAACGTCTATTCTCAACTACTTCTGGATATCAGTGGAAGTACAGATCATAGCCAGTATGAACTTTTTTTCTCAATATCATTTATCAACTAGTTCTGGATGTCAGTGGACGTCCAGATCATATCCAGTATGAATGTCAATTCTCAACTACTTCTGGATGTCAGTGGAGGTTTAGATTATGGCCTGACTGGACATCTTTTCTCAGCGTCATTTATTGACTAGTTGTGGTTGTCAGTGGACGTCCAGATCATGACCTGGCCCGACGGACGTGATATCAACCTGCTTTGGACGTCCACAGACGTTGCCTGCTCAGTGGGAAGACCCAGTCTCCCAGGGGAACAAAAAAGAAGAAGAGGGAGAGGCAACGGATCAAAAAACTCACGGTTCGGATTGTTTCTCGGATCAGAGTCACGGATCGGATCATTTTTCGGATCAGCAAAAAAAAAAAAAAAAGACTAGACATATAAACAAAACTTTGTCTTTCGTTTATTATTTTGTTTATTATGTAAAACACTTAAATTAAAATATATAAAATCAACTTAAAGTGCACAAGGCATAATATCTTAATGAAAGAAAGTGCTGTATTTATAGCTTGTGCAGGTTTTAAATTGTTGTGGTTGTGCATTGTTTTAAGGGAAATGCACATTTGCTTAGATGTTTGTCTAGATTATACTGCAAACCTTCTATAAATGTTGCTCAGGTTCATCTTTTTGGTACCTGACATTAGGCCATGTTGGTATCCATGGTGCTAAATGGAGTGTGTTTGTGTGTCTGTGCAGGTGCATGTGATTGGTTCACAGGGCCCGCTAAGGCCAGAGAAGAGGCCCCCAAATGATCTGTTGCTGTTCTTTGCTTACACTGTTATTAGCTATTATCAATGTTTGTGCAGACAGGTGATGGTTGATGATGTTTTTCATAATATTGTTTGAAATCATACTTTCACACATTTTGGTTTTATTATCACCATAAGTTGCTGTGTGTGGTTGTATAATAAAGTGTCTTGTGTTTATGCTCAAGTGGGCTCAGTGATATGTTAATAACAATATTATGGTGTTTTCTGGCTCAAAGAGGGAAAACTCACTGTTGTATGGCACGAAAGAAACTAATGCATTTTGTGATGTGGATTACCTAGATATTACACTTTTTTAAAATGAGACTCTATAAATCAAGGGGATGGAGGGCCTACAAAACCTCTCAGCCCCGGGGCCTAACATTAGGTCTGATGACAGAGTGCCTAGTCTTGAACTGATCATACTCCTCTGCTTTGTGAAAGTGCTGTGCAGTGGATGACAATCATTGTCCAAGCTGGTAAGCAGTCTGTTCAGTGTCTTTTTCTCTGCAATAGCTCTGATATCCTCTAGTTCAAGGCCAGGAACAGAGCCAGCTTTCTTTACTAGCCTGTCCAGTCGCCTAGCATCCTTCTTCTTAATGCTGCCTCCCCAGCATACCACAGCATAAAAAATTACACTGCCGACAACAGACTGGTAAAACATACAGAGGAGCTTGCTGCAGACATTGACGGACCGCAGCCTCCTTATGAAGTAGAGCCGGCTCTGTCCTTTCCTGTAGAGTGCATCAGTGTTGGCTGACCAGTTCAGTTTATTGTCAAGGTGTATCCCCAGGTACTTGTATGTGTTGACCACCTCCACATTGGCCCCCTCTATGCAGACTGGCAGCAGAGTGGGCTTTGACCTGCGAAAGTCCACCACCATCGCCTTGGTTTTTGAAGTGTTGCGTTGCAGATGGTTATGCCTGCACCATTGCACAAAGTCATCCACCAGGCTCCTGTACTCCGCCTCCTGTCCATCCCTGACGCACCCCACAATTGCAGTGTTGTCTGAAAAATTCTGCATGTGGCATGACTCCGTGTTCTAGCAAAAGTCAGACGTGTACAAGGTGAACAGGACTGGTGACAGCACAGTGCCCTGTGGTGCTCCGGTGCTACAGACCAGTGTCAGAGAAACAGTCCTTCAATCTGATGAACTGTGGCCTCTCTGACAGGTAGGCTGTGATCCATGATACCAGGTGGGTGTCCACACCCATCTGCAAGAGTTTTTCCCTCAGTCTGAGGGGCGGGATGGTGTTAAAGGCACTGAAGAAATCAAAGAACATGATTCTCACAGCACCTTTCCCCCTGTCCAAATGAGAGTGTGTTCTGTGCAGCAGGTGTATGACAGCGTCTTTCCATGCCCACCTTCTCCTGGTACACAAACTGCAGCGGGTATAGTGCGTGGTGAACCTAGGGTCTGAGGATGTAAAGTACCAGTTGCTCCATGCTCTTCATCATGTGTCTGAAGTTGATAAGCTCACTTGGGTGTGGCATCTTTGGAATTGGGATGAGGCATGATGTCTTTTATATTGCCGGGACTTTTCCTAGTCTGAGGCTCAGGTTAAAGATGTGTTGAAGAGGCTCCCCCAATTCAGCAGCGCAGGCTTTGAGCAGTCTTAGACACACTCTATCGGGGCAAACTGCTTTTCTGTGGCGAAGTCTCCTCAGTTCTCCCTTGACCTGGTCTGCCGTGATAGTGGGGGGGAGGGTAGTCTCTTTGTCTTTGGAAGTTGACTGATGGTTGGTGACTGAGATGAGTGGAGCCATTTTGTTTGTGGTCATAGCTGGTTATCCAGGGCTTGTTATATGGAAAGCAGCGTACAGTTCTCGTCGGAACTACAATGTCCATACAGAAGTTCAGGTAGTCAGTGGTGCAGTGTGTGATGCCCTCAATGTCCTCTCCATATGACTGTTGGAGCACATTCCAGTCCATTCATTCAAAGCAGTCCCTCAGGGCCTCCTCTGCCTCGGGGGACCACTTCCTGAAGGAGCGTGTTGTGGTTGGTTCTCTGTGGACACATGGAATGTATAGTGGTTGTAGGAAAACCAGGTTGTGATCTGGTTTTCCAAGTGGTGGCAGTGGGGTTGCAGTGTAAGTGTCCTTTGTATTGGCATACAAAAGGTCAATTGTTCTATATTCCTGTATTCTAACAGTTAATCATCTCAAACGTACAGGCCTATTTTTCCTGGGAGGAGTGATTCATCAAATCCCATTACATTCTGTCACACTCTTCAGAATCACCAGCTGCATCATTCTTATGTTCAAAAACAGCCTCCATCCTCAGCTGCCTCACAGAGCTGCTTGGACCATCAGATGTCACTGCAGCATTTTTTTCATTAATTTAACACACTTGGTAAAACTGACAACAAGGACCCAAAAGCTGTTGTTGCTGTTGTCACTGCAAATCTATCTGGCACTATAGGTATGAGTAACACAGCCTACCACTGCATTTGGAGTCCAATAGTCTGTTCTTGCAAATTTAGTTAGAAAGCCAGAACTGAAAAAAGCAGCTTCAGAACATGTCATTTTGACATAACAGCCTTCACTGTGGACATGTGACACTTTGACCGAAAATAATTCTCAAAAAGCCTTTTATATCCAGCAAGAAATCATGTTAGCTTGCAGTTGTCTCGTATAGCCAGACCTATGAGGTCCCACTGCAGCCATCATCATTCTACTATAAAGGAAAACGCCTGGCTTGTTAGCTTTTTTCAAAACCGTTTGCAATTGATGTTTTGCTGGCACCTTTTTACATGGGAAGAAAAGGCATCGAAAAGGCTAAATCGCCACAAAAGAAAATATAACAACTGCTAGCCTGTTTACATTCAGACCGTTAGCGATCAGGTCAGGGTTAGGGTTACTTACCATTTACAGCATTAAGGTCGCTTGCTTGAAAGATGCTGTCTTTGTTGCTGGGAGAGACCTGGATTTCAAAAAAGCTAACATACATAGCGAAAGGGAGGAGACTGCCAACTGAAATAGTTGGCCAATGGCAGGCATGTACACACAGTAACATCCTGTCTGACAAATGGTGGAGACTTGCTGGCCACAATAGATTAAGCAGTAACAATACTGTTTGAGTGGCATTTGCATCTTTATCTTGTTTGTATCTAGTTGCCCTTACAGAAGAAAAGCATGTGTATTCATATGTCGCAACATGTAGTACCACATGCTACAACATGTGATCACAATGTGCTCCATATGTTGCAACATGTGGTAACATGTCAGGTTGGTTGATTATAAGACTATAAAAAAAGTCATTTGAAAGAAATGATGAATTCCTATTCTTTTAGTCATTACCCAAAGCTCATGCCCACAGGTGGGGTTAAAGATTGAAAGGTGAATTAAGTTTAGGGCTTTGCCTTTGGACTAGTTCACAAGTGTGCTAAATAAATAAAAAGCAATACGCTGACTTTCTTCCAACAGTAAGGTGAGGAGATCAATATTACTCTAATATCTGTAATATCTTGAAACAGGGGCCAACGCCTCATTTCCACATAGCTCGCTGGCTATGCATGTAAGTCAACCCACCAGGGAGTTGGAACTTTGCAGCACATTGTAGGATCTGGTGAAATACCTCAGCAAGATCTGTGATGTGCTGTGTAAACAGGGCGAAGACAGTGGCTGAATGGTATGGTGCGAGAAGCTGCTGCGGTCAAATGGGCCATGATTGGGGTCTCAGACCACTTAAAGGGTGCCAGGGCATTTGTAAGCATTACATTGGTTTTTGCATGTGGTTTGAGACCTCAAGCACAACCATACCAGATGTGGATCTGGACAAATGGATTAATTACCTTGGGGAAAGTGGCACGCACCAAACAATGAGGTACTAAATGCTCATTGGTGCGAACAAAAGTTTTTGGCCATGATGCTAAGAGAGTGAGAATCCTGCTGTTCACAACAGATGTATGCAAAGCCTCACTAGGTTTGAATGGAGGTGCTGGTGCAGGCACAAATGGGCCAAGTTGGGTTTAGGTGTGACCAATCTTTGGTGGTGGTAGCATTTAAGAGTCCATCAACAGTACATTCATTTTCCAGGTAGACTCTGTGATCTCCGATGTGTTTGCAACACTCATTATGTCTCGTTTCACTACAGTGTGCCTGGAGTGCATGAAAATGTTCACTTTTTCAGTGGATTTCGAACAGACCCTATTGTGTGACACATGAAGTTAGCGTGAAAAAATGAGCTAGTGAGACTGATGAATGTAATGTAGCTCTATTTCAAAACATATTTAAGTGAAAAGTTAGCATGCTAGCTGTGCAACACATATAGAGAGCATGCATAACGAAAGTGCTTCATACAAAAACACCAAAAAAATGTTTTACAAAACTGGCCAGCCTCCTCACCAATTTGTCGTACTACTGCTCCTGTTTTTGTCCCAATAATGCTCCATGCAGATATAAAAACAGAAAATGAGCTTTTCCCTTATGGTAGCAGTGGTGTCATCATCCATCTCAGGGCGTAAGTCTATAATTACAGACATAAAAACAAAACTGTGCAGAATTCAGGCTTAACAGCTAGCCTGGCTCTTATAAATGTAACAAAATCCAGTAACTAGTACTCCCAAAGATCACTAATTAACATGTTACATCTGGTTTGTTTAATTGTTTAATAATAGACAAAGGGTTACATGTCAGGCTGTTTCTTGGTCAGGCACAATTACTTTCTGGAGTTTTTGTGTTTTTATTTTATTTTTATTATTTCACTAGCCCCCAAGGAGTTTAATTGCAATTTATATGCATCCAATTGCAATCAATTTTAATGAACAGTGTATCCCTTGGAACACAATATATGTTGCAGGACATCACTTTGTCAGTTGTATTATTCTGATGTATAACTCGTTGTAGTGCTTCAGAGAAAACTTGTGACTTCCCATGAGCCTCTTGCTCTGAAAGGCACTTTGTACTTCCTGCCTGAGTGGCGCTTCGACGAGGTTTGGCAAGGGCATTTACATTGGACATGCTTTATTAAATCATGAATTATTAAAATTCATTGTCCCCACCTCATCTTCATGCAATCTCACTTTCTGTCACTGTTCATTCATATCTCTCTCTCTCTCTCTCTCTCTGACTACCACTCTCATTCAATGCTTCTCTCTCTCCACTCTCTGCTCATATATTGCTCCTATTTTTCAAAAGTGAGCACTCCAGTCTTCCGGATTCATAAATGTATGAACTGTAATGATCTAAGTGGAATGAATATGTGACTCACCTATTGCACCTAATTCAGTTTCATAATGAATAATTCAAGGGACGCCAGTATTTTACTGTTATTTTACTGTGGGTTATGGTATTTTTACAGTACTTGCCAGTGTGTTATAAAATCTGCTATTTTTGCCTTCGTATAAATCCTCACCAATTTAAAAACAACGTATGCAGGGCTTCTCAAATACCCAGCCCTAGGCTACCACATTCATCCCAACAGGATGGAGGAGGAGAGTAGCAAAGAGTGGACAGTACAACTTTTTCAAGAACCAAGAACCAGAACTCATAGAGCAGAGCACTCACTCTAACATCGTTTCCCAGAACCAACAGTACAGAGCTCTCACTTTAAACTTAGTCAACTGATAACTTATTTAACTTAATAACTTATCTCACTTCATAACTTCTACCAAACTGTCTGAGCTGTGTCTGCCTCAGTTTCTATCATCAACATAAGGTTTCTATGCATGCCGGCTCAATGAAGAGACATAATATGCCTTACCTTATTTACAAAACTATTTACTGAAAGGCTGGAAAACTAGTGTGCAATGAAGTTAAATTAATAAATGATAAGATAATGACACAGATTTTACAATAAAAAAAAACTTTATGAAGGTCAGCAACACCTACGGCTAATTGAGCTTAAGCTAGCTACAGAGCTTGCTTCACTTAGCCCTATTTAGCAACCTGAACTAATGAAACAGACCTAATGAAACATCTGAAATGTCAACAGTTCAATAATCATGCAGACAAAACAACTCTGGACACTAGCAATTTCGGGAGATAAGCATAACTTTACCTGTTCTGTTGAACTCCACATGGACTTCTCTGGCTGGAATGATATGACGGAGCTGTGCTCTCCAAAGTTAAGGAATAGCCAGTTAGGTTACATATTGTCACTCAAAAATGTGTAGTTTGAGGAGTTTGATCAGTAAAGAAGTGCTATCATCAAAATAGAAACATAAACCCGCAATCATCAGTAAGATGCTGATGGAGAATAGCTGGACTTGAGAAGTGATGTAAGCACATGTCTCCACTGCTTGATAGAAAATACTGTTTTATGCTGTTAAATTACAATATCTTATTGTTTACTGAACATTAACTGTTAATTTACATGTAAGAATGAATATTTAACAGTATTTTACAATTATTTTAAAATACAGTAAGATACTGTTGTAATCCACCATACATTTACAGCAATTTGTTACAAATATTGTTTTATGCTGTTAAATTACAGTTATCTACTGTTATTGTTAAATGACTGATTTAACTGTTAATTTACATGTGAAGGATGAATATTTAACAGTATTTTACAATTATTATAAAATACAGTAGGTTACTGTTGTAAATCCACCGTAAATATACAGCAATTCGTTACAGTCAGAGCTGCTGTTTGTATGACAGCCTGCCAGTCTGCCATTACACTTCACGTTTAAATAGCAGTTTGGAATTTTGATGGTAAATCTCTACATAGCACTCACACTCCCCCTGACATTGTGATATATTATATAAAGATACTCACTATACGTCCATACGTTATTGCTCCATTATTGCACCACTGCAGCATGTTTTTACTTCAGGCCAGCTTCTCTCCAGAATTTATTTAATATTAACATTATCTTGTAATTGAAAATGAAGTTCTTCGTACATTATTGAGCTATTATAAGAAAGAATATAATTTCAATATACTCAGGTCAGCAGGAACAGTACAGTTGAAGAAGGTCGTCCAGCCCAGTCACCAGAACTAAATATTGGCAATTAGTGTTTCTGGAAAACAAGGACATGTGCATTTGTGTCATACAGACCATGTTGACATTTCTAAATCAAATCAAATCAAATCAAATTATATTTGTATAGCCCAAATTCACAAATCACAGTTTGCCTCAGAGGGCTTTACAATCTGTACAGAGACGACACCCTCTGTCCTTCGACCCTCGATTCGAGTGAGGAAAAACTTCCCCCCAAAAAAAGCCCTTTTAACAGGGAAAAAAAAATGTGGAAGAAACCTCAGGAAGAGCCACAGAGGAGGGATCCCTCTCCCAGGACGGACAGACGTGCAATAGATGTCGCATGTACAGAGCAGATCAACGAGATCACAATGTATACAATTATAATGGATGGTTGACAGGAATGAGCACATAAAGAGGCATCACAGCAACAACAATGAAACGCACATGGAAATGTGATTACTAGTGATAACAGTAGTAGTGGTTAACGGTAAGGATAGGATACAATAATAGTAGTGGAACGTATGTAACAGAGATATGACTAATATTAGCAACAGTAGTGGTGGTCAGGCAGGGCCATGGCAGTAGGCGCATCCACGATCAGGCAGGGTCATGGCAGTAGGCGCATACACGATCAGGCAGGGCCATAGCAGTAGGCGCATCCACGATCCACGACCCGGGCACGGCCAGGATCCATGGGAGCCTGTAGGACTAGAAAGCACAAGGACTCCGGGGAAGAAGTGAAGTCAGTGACATGCAGAGGTGGGGCATGTATACAGGCATAATGTATACAGATGGAGAGAGGGAGGAGAGAGAAGCTCAGTGTGTCATTTGTCCCCCGGACTAGGCCTATAGCAGCATAACTAAGAGCTGGTCCAAGACGGACCTGGGCCAGCCCTAACTATAAGCTCTATCGAAAAGGAAGGTCTTAAGTCTACTCTTAAAGGTAGAGAGGGTGTCCGCCTCCCGGACCAAAACAGGAAGATGGTTCCACAGAAGAGGAGCTTGATAACTGAAGGCTCTGGCTCCCATTCTGCTTTTGGAGACTTTAGGAACCACAAGTAATCCTGCGTTCTGGGAGCGTAATGCTCTAGTTGGGTGATAGGGTAGTATGAGCTCCTGGAGATATGATGGTGCCTGACCATTAACAGCTTTGTAAGTGAGGAGAAGGATTTTAAACTCTATTCTTGATTTCACAGGGAGCCAGTGCAGAGAGGCCAATACTGGAGTAATATGATCTCTTTTCTTAGTTCCTGTCAGTACACGTGCTGCAGCATTCTGGACCAGCTGGAGACTCTTTAGAGACTTGTTAGGGCAGCCTGATAATAGAGAATTACAATAGTCCAGCCTGGAAGTAACAAATGCATGGACTAGCTTTTCTGCGTCTTTTTGAGACAGGATGGGCCTGATTTTTGCAATGTTACGTAGATGAAAAAATGCAGACCTTGAAATTTGTTTTATGTGAGAGTTGAAGGACATATCTTGATCAAAGATAACTCCCAGATTCCTGATGGTGGTGCTGGAGGCCAAGTTAATGCCATCCAAACTAGCTATATTATTAGATAATGCATCTCTAAGGTGTTTAGGACCAAGTACTATAACTTTGGTTTTTTCTGAATTTAACAGCAGAAAATTGCAGGCCATCCAGGTCTTTATGTCCTTGAGACATGCATGGAGTTTAGTAAGCTGATTAGTTTCATCTGGCTTTATTGATAGGTATAACTGGGTATCATCTGCGTAACGATGACAGTTTATGGAGTGTTTCCGAATTATATTTCCTAGAGGGAGCATATATAAGGTGAATAGTATGGGTCCAAGCACGGAGCCTTGAGGAACACCATGACTAACCTTGGTATACAGGGATGACTCATCATTAACATGTACAAACTGAAATCGATCCGATAAATAGGACTTAAACCAGTTTAATGCGGGTCCTTTAATGCCAATTAAGTGTTCCAGTCTCTGTTGTAGAATGTGATGATCAATGGTATCAAATGCAGAACTAAGATCTAGTAAGACCAGGACAGAGACAAGTCCTTTGTCAGAAGCGATTAGGAGGTCATTTGTAACTTTCACCAGTGCCGTCTTTGTGCTATGATGTGTTCTAAAACCTGATTGAAAATCCTCATATAAACTATTGTTATGAAGAAAGTCACATAGCTGGTTGGCGACTGCTTTCTCAAGGATCTTGGAGAGGAAAGGGAGGTTGGATATAGGTCTATAGTTGGCTAAAGCTTCTGGATCAAGATTAGGCTTTTTAAGGAGTGGTCTAATTACAGCTAGTTTAAAGGACTGTGGTACGTATCCTGTTAATAGAGACACGTTGATCATTTCTAGTAGAGATGTGCTTATTAAAGGTAAAGTTTCTCTCAGCAACCTAGTTGGGATGGGGTCTAAGAGACAAGTTGTTGGTCTAGATGAAGAAACCATCGAAGTTAGTTTGTGGAGGTCAATGGGAGAGAAGCAGTCTAAATATAAGTCAGAATTTACAACTGTTTCTGAGGTTCCTGTGTTTAAAGATACAATAGTGCCAGTTGAGGGCAAGCGATGATGGATTTTGTCTCTAATAGTTAAAATGTTATCATTAAAGAAGATCATGAAGTCATTACTACTGAGCGTTGTAGGAATACATGGTTCAGTAGAGCTGTGACTTTCTGTCAGCCTGGCTACAGTGCTGAAAAGAAACCTGGTGTTGTTTTTGTTTTCCTCTATTAATGACGAGTAATAGCTATCCTATATATTTTAAGGCTATCTTTCCAGGCTAAGCGGGATACTTCTAAATTAGCGGAACGCCATTTCCTTTCAAATTTCCGTGATGTTTGCTTCAATTTGCGGGTATCCGAGTTATACCAGGGTGCTAACCTCCTGTGCTTTATAGGTTTCTTTTTCAGAGGGGCAATAGAGTCCAGTGTTGTTCGCAATGAGCCTGCAGTGCTATCAACAAGATGATCAATTTGTGAGGAACTGAGGTTAGCGGAGGAGTCCTCTATAATATTAAGACACAGCATTGTATTCAGTGCCAGCGGTATAATTTCCTTAAATTTAGCTACAGCACTATCAGATAGACATTTAGTGAAGGAGTTTTTGCCTAATGGTGTGTAGTCCAGTAATAGAACTTCAAAAGTTATTAAGTGATGGTCTGATAAAAGAGGATTCTGTGGAGAAACTGTTAGATTTTCAATCTCGATACCATAAGCTAGAACAAGGTCAAGGGTGTGGTCAAAACAGTGAGTTGGTTTATGTACACACTGAGAGAAGCCAATAGAGTCTAATAATGTGATGAATGCACTACTAAGGCTATCATTAACAACATCCACATGAATATTAAAATCACCTACAATAATTACTTTATCTGATTTGAGGACTAGACTTGACAAAAACTCAGAGAATTCGGATAAAAATTCTGAGTAAGGACCAGGTGCTCGATACACTACAACAAATAGAACTGGCTGTAAAGTTTTCCACGTTGTATGTGAAAGACTAAGAACAAGGCTTTCAAATGAGTTATAATTTAATTTAGGTTTAGGATTGATTGACAGACTTAAGTCATAAATAGCTGCAACACCACCTCCTCGGCTGGAGCCTCAAGGAATGTGAGTATTAATATGACTAGGGGGAGTGGATTCATTCAGGCTGACATATTTTTCAGGATGCAGCCAGGTTTCAGTAAGACAGAATAGATCAATATTACAATCTGAAATTAAGTCATTTACTAATACAGCTTTCGATGACAGGGATCTGATATTTAGGAGTCCGCATTTAATTCTCTTGTCTTGTTTTGAAATTGCAGAGTTGCTGTTAATTTTTATTAGATTTTCATGCACAACTCCACTTCTGTGGACTTTTGATTTGATTAATTTAATTAATTTAGGTGGTCGGGGGGCAGACACAGTCTCAATGAAGTTTTGGGTGTGCAACTGATCTAATGGAAGCTCAGAGAAGCGTGTAAGACTGCAGCTCTGCCTCCTGGTCTCAACTCTGGGTTGTCAGGCTGGTTGTTGGCTAATGAAATGGGTTAAATTTCTAGAGATGAGAGCCCCTCCGTCCAAAGTGGGATGGATGCTGTCTCTCCTAATCAGACCAGGTTTTCCCCAGAAAGTCCGCCAATTATCAACAAAGCCCACATCGTTTGCTGGACACCACCTCGACAGCCAGCGGTTGAATGATGACATGCGGCTAAACATGTCATCACTGGTTAGGTTTGGCAGGGGCCCAGAGAAAACTACGGAGTCCGACATTGTTTTGGCATAGTTACACACCGACTCAACATTAATCTTAGTGACTTCGGACTGGCGTAGCCGGGAGTCATTACCGCCGACATGTATTATGATCTTACTATATTTACGTTTAGCTTTAGCCAGCAGTTTCAAATTTGATTCGATGTCGCCCGCTCTGGCCCCTGGGATGCATTTCACTATGGTCGCTGGTGCCTCTAACTTCACGTTTCGTACTATGGAGCTGCCAATAACCAGAGTTGGTTTCTCAGCGGGTGTGTCGCTGAGTGGGGAAAATCTGTTTGAAACGTGAAGCGGCAGATGGTCTAACGTGGGCTTTGGCTTCTTACTATGCCTCCTTCGATCAGTCACCCAGCGGCCCTGCTTTCCCGGCTGCTCGGGAGTTGCCGAGGGACGGCTAGCTGAAGCTACGGTTGCTCGGTCCGCACTAGCTAAGGGGGCCTGGCTAACTGCAGCAGTTACAGTCGGAGTTTCCATGCTGCGGAGCCGAGCCTCCAACTCACTGAGCCTCGCCTCCAGCGCTACAATTAAACTACACCTAATACATGTACCAGTATCACTAAGGGAGGCAGAGGTGTAACTGAACATCTGGCACACCGAGCAAGAGAAAAGAGGAGAGCGAGAGGGAGAGAGAGAAGCCATCGCTAGCTGATAGTGGCTAAGCTAGGACATGATAGATTAGCTAGCAGAGCTAGGAGAGCTAAAAACAGCAGCAAGCCCAGCGACCAAGCTATAAACACAGAGTATTGTTGAATGCTTTAGTGGACTAGTACGTGCTTAATTATAAGCGGGAATTCGGCTGCTGCAGTAAGGAATATAACAACAGTTACGCTATCACTATCAGTAACACAACAACAGGAAATGACGCAATGACGCAACACGCTTACCGTAGTACGAGGTGTTGTGCCTAAACCTAACCAGACCGTAAACAAAGCATTGCCACAACATACAATTAAAACGTAAGCCTAAAGAAATGTTAAGTTGGAACATGAATAAATGTAAAGTTTCAACATATCCATGGTTTGCAGAAATGTTGGATATTCCTGGAAGCTTTGTGACAATGATAACTTGTGCTCTAGGTCCCTACCCAGCCAATACATGAACAAACTTAATTCAAAAGTATATGTTCTTTGATATTGTGCTAATGTTTACCAGATTTGAACTCTTATCTGACAGCACCACTCAAACCAGACTTTCATTTGGGCCTCATCTGCATCTTCTCTCAATGTAACAGGTATCGTTATCTCTGCCAGGGAAGTTCTGTTTTCACCCATGTCCGTTGATTGGTTGGTTTGTCAGCATGATTAAAACTACTGAACAGATTTCCACCAAACATGGAAGAGGATGGATCTCGGCCCACAAAAAACCCCATACGCTTGATATTGGATTAGATTTGATTGAAATAAAGGGCACTGTTAGGCCTGGCAGAAGTATGAGCTCTTCTGAGTACCATTCCAATTTTTATTACATTCCTTACATTCATCAAATGTGTTTCTGTTGCCTTAACCATACTTGTGATACAAAGATATTGTTGATAGAAACAGTGAGTTCAATCTGGGTTTCTGTAATATTGAGTATCAATGATCTGCCAGGACCAGGAATTTGATTTCTTCATTCTTGTGAAAGGAGAGCATTCTCTGAAACAGCACTGAGAGCATCACGGGTCAGTGACATTGTCTGTGGAAGTGAAACAAATCCTTGGCAGTTGCTCAACTTCTTTAGGCAATGTAAATAAAGACATGCTTTTACATGTCTTTCATAGTGCACTGCTGAACTCTAACTGCTCGGTATGCTCATCCTGGATCACACTGACTGGTCAGCTGCTGCAGCGGTGTTAACAGACATCACATCTTTATGCCTTCATACATGAATTGGGACACAAAGAAATGAACACACAGCATTATGCTACTTTGAGGGACCTGTTAAACTCTTTCTATTACAATTCCTCACTGTCCAGTCAAAATCACTTATATCCAAAATGTCAACTTTTCATTAGCTAAGAAAAACAGGCATGTTTTCAGCTTTGTGGTTATTTTTCAGATGATTCAATGCCTTTGTAAATGGTTTGTTTGGCTAAAGAAATAGGAGAATTGTCTCAACTCATAAACTCCCTCCTTCAGTTTTATCAAAAATTAAAAAACACCAAATCTGAAGATACATGGTTTTGACTGGATAGTAACGAATTATAAGTTACATGAGCACAGGGGTGGATGGGATCGCTGCAGAAAGTGGGGTCAACTTTTTTGTGTGGCCAAATATTTTATAATGGCTGTGTCCGAAATCACCCCCTAATCACTATATAGTGCACTATATAGTGACTAGACCATTTTGTAGTGGTGTCCGAATGTATAGTGATCAGGATATAGTGCACTCATTGTGTCCCACAATGCACCGCGAAATGTAGTGAACATCCGATGGTCACTAACCGAAGCAAGATATCCCATCATGCATTGCGCTGAGAGAAAAATGATGCATGGAGGCTCAGCGGTCATGGAGAGGGAGCTGATTTACAAATGTAAGTAATGTTGTTCAAAAATATATCGGGATGTGTTGAAGTTATGGTAACAGTTTTTTAGTAGTATTATGGCATAATTCACAGCTTGCGACGCTCGCTAATGTTAGCTGACTGTTAGCTAACGCTAGTGACGCTCGCTAATGTTACCTCATGGATGAGGCGATAAGAGCCAGGCCATCTATTCAGCCTCCATGCCTCATTGCCTCAGCATGGGGAGAGAACCCTTCTGTGTCTGATTCAGTGTCCCAGAGGTTGTGCAAGATGGGACAACAGGCAATCACCTTCACGGCAAATGCAGGGTGCACCTCCAGAGCCTTGAAGAAGACCGATCACCGTCTGGTCTTCATGATGCCAAAGGCCCGTTCTATGACTGAACGGGCCTTTCTGTCTCTTATTTAAATCCTTTGTAGTATTTTTAGTATTTTAAGTCTACTTGTTTTTATGTCTCACCTCTCACAGGCTCTCTGTAGGGGGTTACAAGGGCCACTGGGTGGAACATGCAGGGGTATCCACCATCCCCAAGAATGCAGTAGCCCTCAGGTGGATAAAGAGGGCTATTTTCCAGGACTCTAGAGTCATGCACTGAGCCTGGATACCCAACAGATGTGTCCAAAAAAGAAATAAATACAACTTCATAAAATGAAATGTTAAATAATAATTATTTTTAATTTATTTATTTGTGTGTTTTTATAACGTGTTGTTAACTTATTTATTCATGTGTGTTTTTATGAGCTACTGGAGACCTGAATTTCCCCTAAGGGATGAATAAAGTATATCTATTTATCCATCCATCTAATCTGATTTATGAACAAAGTTGTGCCATGTCTGTTTCCACAGGACGGGGTGTAGTCTGACAATACCAGTGAATTATTGACACTAACAATACATTAATGATTTAGATGTCTTGTATAAATGTAAAATCCTTCATCTTTATACTTACAATCTGACGATGATGGTATCTTGGGGAGCTCTGAGACTTGTATGTAATTGCGAAGTAAATGGGGTCTAATTATAGCTCTTTGATCGCACGGTACAAGATAAAAGACAAAGGATGTGGCGTGATTACATATACACATACATGTATATAGTATATAGATTTTATGTATATATATAATCGGGATGTACACTAAAATGCTTGTGTTTTGACTCAATATTAACGGTATACTTTCTAAATACGGATAGTCCACAACCGGCGTTGATGTGTGACGTTTCAACTGTGCGACAGCAGTGACGTAATTAACGGCGCCTGAGAAGTGTCCGAAAGTGCTTTTTTCTTTCTGCTGATGAGCTCACTATATAGTGCACTACGTTGGACTCCCTATGTAGTGAGTAGGGAGTAGGGAATGAGTGAGTGATTTCGGACACAGCCAATGTCTCATTTTAAAAAAGCTGTCAATGATCCAAATACTGTAGATGGCACAAAGGCAGAGAGAGGTGGTGAAGGGATAAACAAAGAAAAAGAAAAGATGATGTGATCAATAGAGAGCAATAGCAGGAGATGAAGAAAGGAAGATTAAATGACTTTCATTAAAAAGCAGCAGGCATGTTAAATTGTCCCTGAAGAGAGCTCTTCAAGGTGAGCGCAATTACTCCGAAGCTGTTCAGAGAGCAGAGGCAAACAGAAAGTGAGAATGAACGCTGTGAGAAAAAGAGAGCTGTGTATGAAATCTTAATTATGTTCTCTGTGAATTGACATGACATGTTGGTGTTAGTGGCTGACTAAAGCATGTAGCATGAATATGACTGGACAAATGCAACATGAGCATCCTGCTGATTTGTTTTTTATTGTGAATATTTATTTTGTTAGCATTTAACTATATTTAACTTTAACTACACCTCCCATGGAGCTTTAAAGGTGACATATTATGCTCATTTCTGCTTGTTGACATGGGTCCTTGGTGTCTAAATGGAATGTTAGTAACATGCTTTGGTCGAAAAAACCGAAGGATTGAGCACAGCAGGGTTGTTTACACACCAGTTTCACAGCCCTGCTCTAAGCGGCCGGTTTGAGTGCCTTTCCGTTTTATGCTAATGAGCTACTGCGTGCGCCGCCCACCTCTTCCTGCCGGGCGGAAGATATGGGGACGGCATTGCGTGACCAAGGCAACAAGCGATACACAGCAACTTCAATTAAGTTGAAAAAACAAAACAAAAAAACAACGAGCAATACACAGCACGACGCAAATTTTCTGAGTCCATGCCTGCATATAACTGATAGTAGCACAGCAGACATGTAGCAGGTAACCCCTTGCTCCAGCTCCAAAACAAAGTAGTGATTGCTTTACTGCAGATAATGTTTTGGTACTCTCAGGTCTGGTCTCTCATGCCAGCAGCTAATGCTACAGCTAGCGCTACACGTAGTTAGCTGTAGCGTTAGCTGTGTGTATACCAACACACAGTAAGTCGTACGACTCCCAAGTTACTCCTGGGCACCTAACACACTGTCCTTTAGCACAACATGCTAATTAATCAAGGTAGCTCACTGGCCGTGAACCATTTCATACCGTCTCCTCTGCGTGTTCACGGCGGAACAGCAGCTCACCATCCACTAACAACTGAGACAATTTCATACCGTCTCCTCTGCGTGTTCAACGTTGATAACTTCACATGCACTGAAAAAAATGTAACGCACGTAATAATTTTATCTAAAGCTAGATATATTTTTTATGTTGAGTGCACTAATAATTTTTAAGGAAATTCAAATAATAATATACAAGTAATTTAGTCACAACTACTTTGAGTACATTTTAATCTAATTTCTTTAGTAAGTCTAATTAAACCCATTTTAAACGTATTTAAATAAATTGTGTATGCTTTTTAGATTTTTTGTGCTCTTTGAGATCAATTAAATTGTTCAAATACTAAAACTTTTAATTAAGTTGATTCTAATGAAATATTTTTGGCTATAATTAGTTCAACTTTTAATAAATTCAATATTGAGCATTATCCACCACACAGAACCACAAGATGTGTTAAGACAACTGATTTTAATATGCTACAAATACTTAACATCTCATAACATCAGAAGTCTCATGACCCAAAAATATTGTTATAAGATGAACACCTGTAAAATATGAAGTGCATAGATAGCAATACTGTTAACTTTAACAACAGATACATGAATATGTTAATAAAAGAAAAATAATTCTGTTGTTCTGATTCTCTAAACTACCATGAAGATAGAATACATACAAATTCTGACACATTTTCAATGGGGTCTCCTGATCAGAGACAAAACAAAAGGCAACTTTTTTTCAACATATACAATGCTTCTTATAAGACAAGAACCTGTACAATTCAAAGCACATGATCAACAATACTTATTTTAACTTTTAACCCCTACCTATTCAAAGCCTCTACTAAAGAGATGAAACAGAAAGCAGAAACCTGCTGTTCAGATTCTTCATAACTATTAAGATGGAATAAACAATATAAAATGACACATTTGTGCAGTGTCCTGATCAGAGACTAGGCAGCAGACTAGTTCTCTCCCTGTTACATGCAAAGTCGTGGTTACCCTTTCTAGAGCTACTTCAGTGTTTTTTTTTAGCAAAATATGTCTATACCTTTGATTGAAAAAATACCAGTAGAAAAAAAGTTTCTTGTGAACAGATATAATAAAACAAGTGGCTTTGTTCAGTGTCAGAAGATACATTTCTAGTGAATATCCTATCACTCTGTTGGGTGTTGGCCTGGAACAGACAACAGTAGCGATCCTTCATACTGCCATAACACACAACAAGCAGTAATTTAGTTGTTGGGTGTAATGTCCTCACCACTGGCTGTGTGAATACTTCTATTCTGTACACAAGCATTTTCTCATCTTCAGCACCACATAAAGTCATTAGTGTGTGGCTAAGTGTGGCTGATGAATTCCTACAGTCCAACACCGATTTTGTTCTTCAGTCCAAGGACTTTGGGGGAAAGCTTTTCTCCATCCATTTGCATGAGCACTTTTTGAATGATTTCATAATAGTGTCTCAGTTACTTGGGATAGGCCAGGTTCAATGCATAAATCCCTCCAAGCATCACTGTGCAAGCCTGGGCTGCAGATCCAATGTTGTCCAGGATGATCACGCCTTCAACAAAAATTCCAATGTCATCATAATGTCCAGTTTCTCCATTCTCCTTGCTGTCTCATAAATGCCCATGGTGCACCTTTGCATGTCTGTCTGGATGTCATTTCCTTCGATATCCTGCATATTTAAAGTAAATAGGAGAAAAGAGAAAACATTTGAGTGCTTTTCCATAAATAATCACTATTTTTAAGTAATACATTGTACACCTAGCACAACAGATATTTTTAGATTTCAATCAGGGCAACTGTCCACACAAGCTACATTTGTGCATCCAGTGTTTTATGGGCATTGTGTGTTCCAAGGTGTGCTTTTGAGCTTCAACTCTATGCTGGGATCTATCATATAACCAACAGGAACAAAATATTGACTTTGTGGATTAGCATAACCTCATTACTAGCCATTGAGTTACTCCATACTTACAAATACTTACAAATAACCCAGAGCTCCATACAGTCATGTAGAAAAATAAGTATGTCTGATGGAAATTGATGTCTTTTTGATGTATTTGGACACGTCCATTTTTGATCCTCTTTGAAACAGTTCCTTGAGATGAGGGTGGCATTCTTGATTAACAGCTGCTTAAATTGCCCTTGTGACTTATCCTTGTTTTATACCACCATTTTCATTTTGACAATGCCTACAAAATGTCATTTTTTAGAGTTAGATTAGTTTGTAGTAAATCACCTTTTGAAGTTGGCACTATTTCAAAGAGATCAAGTGTTTGCCTGTCCAAATATGTTGAAAAATCCAAAAGCCTTTGTTCACATGACTATACTGTATATTTACCAAGTCATCCAGTCTCATTTACACAGGTGAAGCAACACTAGAAACATCATCATTTGTCATATATCTATATATCTATACATCTATTATAGTGCACTGTAACAGTAAAGTATTCTTTTACACACAATAGAAACCTCTATCTGATGTGGAAGAGACCCAGTGGCAAGTCACAACTACAGGGTGTATGACTTTAGAGTCTTAAATACAAGTTACATTCAGAACTGACTAAAAAAAGTAAAGATATTTACCATATACTCGTGGATTAGATGTCCATCATCCTCACCGAGGTAGAGGCAAAGTGCCCTGAGGACTGCTGCCCTTTTTCGAATGAATATCACTTGTAGCCTGTGTAAAGAGTTTCCACTGATTAAAAATATTTCATGACACTTAGGGTCACCTGGGGTTATACTGTAGATAACCCCTTTGATTACAAAATAACGGTGATGTGTAATTATACAATGCTCAAGATGTATGAATGTGTAGGATGAAAGCACTGTTTTACTTTATGTTGATTTTGGGACACAATGCTGACAACAATGCTGACCTCTTTAGAGTTAGGTGCTAAGCATATCCACTCTGGTATGCTGGCCGCTGTGCTAAGCAATGTCAAAAATCCTGCTCAGTGCCACTATAACTCTCAGATTTTCCAGACTTTCATCTGTTTCGCCAGTGGGGTGTGAAGGACAATAGTTGAACTCTGCCTTTTTAGCCTTCATTTTTGGCTGGGAAGCATTCATCACTGGATTTGTTTTTCAACACATTTACACGTCACTTCAGGACAACCAATGTTCCGCATCTTTGTCTGGTAATTAGCCATTTTGTATTTCAGGCTAATCATCATCTTTTACTGTAATTTTGTAACTTGTACCTTGAAAATACTTTGTGCCAGGGAATGTAACATTAAAACCTCTATAGTTTAGGAGTTAGAGTAAGGCTGCCAACAAATGCTAATATGTTACTGTTACACACTTATACACAGCTTTACTTGTTATAATTATTTATCCTTGGCACAACTGGCAGATTTATTAATCAAATTTATATAAGATTTAAATTGACTGATTGTTTAATTATACGTCTGCGAGGAATCTGTTTGTTAAATATACTTACCCAAACAATATAAAGGTTCCAAACTTCGGTTGAAAATCAGATATGAGAAAAACCTGCTAAGTAAGAACACAATATAAAAAAAACATTTTACCAACTTTGCATCTGTAAAGAAATCTTAAGCTTATCATTCTGTGCAAAAACATGTGTGGAAAAAGTCTACATCTCAATTGTGCCTCAGCATCAATGAAATATGTAACAGATGACAGATTAGAGGCAGGGATAGGAAAAGATGCTACATTATTATTTTATATTGCCAGTGTTTCCCCTAGATTTTTTTGCAGCAGCGGTGCTCTAAGTTGGTAACCTAGCAACACTAGGGGGTCCGGGGTCCGGGGGCATGCCCCGAAGAAAATTTTGAAAAAGGACCCTTTAAATGGTGACTTACTGGTGAGATTTTTGAAATAATGTTGACAGATTGAGACTTACACAATGAGTCTTATTCTTACAAAAGTAGCGTTTTGCCTAGGAGTGTGGACAGCAGGTCTGAGGGGGCTTCAGATAGCTCTAGCAACTTTTAATGCAAGCTGGTGAAGCAGCTTTAATGTGGTTGCTTATAAACTGAAGAACACCACTCAGACCAGGAATCAGGATCTGCACATTTATTCCCTATAGGGGCAGCGAGGGACACAGTCGGTACACACAGGCTGTCAGATGCTCTCTCAGTCTCCTGCAGCTGGTCGTTAAATATGCAAATGAGGGTAAAATCGCCATCAAATTTAACACAATAAATGGCGGTTTTCGCAGACCAAAACAAACGTAAATATTAAGCAGTGTGTTAGCAATGATATTGTTACGTTTATATACAGTTTAAGACAAAATAACTTATGCTAACTTAACCAACAGACAGAGAGCATCAAAAGCTTCCCAAGTTTTGCTGGGAAGGTAAAGCTACGTGATTACAGCGTCTTCGTGTACCGTTAATTAAAGTCCCCCCCCACAAGAGGTGACATGGAACTATGAAAACACATAACGCTGATTTCAGTCACTCAACTTAAACGGTGACTAGTAGAAATTATACAAATAGCAGTAATGACAATAGTAATCGATTTCAAGATAACTTAGGATGCAGTGCTTTCACTGTGTGCAACTTAAAAATGCTATTCGCCCGTAATGTTAAACCTACAAATATCATGTCTTTTTTTTTTTTTTTGCGGCAGCGCTGAAAATCCAGCAGCATGAACAACATTTTTAACTTATTCATTATTAACATTTTTAATCATGGGAGAGAATGTGTGTGACCGATCATGCAGCACGACCAACACTCTCTCTAGCGGCGCACTCTTACCCAATCGCTATAACTTCCGGGATGTTATTTGCGGGAGACTCCTAGACTCCCACAACTTCAGTGTGCTTAAATGATGATAAATGTAGAAACATATACACACAGTACATGAGTGAAGCGCGGGACTGAACTGCACCCGAGCCGTACGTTGTTCGCTGGGAAGAAGGTGATAATGGCCGAGCAGACACAATGTCGCCACTTACCGCACGCACGCGTGCAACCATATCTTAATGTTAATGCACCATAAATATGACGAAAAAAGACTGGATTAGGGGTCCCAAGTCGCAACTAATTAAAACGAGTTCAGTAGTGTTTAACCACAGGGACAATGGATATCTTATAATGTATGAATGAATTTTTTTATTTCGAACATATATATATATATATTCTATATATATAGAAATAAATGTATGTAACTATTTGTACATACAAAAGAAAGAAAGAAAAAAGAAATTAAAAAAGTAAAATAAAATAAAGAGCTAAGACATAACAAAACACCGCACATTGTTCAAAAAAGGAGTGGGAAGAAGTACAATACTTTTTTTTTATTTCCCACCCCTTTTTAACTACTCTTCAGTTTGTAACTACACAGATAACCTAACTACATAATACACCTATATAAATATATACCATATATACCCTTCATGAATATCCATATAAATATACAATCACAAAAATAAATATATACTACATACCTATCCTTGTAAATATAAATATATATATATATATATATATATACACATACATATATACACACACATACATACATACATATACTAAGTTAGTTATAATATAACAATCAACCCTATTCTATTTATATATTTATCCCTCATCATCCTCCATTAACATACTTCCTCTTCCATGTACTTGTTTAAAAGTATTTTTTTGTATCTTTTTTTAAACAGATTTATATTTGCACTTTGTTTTATTTCTGTCTCCAAACTGTTCCACAAAGTCACCCCACAGCTCGATACGCACATGTTTTTCATATTTGTTCGAACCTTTGGTTTTTTAAAATTTAGGTCTCCCCTTAGATTATATCCCCCCTCCCTTTCACTAAACATTACTAGTACATTTTTTGGCAATAGATTATGTCTCACTTTGTACATTATTTGCGCCGTTCTGAATTTGACCAGATCCATAAATTTTAACATGTGTGATTTTATGAATAGTGGGTTTGTGTGATCTCTGTATCCTGTTTTGTTTATTGTCCTTATTACTCTTTTCTGTATTGTGCATATCGGCTGCAGAGTGGTTTTGTAGGTGTTTCCCCAGACTTCGACACAGTAAGTCAGATATGGCAGAAATAATGCGTAATATAGAGTGTGCAATGATTTATAATCCAGGATATGTTTTGTTTTCCACAGAATTGCCGAGCACTTTGCCAGTTTTGCTCGTATGTATGTTATATGAGGTTTCCAGCAGACTTTATTATCCAAAATCACACCAAGAAATTTAATTTCCTGTACCCTTTCTATTTTAGTATTGTCTATTATCAATTCTACATTACAGTCTATTTTGTGTCTCCCAAACAACATGATCTTTGTTTTGCTTAGATTTAATGATAATTTATTTTTGTCAAACCATAGTTTTAGTTTATTTATTTCAGTTGTGATTGTCTCCAAAGTCTGCTGCAAATTCTCACCGGAACAAAAAATATTGGTGTCGTCTGCAAACAAAACAAATTTCAGTACTTGCGAAACTCTACATATGTCATTGATATATAATATGAATAATTTTGGCCCTAATATTGACCCCTGTGGTACCCCGCATGTAATGTTCATGAGAACAGATTTATGGTCACCTATCTGCACAAACTGTTGCCTGTTTCTTAGATAGCTCGACAGCCAGCTCCACCCAACTCCCCTAACACCACACTTTTCTAGTTTACTTAATAATATGCTGTGATCAATGGTATCGAATGCTTTTTTTAGGTCCACAAATACTCCAATTGCTATTTTTTTTATTGTCTATACAGTTTGTGATTTCTTCTATTAGTTCCATTAGTGCCAGCGATTTTGATCTGTCCGTTCTAAATCCATACTGACTGTCTGTCAGGAGGTTGTGTTTTTCAATGAATTTGTCCAGTCTATCTGAAAAAAGTTTTTCAAGTATTTTGGAGAATTGGGGCAGTAAAGAAACAGGCCTGTAGTTTGTGAAATGGTGTCTATCTCCGGTTTTAAACAATGGTATCACTTTTGCAATTTTCATTTTGTCTGGAAATGTACCTGATTGAAAAGATAAATTGCAGATGTGGGTGAGTGGTTTCACAATTCCTTCAATAACTTTCTTTACTGTTGACATGTCTATATCATTCCAGTCTGCAGAGGTTTTGTTTTTACATTTTCTTACAATTTGCATAATTTCTTCATCATCAACTGCACTTAGAAAAATTGTACTTGGATTTCTGTCCCCCATATCTTCTATGTCCCCACATTGTGTTGTCTCAGGTTCCTTTATTTTTGCTGCTAAATCTGGTCCCACATTTACAAAGAACTGGTTAAAACCATTCACCACATCCTCCAAATTATTTATAGTCTTGTCATTTTCAGTGAAATACTCCGGGTAATTTGCAGTTTTGGATCCATTTCTCACAATGCCATTTAGTACAGTCCATATACCTTTAATATTGTTTTTATTTTTCTCCACTAATTTATTATAATATTCTTTCTTACATATCCTCATAACATTAGTTAATTTATTTTTATATTTTTTATATTTTTCCTCTGCCTCTATAGTCCGATGCTTTAAAAATTGTCTGTATAATGTATTTTTCTTTTTGCAGGCATTTTGTAGCCCCTTGGTGACCCACGGACTATTTGTATGTTTATGTATATTACTGTATTTCTTTATAGGACAATTTTTATTATATAATTCATTGAATATTATTAGAAATTCCTCATATGCTTTATCAACATCTTTTTCTTTATAAACTGTATTCCAGTCCTTTATCATTAAGTCATTTTTTAGTGCAATCATGGTTTCTTCTGTTTTCACTCTTATATATTTATAGTTTTTGGTATCCTTTTTCTTGCTATAATTACAGTAATATACATTAAAAATAGGCAGGTGGTCACTGATGTCTGTAAATAGTAGTCCACTCTCTGTGTTATTTTCCAGGATATTAGTGAATATATTATCTATTAAAGTGGCGCTGTGAGAAGTGACCCTGCTTGGTCTGGTAATAGTTGGATACAATCCCATACTGAACATTGAATTAACAAACTCTTCTGTCATTCTATGTTTCTTATGATTTAAGAGGTCGATGTTAAAATCCCCACAGATGTACATGACCTTCTGTGTTGATTTTAAGAACATACTTTCCATCCAATCTCTAAAAACTTCTATACTTGATCCAGGAGATCTGTATATACAGCACACCGTTACATTTTTCATTTTTGCACAACATATTTCTACTGTAATACACTCAATCAAATCATCAACAGCTACCGTCATTTTTTTTGTTAATTTTATATTCCAAACTATTATCAACATATATTGCCACTCCCCCTCCGCTTTTGTTCTTTCTGTTGATATAATTAAATTCATATCCGTTTAGCTCAAAATCTACTCCTTTCTCATCATTGATCCAAGTTTCTGATATGGCTATTATATTGAATGGAGTATTGAACTGACTGAGATATTCCTTCATTTTATGGAAATTGGCATACAGACTTCTGGTGTTAAAGTGAATAATTGATATCTTATTTTCTTCTCTGATCGTTGCATTGTATTGATTTTCAGTGTAATACCGGCAGCTGATATTGATGTTGCTGAAAAAATTATTCTCCGGATCAATATTATTTTCCATATCTTGTGTTTTATGCTCATTATAAAGGAAAGTGTCCAGTTCTTGTGTCCAGTGTCCAGTGTCCAGTCCTTGTGTCATGATTTTAATTTTTTTTTGTTTTTTTGCCCCTGAGTTTGATCATTCCCTTGCTTTGATTGGCTCCCTCAGAATTTGTCCAGTTCCCCAATATCTCGGATGACTAAGACCTTGGCCTCTTCTGGAGATCCCTTCAGCTTTATGAATATTTTGCAATTTTGTGTCCAAGTGTTTTGGATTTTCCCCTGTTTCCTCAGGAGTCTCGCCTTTTTTGCAATGTCTGCATTTTTTTTGGTTAAGTGCTCATTTAGATAGACGTCCGAGCCTTTCAGTTTCCTCCCTTGCTTTAACAGTTGCATTTTATACTTTCTGTTGGCAAATCTTATTATTACAGCCGGTTTGTCTGTGTTGCTTCTCCGGGGGAGAGGGTGACATGCTTCGATGTTTATGTTTTTTACCTCAATCCCTTTGGAGTGCAGGAATGCTGTCACCTGTTGCTCTACGGAGTTAGCATCCATAGAGCAACAGTACTAGGAGCATGTTAACATACGGTAGCTAGCCTAGGTAATACATGTGACTAGCTTAACCGTCTGAATAGGCTCATAGCTGTAACTACTCGATTTTCGATCAAAACATTTGAAAAATGTAAATACACTGTGGTAAAAGTAAAACTATGACATACCAATGATAACTAAAACTTATTAAAGACTTACCCAAATAATGCGAAATTCAGCTGTTGAATGAGAGTAACAGGCGGCAGGTCTCCCAGAGTGAACACCAACTTCTGACCCAAGGTCCTGAAGTGGCGGTATGTTAGTGAGCATGCGCCAAAAATTCAAACAGTATGCAAATTGGGATAGGCATATCTTTTTCAAGCTACATTTAATTAAACAAAATAAGATTGTCATAATTTTGACATTATATGATGGAATTAATACAATTTTATAAGGAAAGTTAAATAACACACATATTTCTATTAAAATATGCTTGATTAGTGCATGTAACGTTTAAGAGGGGTCAGAATCATTTTTTTCAGTGTGTAACGTTAGTTCAGCTTCATATTTACATCTACGGTTAGCGTTAGCTCATGTGCTAAACGGCCAAAGTAACACAAACTATACTGTTAAATAAATACTTACAGTTCCATCATCTGTGGTGTTGCCAGCGTTATACTGACCCAGGTTGCTGAAACAGTCCGGCGTGAAGTGACTGGCACAGACCATAACGCTTTTGCTCACTGAAGCTGGGACTTTTCCCTGATAAATGAAATGTAGCCACTTAGCTCTGATATCCTCTTTGGTAGGGAGGCGATGTAGCGAAACAGGAGGATCCGTGCATCCGACGACAGAGCAGCAATGCTTGGCTTTCGGGTTGTACATGGTAGCGGGTGGGGCATAAATAATGAAGGAATTTGGGATGCGGCCTATTAAGGTATACATATATATATGTATATATACACACCTTATATATACACATATACATATACAGTAGTCCTCAAAATTATTTATACCCCTGTTAATTGTTGTGATCTTTTATTTTTGTGATGAAATGACTACATTTTTTCAAGTTTGTTTATGAGTTATATGTGACCAACAAGTGAAAGAATGACAACAATACACAATTCAAGAAATTCTTGATTTCAGGGGTATTTTACTCATGGATTCCCAAAAAATGCCATGTTCAAATTTATTCATACCCTAGTCCAATGTCTTTCTTTAATAGTCAATTGCATAGCCTGTTTTTTATGACTGCTTTGAGACGATTGATGTATGTGTCCACAAGCTTCCTGCATGTCTCCTGTGAGATGTTTGCCCACTCTTCCTTTGCGAAAGCCTCAAGCTGGGTCAGGTTGGTCGGTTTCCTAGCCTTCGCTCTGGTCTTCAAGTGATGCCACAAGTTTTCGATGGGATTCAGGTCAGGACTCTGACTTGGCCATTCTAGGACGTTGACATCATTGTCCTTGAACCATTTCTTCACTACCTTGGCAGTATGTTTAGGATCATTGTCTTGCTGGTATGTCCAGTTGTGGCCAAGCTGGAGTTTCTCAGCAGATTCCTTCACATTTTCATCAAGGATCCTGATGTAATCCTCCTTTCTCATGATTCCTTGGACCTTGACAAGGTTCCCTGTGCCACTGGAAGAGAAGCATCCCCATAACATTATGCTTCCACCACCGTACTTGACTGTGGGCACAGTGTTCTTCGGTTTGTATGCCTCTCCTTTCTTCCTCCAGACATATTCAGCATCCATATGGCCAAATAACTCCAACTTGGTCTCAGACCACAGGATAGTTAACCAAAAGCTGGGATCTTGCTTCAAATGACCTCTTGTAAAGGCTAGGCGAGCCTCCAGATGTTTCTTCCTGAGCAGCAGTGTCTTCCGAGGCCTACGTCCATGGAGACCTCCTCTGTGCAAGACTCGCTCAATGGTGGACGGTGACACCTTTGTCCCTGCCTGGTCAAGCGTTTTAATTAGGGCCTTCGTTGTGGTCTGGGGGTTGTTGTTGTTGACCTCTCGGCAGATTTTCCTAGCAAGTTTGGGGGACACCTTACGCTTCCTGCCACGCCCGCTGAGGTTTTTAACAGTATTGAACCTCTTGTGCTTGTTGATTATGCTCTGGACGGTTGACACAGGGACATCATACTGCTTCGAAATGGCCTTGTAACCCTTTCCTTCACTGTGGGCATGCACAAGACGTTGACGTAGGTCCTCACTGAGCTCCTTCTTCTTGACCATGATGACCAGAAATAAGAATGACCAGAACACTTATCCTCTATTTATACTCTTCTGGGAAGATGCTTTTTTTTTTTTTTTAATCAGTGTTTAACATTTGTTCAACAATGTTAATGGTATTTATTCCATTGTAACATCTTAAAATAACCACAGGACAAAGATTAACACATTTGAGACATTTTTGTTGAGGTATTGTCGGGGGTATGAATAATTTTGAACATGGCATTTTTTGGGAATCCATGAATAAAATACCCCTGAAATAAAGAATATCTTGAATTGTGTATTGATATCATTATTTCACTTGTTGGTTTCATTTCATCACAAAAATAAAAGATCACAACAATTAGCAAGGGAATGAATAATTTTGAGGACGACTGTATATACACACATACATATACATACATATACTTACATACATATATATACTAGGGGTGGAGCCGAACCCGAATACGGTATTCGGAAAGGCACAAATAACGTGTTTTTTACAAATACTTATTTCGAACAAATACTTTAAAAAATATTTGTATTTGGGAACAAGAAAAACATCATATCAAAAAGCTACGTTTCCTCATGAGACCGCAGTACATGCCCGGATGAGTGAGTGAGTGACGTTCAGGAGTCGGGGGTGGGGGTGTCAAACACCGCTGTTCCGACCCCCCCGCTCCCGCAGCTGTCCATGGTGCTGCTGAACCAGGTGACGTTGTTTACACTCTGCGCTGTGGCTTGTCTGTGAAAGGCGCGCTGCTCAGGGACTGGGCAGATCTGTCCCACTTGCTATGTCCCTCACTCCGTTGGGAGATCTTCCACAGAGTAAAAGAAATACACATTGTTTCTGTCCCACGCTCCGCTCAAGGCTGCTGCAGCCGGCGACCTGGCTGACAGCAGACCGGGGGAGAAATAAAAATTCTTTGCTCGGTGCTTTGGTTGGGTTTTAGGCAATGAAGAAAGGAGTTGGTTAAGTTTAGTAAAAAGACCAGGAAGAGGCCAGAAGCATAATGACCGTTAGCTATAGGCTACTATGTCATATTATTTACAGATCAAGTTTAGTTCTTGGAATTCTGTGCATTAGAAAGAACAGTTCTTTTAAGTATTATTTGTTTTTATTCTGTCTGTTCAACGTCCTCCAACAAGGACGGGTGGTGGTGGGGTTCATACAGTAATGTTCACAATGATATTTTATTAGTTGTTGGTTTAACCATGTATGAGGTAATGGCTGTTATGTTATTTTCTTTTCAATGACATTCCTTGTTACATGTTCATTGCTGGATTTATGGAAAAACATCAACCAATATTGCATATCCATAATTATTATAATGGATAATTAAAGAATACTTACACTATACCGAAAATTAGAAGTGTAACTCAAACAAAAAAAAAAAATGTACGCCTATTTTGAATTTTACTCGAATACAAATACAAATACAAATACTTTTCCCCCCTCAACAAATACAAATACAGATACAAATATCGGCTGCTCTGCACACCCCTAATATATACATACATATACATATGAATATATACACATATATATGATTGATTGATTTTATTAATTCATGCTTGTAGTGGAGCCAGGGCTCCACTGAAAAACTGCATAAACTTTACAAAAACAAAACATACACAAACATTTAAAAAGAAACTACATACAAACAAACAAACAAATCAAGATTAAAAAAAATATTTCAGGGCAGTGGGCAAGGGCAGTTAGCAATCATTTGTAGCCATACTGCAGCCTATTATTTTTACAGTCTAACTGTTATATAACCTAACTGCAGTGTGCAGGGTTGAGTTTCTTAGCCTGCTGGTCTTGGCCATTGGTTCTGCCAGCTTGTGCTGGTTCCTCAGCGTCTTAGCTGTGCAGTTGTCTCGTGTTGGATGTAGCAGGTCATGCAGAGGGTGTTGCTCGTCGTGCATGTCCCTGACCAACTTCACTGCAGCCTCCTCCCTCCTGGTCTGGAGTGATGGTAGGGGTTGTGAGATGTTGCCAGCTCTCCTTCTGATAATTTTACAGGAACGTGTCTGAACTGGCTCTAGCTCTTCCTGTTGTTTTTTTGAGCAACCTACCAAGAGCACTGAGCTATATTCAAGACACGGCCTGATGAGAGTGGTGTAGATGGTAGTGAGGTCGTCTGCAGGTAGACCATATCTCGCCATGACGGTGAGATAGTGCAGCCTGTTGGAGGCACTTTTTACTGCCTTCTCAATGTGCACATCTCCAGTCAGCTTTTGGTCAAGGTGGTATCCCAGATACTTTGTTGTTTCCACAACAGGTACCACCTGTCCCCCCAGCACCAGCGGAGGAGGGTGTGGAGGGTCCCGTGCAAAGCATATCCGTAGCTCAACCGATTTTTTTCCCATTCTTTGCTGCCCATTCATCCAGCCTTTGTGCTTCCAGGCGCATTGATGTGTCTGTCTTGATGTCACATATGGGGATTGCTCTCGACAGCCCGATGTCATCCGCATATCCCACATCAAGGGTGTCATCAAACACAGCATCCCGGGTGGCCATATAGAGAAGAAAGACATATGGGGAAACTACCCCCCCCTTGTGGCACCCCAGATGTTACTTCAATCCAGGGGCTGTGGGCCCCATTTGCCACCACTCTTTGTCTCCTCCCTGTGATGTAACTGTGTATCCAGGCTGTCAGAGATGGGCACAATTTTAAGTCCAGTATGTTTTGCATCAGGGTCCCGTGGTCAATTCGGTCGAACGCCTTTGACATATCTGCCAACAGTACTCTCACCATTGTTGGTTTGGAGTCGGTTTCAGTGAGCCAGGTGTGCATTGCTCCAACTAAGGCTGTTGTGGTACTGTGCTTGGGCAGATATGCATACTGATTTTTACACACATCGAGCACTGTGGGCATAAGCTTTTTCAAAACAAACCGTTCTACTGTTTTCCCTACACAAGAGGTTAGAGAGATGGGACGCCAATCTGAGATTGAGCCGGGGTCTTGGCCTTTGGGTATGGGACAGACATTTGACTTTTTCCATATGTCTGGAACACGCGGCCAGATGTGTGATGACCTGGGCCAGGTCCTCTGCCGGTTCTTTAAGCAGCCATGTTGGAATGCCGTCCGGCCCACTTGCTTTCCGGGGGTCCAGGCGAGTTAGAGCTAGCTTCATCTCACCTATGCTACAAATGTCACTTTGTGTGGGAGGTCTAGCTAAAGGGGAAACACAGTAGTCCGTTGTTTTTGTCCATGATTTGGCAAAGAAGTTATTCAGAGCTTCTGCAGCTTTGTTTTCTTCTACTCCCTGTATTTTTATTCTTGCATCAGGTGATTTAGTTCGTCCTAGTCCGGTATTTATGAAGTCCCACCACTCCTTGGGATTGTTTTTCTTTAGATTTTGCATTTCATTTTTGTAGTATTTTGTTTTTGCCTTATGTATGAGTCTTTGGACAGAGTTTCTAATTTCTCTCCATTTTCCCACTTTCCCCCATTTATATAGGCTTTTTGTCTTTTCTCTATAGCCTGCTTTATTTTCTCTGTCATCCATGGTTTGTCCGCAGTTGTTATTTTTTTCTGTCTCACAGGCATGCATATGTCCATCGTTGTCTGGATATAGTTGTTAAAACTCGCTGCCTTGGCATTGATGTCCTCAGCCTCGTAGACAGCAGACCAGTCAGTCATAGCGATGCATGTTGCAAGGGCCTCTTTTCTATCTTTCGTCACTAGCCGGCTCAGCACCAGACACTTGTGGTCGCTGGACCCCAGGGGGGCAGGGGTGGTTGGAGGGCTATAGAGTTTAGCCATGTTCGTAAAAATCAAGTCTAGGGTGGCCTGCCCTCGAGTCTGACATTTAACTATTTGCCGAAAATCAGGGTGGGAGGAGGTTAACATTTTTGTGGGTAATTTATTAAAATCTCCACATATAGTCCCATATGGGGGGAAGATGCTTTGATTGCATCTATGGTGTTTATTAAATACTCCAGAGTTCTGTCCTGGTATGGTTTTTTATTTGCCCAGGGGGGGTGATATAGATTCCCCACAAAGATAGATGAAACACTGCTGGGGGTCCGACGCGGTTGTATTTGGACCCATACACACTCAGTGTCATTGCTCTCCAGGTCCTTTCTCCTTTTTGCCTGCAGTCTCTCATGGCAGTACACGGCCACGCCCCCTCCGCTTTTTCCATTCACCCTGTCTCTTCTAAAGAGTTGATAATCCTTAACTGACAACGACTCGTCCGGTATGTTATCATGAGCCCACGTTTCAGTGACACATCCGATGTCAGCATCCAAGGTTTTCAGCAATACTTAACTTTGGCATCCGGGCTTGCTCCGGTTCCGATTTTTCCAACCGTATTTCAGCCAGTACACTCGCCCGTTTCATCCTATGTTTAGGCTTCGGTCTGTGTCCTTCTACAGTTGTTATTTTCTCCCGTCTGTTCTTACCGGCTTTAGATCCTCTTGCCCGACTTCTTTTGCAAATTATCCCGATGTTTTCCAGTGTTCGTTCTGTATTCCCACTCAGCTGGGCTGCGCGTTTCCTTAGACTCATTAGGAAGTGCGGAGAGTATTTGCAATTATTTACTCCTTCCATCTCCTTCCAGGTTTACCGATGGCCACACATGATGCAAAACAATTCCTTGCAAGCTGCCTCGAAAAGAAGAGACGTTAAAAAATACGACTAAAAGCAATAAAAAACATAAAAACGCTGAAGGCACACGCCGACGAGAAACACCTGCGGCTGCCTTGAAGCGCCACACCCAAAAACATATACACAAAAAAATATATATACACACACACACACACACACACACACACATGTATATACACATATATACACACACACACACACACACACACACACACATTTATATATATACACACACACACACACACACACATATACATATACAGTACAGACCAAAAGTTTGGACACACCTTCTCATTCAAAGAGTTTTCTTTATTTTCATGACTATGAAAATTGTAGATTCACACTGAAGGCATCAAAACTATGAATTAACACATGTGGAATTATATACTTAACAAGAAAGTGTGAAACAACTGAAAATATGTCTTATATTCTAGGTTCTTCAAAGTAGCCACCTTTTGCTTTGATTACTGCTTCGCACACTCTTGGCATTCTCATGATGAGCTTCAAGAGGTAGTCACCTGAAATGGTCTTCCAACAGTCTTGAAGGAGTTCCCAGAGATGCTTAGCACTTGTTGGCCCTTTTGCCTTCACTCTGCGGTCCAGCTCACCCCAAACCATCTCGATTGGGTTCAGGTCCGGTGACTGTGGAGGCCAGGTCATCTGGCGCAGCACCCCATCACTCTCCTTCTTGGTCAAATAGCCCTTACACAGCCTGGAGGTGTGTTTGGGGTCATTGTCCTGTTGAAAAATAAATGATGGTCCAACTAAACGCAAACCGGACGGAATAGCATGCCGCTGCAAGATGCTGTGGTAGCTATGCTGGTTCAGTATGCCTTCAATTTTGAATAAATCCCCAACAGTGTCACCAGCAAAGCACCCCCACACCATCACACCTCCTCCTCCATGCTTCACGGTGGGAACCAGGCATGTAGAGTCCATCCGTTCACCTTTTCTGCGTCGCACAAAGACACGGTGGTTGGAACCAAAGATCTCAAATTTGGACTCATCAGACCAAAGCACAGATTTCCACTGGTCTAATGTTCATTCCTTGTGTTCTTTAGCCTAAACAAGTCTCTTCTGCTTGTTGCCTGTCCTTAGCAGTGGTTTCCTAGCAGCTATTCTACCATGAAGGCCTGATTCACACAGTCTCCTCTTAACAGTTGTTCTAGAGATGTGTCTGCTGCTAGAACTCTGTGTGGCATTGACCTGGTCTCTAATCTGAGCTGCTGTTAACCTGCGATTTCTGAGGCTGGTGACTCGGATGAACTTATCCTCCGCAGCAGAGGTGACTCTTGGTCTTCCTTTCCTGGGGTGGTCCTCATGTGAGCCAGTTTCTTTGTAGCGCTTGATGGTTTTTGCGACTGCACTTGGGGACACTTTCAAAGTTTTCCCAATTTTTCGGACTGACTGACCTTCATTTCTTAAAGTAATGATGGCCACTCGTTTTTCTTTACTTAGCTGCTTTTTTCTTGCCATAATACAAATTCTAACAGTCTATTCAGTAGGACTATCAGCTGTGTATCCACCTGACTTCTGCACAACACAACTGATGGTCCCAACCCCATTTATAAGGCAAGAAATCCCACTTATTAAACCTGACAGGGCACACCTGTGAAGTGAAAACCATTTCAGGTGACTACCTCTTGAAGCTCATCAAGAGAATGCAGAGTGTGTGCAAAGCAGTAATCAGAGCAAAAGGTGGCTACTTTGAAGAAGCTAGAATATAAGGCGTATTTTCAGTTGTTTTACACTTTTTTGTTAAGTACATATTTCCACATGTGTTAATTCGTAGTTTTGATGCCTTCAGTGTGAATCTACAATGTCAATAGTCATGAAAAGAAAGGAAACTCATTGAATGAGAAGGTGTGTCCAAACTTTTGGTCTGTACTGTACATGTCTGCCTTATGCTTCAGCATTCCTCCCACACCGTCAGGTGCACCCTTCCCATGGGAACGCTCTGAAAAGTTCCAGGTGACCCTCTTGAATCCCCATTTATAGGGAATGCTGCTCATGAGGAAGCAGTTTGATTGATTCCGGTACTGGGTTGCTGGCCCATCACTGAGGACATGCAGGTTGTGGATTGCATTTTCATGTCTTCTTTGGAAATCATCAATAACTGGCTTGATGTGTGCCCACACGGCACACTCATCATGACGCAAGGACTGGGAGATGGTGGCATAGCACTGGGAGCCACTGACTGAGTAGGCAACTCCAGTATGCATTGTGGCCTGCTGCCTATTGCCACCAAAATGAAAGGCCTGAATCTCAGTGTTGAGTTTACACGCATAGTTCTCTGAAAAGTCTATGTGCAAGACCATTTCATTGAGTTGGATGTTCTCTTTGATGTGTCTGAACTGTTTCACTTGATGAAGCCAGTTTAACTGATGACTCGCAATAGCATTGAGCCTCTGGTTGAACACATCAGTTAGCTCTCCCACTGTCCCCCTCTTCTTTTTCTTCACCCAGTTCTTGTAGCTTCTCTCTCCCACTACAACATCCTGCTTCTCCCACTGCTCCCATGTTGCAGTGTCAGTTGGGTTGTGGTCCTGCAGGTTGGGCTCATCATAACAGCACTTTGTGCACACACGTTGCATGCATTTTGCATTTTCAGTATCACATGTGATACCTGACAGCAGTGCTGAAAGGCTTTTTGTTGTGATCAAGCCTCTGCTTGAAAGAGCATCAATTAGGAGAGAGATGTTCGCATGTTCCCAGCAGGCACATGTGTTGCGGTCGCTGAACCTAGCCTCTGTGACGTAAAAAGGTTTATATCTTATGAACTGTCTGTAGGACAGCTGGTGCTTTTTTTCACATTTTTGCATGTAGGCCTTATGAAGGTCCTTTAGTGAGGAAGTCAGCACTCGTCTTTGTCTTTTCTCTTTCCTGCCTACTGTGTCCTTCTTCCCAGGAAGCACTGTGCTATTTTCATCTAACAGTAGGAAGGTTTCCACCTGAGCCTCTTTCTCATTTATTAACTGATTCCTGGGTGGCAAGTGGTATTTTTTGCTGACTATTAGTTTTGTTACGTTTTGCCTCACACATTGTTTCCTATATTTCTCAGCCCTCTTCTTTTCTTCACTGACTTTTCTCTGGAGTTTTTTGTTCTGATCCTTCAGTCTCCTTATTGATTTCTTCAGCTTCTTTATCTCTTCAGTGTGTGGGCTTGGTGGTGGTGATGTAGGACTTGAGACTGGATCTGGGACTGGACCTGGGTCTACCTGGATGTCTCCATCATAGATGGAGTTATCTGGGGGAGTCATGTTCACTAATTCATTTAAATTTCTCCTTTTGGTTCTGTATTTTGACTGAGAATTTCTCCATATCTCCCTCAGCTTCTCTCTTCTTGACAGTGGGAGACTCTTGATACTAAATTTAGGTATCTCCCCTTTCTGTTTCTTTTCTTGATATCTGTTAACAGAGAAACAGAATAGTGTTAACATTTTAACAGTTGTGGGCCAACTGGGCCAGCAAGGCTTGTTTGCTGGCCTGGACATCATCAGAAAATACATTTCATTTCAATAAATATGTTTATTTATTAATCAATACATCACATTATTCCCCATAGTCTATTCTCTGCATTTCATAACTGCGTTCCTCTTAGTTGCACTGCCTACAGTGTTCTAGTCCAATGATATTTTAGATATCATGTATTGCCAGGCTTCAAGAAATCTGCCTTTTGAAAAAAGGCCTTTTGAATCAACAATGAAGGCACCCTGTAAAACCCTCCCCCAGACCTTCCTATTGGTCAGCGAATGGAAACAGACAGTTGTCGTTTACTTTTCTTTTCTCTGCCTCAGCAACTTCTCTCTCCTTGCAGGGTCGGAGTTCAGTCTCTCCCTGTATCTTTTTGTCCTCTCTGCACTTGTCATTATTTGCCTCAAGCTGACAAAAGAAAAGAGAATGTATGGTTTAAGACAAAGACAAAACATTGTTTAGACTTAAACAGCATTCTAAGGTTTCTGTGAAGGGGTCTGCTGTGTCTGTCTGGTAAACTAGACATCTGTATCACTGAATAAAACTAAACTAAACTAAACTAAACACAATCTATTGTGGATAATTACAGCTTTTATGTGATGATGGACCCAAACAAATGTTTACAAGGACAAAACATACATTGGACTTTGTTATTTATTGTTATATCTGCAGGAAATTACAATTCGTATCATATGGTGTGACAATCAAAATCATATGGCGTGACAGGCAGACATGTCACACCATATGATGAAGTGTCACACCATATTATGTTTTCTGCACTTAGCACAACCTTGAGTCTTGTAGCTACACATTAACTTGCTGACAAGATGCTAGCTATAACAAAGCAACATAGATTTACATGTAATTATGACAAAAAATATAAAATTTCTTTTGCATTTCTATGAAAAATGTGTCACACCAAAAGACATCCGGAAGTGGGACTTTTGTCAGAGTGCCAACAAAATCTGATTTATTGAAAACATAAAAATGATAACTCACCTCAGAAACCTGTCATGGTCTAGTATAAATAGTACTGAACAACCTTGCTGAAGAAGGACCTCTCATTCCCAAGGGTGTCAAAACAGTTGCCCGTTGAAATATCCCAAAATAGTGTCACACCATATGATTTTGATTTGTGGGACAAAATCTTTTTGATCAGAACTGACTCAAAACATCATGCTTGGACTTTGAAAAGAGTAGGCCCACAAATAGACATCTGTATTATTTTTCTGTATGGTTTTGAGAATTTTTGCATTTATTTTTCTTAGCTTTATTCAAGTTCTTACTTTGAGAAACAAGTGTCGGACAGTCATACCATATGAGTTTTGCTATGTTTGGTTGAAAATTCTGAAAAAATGAGTGATGAACTGGTTTAATGTTGAGTATGTTCACATAAGGCATAGTTTTCTGCACAATATTGAGGAGGTTTTTGACAAATATATTTTTTATTTATACATGTTTGACACTGAAGACAGCAAAACTGCCATGTCACGTCACACACCCATATATGCACACATATACATACATATATACAAATATATATACATATATATTAGGGCTGTCAGCGTTAATGCGTTAATCGCGATTAGATAAATGCAGTCCATGACGCGTTTATTTTTTTTAATCGCATTTTAATTTCGCAAGCCTTTTTGTCCCTTCTATTCACCCGTAGATGGCTCCTCTAGCTGTAGCAGTGTCATGCTCAGGTCATGCTTTGAAGTGGCCTCCTGCAGCAAACTTACCGCAGTGATGGAAAGAAAGAGTGCTACTGGACTTTTGAACGGCTTGTTTAACTTCAAAAAACTTCCAGACGGTTCAGTTGACAAGTCAAAAGTAAAATGCAACCTGTGTCAAACAGAGTTTAACTACCACCGGAGTACGTCGAGTTTGAGTTACCACCAACACCCAGGTGCAACCGGCGTAGCCCAGCCAAGTGAGCCTCAGCTCCACCAAAGTACCATTTTGGAGTGTGGGAGTCGCCGCAGACCTGTGGATGAAAGTACGTCGAAGAAGTTAACCAAAGCAATCGCGAAATGTGTGGCAATTGACTGCAGACCAGTCAACATCGTAGAAGACTCAGGTCTAAGGGATGTTATCAGGTTGACATGTTCTGGCCCGGCGTATACCTTACCGTCCCGGGGAACAATTGTTACACGCATACAGGAGCTTTATGAAACTGAGAAAGAAGCTAAAATGGACCTCCTGCAAAATGCAAATGCTGTGGCATTAACTGGGGATCATTGGACGTCAGTGAGTAACCAAAATTATCTTGGAGTTACTGCTCACCATATAGACGCTGACTGGAAATTGCACTTGTTTGTTTTAACGGTCATAGTTTGCTAGTCATAGTTTGCCAATAACGAACACCATGTTCAAGCATAAGGGTGTCCATCAGTGCACCTGAAACCAGGACACCCTAGGCCGGAGGTCAATGATCGACTTTGCGGTCGTGTCATCTGGCCTCAGGCCGTATGTCTTGGACACTCGGGTGAAGAGAGGGGCTGAGCTGTCAACTGATCACCACCTAGTGGTGAGTTGGATCCGCTGGCAGGGGAGGAAGCTTGATAGACTTGGCAGACCTAAATGTACTGTGAGGGTCTGCTGGGAACGTCTGGTTGAACCCTCTGTCGGGGAGGTCTTCAACTTCCACCTCCGGGAGAGCTTTGACCAGATCCCGAGGGAGGCTGGGGACATTGAGTCCGAATGGACCTTGTTCTCCGCTGCCATTGTTGACGGGGCTGTCCGAAGTTGTGGCCGTAAGATCTCCGGTGCCTGTCGTGGCGGCAATCCCCAAACTCCGTGGTGGACACCGAAAGTAAGGGATGCTGTCAAGCTGAAGAAGGATTCCTATCGAGCCTGGTTGGCTCGGGGGACTCCTGAGGCAGCTGACGGGTATCGGCAGGTCAGGCGTGCTGCAGCGCGGGCGGTCGCGGAAGCAAAGGTTCGGGCCTGGGAAAGGTTCGGGGAGGCCATGGAGGAGGACTACCGGTCGGCCTCGAGGAAATTCTGGCAAACCATCCGGCGCCTCAGGAAGGGGAAGCAGCCCTCCACCAACACTGTTTACGGTGGAGGTGGGGAGCTGTTGACCTCGACTGGGGATATCGTTGGGCGGTGGAAGGAATACTTCGAGGATCTCCTCAATCCCACAGACATGCCTTCCATAGAGGAAGCAGAGGCTGGGGACTCGGAGGTTGATTCATGCATCACCCAAGCTGAAGTCACTGAGGTAGTTCGGAAGCTGCCGAATGGCAAAGCACCGGGGGTGGATGAGATCCACCCTGCGTACCTCAAGTCTCTGGATGTTGTGGGGCTGTCTTGGCTGACATGTCTCTGCAACATCGCGTGGCAGTCAGGGACGGTGTCTCTGGACTGGCAGACCGGGGTGGTGGTCCCTCTATTCAGAAAGGGGGACCGGAGGGTGTGTTCCAACTATCGGGGGATCACACTCCTCAGCCTCCCTGGTAAAGTCTATTCCGGAACGTGAGATTGATAGGTGGATCGGTGCGGCGGCCGCAGTAATGCGGTCGTTGCATCGGTCCGTCGTGGTGAAGAGAGAGCTGAGCCGCAAGGCGAGGCTCTCAATTTACCACTCAATCTATGTTACTACCCTCACCTATGGTTACGAACTTTGGGTTGTGACCGAAAGAATAAGATCCCGGATACAAGCGGCCGAAATGAGTTTCCTTCGCAGGGTGGCGGGGCGCTCCCTTAGAGATAGGGTGAGGAGCTCCGCCACACGGGAGGAGCTCGGAGTAGAGCCGCTGCTCCTCCACATCGAGAGGAGCCAGCTGAGGTGGCTCGGGCATCTGTATCGGATGCCCCCTTGACGCCTCCCTCGGGAGGTGTTCCAGGCATGCCCCACCCGGGGGAGGAGACCCCGAGGAAGACCCAGGACACGCTGGCTGGCCTGGGAACGCCTTTGGATCCTCCCGGAAGAGCTGGAGGAAGTGTCCGGGGAGAGGGAAGTCTGGGTGTCCCTGCTCAGGCAGCTGCCCCCACGACCCGGCCCCGGATAAGCGGAAGAAAATGGATGGATGGATGGATGGATGCTTTAACGGTTCGACATACAGAAGAACGGCACTTTGCAGAAAAATGTGCCCAACATTTTTCTGAAGTTGCGGAGCAGTGGGATGTTGCGCGTAAGGTGACGACAATTGGCACCGATAGTGCCTGGAATATGACAGCAGCAGCAAGACTCCTGCCATACGAGCACATGCCATGCATTGCACACAGTCTACAAAGATCGATCACAATGTCAATCCGTGACAGTGGTCTCGAGAATGTCTTGGCAAAATGCCGGAAACTGGTCGGGCATTTTAAGCACAGTCCAGCAAATGCAGCAGAACTGCGACGACAACAAAAGGTGTCTGGACGGCAACAGGAGCCTCTCACCCAAGATGTTTCCAACAGGTGGAACTCCACTCTCAGCATGATCACCCGGCTTCTCAAAAACAAGGATGCAGTCAGAGCTACACTTCAGCTCCATGAGCAAAGAAGCACACCAGCCATGCTGACTAATGCTGAACTGGAGAAGATTGAAAAACTTGAAGCACTTCTTGAACCGTGCAGGTAAGCTACTTAAAAAAAAATCACAACGACAAATATTTTGAATTTATTTTGTTGAAAATTAAAGTGATTTATTACTCTTTGATCGCTGGTTATTTATTGCATAACGTAAATTATGCTGCTGTTGTAGTTTCAACAGTTGTGGACAGGTATAACTGGTACTGGTAACCACACCACATCACCAACGAGGAGGTGATAAGAAGGGCGGGTGTAGCAGCACTGTTCGACATTGTCTCCGAAAGGAGAAGGAGAATGATGGGGCACGAACTCCGACTGCCAAGAGAGAGACCGGCAAGTGTGGCAATGGACTGGATGCCAGAAGGTGGAGTGAGGAAGAGAGGGAGGCCGAAGAAGACGTGGAGACAGACAGCCAAGGAAGACCTGAGCGAGATGGGTGTCAGCTGGCATGGAGCAAGAAGAGCCGCCAGAGACCGGAACAAATGGAGGGGACTCATCGCCCAATTTTCCAATAGGAACGGGAGGAACTAAGTCTAAGTAAGTATAACTGGTAATTAATTGCACTTTATTGTGCAATCGAACAGTACATATCCTGCTCCGTGGTCCTGCCTGCACTGTGCCATTTGTTCCAGGTGATGGAGGTTTCTGACGATGATCCAGGCTATGTGCTCCGGTTTAAAGCGGCCTTCACATCTGACCTGTCAAAGCGAAAAGAAAGCACCAATGTCCAGTGGTTGAAAGTGGCAACGGCCCTTGACCCCAGATTTAAGGATCTGAAATGCCTTCCCAGATCTGAAAGGGAGGAAGTCTGGAAGTTGATTAAAGAACAGGATGCCCAGCAGCCTGAGCCTCACAGAGAAACAGAGCCAGATCCACCTAAAAAGAAGATGAACCTCCTGTTAGCTGCATCAGATTCAGATGAAGAAGGGGACCCAGCATCTGACATGTCTGTGGATCGGTACAGAGGTGAGCCCAGCATCTCCATAGAGGACTGTCCATTGAAATGTTGGTCTGGACATGCAGGGGCCTACACAAGCTTGGCACCTCTGGCACAGAAATATCTGGCTACACCTGCAACGACGGTACCATGTGAAAGACTGTTCTCACTCTCTGGTCACATCGTGCAAAAGAAGAGAGCAGCACTGTCCACTGATAATGTCACCAGACTGGTCTGCCTTAGCAATTGGCTTAAAGAAAATAAATAGGAGAGAAAATGTAGCACTCAGAGAGTTGTGAATCTTATGTCTAATGAGTGCAGTTTTTTTCATTTCCCTTTACTGTTATTAGGACATTGTTTGTTCAGGACTGTGCAGTACAGGTGAATTATGAGGGTTACATTCTTCATGACAGATATCCTACTGTGGCTGTTTGTCATAAGCAAAGTACACATTTCACACCAGTGTTACATATCACTCTATTGCTGTTATTTCAAATTAGGATTAGTATGAATGTTTTGCTAATGGTGCTATTTTTATTTATTTTTGAAGTAGCATATATTTTGAATGTCTCAAAGTAAGCACTACGTTACTTTATTCCTCTTAATACTTGGATGTTGTTTCCTACCTCTAAGTCATGGTTTCATGGCCACACTGTTGTAGCATTTTGTTTAAGATGTATTTTTGAAGTAGACAAGTGGGTCTATATAGATCTTTTTCTAATTTGAAAACTGTATTTGACATTGGCATTGTATAAGTTGGTCTACATGGCACTTTTTTGAAAGAAAATACAAAAGGTCAAAAAGGAAATTCTTTGTGTTCATTTGATTCCCAATTAAGACACTCTGGTAAGAAATGCTTTACATTATAAGATTTTACTGATCTGTTGAACACAGTCAGCTCCCTGGATGTTGAGGTTTTAATCAGTGGCCCCCTTCCACCAGTCAGAAGAGGTGCTGAGAGATTCAGCAGATTGATGGCACTGAACACATGGCTTTCCAAAGCATGTAATGTCCATTCTATGTATTTTTTGGACAACTTCAATTTCTTTTGGGACCGCAGACATCTTTTTAAGCAAGATGGACTCTTCCTAAATAGGTCAGGAGTCAAACTGTTTATGTCCAACATATCTTTCTGCCTGCGTCACCAATCTGTTCCCTCCACCAAGGACAAGAGGCAAGACAGGCCGAAACAAACAGGAGATAATCACAAAGGAAACCGAGCACAACCCCCAGCTGAAGTGAGCTCCACTCATGAGAGACGTCAGGACAAACAGGAAGAAGATTCTCTCTGTGAGGTTCAACTGTCTACACCACCCCAAACCCCACCCAGTTCACCATCTACTGTGGGCATGTTGTCGCCTTCGTCCCCCCTCATGGAGTTCACTGACCAAATGAACAAGCTGGTCATCGCTGGGACACAGTTTACCCCCCGCCCTACTGCAATTTTCTCTCCTCTCATTCCCCTGAAACACCCTCAGCCTTCGGTGAAGTTAAGACACACACCACCCCCACCCCTTTCACACAGGCATCATCCTCCCCAAGCTGATAAGAGCTCAGCACACTTAGATCTTTCTGTCTCTTACGGCTGATGTTTTATGGGTCCAGGCTCTAAAGATGTCACTCCTGACTATTCCCAGCAAAAGTCGGGGCCCAGTGTACTGGAAGCTTCTTCAGTTCATGTTATGATCGGTAATAGAAAAAGAATGTTTAAATTGCCAAGAAAGAGGGTAATGTCAAATTTAACATTCATTCCGGGTCCAGGCTACGATGTTGATATCTTTAATGTCTTCCCCCCAGAAAAGCCGGGGCCCCTTGGAGTTCAGGTAGTCTCCTCGATTCCTGTGTTTACAGGTAATAGAAAAATGGTGAATTTGCTGAGACACAGGAAGTGCCTTAATAAATCTGCCAATCTATTAAATTTAGCTCCCATTCCTCGTCAGCCACAAACTGTCACAAAAGATTGCACAGCTGGTTTTGACTCTTTTAATTTAGCTTTATTAAACATCAGGTCTCTGGCAGGAAAATCTTTTTTAATACATGATTTTATCATCAAACACAATCTTAATTTTATGTTTTTAACTGAAACCTGGTTAGACCAAGACAACAGTGCAGCTGTTCACATTGAATCAAGCCCTCCAAACTTCTCTTTCATAAGTGAGACTAGAAAGCATAAAAAAGGAGGAGGTGTTAGTATTCTGTTTAATGAGTTACTCAAATGCAAGCAAATGTTTTATGGAAATTTTACTTCTTTTGAATATGTGGCTCTTCAGTTAAACTCATCTTCTCGGGCTATATTTCTAAACATCTACAGGCCACCTAAATACTGTACAGATTTTTTTGATGACCTTGTTGAGTTACTGTCTCTTATCTGCACTGACTTTGATTGTGTGCTAATTGTTGGTGACTTTAACATCCATGTCGACAAACCTGAGGACAGATGGACTAAAGAACTGTGTCGTGTCCTTGATAACTTTGGACTCACTCAGCATGTGATGCAGCCCACACACAACAGGGGCCACATCCTAGACTTGGTTATCTCCAAGGGTCTGAACATTCCTAAGGTTCTGGTATCTGATGTTGCTCTCTCCGATCATTACTGTGTTCTCTTTGAGAGTGATACATGTGTGTACACAAATGTTCAAACTGAGGTCGTCTCAAAGCGTTACATCACTGAAAACACCAGTGACATATTCATTGAGGCTTTCTCCTCCACACCTCCCCTCTCCAGGTTCTCCGTCAATGACCTTGTAGATCACTTCAGTTCTAAAGTTACAAATGTTATTGATGCCATTGCACCCACTAAAGTGAAGGTGGTCTCTGGTAAGAAAAAATCTCCTTGGAGAAATGCCACGCTTGTCAAAATGGAAAAAAAGGAATGCCGAAAGGCAGAGCGCAGGTGGCGCAAAACTAAGCTCCAAGTTCATTTTGACATTTATAAAGAGAGACTTTACATTTTTAATTTAGAACTGAAAAAGTCAAGGCAGTCCTTCTTTTCAGACATTATCACCAAAAACAATAATAATGCACGTGCCCTGTTTGCTACTGTCGACAGGCTAACAAACCCTCCTGTGCCAGTAGCCTCTGAACATCTATCTACCAGGGCCTGTAATGAATTTGCATCCTTCTTCACTGACAAAATTCAGAAAATTAGACAAGCGGTCTGTGCCACCGTACCTAGTACAGGAGGCGTGTTATCCATGTGTCCACCGAAAACCAACTCTAACACCATGACACAATTTGACCAAATCAATGACAAAAACCTGCAAGAGATAATACAACATTTGAAATCTTCCTCATGCTGCCTTGATATTTTACCAGCAGGGTTCTTCAAAAAAGTTTCAGACTGCATGACTCCAGATCTGCTACAGATTGTCAACATGTCTCTACTTTCAGGCGTCTTCCCCCAAGCCATGAAAACTGCAGTTATTAAACCACTCCTGAAGAAGAACAATCTAGACACATCAGTAATGAATAATTACAGGCCCATATCGAACCTCCCAATTTTAAGTAAAATCATTGAAAAAGCTGTTTTTCAACAGCTGAACAATTACTTAATAGTAAATGGCTGTTTTGATGTCTTCCAATCAGGATTTTGACCACATCATAGCACTGAGACTGCTCTAGTCAAGGTCCTCAATGACATTCATTTAAACACAGACAATGGCAAAATTTCAGTCTCAGTATTACTGGATCTCAGTGCTGCGTTTGACACAGTCGACCACAACATACTACTGGACCGACTGGAAAACTGGGTGGGACTCTCTGGTACAGCACTAAACTGGTTTAAATCCTATCTAAATGATAGAGACTACTTTGTGTCTATTGGTAATTACACATCTGAAAGGATGAAAATGACAAGCGGAGTACCCCAGGGCTCCATTCTGGGGCCTCTACTATTCAACATTTACATGCTTCCTCGAGCTCAGATAATGGAAAACAACAAAATATGTTACCATAGTTATGCAGATGACACACACATTTACATAACCATCTCACCAGGGGACTACAATCCCATACAAACGCTAAGTAGATGCATTGAACAAATCAATGATTGGATGTGTCAGAGTTTTCTTCAGTTAAACAAAGATAAGACTGAAATAATTGTTTTTGGAGCCAAGGAAGAACGACTCACAGTCTCTGCTCAGCTTCAATCTATAATGTTGAAAACTGCAAACCAAGCCAGAAACCTCGGTGTAATAATGGACTCAGACCTGAACTTCAGCAACCACATTAAGTCAATTACAAAGTCGGCCTACTATCATCTTAAAAATATATCCAGGATAAAAGGACTTATGTCTCAGCAGGATTTAGAAAAACTTATCCATGCATTTATCTTCAGCGGACTCGACTACTGTAACGGTGTTGTTACGTCCCAGCTCTGGCTAGGGACGGAGGCGCAACATAAAACCAGATGTAATAGGTATTTTTAAAATTTATTTGTCCGTGCAGGGAGAATGAACTGTAACAAAATAACGAAAACAAAGTCAACTCTTACTGGAGTGCGGTTTAACACAATGTAACAAAACAAAACTAAACAAAAGGGAGCCGCAAAAAGCGATCTCCGGGGTTTAACCAAAAACACACAAAACGGAATGAACTAAAAGAGGACCCGCAACAGGCGAGCTACAATAACTAGCAAAAGGCACCCCAAAAGAAAAGAACAAAAAAAACGAGTCTCTCAGTCTAACACACAATCACCAGACAAAACCCACACTCCTACAACAACCAACAGAGTGTATCGACTCTCTAGTGCCTCGCAGGCACGCACACACAAGGGCTATGGCTTTTGTTTTTAACAAACACACACAAAACAGAAGCACAGGTGTCGTGCTGCTCCGGGGAGCTCTCAGCTCCCGACTGACGAACACTCTTGGACTTTATAGCCTCCTCCTCAGCTGGCTCCGTCTGACTGGTAGATGGATTCTAGCTCCTTGCCAATCAGGAACCTCTGGCCGTGGAGTGGGAGGGAACAACCTGTTTGACAGACACCAAACTACACCAACCCCAAGAGAGACTGAGATGCGGCGGCGGCCGTAACACTCCCCCCCTTAAAATTTAAGCCAATAGAAGCCAATCGATATAGATCAAACACAGCCATTGCAAACCACGTGATTACACTCTAGACAATGTATCTGCCAATATATTTTCCGAACCCCTTTTTATGACGTATCTCTAAGTTGTAGTCTTGCACGATCAGAGCCCACCGCATGAGCCTCTGGTTATGATTATACATGCGGGACAGAAAAACAAGAGGATTATGGTCGGTGAAAACTACAATAGGCAAAGGGCTGGACCCAACATACACCTCAAAATGTTGGTGTGCCAATAGCAGAGCAAGAGTTTCTTTTTCGATGGTGGAATAATTGATTTGGTGCTTGTTAAACTTGCGCGAGAAGTACGACACAGGGTGGTCAACCCCATCAGCAGCCTGCTGCACTAACACGGCCCCTGCCCCAACAGCGCTGGCATCAACCTCCAGGTGGAACGGTCTAGAGGTGTCGGGCGCAGCAAGTACAGGAGCGTAGCTTAGGAGCGACTTCACACTCTCGAAGGCATGCTGACATTCAGGAGTCCACACGAAATCTACTTTGGGACTAAGCAGAGTGGTTAGTGGATGTACGACGGTGGAAAAATTTCGGCAAAAACTCCTGTAATAACCTGCCATGCCTAAGAACCTGCGCAGCGCTCTCCTAGTAGAAGGAGTGGGACACTCAGATATGGCTGAGACCTTAGCCTCGATGGGGAGCACCTGTCCTTGGCCCACCTGCCTGCCTAAGTAGGTAACAGTGGCTTTTCCAAATTCACACTTCGCCAGATTTAATGTGAGCGACGCTTCGGCGAGACGAGTGAACACCTGCTCAAGGATGGTTATATGCTCCTCCCACGTGGTGGTGTATACAATAAGGTCATCTAAGTACGCGTTGCAGTTTGGCACACCAGCTAAGACGGTATTTATCAACCTCTGAAAGGTGGCCGGAGCGTTACACATACCAAAAGCCATGACAGTATATTGCAGGAAATGATCAGGAGTTACAAACGCTGAGATTTTGGAGGCACGGTCAGTTAACGGCACCTGCCAATAACCTTTGAGCAAATCTAACTTGCTCACATATTTAGCGGTACCTAAATTGTCCACACAATCCTCCATCCGTGGTAGAGGATATGAATCAGGCACGGTAATCGCGTTTACCTTACGGAAATCAGTGATGAACCGAGGGGAACCATCGGGTTTGGCCTCTAACAAACATGGAGAACTCCAAGAACTGGAGCTGGCCGTGGCTAAGCCATGTTGCAAAAGATACTCGGCCTCCTTCTTCATTAACGCGCGCTTTACCGGATTAACGCGGTACGGATGTTGCTTAATGGGCCGGGCATCTTTAATGTCAATGTCATGTTGGAGAACAGTGGTTCGAGTCGGGACATCACTGAAAAGACAAGAGAAACGATTTATTAGTTTGGTGACATCACCTTGCTGCTCATCTGATAAATGCTTTAATTGAGACGGCAACACCCTCAACATCTCAGAGTTCGGCAACCTGGCACTTTGATGTGAAGAGTGCCGAGTCATCAAATCATCATCAGGCAGCATAGGGATCCCTGTCACAATTAATGCGCAGCTACTTGGAGTCACGGACGCTTGACCAGATTCGGGTTTCTCCTGCTTAGCTTCCAACGTTTCTCGAGAATAGTAGCTCTTCAACATGTTCACATGACACACGCGAGTTTTGTGTCTTCTCTCAGGGGTGCTAATGACATAATCAGTGTCACCAAGACACTCGCGGACGTCATAAGGACCAGAGAATTTTGCAGACAGAGCCGAACCAGGGATAGGCAGTAAGGCCAGAACTTTATCACCGACCTGAAAATGTCGGGAACGGCTTCATCACTGTTTGTGAAGTGGAAAGAGCCTCCCTGGCAAAGGAATTGGCATGATGCAGCCGCTCACGGAACTGACTGACATAATCTAACACGTTTTGCTCTGTGGAAGACTCAGCCGCCAGGAATTTATCTTGTAGAGACTTTAGCGGGCCGCGAGGCGTGTGGCCAAAAACGAGCTCAGCCGGACTGAATCCTAACGATTCCTGGACAGCTTCACGGGCTGCAAACAACATGAATGGCACTCCCTCATCCCAACTTTTTCCAGTTTGCAGACAATATTTACGGAGCATCGTTTTTAACGTCTGATGCCACCGCTCCAGTGCACCTTGGCTCTCAGGATGATACGCGCTGGACACTGTGTGTTGCACGTTAAGGGTTTTGAGGACCTGCTTGAAAAGCTTCGACTTAAAATTCGTGCCTTGATCAGTTTGGATAACACGAGGCAGGCCAAATGTGGAAAAGAACTTTGTCAAGACTTTTATGATGGAACTCGCGGTGATGCTATGCACTGGGACAGCTTCGGGGAAACGTGTGGCGGAGCACATGATGGTGAGTAAATATTGATTACCACTTTTGGTTCTGGGCAGGGGGCCAACACAGTCAATTATCACCCGTTCGAAAGGCTCCCCTATTGCGGGTATAGGGTGCAGTGGCACGGGGGGGATAACTTGATTTGGTTTACCTGCCAGCTGACAAATGTGACAACAGCGACAGTACTCAACTACCGCGGTTTTTAACCCTGGCCAAAAGAAATGCTTAAGAATTAGTTGATAGGTTTTTGCTACGCCCAAATGCCCCGACCATTTGCTTTCATGCGCCACAGACAAAACGTGTTGTCGATACTCAGTAGGCACCACTACCTGATAAACGGCACTCCACTCAGAATCAGCTGTTGAAGAAGGAGACCATTTACGCAGCAGAATGTCTTTCTCGAGTAAATACACTACCTTTTCACCCTTTGCTCTGTCGGCACTCACCACACTAGAGAAGCACATTTTTAATGTCGGATCCGCCCTTTTCGCAGCGCACAAACCTTCTCGGGTCACCGGCAGAGACAGGCCATCTGAGGATGACATGGCTGTGCCGGAGGAGCGCACCGGCTCGGCGGCACTCCCGCTGGGAGACACAGCGGCAATCTCCGTCTCAGCCTCTCCAGAAAACTCTCGCATAATCACACTGTCAAAAAGAGAAATATCATTATTTTTATGTGACTGGGCACGCGTCACGGCACATGATGGAAACAGATCAGAATAGGGAGGTGCCTCCGCGCGCTGAGGGAAATCCAATACTTCCAGCGCCGGAGTCACCTTACCGCCCGCTATATCATTTCCCATTAACAAAGTGATACCCCGTATTGGCAACGCGGGACAAACTGCGACGGGGAAAAATCCGGTGATTAACTTTGATTGTATATGTATTCGATGCACAGGGTGAGGAGTGTATCCCATCTCGATGCCACGCAATACAGCTCTGTAACCACATGCGGAGCGCTCGGAAAACGGCAACGCCCCTGATAGAATCACTGACTGTGAGCCACCGGTGTCTCGCAAAATACGCACCGGGCGTTGATCGCCAGCCTCGCCTGTTAGCGACACTAGCCCGTCAAATGTGAACGGTTCGAAACAAGCATCAATATCTTTATCATCAGACTCAATGTTAACGTGTTGTTCAGTTTTGATTAACCCCACGCCTTTGGGCTGCGGAGCGCTCGAAAGCGAGTGCAACAATTGGCAATGACATGTCCGGGTTTGTGACAGTAAAAACACTCTCTTTCCTCTCTCTTGGGGCTGGGTAACTTAGCAGTACTGGGTGAAGCCGGAGGATAACGAGGCTTTTCAACATAGGCTGATGGAAAAACAGCCTTGTGAGTCAACACATATTCGTCGGCTAACACCGCAGCAGGAGAGAGCGAATTTACTTTCTGCTCATTCAAGTATACCACAATACGATCAGGCAAACATTTCTTAAACTCTTCCAGCAGCATTAACTCGCGCAGAGAGTTAAAGTCAGTTGCTTTACATGCTGTGCTCCACTTATCAAATAACACTCCCTTTTCCCTGGCGAACTCGGCATAAGTTTGGTTGTGGACTTTCTTATGATTCCTAAATTTCTGCCTGTAGGCTTCAGGGACCAATTCATATGCGCGCAAGATTGCGATCTTAACAGTGTCATATTTTAAACTGTCTTCCAGGGGAAGAGCAGCTACAGCTTCTTGGGCTTTCCTGTGAATTTTGCACTGTAAAAGCAGAGGCCAGACTTCAGGCGGCCACTGAAGAGCTGAAGCCAGGCGCTCAAATGCACCAAAATAGGAATCAACTTCAGTCTCCCTAAATATCGGCACTAAAGCAATGTGCTTGCTAATGTCAAATGTATTAGGTGATAAAGAGGTGGGAGGAAAAGACGTACCAGCGGACGTGCTCGGCGCACGCTGAGCCTCCCGCTGTGACTCAAGCTCCAGCTGACGCAGCCTGACGGCTTTGTCCGCTTCAATTTCCAGCCTTTTAATTTCCAGCTGTAACTGGGCTTGTCTGTCTTGTGCTTTTTCCTGGGCTTCCATTTCGAGACGAGCAAGGCGCACCTTTAGGCGAGCCCCGTCTCTGGACGCACTGCTGACCGAGGAGAGAGAATCAAAGCGAGGCAGCGTAAACAGAGTTTTCAACCGCTCATCCACCTCACTTTCCCCTCCCAAGGCTGCATGAGCATCATGAGGATCACCCTCAAGCTTTTGGCCACCTGCCTTTTCAGTCATGGTGCCATCCTCCAGCACAGCGGACTCGGCCGGCCCCGACAGTACTATCACCCCCAATCCCACCAGTTCATCAATAATCAAAGTTTTAAGATCATCCTTACGTAATTGTTTGGAGTACGTGAGACTGAAGTGATCCGCTATTTGAACCAGCTCATTTTTACGGCAACTGTCAATTAGCCGAAGGGAAGGATTCGCCAAAAAGTATTCTAGATCAAACAACGCCATGCTCACTCAGCAATCTTCCGCTACACACAATTAGTCCCTGAATTATTTTGTTTCAATACTCCAGTCTCCCCCGCGATCAAATAACTCTTAACTATGGGAGTTTCTGTAAGAGAAAGAAATCCCGGACGAGCCCCCATTTATGTTACGTCCCAGCTCTGGCTAGGGACGGAGGCGCAACATAAAACCAGATGTAATAGGTATTTTTAAAATTTATTTGTCCGTGCAGGGAGAATGAACTGTAACAAAACAACGAAAATAAAGTCAACTCTTACTGGAGTCCGGTTTAACACAATGTAACAAAACAAAACTAAACAAAAGGGAGCCGCAAAAAGCGATCTCCGGGGTTTAACCAAAAACACACAAAACGGAATGAACTAAAAGAGGACCCGCAACAGGCGAGCTACGATAACTAGCAAAAGGCACCCCAAAAGAAAAGAACAAAAAAAACGAGTCTCTCAGTCTAACACACAATCACCAGACAAAACCCACACTCCTACAACAACCAACAGAGTGTATCGACTCTCTAGTGCCTCGCAGGCACGCACACACAAGGGCTATGGCTTTTGTTTAAACAAACACACACAAAACAGAAGCACAGGTGTCGTGCTGCTCCGGGGAGCTCTCAGCTCCCGACTGACGAACACTCTTGGACTTTATAGCCTCCTCCTCAGCTGGCTCCGTCTGACTGGTAGATGGATTCTAGCTCCTTGCCAATCAGGAACCTCTGGCCGTGGAGTGGGAGGGAACAACCTGTTTGACAGACACCAAACTACACCAACCCCAAGAGAGACTGAGATGCGGCGGCGGCCGTAACAGTGTCTTTACAGGACTCTCTAAAAAATCCATCAGACAGCTGCAGCTGATTCAGAACGCTGCTGCTCGAGTCCTAACAAGAACCAAAAAAGTAGATCACATCACTCCAGTTCTCAGATCTTTACACTGGCTTCCTGTCAGTCAAAGAATAGATTTCAAAATCCTGTTGTTGGTTTATAAAGCACTGAATGGTTTCGGGCCAAAATACATTTCTGATCTGCTGCCACGTTATGAACCATCCAGACCTCTGAGGTCATCAGGCTCAGGTCTGCTTTCAGTCCCTAGAGTCAAAACTAGACATGGAGAAGCAGCGTTCAGTTACTATGCGCCACACATCTGGAACAAACTCCCAGAAAACTGCAGGTCTGCTCCGACTCTCACCTTTTTTAAATCAAGGCTGAAGACCTTTCTGTTTGCCACAGCCTTTCACTGAAGCAATTTTAAGACTTTGAACTGCACTGTGACTTTTATTTTTTCTCTGTGACTTTTGTTTTACTTTCCTATTTCTTAACTTGTTTTAATGTTTTGTTTTAATGTCTATTTCTTAACTTGTTTTAATGTTTTGTTTAAATGTCTATTTTTCAACTTGTTTTAATGTTTTGTTTTAATGTATCTTAAATGTTTTACTGTAATTGTATGCGCCTGTAAAGCACTTTGAGTTGCCCTGTGTCTGAATTGTGCTATACAAATAAACTTGCCTTGCCTTGCCTTGCCTTGCCTTATGGGCTTAAAATTGCCTTGAAATGTAAAATAACAATTTTAAACATGCAATTCAAAATGTGATTAATCGCGATTAACTGTGGAAATTCTGCGATTAATCTCGATTAAAAAAAATTAATCGTTTGACAGCCCTAATATATATATACACACATATACTGCATAGCAGCTTGTATATGTTGTAAAGTGTAGGTTTGTAGTTCTGTGGTTTCTTGTATACAGTTTTACTGTATATTTTTTGTACATAGTTGTATAGTATAGTTAGTAGTGTATATAATTTGGTTTTGTGCAAGTTTTGTCACAGTCACATCGCCTTTGCATTCCATTGAGGTTCTGCTCTTGCATCAATTACTCCTCATCTGCAAGCTGACTGTTTTCAGGAAAGAGACGCCATGAAGTCTCTCACCTCTTCACCTGACTTGTTTTGCTTTCAATGAAACCTTCCGATGGACACTTCACAGGAGAACCCCTCTCCTCTATTTACAGAAGTTAAAAAAACCTTGTTTGGAATTCACTTCAACGTGGTTAGAACATGGCCATTATGTATCCAATATGTTTTCAATTCTCACATTTACAACATTAACAACTCCCAGCTAGCTAGCTCACAAAGTTAGGCCCAGACATTGAAGGTGTAGCTGACAATATGAACAAGGGATGTGGTGATTGGGCATAGCTCTGCATTAAGCATGTCCTAGTTATTGTTATTCAAATATGACGAGGACAAAAAAAAAATGTTTTGAGCTGTGTTTGAATTGATGAAATTTAGGTTGTGTTGTAGCCAGATGCGAAAAGCACATTTTCAGAAACTGCAAGTTGTTACTTTTAAAATGAAGTATCAGACTTGTACTTTAACCTTAGAGTTCTTCTGTTTTTCCATTTGGGTATGCAAAATAGGGGGAAATTTGAAAGGAATTTCCGCCTATTTTGCAAAAGTGGACAACTTTCTACTTCCCTCCTCTTAGTGTTTCCCTGTGGTGTTACTGTTGGTGCTGCTGTCACAAACACAGCTTTAGCAACATGGCTACTGCTCGCCGCCTGGCTACAGTAAAAACAGCTGTATGAATCACAGCTTGATCTTGAAACCCTGATCTCAGAGATGTAAAGAGGTTGCATAAAACAGCTGGTTGTATTAATACAACCAGCTGTTTTATGCAAGTAGGCAGGTTTTTTTTTTTTACTTACTGATCTCGTAGAAAGAATGCGGGTTTTAAAGCGTCTCTGTAACGGGTTTGGTTTGGACCCAATAGCAGCACAAGGACAGGCAGGTATCGTTGGTAACAAACTTTATTAGCTCAGGTGCAGGAAATATTGGCAGTTGACAAACTAGTCCTTTAACTGTCTCTGGTGGGGATTGTAGCTTTAGGCTCAGCCGAACCAAACCAGGATACTGGCGAGTAATGTCCGTGAACTCAGTCTTGTACTCACTCGGTGAAGGAATAATCAGAGTCACTGAACTGCAGGTAGCCACAGAGGAGACTGGAGTGACACTCACTCTGTAGGGCTGAATCAGGTAATCACCAGATAGCCAAGGGAGCCGACAGGCAGAATCCAGAAAGGGACAGGTGAGGATCGTGGTCAGGGATGGAAGGCTGAGGTGAATTCCAGGAGATCGGTCAGGCAGGATAGTCAGAGGCAGGCAGGGTCGAAACCGGGAGATCAGGCAGATAATCGCTGGAGAGTCTGGTGCAAGCATCGAGAACAATCTGGCATTGAGTGAGTGTGGAGCTGGGGCTTAAATGCAGCCAGAGCAGAGAGCACAGGTGAGTGGAGTTGGCTTGATGAGAGGGGTGTGTCTGATTGGCAGATTGAAGCAGGCAGGTGCAGAGTGGTGAGGCAGAGATGAACTGTGACAGTCTCAAGTCTCGGTGGTAAGAGGAAACACATATCAACAGGGGAACAGACTTTGACACAGCACCAGAGCGCTTTTCATCCAGTGAATGCCTGTCCATTATCTCATGTTCTACCTTGGTTTCTATCACTCTCCCTCTTCATCTTCTTTACCTCCTCCATCAGGAATAAATATAATGTAATGTACAGCACCGAATAGTCATCCATGTTTTTACTGTTCGCTGTGCAGCCCGTTTACCACTTCTTAAGTTGTTTGGTATGTGATGTAATAGGTCAACTGGATGAAGGTCCAGTAGCAACTACCTGAAATGCTGGTGCATATCGCCAGCTACTGTGATGTAGTGGGACATACTTCCGTCAATAAATCAATTTTCCCTGGTGCTTGGGACAATGGCAGTAGTCCAATTAAATGGCCTAATTGAGCTATGACCATAGCTCTACTTAAGTATGCATGGAAACATACTGACTGATGCTCTGTAGATGGTACCAGTGATGATCTGATGGTTTGAATCACCCACTGTAGAGCCCTCTCGTCCTTGGCCGTGATGAACCATGCCAGTTTATGATGTTTCTAGTCAGGATGCTTTATGTTGCTTCTCTGTAAAAGTTGACCAGGATCTGGCTCTGGAAGTTAGCCTTCCAAAGTTTCTGCAGAAAGTGCAGCCTTTTCTGTGCTATTTTTTTTAACCCAGGTGGTGATGTATGGTGAACATAACAGGGTCTAAGTGAAGATTTAATTTCTTTTTGTCAAAATTAGTCAAGCTGAAAGTTCACGTTTCTGATGTTACGTAATCTTCAAACCTGCCAGTTTTTGCAATTCTTCCACCAGGGCGATTTCTAAAAATGTATTTTTCATCTAGTGCCATCATCAGATCATACTTTAAATTCATACAATACTTTTTTTATGGCCATATACCTTTTAAACATGTTGTGTTCCTATCAGCCTCACTTGTACTTGTATACTACTAATTAGCAAATGCTAGCATACTAATGGGCTAAACTACACTGAAAATGCAGATTGGTAAACTTTATACCTGCTAAATATTAGCATGTTAGCATTGGTGACATTAGCATTTATCTTAAAGCAGCCCCTGTAAGTAAAACCTAAGAAGCTGCTAGCATGACTGTAGTCTCTTGTTGGCGGCTGGACAGTAAGAGGACACTGTTTATTGAGTAAATTAAGCTTAAACTGTAAAAGCGAGAGAGAAGACAAAAGAGGGGTTCATATTATGAACCAACATACTTTGGGAGAGATTTAGGAGATTGGGAGATTTTAGTAACTGATCTGAGTGGCAGAACTCCGTTCCAAAAGGGACATCAACTGATCAGCATTTCTCTAAACTTGCTTTATTGTGTTTCTCTGTGTCTTGTCCCGATTATCTTCCCTCCTTTCAGACAGTAACTTTGTCCTAGGGAATGCTCAGGTCCAGTCCCTCTATCCCATAGTCTACTGCTCCGATGGCTTCTGTGAGCTAACCGGCTTTGCCCGTGGCGAGTTGATGCAGAAGAGCTGCATGTGTCAATTCCTGTACGGTACAGAGACCAGCGACAGCCTCACCTCAAAGATCCAGATAGCTCTTGATGAACGTCGGGAGTTCAAGACTGAGATCATTCTGTACAAGAAGAGCGGTGAGACTGGACAGCTGGAGGATATTGTTAATTTGATCATGTCTAATACTGACTGAAATATATTATCTCTTAGTCATACCTGATCTGTTTGCAGATTGCCTGGTATTTCTTTCTTTAAAATGGAGTTTTTTAAATCTATATTCTTTCCACAGGCTGTAAGTTCTGGTGTCTGCTCGACATTGTGCCCATAAAGAACGAGAAGAGCGAGGTGGTTCTGTTCCTGGTCTCACATAAGGACATCACAGAAAATAAGGACCTGGACCATGGCAATGAAACTGACACTGGTGAGATAAAGCATGAAAAGAAAAAGAAAGTGAGGCATTGTCCAATTCAACTATAATTCACATGAAATGATCCAATAGAGGCTTTGCAGCTGGGGCTCAAATCTATCAGCAGCCATGACTGGTGATATTACAGAGGAGGGTTGGGAGCAGTCACCAACAACTAAACCTCATGGACTTTTCTAAAAAAAAACTAAACAGTAAATGCTTTGCCAGTTCTATTGTCCAAATTAATTCATAAATCATAATTTCTTGCATGATAGAACTAAACAAGTGCATTTACAGCTCAGATCATTTATTTAAACCAGTACATGCACTCTACCTCAGTGTGTTTGCTGTGCTCCTCCAATGAAAATATCCACCTGACCTCCTTGCTACACCAATGTTAATGAGAAGGAATGAAATCTGGTGACATTTCCACTCGGGATGTAACGATTTAAACTCTAAATCAAAAATTAATCCAGATGACCTTTCAGTTTCCATCAATCGAAATCAAAAACAGGATCAACGATTCTCCCAGGAAGTTGTTCCAGCACACTTCCTTTTATAGAGTTCAGTATTGACAGATTTGACAAACTGAACTAACAACTAATTGAATTTCTTCTCCTTGATTAATTCATTTATAATCAAAATCTAATCAAGTCATGGCCTTAAAATTGAAGTGAGCATGCACAGGGAGTAGGTGCGTGCGGTAGCCTCTGCTCACAAACAAGCAACACTTTATGTATATTTAAATCGCCTTTAAGTCTGTAACAGCATATTTGTATTTGCCTACTGAGTTTTTTGTGGCTTCCCGGGGCCTGGATGGCAGAGGTGGGAATTGTGGAGTCATCAAGTCATCTCCATGCCATGTATTTGTTCTGCTCAGTCACTGAACCAGGTGCATTCAGTAATTAGCTCACCTTCCTGGATGAAGAGCTGTGCTGATTGGACTCAGCTGGTTTAGTGCATGAACAGAACAAATACATGGCATGGAGATGACTTGATGACTCCACAATTCCGACCTCTGCTGGATGGCGAACACTAGGTCTAAGCATACCAAGACAACCAAATCTGTTCCTGCCGCTGCGTGCCATGGCAACGCCGAGCTAACAACAGCAACAACGAGTGGCGCGGACGCTGTAACTCAACCATCGTTATCTGCAATATTGGCTGCTATAGAAAATGAAGGTGGAGAAGTGAGAAAATTGTTTGAAGACACCAGGCAGTCTATTACGACTCGTCTGGATTCTCTGGAAAACTCCATCGCTCTCGTGAAAAAGGAGCAATCAGCGGTCACAGAGAAAGTAGAGGGGCTTGCCAAAGCGGTGTCGAGCCACGATACATGCCTGGATACACTAGAGAGGACCTGCAAAGAGCTACAGGTTGCTAACGACTCTCTCCACTGGAAAGTGAGTGATTTGGAGGGGCGCTCTGACGGCTAAATCTAAAGTTTGTGGGAATCCCTGAAGGTGCAGAAAACGGTCGCCCTACTGCTTTTATTGAGGATCTGATTATCAAGCTTTTTGGCCAGAATGCTTTCTCAAGGCCAGTGGAAGTTGATAGAGCGCATCGTATCCTGAAACCTCGTCCGGCGGATGGAGAAAGACCCCGCACAATCATCACCAAAATACACCGCTACCAAGACAGGGAGCTGATCCTGCGACTGAGCCGCGAGAGCAAGGAGCCGCTGTTTTACAAAGGCCCGTTGCACCACAACGAATCCCGGATCTACATCTTCCCAGACTATACAGCTGAGGTGAGGAATCAACGCCAAGCTTTTAGCGCGGTGATTAAGTCTCTTCGCGAGGCTAAAGTGAAAACAACTCTTCGCTTTCCGGCTAAGCTGTATGTGGTGCATAATGAACAGACTAGTATATTCACTTCACCTGCGGATGCTGTAAAGTTTGCTGACTCCCTGCATGTAGATTCTCCGATTTCCAGCTGACTTTACCATCAGTCATCAGCCGGCTGGGCCGGGTTCCTGTTAACATGCTGATGGATGATTTACTCTACTGGTAACAGACACTGACAACTCCAGAACTCTTGTTCTTCTCCTCTTCTCTTCTTTTTCTCATTTATTTGTAATGAATGGTGATTAATATATTATTTTATTTTTCTGAGCATATAGGCTAAATAATCATAGGGTATCACCACAATGGTGTTGTCTGTCAGTATCATTGTGGGTGGCCCATACTGCGGCCTTTCTGCCTCCAGTAGATGGGGGTGTGGCCAAGTTGGTAGGTCTAGGGGTGGGCTGGGGGGGACAGGGTGTATGTTATGTGTGTTTTGTGTCCCAGACTGGGGAATGTTTCATCCTTTATTTTACTTCATTAAGCCTATCATGTATGTCATATTCATATTTTCTGTTCACAATGGCAGGAATGGTTAGGAATAAATCTGTGGGGGCACTAACATTTGCTACATGGAATGTTAATGGTATCGGTAGTCAAGTGAAAAGGGGAAAGGTTTTTGCTCACCTGAAATCTTTGTCGGCAGATATTATATTTTTACAAGAGACTCACATTAAACCTTCTGATCAAAGTAGACTCAAGTCAAAGTGGTTTTCAGATGTTTATCAGTCTACATTTTCATCTAAAGCTAGGGGCGTTGCTATATTGTTTAAGAAAAATGTCTAATTTCAGTTGTCTGATCTTACTACTGACCCTGCTGGTAGATACCTGATTGTTTCAGGCAACATTAATAATATTCCTATTACTTGTCTTAATATCTATGGTCCCAATACCGATGACCCCGATTTCTTAGTGTTTTCAATTTACTACCAGATCTGAACTCTACTAACTTGGTTTGTGGGGGGGACTATAATTGTTATCTCGATCCTTACCTTGATCGTATGTCAACACGCCCTCCTCCTTGTATTAATTCAGTAGGTACATTGAATAACTTGATCAGAACTTATAATCTGATAGACATATGGAGAACTCAGCATCCAACAGATAGAGTACTCTTTTTTCTCACAAGTGCATAAAACATATACTCGCATTGATTATTTCATTATTGATTCAAAGCTATTATCAAATGTGGTGCAAACAAAATATCATGGTATTTTAATTTCTGATCACAGTTCTCTCACCATGTCTCTCAAGTGGTCTTTGCCTAAAAAAATTTTTTCATGCCGCTTTAATCCTTTATTATTGCAAGACAGTAAATTTCATGATTATATAAAAGCAGCCATGGATGAATTTGTGATAATCAATGATAATGGCGCTGTTAATGACTCCATCTTGTGGGAATCCTTTAAGGCCGTGATAAGAGGCAAGATAATTTCTTATGGAGCATTAATGAAGAAGGAGAGACATAAACGGCTAGGAGAAATAGAGGTATTACTGACCGAAGCTGAGAAGGCCTACATTTCCTCTTTGTCCACTGAAGATTTATATAGTATTATGGAACTGAAGAATGAATATAATATTATTTTGAGTGATCAGGTAAATAAGCAAATACTTAAACTTAGACAGAAGCAATTCGAGTTGAATGACAAGCCAGGAGAGTTGCTGGCGAGACAGTTACGAGGTGTTCAGGCAAACAGATCTATTCTCAAAATTAAGTCTTCTACCTGGGAAATCCTTACTCATCCTCAAGACATAAATGACTATTTTATAGATTTATACTCAAAGTTATATGAATCTAATTGTAAGGCATCTGATGATGAGATAGAGAAATTTCTCGATTCTGTTGACCTTCCTAAATTGAGCGTATACGCTAAGGCCGATTTGGACTCTAATTTTACCATCAATGAAATCTGTGAGGCAATAAAATCATTCCCTAATAGTAAGGCTGCAGGCCCAGATGGGTTTAGTGCACTTACTGTTTAGTTTTTTTTAGTGCACTTCACTGACTTTGTCGCCCCATTGATACACAGAATGATTCAGCATTCTATTGCTAATAATTCATTTTCGCCATCGTTTTATGAGGCCAACGTCTGTCTTTTCCTTAAGAAAGGGAGAGATGACTCGGACCCTTTGTCCTATAGACCTCTCAGTCTGCTAAATTCTGATCAGAAAGTGGTAGCAAAGATGTTGGCTACTAGGTTAGATAAACATATCTCCTCTTTAATTCATCCCGATCAAAATGGCTTTGTGTCCGGAAGATTTTCTTTTTTCAACACTCATAGATTATTTAACATTATGTATGCTAAACATAATGTAAATGATAAACCTGCGGTTATTTCTCTTGATGCAGAACGTGCATTTGATCAGATTGAATGGAGGTATATGCATGCTACCCTGAGACGATATGGTTTTGGTGAATTTTTTTTATCTCTCATCAAGATCCTTTATGCTAGTCCTACCTCTGCTATTCTCACTAACAGTAATAGATCATCACCTTTTAAACTGGGGCGTGGGACTAGGCAGGGTTGTTGTGCTAGTCCTCTGCTTGCACTTGAACCCCTGGCTATTAGTATAAGACAGCTTAATGCAATCAAAGGCATCACAATCGGTAACATTGAATGTAAAATATCTTTGTACGCGGACGATTGTTTGATTTTTCTGTCCGACCCCTCCTCATCTATCCCGCCACTCCTCTCATTACTTAATAATTTTGGTAGTTTGTCTGGGTACTCCATCAACTGGAGGAAAAGTGCATTTATGCCTCTTACTACGAATCTGGATCCCCTCTTTCTCAAATCTCTCCCCTTTGAAATTGCCAAAGACCAGTTTTCCTACTTGGGCCTGTCTATACCTGTAAACTCTAAGCATCTATTTAAGAACAACTTTGGTGTCCAGTTAGACAAGCTTAAGAGCAATATTGATTACTGGAGGTCTTTGCCACTTTCTCTTATGGGGCGGGTTAATGCTATTAAAATGGTGTCGCTCCCTAGGTTTATGTATTTGTTTCAAAATATTCCAATTTTTCTTCCGTCGTCATTCTTTAAAAAACTTGATTCAATTATTATGCCTTTTATATGGGGATATAAATCACACCATATCTCCAAGGCCCATCTACAAAAGCCCAAGAAACAGGGGGGTTTTGCCCTTCCAAATTTCCAACATTATTATTGGGCAACCAACGCCAGAGCTTAAATTTTTTGGCAAGATCAGCTCCCACAACATAGCGAGCTCTGTGATACACCTAAGTGGTTACAGCTGGAATCGCATGCTATAAGAAATAGCTCCCTTTCAGCTCTTTTGTTTTGCACAAAAGATTATCCTTTGCAACCAGTTGAGGATGGTTTAGTGCTGCATAACTCAATTAAAATTTTAAAACAAATTAGGAAGGTGCTTCAAGTACCTGAATTTTCTATATATTCTCCTATTTGTTCTAACCATAGTTTTGTCCCAGCTCAGTCTGATCAAGCCTTTGCACTGTGGAAACAAAGGGGGCTGGTTACCTTCTCAGACTTGTACATCAATAATCATTTAGCTTCATTTAATGAGCTGAAGGAGAGCTTTTCCCTCCCTCAAGCCCACTTTTATCGTTATTTACAAGTCAGGCATTTTGTTAAAGACAATGTAAATAACTACTTAAATCCTACTACGGAACATTCCTTCTTTGCAATAATGAAACAAAAGCCGGGATCTAAACACCTTGTTTCAAAATTAGTATCTTTGTTTCTTAAATCTTCAGTAGTGTCAACAAACCACATCAAGTCTGCTTGGGAGGCAGATCTTGGTGTGGAGCTGTCTGACGAGGTGTGGAGGGAAGGGATGGAAAGGATTCATTCTGGTTCAATCAATGCCAGGTTGCAGCTGATTCAATATAAAACTATGCACAGATTACATTACTCCAAAGAAAAGCTGAATAAAATGTATCCTGACATTTCCAATATCTGTGACAGGTGCAACCAGGAAATAGGGACTCTGGGGCATATGTTTTGGTTCTGCTCTAAGATTGTTTCTTTTTGGAAACAAATTTTTTCATGGTATTGTAATGTTTATGATGTACAGCTGGAACCTGATGTAGTTTTTGTATTGCTTGGTTGCTCCGAAGCCTTCTTTTCACTTTCATGCCCTATGCAGGAGACCATCAGATTTGGCACTTTGGTGGCAAAAAGGATAATACTTAATAATTGGAAGTCTATTGACACTCCTAGCTTTTCTAGATGGCTCAGGGAAATGGTTTCAGGAATACATCTTGAGAGGCTTCGTATCAATTCAAGGACTGGTACATTATCGGTTGATTCTGACAGTATCTGGTAGAGGTGGGTGCAATTCATCGATGTGGCGATGCATCGCGATGCTTCACGTGACGATTCGGCATCGATTAATTAACGTCGATGCTTTGCTAGGTCCGCGCATTTAGACAGAAGGCGGCAAATTGGCAGTCTGTTTTGGTCCGCCAATTTGACGCCTCTGAGGGTACACTTACTGCCGCCTCCATTGCTATCTAAATCCGAGGCGTCAATGTGCCGGCAATTGCGGGACATGGGCGGAGGTGTCGATAACGTGCACTGTTGTGCGACCCGCAGCCGGGAGTTTTAAAACCAGGAAACAGCTGATCACAGCAGTCAGTTCATCACTTCATCCGCGGATGTCAAGATGAGCAACTGGAAAGCCGCTGAGATCCGGGAGATGCTACCGTCTCCTCGGTCTATGTAGCTGACAGCTAGCGGACACAACCAAACAGCTAGTAGCTGCTGACTGTCAGCTGTTGTGTAGCGGCAAGCTACGAACGGTCGCTACTTTCAAAATAAAAGCCCCCCGCTAAGAACCCAGTTCTAATATCCAATGGGGTGCAATGTAAAGCTCTTATTTTGAAGACAACTTCGTTGTCACTGATCACTGCCCAACTTCGTGCTTCACGCCACGTCACATCACATGTTTACGCCTCATTAAATCCAGGGCTTGACTGTTTTCAGTGTTTTCCGCCAGTAGAGGGGGCTCTCCTGCAAGTGGAGCTTTCCCTGGTCAAAGTTAAGTAGGTCAAAGTGCAAATGTTTACATAGTCATAAAATAAAATATTTTGTGTCTTTGAAAAATACAAGTCAAATGTTCAAAAAACCTTGTTATTTACTTTATGAGTGTAGTTCTAGAGGAACTGAGTTAATTGATAGGCTATTTATTTACAAATATAGCCACAGATGAAGACAAAATCAATCTTGTATGGAAAAAAGCATTAAAAATTGCAATAATCGAAGAATCGTGGCCAATTATCGAATCGAAGCTCCCATAATCGTAATCGAATGGAATCGTGAGGTACCCTTGTTGGAACACCCCTAGTATCTGGGGCCCCATTACCGAACATATCAACTCTCTGGCAGGTTAGTCTTTGCCCCTGCGCTGGTTTAAGAGTTTTTTAAAAAAAATTTTTTATTATTGTTATGTGTGTATGTATATATATATATATATATATGTATGTGTGTATGTATGTGTGTGTATGTGTATATATATATATATCTATCTATATATATGTATATATATATATATATATATATATATATGGGTATTGTACTTATATAAATATATTCCTCGCTGATTGCTTTGTTCGTTATGATAGGCTGCTGCTCCAAACGGGAAAGAAGATGATTGTTTGGCTTTTTGTGGGGTGGTATTCCTAATATTGTCTCCGTTACCATAAGACCGGAAGACAGAGTATTATTTATATTTAAATGGAGACAATCACTTAATTTTTGTAGCTGTCTGGGTTGTTGTTTTTTGTTTGTTTGTTTGTTTCCCATTTTTGTGCTGTGGCTGTTTTTGTTTGATGTCTGTACTTGTGTGTTGTTATGAATTTAAAATATAATAAAAAGAAAGTAAAAAAAAAAAAAAAAAAAATTGAAAGTGAAAGTGAAATTTGAATCATGGATTTGGAAAATCATGACGACCCTATTTTCCAGGGACAAAGCAAGATAATATAGGCTTTCTGCAGCCCCAGTCACCATAACCCTCAACATGAAATTAAATGAACAGATTTTGCCATGAAATGTTTCATTATAAATGTTATCCCAGAGGGATAACCACAAAATCGCAGTAGCAATAGATTGGAAAGGGGAGAAAAAACAACAAGCTGTATAAAGCTACTACAGGCTTCCTTTATGAAATAAAGCACTAAAATGATTAACTAGACCACCGCTGCCAAGCAGCTGACTCAAAACCAAAATTGTCCAGGAGACCTTTGATAACCCAAAAGGCTGGAGTCACAACAAACTCTCCTGCACCCCGAGTAATACACTGGTAAACAGGCAATTGACATCAAATACACACAAAGTTCTGAGTTGGTGTTTATAGATACACCGGCAACTTGAGAAGCCACAGGGAGAACCTCTCACTACCTCTGAAGGTGAGATAATGAGTCAGCACAGGGCACTGGAGACTCAGGGTATATGAAAACTCCCCACACCTGGGCTTAATCAAAGCCAATCAGTGCCACACACACCTGATTGCAATTAGTTGATTCTCTCACAGGGCCAAAAGATTGGCCGTTTTCGAAACCGCATACTACCGTACTGCCTACTACATACTGCGTTAGTATATACTGTATACTGCATACTGAATGTGGGATTCAGCATGCTACTTCAGCAGACCGACGCCGTTCACACCGCAGTATGCAGAAGCAAGTTTCCCAGAATGCATTTCGTGGCGACCGGCAGCGGTAGTTGTAAAACAGGCGCAAAGCTGTTTTATTTTCCGCTGTAGCGCTGTTAATATGTCACTTTATTAAGTTTTCAAATTTTTTAATGGTTGAAAGTAACCGTTTAGATCCCCAATGTGCGGTTAGTTTACTCAAATGATGGCTGTTTATTAATTTGCCTTGATGTTTTCGGAGAAGTGAAGCCCTGGAAGGAGCGGCTCGTCTCAGAGGCAGCAGCCCCGTCTCCAGAGTCGTTCCGCCGGCCAACATGCGTCGTCGTCCCGGGGGAGACAGCAGGCCAGCTATCACAACCGCTGCTCTTTGAAGATGAACCGCTACAGGGAAGCTTCATGTTTGTAGTGGACAGTATACAGTATAGCGCTGTCTCGGGAGCTCTGTATGTACAGAAATCACCAAATATTAATAAAAAAAAGTTTTAATTAACAGAGTACTTTTTTTCATTTCATATGTACAACAGCCTGGATTGCTATTGTACCTATAGCTTTCGTCACAATAGTCAAATAGCTTATGCGCTGTACTTATGTTGTGTGAACAAACATAAACGCTGTACTGCTCCGGAGTACGTGACGAGGACGTCATGATCCGGGCTCCAGCGCATTGCATTGTGGGAAACAGTAGGCAGAGAAGACTGGTCGTATGCATACTGGAAATATTTTCTGAATCACTACGACATCTGGGAACTTTTCGCATACTGCAGATTTTGCTTTTGTTTGCATACTGCATACTACATACTACATTTTGGCCAAATCAGTACGTACTGGCAGTATAGTATGTGGTTTCGAATACAGCCATTGAGTGCCCTCACAATATCGTCATGTTTGTTTGATGCCCTGATGAGTCTGTGAGCAGTTCAGGAGGCTTCAGACTGGATCTGTAAACCCCTCACATTACCAGATCATTTGCTTAACAGCAGGTTTTGACTGGGCACTGCACTAGTTTCAGCTAAAGCGAAAAAAATTGCCATCCACATACATTCCATCTACATCCAAGTTTGTTAACCACAGATTTGTACATTGGCAGTTTCTGTGTGTGCATGTCTCTCTAGTTTTGTGTCCTTGTTTTCAGATGCAGAAACCAGGCTGGAGATCCACCAGGTCAGCCGCCCTCCAGGCTTCAACAAGGAGCGCCGCCGCAGTCGGGCTGTCCTCTACCAGCTGTCTGGACACCTACAGAAACAGGACAAAACCAAGAGCAAGCTGAAGATCAACAATGTGAGACATGTTGTCCTTTCTACTTTTTGTCCTCTGATTTGACCTATTTTTATTGTTATTTTAAAAAAACATAGTACTGAAGGTCTGTTCTATCACCACTATCATGACAAAAAAGCCACTTGTACAGAGAAGAAGAGAAATCAAAATCCAGCAACCATGAAAACTCATCATGATGAACCTTTTGATCGTAATGACCTTGTGGCTTTTTCTCTAGCACAACCACATCACCTAAGGCTCTAAGAACAGTCACTGTATGAGTATATTGTTTGTTATGTCCAACACCTGAGCACTTCTGGGGTGTAATGAACACTGCAGCTTCTGGAGGGCACCAGCAAAGCTTTACACTAGACCTTTTTCACGGCAGCCATTTTGACATGAGATAGTAGGACAAATACAGGTGTTACCAATGATACTATTTAAAGTGTAACTAAACCCCCAAACCACTTTTTTTCTGCTGAAAACAAATGTATTTGGGTATGAAGTCGTGTAGTTGATGTATTCTGGTCCAACTCTTGACATTTTAGTCAAAGTATTTCAATTTGGTGTATTTTGTTGTAAAAATGTAAGAGTGACTGCCCTCTATGGGTTGAAACCCGGCTATTACTATCGGATTTTGCTATTGGCTGAGATGGAGGCCGATGACGTTTTGGAGGCAGCTTACATCATGAGCAACCACTGTTCGCCCCGCCCCTCTGTGTTTTTGCGTGTGTGAGTGTAGTGGTGGTGTGGGAGGGGGGTGGGGGCTGCACAGAGTGTCTGGACCTGTCTTAACTGCTCCTGGAGCCCCGCCCACAATCAAGGCATTTTTTGAATTTCCAGCCCAGATGCACCTCAGCCAAAACCTACGGGTTTAGTTACACTTCAAGTTTCCATTCCATTCAGGCCAAACAGAGTCAGGGTGCTGCTATTGCTCATGTTGGCTCATTAGAAAAACTCTACTACACTAAATGGAACAGAACCTTAATTAGTATCATTGGTAACACCTGTATTTGTCCTACTATCTCAAGTCAAAATGGCTGCCATGAAAAAGGTCTCTTCAGTTGAAGAGGAGGACTGTACTGCCTGGTGTCGGCAGATACAGACTTGCATTTGCTGATAAAGGGGCAGTTTGTTTGTCCAGTAAGTTTTTCAATGACTTTGTTTCCATTACAACTTGATTTGCATTCATTTCTAAGTAAAAAGGATGAAAACTTGTAAGTTCAACGAACTAGGTTGAAATCAAATGTGCAACCCTGTCCTTGCAGTGTGATCTTAAGATGGAAGAAATTTCCATAAGAGCCCTCATTAGTCATTTAAATTCATGGTGGGGCTGGCTGATCACAGGTCACACTTCAAAGGTTTCAACCTCTTGCATCGGCTGACTATTGATGCTCAGTTAATCCACCACTGACACACTTTGTACATATTTATTATGATATTAATGTCTACCAACAAAAAATTGCACCAATAAAGAGCACTATTTTGGACACTTATTTGGTGTATGATGAATTACTGTATGGAGTCTGTGGGTCCTTATGTGTGTTAATGAGTGTAGTCATAAAGCTTCATGGATGTACTCTTTATGAATGCCCCCATTACACGCTATATATATGGTGTTCATAGAAAGTGTTACCAAAATATCTAACCTTTATGGTTAATATGTCTTTATTATTAAAAGACATATTTGTCTTTAAATGACACATTTGACCTCACACTCTCCCCCTCTCCACCGACCCACTGGGTCAGGAACTTGACCTTGTCTTCACAAGGTCCTGTAGTACCTTGGCACTCTCTGTTACCCCACTCACAGTGTCCGACCACCACTTTGTCGCTTTCTCTCTCCCCTTGAAGTCCACCACTTTCCTCACCCCTTCACTTCGCAGGGTCACCACCCGCCGCAACCTGAAATCCCTCTCTCCCTCCACTCTCTCCTCAACTGTTCTCTCCTTACTACCATCCACAGAACAATTATCTCTACTGTCCACTGAGGAAGCCTCCTCCACTCTGTTAAACTCCCTCTCCTCCTCTTTAAACACTCTCTGTCCACTCACCTGCCGAGCAGCACTATCATCGCTCCCCCACCTCCCTGGCTGTCTGAATCTCTGTGTACCAAAAGATCGGTATTACGAGCAGCAGAGAGAAAATGGAAAACATCACAGCATCCTGATGACCTTGCTCACTACCACCACCTCCTCTCTGACTTCACATCAACTGTTGCAGCAGCCAAATCTGCCTACTACCTGTCAAAGATCAACCCCAGGAAACTATTCTCCATGTTCTCTTCCCTCCTCACCCCTCCCCCCTTCCTCTCTCACTGCTGATGACTTTGCAACGTACTTTACCAAGAAAGTAAAAGACATCAGCTCCTCATTTACCCTCACCTCTGATGGCCTTACCTGCTTCCGTCCTTTCTCCTCTGAAGATGTTCACACACTAGTGAGGTCTAACCGTGCCACCACCTGTTCCCTCGACCCGATTCCCTCCTCTCTTCTCCAAAACATCTCACACGACATCTTGCCTTTCCTCACCACCCTGTTCAACTCCTCCCTCACTTCAGGCCTTATTCCAGCTCCTTTCAAGACAGCTACAGTAAAGCCACTCCTAAAGAAACCTACCCTAGACTCAGCTGACATCCCAAACTACAGACCTGTGTCTCTTCTTTCAGTCCTCTCTAAAACCTTGGAACGCGCCATCTGCAACCAACTGTCCTCCTACCTTTTTACAATACAACCTCCCAGTCAGGCTTCAGGACTGCTCACTCCACTGAGATGGCCCTCCTTACAGTAACTGAGTCACTCTGTGCCACCAGAGCCTCGTCCCACTCGTCAGTCCTCATTCTCCTCAACTTATCCTCTACATTTTACACAGTCAACCACCAAATCCTCCTCTCCACTCTGGCCAAACTTGGCATCGCTGACTCTGCTCTAACCTGGTTCACAAATGGCACCTTTCAGGTCACGTGGAATGGCTCCTTGTCCAAACCCTGCTTTCTGGAAACTGGTGTCTCTCAAGGCTCAGTACTAGGACCACTTCTGTTTTCACTATACACTAGATCACTAGGCTCTATCCATCAGATTTGCCCTCTACAACATCCGCAGGATCCAGTCTTTCCTCACAAAGGACGCAACGCAACTCCTGCTCCAAACGCTGGTCATCTCCCGCTTTGGCCTACTGCAACTCGCTCTTGGCTGGACTACCATCCTCTGCGACTAAACCGTTGCAATGTATCCAGAATGCTGCAGCGCGCCTCGTTTTCAATCTACCCAAATTCTCCCATGTGACCCCCCTCCTCCATGACCTCCACTGGCTTCCTGTTGCAGCCCGTATCCGATTCAAGACCATGGTGCTGGCCTTCAAGGCCATCAACGGAACTGCACCCATCTACCTCCAAACACTGGTCAGACCACACGCCCCAGCATGAGCACTTCACTCTACTATATCAGCTAGCCAGCTGGTACTGCCATCGCTAAGAGAAAACAAAGGCCGCTCAGCGAAGTCGCGACTCTTCTCTGCTCTGGCGCCCCAGTGGTGGAATGAATGCCTGACCAATGTCAGGACAGCAGAGTCACTCACCTTGTGTGTTCTTACCCTTAGCACTTAAACCATAGCACTTAATGTATCCTGGATAAGTAGCAGCTACAATGCTGAGATGAGGGCTTGTAAACTGATACTATTTTTTCTTTCTACTTTATCAACGGTGATATGTTGTGGTTTCTTTCTTGTGACAAATGTACTTATATTAAGTTGCTTTGGACAAAAGCGTCTGCTAAATGCCCTAAATGTAAATGTACCTCTATGTGTGTTTCTCCATACACTGCATGAAGAGCGTTCTTGGAGCCAATGCCAACCCAGTCCCAGAGTACAAGGTGGCCGACATCCAGAAGTCCCGTTTCATCCTCCTTCACTATGGTGCATTCAAGGCTGGCTGGGATTGGCTGATCTTGTTGGCCACCTTCTACGTAGCCATCACTGTTCCCTATAATGTCTGCTTCACTGCTGTGGAGATACGAGAGGATGGCGGCTCAGCAGCACGTAACCCTCCGAGTGTCAGTGACATCTTGGTGGAGATACTTTTTATCATTGGTGAGGCTGCTTTCAAAAATTCTGTATCAAGTTTTGCATGTTTATGGCTTTGGTATCAGCTTTGATGTAGGCCAGTCAATGTCCTTTGACCTGAAGATCAGAGTAACGTTTTAAAAATCGGTTGCAAATATATGTAAACTTTAATTTTTAAAGAAGGCTTCATGGTCCAATATTCTCATATGCTCATTATGTTGTTTACTCTTTTATTTTGAGTGAAGGCTCTCTCTCTGGAGACTGGGATTTTTGATTTTTGTTTTGGAGATTTTGATTTTTTAGGTTATGTTACTAAGTAATTTAATGGACGGTGAATGACGTTACTTACAGTATGTGAGTGAAATACTTATGTCAGTTACTTTACTTTATGTAAGTGATCATACTTTTAACCCAAAGTATGATCTTTTCCTAAGCCTAACCAAACCACGGACGTTAATAACAGTCTAAAAGTCATGATATCTTGTACTATGTGAATTGTTCATCAGCAAGCTTTATTTTGAAAGTCTAACTGCACATTGAATGTTACCTATTATTGCTAACTGTCCAAACCTGACACTAGAGTGGTAGGCAGACCACTGCAGTCAGAAGCTTAAAGCTGGAGTTGGTAAGATAGAAAAACCATCAAGCCCAGAATTTTGAAAGTATCCAGCCAGTAAACCGATTCAGAATCGATTCTTGATTCAACCGATTCTCGATTCAAAAATTGATACAGTGCATAGTGTGTTAAAGCTGGGGTCTGCAAGTTGGAAAAACTATCAAGACCATGAAAGATTTTGAAAGTATCCAGCCAGTAAACCCCGCCCCCTGTACTCAGGCCTCTCTCCAAAGCCACTCCCCCCAAACCATGAACGTGCACCGTCCGACAACTACCGAATACCGTCGACAGAGTCCGAGTCCTCACAAGTGGTCAGAAGGAGAGTATATTGATGCATCATTTTCATCATAACATCTAACTACAGGTAGCTACCTCATGTCTCTTTCACCTGTAAGTAAACACCAAATATCATAATATTGAACGTAAACAACCAAAATAGCCATTGCTAGCACTGATAGCTGTCAAGCTAGCTTGTTAGTATTCAGAAATTGTTTTGAAAGTGTATTTTGATGTTGTAACTTATTGCTGGTTAGCTAGCAGCAGCTGGCTATGGTAACATTAGATATGCTAAAGCTAAAACAACAAGATTAGTGGTGGGCCTGCTAAATGTTTTTTTTCTGTTACCCTCAGTGATTCAGACAAACATGAACATTGTATTGGACTCTTGATAATAAAATGTTTTGCATGTTAGAGCTTCCACAATGAGAGCATAGTTGACTCTGATGACGTGTTATGCCAGAGCGAAGCACAACATCACGTCAAAGAGGACGACGGGAGAGAGACCAGAAGTGTCCGAGGAAGTGGAGACAGAGGTCGTGGATGTGGGAGGGTGACAGGTCAAGGAGCAGATGTTCATACGTAGAGTATAAGATCTTGAAGCTCAAAGGATTGCACATGAGCAGGTCAGCATCTAAAGTGGAACATAACTGGTGTTTTTTTCTCTCATAAACATTACCTACAACTAACTGTTTGTGTTAGTTCAGTATATGGACCAGGCATGTAACTTGGACACACAAGTGCCCTAATCAGAATCACATTTCTTGCCAAATATTTTTTCAGAATTTGAATCAGAAAAAAGTAAAAAAAAAAAAAAAAAATGTAAAGAAAGATAAAGGGCTGGTACTTAAAGTCAAAAGCTTGAAGGTCATATAAACTGGGACATCTGTACAGTTTTGACTAGGGATGTCTAAAGTATTCACCATTGAAAGTGTATACAGTATGCTGAGAACAGTCGAGCTCTGCTCCATAAAAAATATCTAATCGTGTTGCTCATCTGTTGCTTTACAGGCCAGAATTCAAGGACTATGTTTGGAGCAATCACATCAAGTGCTGGAACTCTGCCTGACAACTATTTATTTGTCGTTATGTCTTTTTTCCTGTTTTGCATTAACTCTAACTTGTTTGAATAAAGCGTTGAAAATGATAATGCCTTTTTTTTTTACACTTCTAGCATGAACAATAGGGCTGGGTATCGTTTAAAAAACTACAATACCAGTATCGATACCAATAGAGTAGATACTTCATTTGATACTTTTTTTTTCTACTTCATTTGATACCCATCATGTAAATGGAAGCATTCAATAGTGTAACATTGCCACCACTCCTCCCAATCCAAATGATTTTTACATGAATTCAAATTCAGTTCAAATTATTAACATTTATTAAATGACTGTACAACATTGAACAAGGAAGTGTTGTTTGGGCAGTGCAATTTTTAACATCACAGCAACCAACGTTCTCAATCTATCCACTAGCCAGTCAGTCCTCAACAGTTCTTTTTAAGAAATATTAGCATGTCAGCCTTTTCTGGGGCAAGGCATGCTCTTTCCTGTCTGTCTCCAGCAGTTGGAAATATTTGCTCTGCTGGTCTGGAGGATGCCTGTGTAGGAGATACACTAGTAATAATTGTAATTTATTAATCACTGGCGATTAATAAGACACTTGCTAATGAGGCACCACCTCCGATGTTTTGTCTATTTGAATAATCCGGAGGTAATTAATCAAATCCGAGTAAACAAGGTTAACTTGTCTCAATTCTAATCAATTTCAGATCAATCTTATTCAATCTCATAAATGAAGTAGTGAATTCTACACAGATCCATCAGTTCTCCACATTAAAAACAAACCTGCACAGACAACGACATACGGTTAAATAGGTTTATTTACTATAAAATGGAATAAATGAAATGGCAATTTATATGATCAACGAAAGTTAACAGACAATGTGGAGACTATAATGATCAAATTAATGGTGTTATGTGAAGATATAGGCTACGATGGTGAAGTTGTGATTCGGGTGAGGTAATTAATCAAATACTATGAGAGTAATTTTTAATATTAATGAGACCCTAATCGAATTTCTCTTAAGCTAAAATTAAGAACCAGGAGCTAAAAATGACACCAACCATCTCATGTGTGCAGCCAGTAGTGTGCGGGATAGCTTTGTCCTACATTGTTTGGAGAGTGGAGGTCCGCGATTTTGGGTCTCCGGTATTCGTAGCTTGACTGCGGGCTCGCAGTGTCGGTCCGAGAGCCGGAGGGGAGCCGCTGTTCGTCCGATGTCACGGTGGGTGACGTCTTCGTTCCGATGTCAGGTGGTTCGCTTCATAATGAATGGAATAAGTTAGCCTAATGTTAGACAATGAATAAGTATGTACTGGGGTTGGGTCAATGGCTGACAGCCATGGACTACCAATCCCTGAGCATTGTAACATCGTGATTTAAAAGGCTCCCCACCAGAGAGCACAATCAAGGCGTGTCCTCTCAGAGTTGCCGTAGTGCAAGAGTTGTTGTTTGTGATATGTGGGGAGAGGAAATGAAAGTATGTTGCTGCTCAGTATACTGTCTCCATGTCTCAATGTCCCGTTCATTATTTTATTATTAAACCAGTTCAGTTAGGCGACCCAGACACTCGGTTAAATTTGTGGCAGCGGTGCTTCTTTTCCTGCGGGCCGCTGTTTCTCTCAGTCATGCCATTTTTATACATGAATCTAGGTGCTGTATCGTAGGCAACTGGACTTGTTTCAGTTCAGTTTCTTGAAGACGTTTCACTTCTCATCCAAGAGGCTTCTTCAGTTCTAACTAGCTGGAGTGGAGTTTAAAAGCCTGCCAACTCCCCTCCAGTCCAGTTGCCTACGATAGAGCACTTAGAATTACCATGATCTGGATGACTGAGAACCTTCATCAACATTTTTATACATAGTTTTCTCCGCTTAGCTTCCTTGGCTAGTCAGCCAACATTGTTTTATCCATTAAGGCTGAACGGGGGTGCAGAGACGAGGACAGTCAAATTCCTTAACAACGATGTCATTGTCCATCATGATGTTTCACTGTAGACATTGACATTTCCCAACACTATGTACATAACATTACTTTATAGCAACCATGTTTTATTCAGTAAACGGTAAGTGTAATAATTAATGTCTCAGAAGACATCATTTCCTTTTCGCTTTCATGTAGTGTTGTTATGGAGGCGTGGCAAATAGTGTTAATTTCGTTAACGAAAACTATGACTAAATATATTCGTCAACAACCTTTTTTTCAATGACGAGACGATGACGAGATGGCACCGTCGTCATTTAACACTAACTTTGACAATTACCAACATGCATTATAGTTGATGAAAAAAGACAAGACTAAAATGCAGTTTACAAAATAAAAACTTTGCCAAAATCTCTCTTTATTTTCGTTGACGAAAAAAGAGGAGACAAAATCATGAAATGCACACAATGCAGCAGTTCTGTTAACTATGAGTGGCGCGCGGGCACGCGTGGTAGATTTGTGTCGGCTCCGTGCATTCAACCATGAACGACCGGGAGTAACATGGAAACAACAGGGCTTGGGAGAAGAAAACGAAGCAATATATGGACCCATTTTCATTATCATCAAATCAAATCAAATCAAATTTTATTTGTATAGCCCAAATTCACAAATCACAGTTTGCCTCAGAGGGCTTTACAATCTGTACAGAGACGACACCCTCTGTCCTTCGACCCTCGATTCCAGTGAGGAAAAACTTGCCCCCAAAATAAAGGCCCTTTTAACAGGGAAAAAAAAAATGCGGAAGAAACCTCAGGGAGAGCCACAGAGGAGGGATCCCTCTCCCAGGACGGACAGACGTGCAATAGATGTCGCATGTACAGAGCAGATCAACGAGATCAGAATGTATTCAATTATAAGCGATGGTTGACAGGAGTGAAAGTACATAAAGATGTATTACAGCAATAATAATGAAAAGCACATGGAAATGTGATTACTAGTGATAACAGTAGTAGTGATTAATGGTAAGGATAGTATGTAGTAATGCATTACAATAATAGTAGTGGAACGTATGTAACAGAGATGTGACTAATATTAGCGACAGTAGTGGTGGGTGTCAGGCAGGGTCATGGCAGTAGGTGCATCCACGATCCGGCAGGGCCATAGCAATAGGCGCATCCACGATCAGGCAGGGCCATAGCAGTGGGCGCATCCATGATCAGGCAGGGCCATAGCAGTGGGCGCATCCACGATCAGGCAGGGCCATAGCAGTGGGCGCATCCACGATCCACAACCTGGGCGCGGCCAGGATCCATGGGAGTCTGTAGGACTAGAAAGCACAAGGACTCCGGGGAAGAAGCAAGTCAGTGACATGCAGAGATGGGGCATGTATACAGGCATAATGTATACAGATGGAGAGGAGAGGAGAGGGGAGGAGAGAGAAGCTCAGTGTGTCATTGTCCCCCGGACTAGGCCTATAGCAGCATAACTAAGAGCTGGTCCAGGACAGGCCTGGGCCTGTCCTGGCCCAGCCCTAACTATAAGCTCTATCGAAGAGGAAGGTCCTAAGTCTACTCTTAAAGGTAGAGAGGGTGTCTGCCTCCCGGACCAAAACAGGAAGATGGTTCCACAGAAGAGGAGCTTGATAGCTGAAGGCTCTGGCTCCCATTCTACTTTTGGAGACTTTAGGAACTACAAGTAATCCTGCGTTCTGGGAGCGTAATGCTCTAGTTGGGTGATAGGGTAGTATGAGCTCCTGGAGATATGATGGTGCCTGACCATTAACAGCTTTGTAAGTGAGGAGAAGGATTTTAAACTCTATTCTTGATTTTACAGGGAGCCAGTGCAGAGAGGCCAATACAGGAGTAATATGATCTCTTTTCTTAGTTCCTGTCAGTACACGTGCTGCAGCATTCTGGACCAGCTGGAGACTCTTTAGAGACTTGTTAGGGCAGCCTGATAATAGAGAATTACAATAGTCCAGCCTGGAAGTAACAAATGCATGGACTAGCTTTTCTGCGTCTTTTTGAGACAGGATGGGCCTGATTTTTGCAATGTTGATGAAAGTCGACTAAATTATCAATTTCAGTTTCAATGATTTTAGGAGGATAAATAAATGTGCTAATTATCAAGGATCCACAACAAGCAGGCTATAGTTAGCAAACATTGGTCACAACAATATCATCCCTGAGTTAGTGACTGACTGGCCCCTGTAAGTCAGGATTGCAAAATGCAATATCCTCATAATTTTCTGGAGTGATAGTAGAGGGTACCAGGTGCATGTACAGTGAATTTGGTCAATGTCACCCTTTGCACTCCTGAGTTACAGGGGCAGTCGCTTTTCGGCAAGGCTTTGCCAAAAAGTGACTGCCCCCTGTAACTCAGGATTGCAAAGGGCAATATCCTCATAATTTTCTGGAGTGATAGTAGAGGGTACCAGGTGCATGTACAGTGAATTTGGTCAATGTCACCCTTTGCGCTCCTGAGTTACAGGGGCAGTCGCTTTTCGGCAAGGCTTTGCCAAAAAGTGACTGCCCCCTGTAACTCAGGATTGCAAAGGGCAATATCCTCATAATTTTCTGGAGTGATAGTAGAGGGTACCAGGTGCATGTACAGTGAATTTGGTCAATGTCACCCTTTGCGCTCCTGAGTTACAGGGGCAGTCGCTTTTCGGCAAGGCTTTGCCAAAAAGCCATTCATCCTTATGGGGAATTTTTCAAATTTCATTTTACTACTGCTTCAGCATACGTTCAGCTATAGAAACCGTTCAACTATCAAAATGTTCAGCTTTTTAAGCTCTTTCAGCCCTGTACTGTTCAGCTTTTTAGCTTTTCAAGTTTTTCAAATCAACCTCTTCTTGTGTTAAAATATTTTCATTCAAAATTGGAAATATGGACTTGTATGGTTATTCGTCTCAAGGCCTCAATTATTCATAAGTATGCAGTGTCATAAATACATCTCTGTACAGGGTGGGGATTTCAACATGCAGCATTTCTTGATGTATAGCCTATTTGTAAAGGGAAATATTGTAGTCTACCTATTTTAGAACATTATTCTATTTTTTAGAACATAACACAATTATTCATAAGTAAGCAGTGTCATAACTACATCTTTGACGTTTATAAGAAACCAAACCGTTTGAAAATCGGTTGAAAATTGACAACGCGGACGAGACATCTAGCCATTATATATATATCTATGGGTGTTACGTTATGTGGGCTGTGTTTTATATAACCGAAATCATTAAGCTAGGCTAGCAAATTGTTGTGAAACTTGTGAAGGAGCTAGCATCTCTAAACAACGGGACATTGCTAACGTTTCTACTGAGAAAAGTGTGTGTTTGGACTGCTGAAACCTCTGGCTTTGGACTTTTTGGCAATGCCAGCATCACAGGTCTTTGCTGAGCAGGTCTTCAGTGTAACCGGTGACCTCTCAAGTGGCCGCCGCAAAAGAGCAAGAAACACACTGGAAAGAAGTGCTTTTCTTAAGATTAACAAGCACTAGTGTGAAGGCTTATGGCTACTAGAGAATTCCTTGTAGTTTTCTTGTTCAGTGTTTACATTCAACAACAGAAAACAATTACACACAGACACACACGTGTTGTTGTCTAGGCTGATTCAGGTGTATGTGAGATCTCTGACTCTCTGGGGTCTATTTTTTCCAAGAGATATATTTTTTGCAAGAGAGCAAATGCTCCAAGTTTGCTTATTGAAATGTACCGTGGACCTTAAAAGCTACATTTATATTTGAATTCATTTAAATGTTAGATTCTCTTTAGGAAATGTAAATTGACATTTGAGAAAGAAAGTGGCTTATTTGGAGATCAGTTCATCCTATAAGTCATTTGGGTTTCTTTTTGGTCCAGACGTAATCATTTCATGTTAACAGACAGATTATTGATTGCAATTGGTGTGTGTGTCCTGTGTTGTTGACATGCCATGTTTAGAAATAAATTTGAAAATCAGAACATTTTCATCAGCAGTTTCAATTAACTAAAACTAGACTAATATATTACTGTTTTCTTTGACTAATATAAGACTAAAATGCTCAGACTTTTAGTCGACTAAAACTTGATTAAACAAAAACAGGATGAGGTACTGTAGACTAAATATGATAAAAACTAACAATGACATTTGACACAGGACGAAGACTAAGACTAAATATAAAAATAGCTGCCAAAATTAACACTAGTGGCAAAGCTGCCAACTGCCAACTGACTGACGTCACACAGGCGACACTGGATCTCTGGGAAGGCCGAAAAATACACCTGCAATTGCAGCTTCTGGAAATCTTCGAGATTGCCACATCAACTCATTGTAAAACATGTTCATTCAAACTCGATATAAATGAAAGAAAACTCACCAAAACTCAACTTCAATGTCCACCCATCTTTATTCTCAGGCTGCTAAAACTGGTTGAGCTGGACTTTCAGACAGAGCCATGCTAACCCCCACACTGTATTCCCCAAAATGTCAAACTATTGCTTTAATTAAAAAATGGAAGTACCTTTCCACTTCTGTCAAACCAACTGTGATTACCTCAGGTGCATGTTGTCAGAAGTGAGGCGAGTCAACTAGATCTGAAGTACTGACCCATCAGCCTCCACCGATGATTGAGGCAACACTGCCTTGTTAAGCTGTGTGTGTTGTGTTCCAGATATCGTGCTGAACTTCAGAACCACCTACGTGAGCACATCTGGTCAGGTGGTGTATGACCCCCGCTTCATCTGCATCCACTACGTCACATCCTGGCTGTTTGTGGATCTGATCGCCGCCCTGCCCTTTGACCTGCTCTATGCCTTCAATATCAGTGTGGTAGGTCTCTCTCTCAAATTCAAATTCAAAATTCTCTCTCTCTCTCTCTCTCACACACACACACACACACACACACACACACACACAGTCCACACATACAGTATACTGTATACAGCTATACAGTGTTGCTTTTGGTTTGTTATATTATGTGAGTGCTGGAAAAGTGCAAATAAATCATATATGTTTGACAGCTCTTTGCTTTCTTTGCCACATCTCTGAAGCATAGCAAGCTAACATCACATAGTTTTATCTGAAGAAGCTCAACCCACAACAGATCATGTATTTGCTCCTTATTCTCTTGATCCAGCCCTTTCTGCTCACACCGTTGGCTGATGAGTTTCCCAGGGAGGAAGGGTCTGAGCTTCGACCAGTAACTCATTATTAGGTAACTGCTAATTAAGCTGATAAATGAGTACGCTGATGACAGATTACAGGCAGAGGCTGTAGATGAGCCAGATGATGTTGAGTGTTTAACAGATAGATACTGGATCACTGAGCTACACAGCAGAGAAATCTTTAAAACAAACATGTTTATCTCTTGTGACGTTTTCTACTTTGTTCTTTTTTCTCTGCCTGTGAAATTCCTTCAATCAAACAACACTTATTGGTTGAACCGCTCACTTCTGATGTCCACAGTAACAGTACAGTTAAATACTATGCTAACTTATTATCCATAATATGAACTTGTGCTTTCTTAAAAAGCCATCATTCCAACTTTGTAGCTGTTCTGTCTTTTGCATAAAACACATAAATAGCCTTCCTGTCCATGCTCAACATGCCTCTTCTGTCGAGCTAGTAATGTTAATCAGCAAAAGTCTTGTGGGGATTGTGGGAGATGTTGTTCTTTAATGAATGATAAAAACCACAATAATCTAAAAACAATTTTGGATAGTTGTTTTTTATAATTAATGACCTTCTGCATTAGGGTTATGTTCCAAGTCTGAGGTTTTAGTCATTTTAGTCTTTTTGATCAGGTTTTCTTACTAATGGAGCAGAACCTGTAAGTCCTGGTCACTTCAACTCTCTTCACTGGCCCATAATAATAATAACTGCATGATATGTCAAGGCTGAACAATATGGATCGCCTGGGGAAAGTAAAATGTCACATTGGGTGAGTGAATCTAGCAACCCATACACCTGATCAGGCAAAGTGCCAAAAAAAAAAAAAAAATCAAGAATGAGCAGGCTGTCCTTGTCAGAAAAATGACCATAACATTTCTTGTTAGGCGGCGACTTCTAGTGGACAGTAATTATTACAGCAGCAAAGGAGGAAGTCAGGTGAATAAGTAAAAAGAGCAACAAAGTCTGTGTAGAGAGGAGGTGGAGTAGGGATGGTTGGTGCAAACAAGTACAGGACTTCAACAGTGAGTTATTTTAACTGATGAACGGAGTTAACTCAAGTTCCATCATGTGTGTCACATAACTGAAGTTACTTATTTAACATAGATACATTGTAACACAAATAATGCTGTCATTTTAAGCCTCACCACAGTGTTTTCCTTAACCTAACCAAACAGCAAGCATACGACTGAGGTCTGTATGCCTGTTGCTGGTACGCTTCAACAGTCAAGTTGTTTTGGGAGTCAAAAATCACCAAAAAAAACTAGTTGTTGGATGTTGGTGTAATATACGGTTAATCACAGTGTATTTCTGGACTGATATTACAGTCAGTTAATCCTGAGGTAAGGCAGAGATTATATACACCGGAGACTTCTGTACAGAATTATTTTCCCTGAACGCATTCATATACATACAGTATGTCTGAGCGGGGTGTCATTTATCATAAGCTGTGTTGAATCCAGAGCAGGAAAAAAGCAACCACAGTTTAAAGCATAAAATCAATGCAGGGACAGCCGGTGTTTAATGAGGTCATTTTAACCTCTGCACCACAGGAACTTTTCCAGTGGAGGATGATAATGGCACTGATTTTTTCTGAATGATTACTTTAGTTAATGCTCCGACTGAAATGAAACTAACTCTAAGTTTGTCCTGAGGTTGGTGCCCTGCAGTGTTTTAACAATGTTCAGACAATCTGTGGAGGCACTTCTGACTGTAACATGGCTCACTATCAGGATGATTAAAATTCACAGTTTGCATGGATAATTTCTAATTACACATCTCCCTCGGCTCTAGATGGGAAACTAGGAATTCTTATTATTGTCACAAGAAAAGTCAACTGTATCGAGGAGTAACTAATCCCATCCTGATGATCCACACTTTGTATATCATATTAGTAGGGTTGGGCATAAAACACACATAAACACTTTAGCAGATGTCCATATGTTGTGATGTTTTTAAATGAAATGAGCACTGCGCCAAAGACAAATCTGTCAATAAAGTTAAACCTGAACTGTTACTGTAACGTTAGCTGGTAGCTACTTGTTATCTACCCCTGACCTAAGTTAGTTAGGTTATTGTTATTCTTATTTGCTTACGGTACCTAAATGTGGGCGATTCAACATCTGAAAAGGGATGCAGCCTTTTCACCACATTTGCTGTTACTTGTCTGTGGCACTCTTCGACTTGCTCCGCTGACAGCTTCCCCCTTGCTGCTAGAGTGAATGGGGTGTCACGTCATTTCTCTGCTGGTTGAAGAAACTTCTCTGCTGGCTGGGGTCGCTGGCTGGTTAACATAGCAGCAGCAGAAGCAGCAGGCTCAGACTGGCTATCGTTAGCATCACTCTGCGAGCTTTCAACAACTATGAACAGATTTGACAAAGTTTTAGCAATTGGTAGTCTATAACTTTAGCTAGTCTGTTAAGAATAAGACAATCATAATTTTCATGTACCTGATTCCATTCACAACGAAGAGTGCTGGCTGATGGTTGACTGTCCGAAGTGGAGGAAGCGACGGGAGCAGGAGAGCGGCGCAACGAGTTAAACACTGTACACTCTTTAATTATTATACCATGCTGCAGGCGAGGTGTTTTGTCATGTTTGTTGTGCATCCTCCTTCGGCAGTAATAAGTTTACGGTCCATGTTCACACGAGTGATGTTCTTCTTAATAGCGGAGCACGCCGGGCGGAGTAAAGCATAGTTTATGCTTCTGTGTCGCGGCGACGGCGTAGTTACGTCGTCCACCCGACGCCGTCATTGAGCATTCGAAGTTCTGCGTCGAGGGAACGCGTTGTTCTGCAATTCACCGCCAACCGTTGTTGTTATACTGTTGACCGGAAAAGCAACTGCCGGAAATGACGTTCTGAGCGGACCAATCACAGTCCTTGCCGTTCGCGTCTCGACGCGTCGACGCGACGTGTAGTCAGGATTTTTTGGAGGCGCACGTCAGGCTACGGCCCAGGGTCGGCGTAGGGGTCTGCGTCGACGACGTAGCTACGCCGTCACCGCGACGCAGAAGCATAAATCAGGCTTAATACAAACCCCGTAAACAAACAGAGCAAGCCGGGTGGAGTAATACAAACCCCGGAAACAAACTAGTGCGGGCATTTAGGAACCGAAAAAAAAGAATCAAAATTCAAACATCTTCGTAATGGTTCCGGAACTGGACGTTAGGAACTGGTTCCTATTTGGAACCGGTTCTCGGTGCCCAACCCTACATATTAGATGTGTTTACCCTCTAATCCACGAGTCTTCTCTCTTCTAGAACTTTGGGGTTCACCTGCTGAAGACGGTGCGTCTCCTCCGCCTCTTGCGCCTCCTACAGAAGCTGGATCGTTACTCCCAGTACAGCGCAGTGGTCCTCACCTTGCTCATGTCCACGTTCGCCCTGCTGGCCCACTGGATGGCCTGTGTCTGGTACTTCATCGGACGCAGCGAGATCGAGAGCAACAGCCCCGCCTCCTGGGATATAGGTTTGTGTCTCTGTGTTGGATAGTGTGTGTGTGTGTGTGTGTGTGTGTTCATACTGATGGAAAGTCAGGTGAACTTTCATAGTCAGCAAAACATTTCTGGAGCTTCAAAGCAAAACAGTCTCTGAAGGACACAGAGATCCCAAAAAGACGTTATTTACACCCCTTTTAAGCTGATATCTTCACTGTGCTTGTTACGCTACGAGTAGTAGAATGCACACCATCTGAAGTGGGTGCAAGAGCAATGATGTCTTTTTTCAAATCAATTTGGGACCTCAGGGCTTCTGGAAAGGCAACCTTTATTAACAGTACATTAAAGTCAACAGTGTTTGGCATGTGCCCTCTGGGAATTATCTTGCACAGATACTCCAACAGTTAGAGCTTAACGTCAAAGATGGAGACCGAAATGTACTTATTTACACTATCACACAGTGTGTGGTGTGTGTCCTTTTACTTAGAAAACGCTTCTTATTATGGTGATCTGTCTCCCCTCCTACTGTGCTCACAACCACCAAACAACAACAGCAGGTGAGGTGTGAGTGCTGATGGTGGTTATCCTGTGATTTATGAGACAGGAAGAGACTAGGAAGAAGGATACGGGTAAAGGATGGTGTGAAAATATAGAGGAAAGGCCTCCACTGATACACAGATGTACATGGGCACACTGGTACACATGGGGCAGCTGTGGCTCAGGTGGAGGAGGAGGAGTTCCATTAATCGCAGGGTTGGTAATTGAGCAAAACACTGAACTCTAAATTGGTTCTGATGAGCAGAGCAGTGCTCCACCATTCTTGGTTAATGAGTGTGTGTGCATGAGTAAGCAAGAGGCTTTTGGAAGCAATTTGTCCAAGTTGGCTTGAAAAGCTCAATATAAATGTTATCTATTCATCGTTACACGTCATAGGCCAATTGCAGGGCTTTTGTTCATCACATGGAAATACATGACAGCAGCATTCATGGTAGAAAAACGGAGATCCAGAGGTGTGCATCACACTCCACAGTAAAAATATTTTTTCTTCATAGATTAGGACCAAGTGTAGGAAAGATTTTGACTAGATGGTTGCACAGGGGTCACAAAAGTCATTACAAATCATCATCACTTTAGTTTTAATATAACACATTTTGTTCATATAACAATGACTTCATCTACATACATATAAATTAATATTTGATGTATTTTTCCTTTTCTGTCCTTGCTGGTGTTATCGTGCCTTAGTCTTTCACCTGGATATTGGTGTGTCATAACTTGACATGCATTGGTTAGTTAGAGTCAACTCAAAGACTTTTCACACAGCGTACTGTTCGCCCAAGGTCCCCTTTAAACATTGTTAACAATGTTTGGTTCAGGGTTGTACCACACTGCACTTCTTCCAGCCCTGTGTTAAATGTCCGTTGGAACATGTGACTAATGATTACCCTCCTGAATGGCGTGTGACTGTCTAGTCCTGTTTCAAACTGGCACCGTTTTTTTTGTTGATTTTCAGGGAAAAATACTGCTCCAGACGAGGGCCAGCAAGCCCCAGGCTAAAGTCAGGGTTAGCCCTCTTTGTGCCAAGAGTGTGCCTCTGAAGGGCTTTCATGCTGTGTTTAGCCCGGTCTAAGGGAGCTGTTAGTCCCAGGCTAAGGAGGCGTTCACACTGGCACATACCAAAATGGGCTTATCCTGACTTTAGCTTTGGGCTTGCTAGCCTTGCTTCAAAGCAGGGTTAGCCCTGAGTTCGTGGGGTTATCCCCCTGAAAATCAACTAAAAAAGGGGCCAAAAGGTGTCATTGTGAAATGGTACTAAAGTAAACTAGAATATAAACTTTAGTCACATGTGCCAACATACATCTAATCCAGAGCTATTACATCTACAGAGTGAATTGTACAGCTCTGGGCTTAAGTTAACATCTGTGTGTGAAAAAGGACAAACTTATCCCAGGGTCAACTGTTAGCTAAGAATATGCAGAGTGAAACCCATGTGAGCTATCTAAGCCTGCGGTTCAGAAGGTTCTAAGGATGCTTTTAGCCCTGGGCTAATTGCAGTGTAACATTTGAATGTCCATGACTGAAGCAGTTAAACAATGGTGGATATTAATTACTTAATAAGCCTTGTAGTAAAGGTAATCTAACAGGCATGGATACATTGTGATTAAACTCTTCCCCACCAGGCTGGCTCCACGAGCTGGCCAAACGCTTGGGAACACCATACTTCCTGGCACCACTGACGTCTTTGTTGGGAGTCTCTGATTCCCCTAAAGGCACCATGACAGCCGGACTGACCAACTACAGCCAGTGGAATGTGTCGGGATTGGAGCCGCTGAGTGGGGCAGCTTTGTTGGGTTCAGGCCAATGGAATGGCAGAACCAGAGCGAAGACACCAAATGGCTTGGGAACAACACTGAGCGGCGGGCCATCCGTCAGGAGTTCTTATGTGACGTCACTGTACTTTGCTCTGAGCAGTCTGACCAGTGTAGGCTTCGGCAACGTGTCTGCCAACACAGACTCTGAGAAGATCTTCTCCATATTCACCATGCTGATTGGAGGTGGGCAAAACAAAGCAGGCAGACTCTGTTTTCAATAGAAACTCAAAACCCACAATGTTATTAGGATTGTGATTATCTTCAGGAAAATCTGTTGGCCTGTGCTAATGAGTATGTGGTGCTAAGTCAGTAGGCCCTTTACATTAACCAATTAGTACTTCATACAAAGTACAGCTGAGGCTGAATTGAATCTCATGTGTTTTACAGGCAAAGTATTGGACAAATTTACAAGTTAACCCAGGGGTGCCCATACATTTTCCCTTGAAGGGCATAACCAAGTTCCCCCAATCAACTGACTTCCTGCACTCTGCCCACCATGCTCAGATCATGGAAAATAACATATTTAAGTATAATATATTATATTTTAATATATTTTTACCTGACAAAAATCAACCAAAAACAGCACAGACATCAGAAACATCTGGCAGGACAAATTTAACCTGGGGCGACAGTTTGGGCAGCCCTGATAGAACCTAATGATGGAGTTGAAAAGTCAGGGGATCAGCAGAGACACATTATGTGGAAACAATGAATTTCTCAGCCAAGGCTTCAGTCTCAGCTTCATAGGAAAACACATTGCAGTGCAAAGCAAATCTGCAGCTGATCAAATGTAGGTTGTTTGGGTTGTAAAACATTTATTTCTTCAGTCACTTAAGCTGTTTTAATCAGGTTTGGGTAAGCTGGGTTAGGATAGCTGTGGGCTAACTGTACTGTCTCCTCTGTAGCATTAATGCATGCTGTGGTCTTCGGTAATGTGACCGCCATCATCCAGAGGATGTACTCACGCCGCTCCCTCTACCACACCCGCACCAAGGATCTGAAGGACTTTATCAGGGTGCATCGGCTGCCCAAGGCTCTTGAGCAACGCATGATGGAGTGTTTCCAGACAACATGGTCTGTAAACAACGGTATCGACGTCAGCGAGGTAGGAGGGGCTGACTGCAACAACAATGAATGATGAATATACTGTCCATTAGCTAATTGAAGGTGAACATATAGAAATGTATGGATATGAAGCAGTGTTATTGGAAAGTGAACTGTTATGTAACTCAAGATGACAAACATCTATTAAAGCACAAGCATATTTGTGAAACTGTTCCTTTAACTTTAATGGATGGGTATACAGCCTCTGTGGCTTGGACTGACCTTGTTGGTTACAATGGGATCAACTGGACTGGCTTCTGAAATTGAAAGTGCAAATCCAGTTACTTGCCCTCCAAGCAGACTAAAGAAACAGCTCAAAGTCATTGAGAGGATTTGGGTTTTGTTTTGGGTTCTATCATGCTGGGGCAGCTATCTTAATTTCATGGATTAATGACCTCATTGACACTAAAGTCACTCATGGTTTCTTTTACCGGAGTTTCAAATCTAGATAATCCTTTTGAAAGAGATAACATGACGGTGCACAGATGCTTTAAAGTAATAGGCCACAACTTTCTCTTGCATAGATCTTTGCTACTCTGTCAGAAAAATAGTTCATATTGCATCTGCTGTTCTGAGAGACATTTGAGTAAATGTGCAAATTGAAAGTGCATTTAATCTAGAAACTGCTTGCTGGTCATGCATGTACCAGTCGGCTGTGATTATGTGGGAAGGTGAAAGTTTTATTTGCCTGTTTCCTTCACCTTCCCACACACTCACTTTCAAATGATGACACACAAAAGAAAGAAGCCACTAAAGCTGAGAGAGACAGAGAGAGATATTCAGTCACAGTCTGTAGTCAAGAGTGTGTTCCTTTGTTTCACTGCTGAGGTCAATGCTTTTCTTCTGATTCCCTCCACAGCTGCTGAAGGACTTCCCAGATGAGCTGAGAGCTGATATCGCCATGCACCTGAATAAAGAGCTGTTGGAGCTGCCCCTCTTTGAATCAGCCAGCAGGGGCTGCCTGCGCTCCCTCTCCCTCATCATCAAGACCTCCTTCTCAGCTCCTGGGGAGTTCCTCATCCGCCAAGGAGATGCCCTCCAGGCTATCTACTTTGTTTGCTCAGGCTCCATGGAAGTACTGAAGGACAACACTGTGCTGGCCATTCTGGGTAAAGAACATAAGAGTTTAAGTGACATTTTCGTATGAAAGTATGTGTAAAAAGGCTCAGCACGTAGCCACTTTACTATAAACAATGAAGTGAAAGAAGATACATTGACACTGACTGATATATTTACATACAGATGGTTAAATATATGACATTCACTGCTACTAGAGATTGCACTACAGCAGCAGCATCTCAGACCAAAACAAATCTGTGTGTTGTTCATTCAATAAAGTTGGGAAAAAAAGGAAAGAGACATGTGAACACACACTGCTCACATGTGTCAGATCAAACTGTAAAACTAAACAAATATAAATCAAGATTGTGTTACTACTTAGCCTATATCTTGCCAAAAATGTATTCAGAAACATATTTTACTGACCTGTTTAACTTTAAACGAGAAAGTTTATGACAAATGGGCTACCATTTTGTTTCTTGCTTGGAAATTGAGGCTCACATCTCAGATCAAACTGTAAAACAGTTCAAAACTCTGCTACTACTTAGACAATTCCTTGCCTACACTGATGGCCATGCAAGGGGCCGACCGGGCACATCAGGAGCAGTTTGGGGTTCCGTATCTTCCCCAAGGGCACTTTGACATGCAGACCAGGGGAATCGAACTGGCTCTACCCCTGAGCCACAGCCACCCTCGATAATTAAGGCACAAAAGTAGCCCAGGAACAAATAGACTGTAATGCACTGAATAGTCAATCTTTTTAAACAGGTTTTAAAATACAAAATAAGAATCCTGTTTTAAAAAACAACAACATTTTGTTTTATGTTTTGTTTATTTACCTACATTATTCCAAATGTTTCCAACAATGTTCAAAACAGAGAAATCCACAAGGTCACTCAAGGTAACTGTGTGTTTCATTTGGTCACCTGACAATATAACTTCCAGGAGAGAGTCAGAGAGTGAGGAAGTCAAGACTAAACTTAATGTGAAAATGATTTTAAAACATGACCTTGTTTGTGAATATCTGTACCTGAGTCACATCAGATATTTTTTCATTTGCAGTAGTGGTCCACGGATCACCACTGCAGTCAAGTTGATAAACAGGAGTGAAGATGTGAAGTGAAGTTAAAAAGTAACTCTGAGCTCTGCTCTCATTGGTAAACGATTAAGAAGAATCTGATGTGACTCGGGGTGTTTATTCCGCCAGAGCAGGGGCTGTTCCTCATATGGGCAATATGGGCAGCCGCCCAGGGCGACATGAGCGCCCGCAAAAAAAAAAGAGAGAGAGCAGACAGTTGGCCACAGTAACCGGCTCTGCAGCAGCTGCCTCTGAGCTTATCTCATCATCTCGGCAGATCGACCCGTACCGGCATCCTTGAATTTGTTTGCATTCATTTCATTCAGTTTTTGTATTGCTCATTTACACATCAAGTCAATTATGTCATGTTGCCGTGTGGGGAGTGGGCGGCTGGGCGCCCCCTGTTTTGTAAAGGTGCGTCTGCTTGCTGCTGAGAAAGTCTCACATACAGAAGTGGAAGAAGGGGAGGGGGAGGGCAAATATAGAAACAATAAAGTACGAAATACAATATACAAAAAATGATTAAATACTATATACAATAAAATGCTTAAGTAGCTATAAAATAAAATAAAATAAAATACTGAGTAAATACAGTAAAATACTGAGGTATCGAGGAGTAAAGGTAAGTGGAACATAAGGTATGAGAGGCTAAGGTGCAGTATTTACGGTAATAATATTTTAAGATTATCAGGTAAGAATGATTTCCTGTGCTGTTCCTTTAGGCAATGGGGTTGAATGAGTCTGTTGCTGAAGCTGCTCTTGTCCAGAGTGTTATGGAGGGGGTGAGAGACATTGTCCATGATAGCCAGCAGTTTTGCCAGCATCCTGTCCTCCGCCACCGCCTCCAGGGTAACAAGTTTAGAGCCAACAACAGACTCTGCCTTCTTTATGAGTTTATTCAGTCCGTTAGCGTCCTTCGTTTTGATGTCCGCACCCCAGGACACCACAGCCAAGAAGATGGTGCTCGCAACAACAGACTGATATTGTACAATAATATTGTGAATATTAGTTTAGTAAAAAGCTATTTTGTGCATGAGGTTTTTTTTTTGCTGTATTGAAGCATAAATTCACAAAATATGCATGAGCAAGGCTATGCAGTAATTTTGAAGTAATACATAAAATGACACAATGAACAAGAGCATATTGGTGCAAATTAAACCTGCAATTTTCTCCATATTAATCTAGTGGGCAAAGACTCCCCAGCCCATCAGCTGAAAGATGAAGTGTGGCCCAGGGATTGATGGAACACTTTAGAAAGTAGCCAGAAATCAAACAGGAAATCCATAACCAGCATTACTTGTTTGTTTGTTTGTTTGCTTGCTTGTTTTTCTAATGTGTTAGCCTATAGCACCAAGGATACGTGGAGCAACATTAGCGTTCATTAAGCGTTGTGTTGCTGGCTTCCTGATTAATCAAAGTCAAATATTTAAGCCCATATTTGAGCTCTATTTTGGTCTTCACCAACTCCGGAGAAAAATATCTGATTCTGTTCCACAAGGTTCACCAGCTAGTTACTGATTTTGTCTTCTGTTTGGTTCTGGGCAGGTAGCATAACATGGGTTTACCCAAGCTGTCTCACTAAAACTAGCTCAGTGCTGCTGTAAAGGAGTTTGATGAAGGTGAAGTCACATAAGCCACATAACCGAAACAAGGAGCTAAAAGGCTTAAAAACTGAACTGCAGCATTTACAATAATTATCTGTGGTTTACCTTTTACAATACACATATTGTAGTTGTTTGCCTTATTACTATAAAAAAATAAATTATACAACTTTAGGTCAAAATCTATCTTACAAATATCAGCTAACAATCATAGATAGGCGGACATGATGAACAAAAAGGTAAAAAATAATCCACCAAGCCCACCCAGCCAAAACTGCATAAATACAATGCAAATGAACAGAATAATATGTTCTACCAATAGGTTAGCTGCAGAAACCGGTCCCATTCCTCCACAATAAGAGCCTCTCCAGAGCCTCGTCCTACAGCACGTACACTGATGCTCCTATTCTGCATAACATGGATGAAACAGAACAGAGAAACACAAACAGACTCACAAACAGCACTGTAATCAGATCAGGTCTATATATGAAGCACAGGGAGCAAATATTAACACACTGTTTTTCATATTAATGATCTAACTGGTGTAAATAATGAAGTGACTGCATGCTGCCTATAGAGGAAAGAGGCTAAACTCATTAGCATGTTAGACCAGTTGTGTATGTACATGCGCACACACACACACACACACACACACACACACACACACACACACACACACACACACACACATTTCTCAAACAGACATCTAATATTCCCATTAAAAATCTCTGATAGAAACACACAATGCACACACTTTGAGATTTCTTTTTACATTTTCCCTGCCTGTTTCTCTGTTGCTTACACACACACACACACACACACACACACAGACATACAGACAACCTTACACTAAAAATAAGCTCCTACAAAGGGTAACAAGATAAACCTAAGGGGTCGTCAAATAATTGATGGTAGAGGAAAGAAAAGAAAATTATCAATAAAGTTATCATTACCGATCACTGCAGATTGTGAGCCAGTAGCGGAGCTTCGCACCAGTGTACATGGGTGCTGAAAGGAGGCAGGCTGTGCTCTGGTGCACTTCATGGCACTTCTTGCCTCCCCCAGCGTGCTATTGAGAGGGCAGAAAAGTACCAGCAGCTTGTGAGAAGTGTTGTTAAAAGTCACAGTACGCCAAATACATTGTAAATAAGTCAATTGTAGTGCCGGTACTGCGTACCATTCAGTGCCGGATCACATTAAAGAAATAGTTCACTCTAAAACAAAATTCAGTCATTATCGACTCACCCACTTGCTGATGAGAAGTCCGGTGTAGTTTCTTATTCCTCAAAGTGCAGCTGGAGACCCGCGGGAATACCCTCTGGCAGGAATAATCCATATAACGAGCATAAGTGGCGCCCCAGAGGAAAAGGTCCATAAAACTACACAAAAACTTTGTAATATTCCTCCATACTGCTCGTCCGCTGCAATCCAAGTGTCCTGAAGTGGCAACATCCAGAGTTTACTTGAAACAATGTCATTTAGTTAATTTTTCTAGCCTAAACAGTCACTATGCTATATCTGCCTGGAGGCACGCTCCGCGTTCATGTGAGTCTCCCTCACAGCGTTTGCAATACGGAAGCCGCGCTGGACAAGATGAACGATACTCTCGATAGATACACACCGGTATGTACTTCCTGCTTTGAGCGACCAAGCGACACACACACAAGAGGGATCTGCCTGCACTAGTGATTTGAAACTTTGACACTCACAGCGGGATGTAAATACCGGTGTGTATCTATCGCGAGTCTCATTGATCTTGTCCGGCGCGGCTTCCATAGTGCAATCGGCTGAGGGAGACTCGCGAGAGAGGGAGACTTAGGCTAGAAAAAATATACTAAATGACGTCGTTTCGAGTAAACTCTGGATGTCGCCACTTCAGGACACTTGGATTGCAGCGGACGAGCAGTATGGAGGAATATTACAAAGTTTTTGTGTAGTTTTATGGACCTTTTCCTCTCGGGCACAACTGACGCTCGTTATATGGATTATTCCTGCCGGAGGGTACCCCCGCGGGTCTCCAGCTGCACTTTGAGGAATAAGAAACTACACCGGACTTATCAGCATGAGGGTGAGTCGATAATGACTGAATTTCGTTCCAGAGTGAACTATTCCTTTAAGCACTGTATTTCAGAAAAGTTAAGTGAAGTAATCAGTGCATTATTTCCCTCTGAATTGTTGTGGAATATAAGTAGAAATTGGCAAAAAATGGAAAAAAGTAGGGGTGAATCTGAAATAGTTTTTTAACAGTAGAAATGTGATTCATTGAAGTGTGGACCCTTCATCCATATAAATGTACTATAAATCAGACAATGGCCTGATTTTAAATTAAATAAGTGGACTGAGGCTAAGCGTAGCTGCTAATTCTGCACATCACTTCAAATCTTGTTTAAGGTTAGCGTTCAGAGTGAGACTTCTGTGTTACTTTTACGAGAGTAACATTAGCACAAACCGCCTGCAATGCTATTGGATCCATGCTTGAGATAAACAAAAACAATCGCTGACACGGTTCACAGTACACCATTAAGTCTAAAGTTAAATGTCATGTAATGCTCATGTATCAACCTCCAGGTTAAGAAAGGGAAACATATTATGATGGTACTGGATTAAGGCTACACCTGGGTAAAAACACATCGTAGATAACAAGCTAGACAGACCTGCCAAGTGCCTCAGACACATTCTTTACCTTCAGCCAGTCCTATCTGTATCTCTACTTTCCAGGTCGGGGTGACCTGATTGGCTCTGATTGTCTGACCAAGGAGGAAGTGATTAAGACCAATGCCTGTGTGAAGGCCCTGACCTACTGTGACCTGCAATATATCAGCCTCAAAGGCCTCCGTGAGGTGCTCTGTCTCTATCCTGACTACGCCCAGAAGTTCATCACTGAGATCCAGCATGATCTGACCTACAACCTGCGGGAAGGACACAATACTGAGGTAGGATAATGGCTACTTCTCTGATCTCCCTTAACATGTGATTTCAAGCTGTTGGCCACTTTACATGGTTGTTTTTGTCATTTTAAGGGCTCCTGTTGTCCACCTATCCATCCACCCACCCATCCATCATCCATCCATCCATCCATCCATCCATCATCCATCCACCCATCCATCATCCATCCATCTAGCCATCCATCCACCCACCCAGCCATCCATCCATCAATCCACTCATCCATCTTCCATCCATCCATCATCCATCCACCCACCCATCCATCATGCATCCACCCATCCTTCCATCCTCATCACATGTTCAAATAACCTTATTCTTTATAAACAAACATCTGCAAATGAATGCAGAATCTGTAGGCAAAGGACAAGATCTTGGTAACTGACTTAAGGTTTCTGTTTTTGTAGTAGTGACCAATCACATTTTAGCAGGCTTTGGTTGCATGCAGGTAAACAGCCCATGTCGAGAGAAAACGAGGCATATTGCATTGGCCCAAATCCAATCTAGGAACCAATTGACTATTGTTTGACATTAATTTAGCTTTATATTACGACACAAGACGTCCTTGTGGTGACTGTGGCTCAGGGGTAGAGCCAGAGTCTTGTTATCGGAAGGTCGCTGGTTCGGTTCCCCTGGTCTGCCTGCCCTAAACTGCTCCTGATGTGCTGGTTGGCACCTTGCATGGCAGCCACCGCCATCCATGTATGATTTACTGTAAGTCTCTTTTGACAAAAGTGTCTGTTAAATAAAAAATGTAAAAATATGTTAGGTTCTTTGAATTTATCTGCATTTATATGTAGATAAATTAAGAGTCATCCCATAACTCTGACTGCATTGTCACGTCTAGAGCAGCATTCAGCTTCCTGGGTTTTTTCGTTTGTAAATGTATTATTTTCACTATGATGATTATTGTTACCATGTTGCCAAGTATAAGGCAAACTGGACATGAATCACTGCAGGTTCTGAATGCCTTAAGGAAAATGTTGGTTAAGATTCTCAAGAAGAGTTCTTCTGTTTTTAAGATAAGTCTCAGCTGTGCACTGACCTCCTCCACCCAACATTTAACGCAATGCCGGAGTGATGGCTTTGCACTTGAAAAGGATTAGCCATCTGGACTGAGGAGGAAGCCACTGCTTCTGCTTGAGATACAGCCAACAGATAAAGACATGAGCTAAACATGGACGATTCAGATGCCAGGGATTTACAGATGGATCTCAGCTGTGGCTTACACATGAATAACCAGCATACGAGATCCTAGAGAAATATCAAGGGACTTGACAGTAGGCTATATCAGCATGGACAATATCGAAATAATACTTTATTGACTTGTGTTTTTCTGGCTTGAGTAGATGGACCTCAGGTACAAAATGGAATCCTAAAGAATCTTCCCGTAGATAAGTATAAAATAACACGTGTGTACAGTCTGGTATACAGTTCATATAGTGTGTTCTCAAACAAACAATATCATGGTAGGCATGGATACCTGCGACTGGAAACATGTTGATTCCTGCTTGATTATGACATCAATCTCCCCTGATCATTGTTTTTGTAGTGATTATTCTTTTTTTTTTTGTTATATTTTGTTATTTGTCTTCTGCCCAAAGATTGCATTTTTCACTGCTTGAACATGGATGAAAACGCGATTTTATCTGGCAAACACATCCACGTGTTCAGTGAATGAAGATTGTGATTGTGAAGATTGTGATGAATCTCCTCATACAGGCCACGCCCATTTCCAGCTACCATGTTTTTTTGGGGGGGAAATTCGCAAAATGTCACAAACCTACTTTTTCGAACTCCTCCCAGGCAATTTCACCAATTTGCACGAAACTTTGCACACAGCGCCACGCCCCAACAGCAGCAAGCCCCAACGCGCGTGGACTGTGAGGGCCCGTTCATCAATGCTTGGAATATAAATACTTGGTTAGGTTTAGGAAAACATGGTTAAGGTTAAAATAGACCCTTTTACAGTTTACAAGTTTTACGAACACGTATTTGAAAAGATAAATTTTCCTGTGTGTGTATTTCTCCGGTCTTGAGACACATTACAGCAATGTGATTGGTCAGTTGCAATGATGGCTAGCATGGCTCTGTCCAAAATTTACAATAATCTACCTGCCAACACCTCTGTAGCTCATTAATTCATGTCATTTTTAAAATGTAAGTGTAGAAAAGGGGTGACATGTTGTGCTTTTACTATTTCTTGACCAGTGATATCCTGAAATCGTAAAGAAATCCAAGACAAAGCCAGTTTATTGGTACAGTTCAATTCAAACACAGACGTGCACAAGCCAAATAAATTAATTAATACTGTACAAGTACAAGTCTTTTGCATGTAACAGCAGAAAAACAAGAAATCCTTACAAACATCTGGTGAGACTGCATCACATCACAGACTGGAGCTCATAGTTCATGACTCGTTCCCTCATCCACCTCAGGTATTCTGAAGGAGTTAACTATACAAACAAGGTTAATGATCAAAAGTAACTATTAGCCTGCTGGTGGGTTAGCTAAAAGCACTCAGAGGGACCTCTGCATGGAGGATATTTTTGGTCAGAATTAAAATTAATACTTCAGATAGAAAATTAAGATCCAATTAAAACTGCAAGCAGTGATGAACGGGCCCTAGTCATGATACATATGCGTACCGAATTGTGTTTATGTATGTGCATGTACAGTAGGAGGTGTATTCCTTATTTCCTTATTTGACCTTATTTCTAGCATAAAATATGATCATTTACTCACCCAGATAATGTTGTTCGTCGTTCGGACGAAATTAGATCCAGTGTAGCGCCGCTATATCCATATAATGCGAGTGATCCGGGCACCGAGGCGCAGCCTCTATATAACGCATTATCTGCCACGAAACTAGTTCACAACCAGAAGAAGAGGGCTTTCAGAGGTGGCAACAGGGAGGAGCTGAGGGACATTGAGAGGGACCTGACTGCCAAGATCAAAGAGGCTAAGGACGGCTACAGAAGGAAGCTGGAGTGGAAACTCCAGCAGAATAACATGAGGGAGGTCTGGAGTGGTATGAGGACCATCACCGGTTTCAGACCAACTAGCAGTGGAGCTGATGGTAGTGTGGCTAGGGCCAATGAGTTAAATCTGTTCTTCAATAGGTTTGATACTGCGGCCCTGGCCCCTGCTGGCTCTCCTGTTGACTGTCTCCAGCCACCACCGCTTCTGACACCCCCTCCTCCTCCTGATTGCACCCCATCCAACACTTTGAGCCCCTCACACCCATCCCCCACTCCTCACACCTCCTCTGGCTCCCATGCTACCTGCCTTCCTCTCACTATGGACTCCGACTCTACCCCTCCTCGACCTGCACTGTTTACACCACTTCATGTTAGGAGACAGCTGAGCAAACTCCCCGCCGGCAAGGCTGCAGGCCCTGACGGTGTCAGCCCACGGGTTCTCAGAGCCTGCGCCGAACAGCTCTGTGGAGTGCTTCACCGTGTCTTCAACATGAGCCTGAGCCTCCAGAGGGTCCCTGTGATATGAAAGACGTCCTGCCTCGTTCCAGTGCCAAAGACGCTGCAGCCCAGTAGTTTCTCGGACTACCGACCGGTGTCACTGACGTCACACATTATGAAGGGAGAGACTCGTCCTGGAGCAGCTCATGCCTATGGTCAGGCCACACCTGGATCCCCTCCAGTTCGCCTACCAGCCCCGGATTGGAGTTGAGGCTGCCATCATCTACATGCTGAACCGTGTCTACGCCCACCTGGACAAGCCAGGGAGCACTGTGAGGGTCACGTTCTTTGACTTCTCCAGTGCTTTCAATACCATCAGGCCTGCTCTACTGGGTGACAAGCTGACGGCGATGCTGGTGGATCCCCCCTTGTGTCCTGGATTGTGGATTACCTCACTGGCCGACCACAGTACACTGTGTGTCAGACGCTGTGGTCAGCAACACCGGGGCCCCACAAGGGACTGTCCACTCTTCTTTCCTCTTCACCCTTTACACCATGGACTTCAGCTACCAGACAGAGTCTTGTCATCTTCAGAAGTTTTCTGATGACTCTGCTGTCGTTGGATGTATCAGCAAGGGTGATAAGGCTGAATACAGGGCTGTGGTGGATAACTTTGTCACATGGTGTGAGCTAAACCACCTGCAGCTCAACACAACAAAGACCAAAGAGCTGGTGGTGGATCTGAGGAGAAGCAGGACACCAGTGACCCCAGTTTCCATCCTGAGGCATAACGTGGACATCGTTGAACACTACAAATATCTGGGGGTGTTCATCGACAATAAACTGGACTGGACTAAAAACACTGAAGTCCACTACAAGAAGGGACAGAGCCGCCTCCATTTTCTGAGGAGGCTCCACTCCTTTAACATCTGCCGGACTATGCTGAGGCTTGTCTGTTATCAACATCCGGGGTCAAACCAGCAGTAGCAGCTACAGGTAAACAAGCCGGCTGTCGCGGGTGCACGCGCAGCTCAGAGATGACATCTTCCAGGTCAGAGGTAGTAGGTCAACCTACAGACCCCGGATGTTGATAACAGACAAGCCCGGACTCAGAGGGGAATAGCACTAGCATATCATAACAAAATATTGGTGAAAATAACTAGTTTCGTGGCAGATAATGCTCATAGAGGCTGCGCTTCAGTGCCCCGAACACTCGCATTGTATGGATATACGCGGCGCTCCACTGGATCTAATTTCGTCCGAACGACGCCAAATGAAATAAGGTCCAGGTTGTAAAAAACGGTAGTTCCCCTTTAAATCTGTAGGACAAGTTCGTTAAAGTACGAGGCAAAAAAATGGGTTAAAGCGGCGGCGAAATCTCAACTTCAAATCAAAATGGCAGACTTCCTGTTGGACTGAGGGTATGGGTCTTGTTTTGTGCGTCTGGTCATGATACATATGCATACCGAATTTCGTTCATGTATGTGCATGTAGGAAGCAAGGCTTCAGGCTTAAGCACCCTTTTCAATCCTCGTGGAGGTGCTGTGGAGCCATATTTGCACTTAAAAGGCCCAGACCCATATCAGATATCAATGTTCGTGACTGGTGATGGATCTGCCAAATTTTGTGTTTGTTGAAGTTTGTCTGTACGTACCAAATGGGAAAAGGCATTAGGGGGTGCTACTGAGCTGTTGTACCTCACCTGAGGGCAGTTGTGGCATCAAAGTAAAGTACTCCTGAGTTTGAACCTACGTGTCAAATTTGGTGAGTCTGCAAACATCCTAAAGTCCTCTAAACAGTGTCAGAAAAATGAAAAATCGCTGCACGCCATTCAAGATGGCCGACTTCCTGTTGCAGCAAAAATTTCAATAAAACGAATTTGTGGCTAAATCAACGAGGCCTATGACTCCTGTGAATTTCATGACGATCAAAAATTATTTTCGCGCAAATTTTCCAATGTTAGGTGGCGCTATGGAGTATCCTGGCCACACCGACCCCAAATCTTGTTAAATTAGCAAATTTTTCACCAGATGTGACAAATGTTCTGAGTTTGGTGAGTTTTGGGGTATGGCCGTAAAAACTGGGTTTAAAGAGGTGGATGAAGAGACTTCCGGTCGGCTGCCGCATGGAGTAGACGTAACGCGCGAGAGCTCCTGCCTATTCTGCTTTTTTTCACTCATTCACTCCTTTATTTTGCAAACTGGACAATTCATATTGAGTTATTAACTTTTCTTTAACCCACGTTTGCTTCGAAATGTCTTCGCACCGCGGCAAGTCGGGGAAAAAAGACGACAAAGCCACTAGCTTGACCATGGAGACTATTTCTGAGCTACTTGACCAGCACAGGCAGGCGCTAGCAGACGACTTAAAAAACTTCTTTCAACCAGCTGGAAAACAAATTCGACCAGGTCCGCTCCACGGTTGACGAGCATGGCCAGCGCCTTTCGTCTCTCGAGCTCGCCGCGGAGGACCTGAGCCAGCGTGTCGGTGAGCTGGAAAATGTCTGCTCTAGCCTACGGGAAAGCAACTCCAAGCTAACGGCTAAAGTCATTGACTTGGAGGGTCGCAGCAGAAGACAAAACATCCGCATCCTGGGCCTAGCGGAGTCTATTGAAGGTGGGCAACCTACAGCTTTTTTCTCCGATTTACTGTGCGAGGTTTTTGGAAAGGAAACGCTCCCATCTCCACCCGAGATTGACAGAGCCCATTGTTCGCTAACAGCAAAACCGGCCCCCGGGCAGAGACCGCGCCTGGTCATTCTCCGTCTGCACCGCTACCAGGTCAAGGATCTCCTGATCCGCGAGGCCCGCCGTAGAGGGAAGCTGGAGTAAAGCAAGTTCGAGTTGTCGAAGACTACAGCCCCGAAGTTTTGAGCCAGCGAGCCGAGTACAGAGAGGTCATGGCGGATCTCTACAACGAGGGCTCAAACCCTCTCTCCTATATCCCGCACGGCTCTGCATGACACTTCCCGACGGAGACAAGAAGTGGCTACGATCGACCGATGAGGTGCGGAAGTACATCGATGGCCTTCCTTCTCCATCTCTTCCACCGTAAACGACTGCTTAATGACTACGCCTGACTGTTTACAACCGCTAACATGCTATCCTTTACTCTGGCCACTGCTGTATACGATTTCTGTGATCAGACCACGGCTGGTATGGAACAGTTTACTCTACCATTGACATCACACTCATCCTGGCTGTAGGTATGTGAGTATATCCCCCAGCCTTCAACTTAGTGAACTGCTACATGCCAGTGTGAGGAAAACCCGCCAGAGTCTATGCTAATCCTTTGAAGCAGCATATTTCTTTTTCTATTTTGCTATATGACTTTATAGTGTTAACGGTACATAAGATATTTTAAAAGGAGTGTTTTTGTTTTTGTTTTTTTTCTCATGTTCGTACTCCTAGAATAGTTCAAATGTGGTCCTAGGAGTGTTGAGTGCATTCTAACACTAGAATAAGGAGCTGAAGATATTGGGTGTAAGTGACAGGAAGATTGTTTTGGGGGGTAAATAATGTGTGTTTTGAAGAGCTTGCTGCTATTTTCTTTGGCAGCTGTCTTGTTGTGGGGTGGGTGGGTATGGGGTGGCTTTTCCTATGCCAGTACTAGCTTATTAACCTACACAAGCCATGTACAGCTCATTCTTGATTTGTTATGTCCTTTATGTTCCTGGAGTTTTGACATCATTTGTATTTATCATTCTGCATTTTCAGTCGGAGACAGTGGATAGATCGTTAAACTTTGTTAGTTGGAATGTCAAGGGTTTAAACCACCCTGTTAAAAGGAGGAGGGTATTTTCACATATAAAACAAATTAAACCAGCATTTGTTTTTTTGCAAGAGACACACATTCGAGGTTCTGAGAGCACCCGCCTGATGTCGCGGTGGGCGGGGCAGCACTTCCATTCCTCATTCCAGGCAAAGGCCAGGGGGGTTTCAATCCTCGTTGATCAAAACATCCCCTTTGTGCATCACAATGTTATATCGGATACTAACGGTCGTTTTATCATTGTCTCAGGGAAATTATACAATACAATGATGGTACTCGCCAATGTTTATGCCCCAAATGTCGACGATGTGGTTTTTTTTGGAACGCTTTTTTTCTTCTCTCCCGGATTTGAGCTCATACTCTCTCGTACTTGGTGGGGATTTCAATTGTTGGTTAGATTCCGTGCTGGACCGTTCTTCTCCCAACCCTGACTCAATTAGTAGGTCTGCCTCATTCATTCAGTCCTTTCTATCCGATTTCGGTGTCTCTGATGTATGGCGTTCCCTCCATCCAAATAAGAGAGAGTACTCCTTCTTCTCGCACGTTCATCATACTTTTACTAGGATTGACTACTTTTTCATTGATAATGAACTGATACCATTGGCACGCTCCTGTACTTACCAGGGCATAGTGATATCATATCATGCTCCTGTTGTGCTATCTTTGGCACTGCCTGACCTTCCTCAAGTTAAAAAACACTGGCGCTTTAATTCAACGCTCCTCTCAGACAATGATTTTGTGAACTTTATGAAAGAACATATATCCTTCTTCTTTCAGACGAATACCTCCCCGGATACATCCAGTCTAGTAGTTTGGGATACTCTTAAGGCATACCTTAGAGGGCAAATTATTTCCTACACTGCAGGTATGAAAAAAAAGGCCCACCAAGAACGATTAGAATTAGCTGATCAAATCAAGGAAATAGATAAACAATATGCTCAAGTTAAAAACCCTGACCTATATAAAACGCGAGTGGAGCTTCAAACCAAATTTGATCTGGCCTCAACTTATCTTGTTGAACGGCAACTCTCGAGGAGTAAGAGTTTGTTCTATATCCACGGTGAAAAATCTGGGAAATTGTTAGCTAATCAGCTGAGAGGACTCAAAGCAAAGGGTCATATTACGAATATCAAAATGGAGGATGGTAGGGCTACTTCGGATCATGCAAGGATAAATGACACATTCAGGAGTTACTACTCCCAACTCTTCACCTCTGAATTTTCAAACAATGCTATATTAATGGATAATTTTTTGAATCGACGAAATATTCCCACGCTCCCCCCCCCCCAACAGTAAAATTAGATTAGATGAACCCACAACGAAAGACTAGATAGATGCAGCTATTTTCTCGCTGCAGTCAGGAAAATCCCCGGGACCCGACGGGTTTCCCGCAGAATTCTTTAAGACATTTTCCTCACTACTTTCGTCACAGCTAAGCACAGTGCTGTCTGACTCATTCAAGCAGAGTAAACTTCCAACATCATTCTATGAAGCTTGTATCACCCTTATTGCAAAGAAAGACAAGGATCCGACGGAGTGTTCTTCATATAGGCCAACCTCTCTATTAAATGTTGATGTTAAAATTCTGGCCAAAGTTTTGGCCCGAAGATTGGAGAATATTTTACCGTCCGTCATATCTGAAGACCAAACTGGCTTTGTTAAAAATCGATACTCCTATTTCAACATACGTCGGCTATTTGACATTTTATATCTCCCCTCTGATGAAACTCCTGAATGTGTCCTTAGACGCCGAGAAAGCGTTTGACCGGATAGAGTGGGCATATTTATTTGAGACTTTAAAAACATTTGGTTTCGGTCCGAATTTTATCACCTGGATAAAATTACTGTATTCAAGCCCCACTGCTTCGGTCCTTACCAACTCTCAGCTGTCACAACCCTTTAACCTTTATCGGGGAACCCGACAAGGGTGTCCTCTAAGCCCTCTATTATTTGACCTGGCCATAGAGCCATTGGCGATAGCAATCCGCAGTTGCGAGAATATTTCTGGTATATGGAGGAATGGAGTAGAACATAAGGTGGCTCTATATGCAGACGACTTGTTAAGTTTTATCTCACGTCCAGATATCTCTCTACCCGCCATGCTGTCACTACTGAATGATTTTAGCCAGTTCTCAGGATACAAATTAAACTTGAATAAATCTGAACTTTTCCCTGTCAGTGAGGGGACACCAACGCCAGACTACTCCAACTTCCCTTTCAGGATTGTGGAAAACAAATTCACTTACCCTGGTATTACAGTTACAAAAAAACACAAGTTTCTTTTCAAAGAAAACTTTCTTACTTTACTAGACCACACAAGATGGTGCCTGACGCAGTGGTCGCCCCTTTCTACGTCCTTGGTCGGCCAAATTAATTCTATCAAAATGAATATTCTTCCTAAATTTTTGTATGTCTTCCAATCAGTACCGACCTTCATTTTTAAATCATTTTTTGACACATTAGATTCTGTTATATCATCCTATATATGGAAAGGAAAGCGCCCTCGGCTAAATAAGGTCCATCTCCAAAGGCCTAAAGGGGGGGGGGGGGGTATGGCGCTGCCTAATTTTCGTTTTTATTATTGGGCAGCTAACATTCGCTGTCTTGTGTTTTGGTCATATTTTCACAATCGATCTGACTGCCCTTCATGGGTGGCAATGGAGTTGGGTTCTGCTAAAAACTTTTCAGTTCCAGCACTTCTTGGATCTAAACTTCCTCTTCCACCAAATAAACCAATAGAGAATCCAGTTGTCCGGTACATGTTGAGGGTGTGGGCTCAGTTCAGGAGACACTTTGGTTTTTCCGATTTCTGTCTCTCAAGTCCCATTTCTGCCAATCATCTTTTTCAACCTTCCTTACTGGACCCAGCATTCCAGGAATGGCGGAGATTGGGTATTGAGCGTTTCAGGGATCTTTTCATGGATAATAGTTTTGTATCATTTGAGCAACTAACTGAGAAGTTCAATCTCCCAAAGTCTCACTTTTTCAGGTATCTACAAATAAAACACTTTCTTCGCTGTCAGATACCAAGCTTCCCTCAGACACCTGATGTGAACATTGCTGATGCACTTCTTAATTTACAGCCATCTCGCAGGGGTTTGATCTCCATTATCTATAATAAACTGCTAGGCATAAGGCAGGCACCACTCAACAACATTAAAATCGCATGGGAGCAAGATCTGAATCTATCTTTGTCAGAGGAAATTTGGGACACAATTTTTAAATTGATTAACTCAACCTCTCTTTGTGCCCGTCACTGCTTGTTGCAGTTTAAAGTTGTACACAGGACCCATATATCCAAAACCAAATTATCTCGTTTTTACCCAGATGTGGATCCCTGTTGCGACAAATGTAAGAGAGAAGAGGCTTCACTTATCCACATGTTTTGGACATGTCCTAGCCTTGAGAGGTACTGGAGGGAAGTTTTCCAAACCTTATCCCTAATTGTCAATTTGGACATAGAACCCAACCCTCTGGTCGCTCTTTTTGGAACCACGGGTGAGGTCAATGTGCGCCTGACCCCAGCTAAACAACGAACTCTGTCTTTCGCTTCTTGGCCAGGCTCGCAATATTGCTTATGTGGAGGGATGCTGCCCCGCCCACCCACGCTCAGTGGTTGAGAGATGTCATGTCTTGTTTAAACCTTGAAAAAATACATTACTCAATCCGTAATTCCAAAGAAAAGTTTCAAAAAGTGTGGGGACCTTTTCTCGAATACTTTCATAATTCTCAAACTAGCTAGGGACTTGACCCCTCACTCACATTTTGTTTTCTGTTTCTATGTCAGCAATACCAAGTGTACAAATTGGCCCTCTCTCTGATGCCTGCTTTTGGCCCATTTTCATAATGTATATTTATATATTTACTTCTTTATCTTGTTTTACTTTATTTTATTACTTTCTTAGAGTTAACCCCGACTTCCAGCTGTTACCTGTACCACTCCAGGAATTAAGCACAATTGGTCTATTTGTCCTGTTTATTTTATTTTTCCTCTTTATGTATGAGTGTGGCTAGGTAATGACGTGTGGGGGGGAGGGGATGGAGAGGGGGACTAGATAAGGTTCCTTGTTTTGTGCTCTTGTTCTGTGTTGTTATGTTTTTTCGACCTACTGTGGATGTACAGGATCATCTCTCTCGACCTATGTGTTGACTGTGCACTTTATAAACTCCCTGTACACATTTTATACCTGTACCTCATATTTGTGTAAAAACTCAATAAAAATATCTTTGAGAAAAGAAAAAAAAAGAGGTGGATGAATAATAATAAGAATCCTTGCAGATTCAATAGGGGCTCGCACTGGTCAGTACTCGGGCCCTAATAAGAATCCTTACAGATACAATATGGCCTTCGCACTATCAGTGCTTGGGCCTTAATAAAGTTAGGGTGCATTTAAGATCATCAGGAAGTTGGTTTTAGGTAAGTGAAAACAGAACTAACTGACTGTTTCCTAAAAATCCTGGTTTTAAGTTTTTTAAGTACAGAAGAAAACTCAAGTTTGATATTCATCTGTGTAGATTTCTTTAAAATTTTTAGCTAAAAAAGCATAAATATGAATATATATATATATTCATATTTATGCTTTTTTTAATATATGTATATATACATATATATAATATGTAGGAGATACACTAATAATAATTGTAATTTATTAATCACTGGCGATTAATAAAGCACTTGTAAATGGGGCACCACCTTTGATGATTTGTCTATTTGAATAATCCAGAGGGAATTAATCAAATTCGACTAAACAAAGTTAACTTGTAACAATTATAATCAATTTTAAATCAATGTATTCAATCTCATAAATGAAGCAGTGATTTCTACACAGTTTCCATCTCCACATTAAAAACAAACCTGCACAGACAACGACATACGGTTAAATATGTTTATTAACTAGATAAATCGGGGTAAATAAATGAAATGGTGATTTAAACAAACAACAATGATAACAGAAAATGTGGAGACTGTAATGATTAAGGTAATGGGATTATATGAACATGTGCTGATGGTGAAATTGAGGTCGGGGAAGCACTGAAATATTACGAGAGTAATTTTAATAGTAACAAGACCCTAATCGAATTTCTCATAAGCTAAAAGATGTGAATCAGAAGCCAAAAAGGCACCAACTCTTTCATGCATGTGAATCCAGCAGTATGCCAGGTGCTTAGCCTACTTTGTCTGGAGAGTTGGGACGTCCACAACTTTGGGTCTTTCCTCCGGAGTTCGTAGCTCGATTGCGTGTTTGCAGTGCCGGGCCGATACTGATACCTGGGACTTAATACTGATACCAAAACAGTACTTTTTTTTCTGATACCTTACTTGGATGAGTGTTAAACAAATTTCAATAAACATTTTTTTTTTTTTTTCATTCAGCAAAATAAGCCAAAACTTCTCAAATGCTTCAGTGTTGTGTTTAATGTTATCTTAACTCAAACAGCTGTATTAAGAACTCTGTTTAAATACAATTCAGTATAAATAAAATACAATATAAAATGAAAAACCTGTCACCAAAAACTGGCCTCCTGGCGGATGGCTCACAAAAGGTTGTATAAATAAAATACAGTACAAAATTAAAAACAAGTGATTTAAATAATAAACAAGATTAAGAGACTAAAAGCCCCACCATGTGTTGGTAAATTTGTGAACTGCTGATAGACCAACTTTGCAAGAACATTAACATTAAACTACCCTTTGGGAGGAAGTGATGGTCTGTGGACTAAGAAAAAAGCAGACTTAAGAATTCTTTTTTAAAAAGAGAAGCATGTCTACTTTCTCAGGTGAAATAGATGCATGCTCGGTGCTTATGGTATCTCCAGCTGTGGAAAACATGCTCGGATGGTGTAGAGGATGCCTGTACACACAGATATTTAGGGGCAATGTTTGCGATCACTGGCATCAGGTCCCTCTCTTCCCACCACCATGTCACTGGGTCCACTGAAGATAGTACAGCAGGGAGGCTTCTGTACAAATCCATTTCTCTCTTGATGTTCTCACTGGGGGTGATGGCACTTGTGCTGCTGTCCACCATGCTTTCTGTCAGGGCCCGGTCTTCATCCTCAAATAGCCTCTTTTGTGGGAGCTGAATATATAAACAAAAGACTCATCATTCATCAAGTATTAGGCTTATTGTGCTAATAAAGTAAGAATATCAGTTTGCAGCTGCTGCACTCTCTTCACCAGAAGACCCATCTTCATCACCAGCGTCCTCTTCCTCCTCCTCCTCCTCCTGTGTAACTTGTGCATGCCCCTTTCACATAGAAATGGTTGTACACAGAAACACAGTACATTAATACAAATATAAACTGCAGACATCTACTCTGCAATGATCATTATTCATGAAACACAGACACCACCACTATAAACAGTGACAGCTAATGTTAGCTAGCTAAGCTAGCACGAGAGAATCCACTTTAACATAAACAGTAGCTGTGTCCAAATTCAGGGGCTGCATCCTTCGAAGTGCAGATTTGAAGGCCAATTACGTCACAACGCTGCGCGAAGGCTGTCCAAATTCGAAGGCTCCTCCAAATGCAGCCCACAAATGCAGCCTGCTTCTCCTGCTTTTTGGAGGACGGACCGCTACTATCCTTCGCGGCCTCCCATATCCCAAGATCCTTTGCGCGCCGCTGCTCAGTCCCGAAAAAGAAGAGGGAAAATTTGAACAATGGCGACATCAAGTGGCGCAGATTTGACATATAAATGTAAGTATTCGGTTTTTACTCATTTGAACATCCAACGCCAGATATGTTAAACTTCAGGGGACTTGGAAAACCTCCAAATTTTAACTTTCAGTTCAAATACGTGACGCTGGTAATGCATTAGCATACGGCATAAATTAGCATTATGCCGTTTGAAGTAAAGCCTTAAAAGCCTTCACTTTCAAAATGTTCAGCTGTTCAGAGGTTGACTCATATCTTATTGTGACGAGACTTCATGTACATAAATGGACCAAGATGAACAAATTTAGATTAGGCTGTGATCCCTGCTTTATTTCCAAACTGAAAAACTGTAAAGTCTAGTTGAACGTTTGGATTGAATAAAGAGCTAAGTTTAGGATTATCATCATCATCATCATTATAACAATAATTATTATATTTTTGCTATATCAGAACCCTTTTGTCTGTTGACATTACATAACACGTGTTTTACAAACAGAGACGTTTATAAGGGTCAGAGGCCAAAACAACCATTTATTTACAGGGGCCAAACACTCCGCCGCTGTTGGATGGAGGTAAGGCAATAATAAATAGCCCATTTGTCAGTGTTCTGATGTCACTTTTTTGTAAATCTTTGCATCCCTGTGGTAATGTGATCCTGTGTTTACCTTTTCTTTTGCTTCTCTGTGTTTAGAACAATTCTAGAAAAAATTAGCCTGCAGGGGAAGGTCGAGCCCCTGCAGGCAAAAAAGAAATGGGATAACCTAAAAAAATATATAAGGTAGGTGCAGGTGTGAATGATGATGTGGAAACTACATTTTATTTGTTTTACCCATACAATTAAAAAAATACTTTGCTGAAAATTGCTGACATGATTGATTTCCACTGCCTTAGGATTGCAAATATCCAGCAAGTGGAGAGGGGGTCAGCGGGAAGCCAACCGGTGCCACTTGGCCCTGGTTTGTCCTCATGGACGAAATTTTGGGACAGAGGCCATCCATTGCCCCCCCTGTATTGATTTCGTCAATGCCTGAGGACACACCAGGGCCGAGTGCAGCGGTTGTCCAAGAGGAGAACGAGGAGGAGGAGGAGGAGGAGGAGGAGGAGCAGCGACAGCCAGGGCAGAGAAAGAGGAAGAGGGAGGATGACCTGCTGGACCTCATTAGGGAGGACATGAGGTTGCAGAGGGAGGCAGAGGAGAGGAGGGAGCGAGAGAGCAGAGAGAGGATGGACTGGTTGTTCTCCCTCCTGGAGCGGATGGTGGAGCGCTGATTTTCTTGCTGTTCATTTATTTTGTTCAGTTTGTTAAATAGTTCTAATTAATTGTTTATAATTAGTTAATTGTTCATTGTTAGTTAGTTAATAGTTAATTGTTAGTTAATTGTTCATTGCAATCATTGTTTGTTATTTATTTAATTAATTAAATATTGTCACTTTTCACATGTTGTCTATTCGATTTAGTATTCACAAGGTTTTTAAAACATCAAACCTTTCTTCTTTCAGTTTCTGTTCCATATTGCACCTTCAACATGCTAAATATTTTTGTTATTCAGTCAATGTTTACACAAATTAATGTACACATTTGATAGATTTGAAACTTTTATGCAACATAAAAACATTAAATGTTAATCAGCACTGGCCAACAAATAAATCATTTTGGGTGAAAGGGCCTCTTTTATAACATATATAACACATACATAACACATACATAACATAACACATACATAACCATAACCTCCTCTTCGACAGGACTGACCATGAAGGAGCCGGAGCAGTGTGGCACACAGACAGGCTTGTGTTGTGCTGTTTTTAGGTTAGTTTTTTTTTTTAGAGAAAAAAAAGGATCAAAAGAAAAATAAAGTTCAATCGTTCCAAAAAAATCTCCTCATTGAGCAGGAGTCCCTGGCAGTGCTGCTGGGCTGGATGTGATGCCACAATAAAGACCTGGTGTCAGTGGGACATCATCTGGGGTGGTACTCAGGGTGTTTGGGGGTGTAGTCTCCACTGTCCACCACATCGTCCATCAACAGGGTTTGCAGGGCTGACTCGTTCGACGGCTGCCATGCCACCAAGAATTTTTTAAGAAAGAGGAAAGAATTATGATTTCATAATGTGATCATAATATAATAATGATTGACTGATTACGATGAACACAACAATCTACCAAACACTTTAAATTGGAATAATGCCTATAAGATTATTTTACTTACCAACTGAAGATAGTCGTGGTCAGGGATCACCTTCTCCAGGGCAGACACCTCCGCAGACAGCTGGTCCCGCCATGGAGCACCACTGGCTGCCTCCAACATCCCCTCACCCTCATCCTCCGGCATGTCGTCCTGCTTGCTCATCCTCTGGGGGCATGATGTCACCTACCCCCAGGCAGATGTTGTGCAGGACGGCACAAGCTGTTATGACCTGAAATGAAAAAAAGTATTAATTAATTTTGATTTACCCTGCTTTAGTACTCAAAAAAAAAAAAAAGAATCCTGTTGAGTTATGATGTACCTGAGGCACAAAGGTTTGGTGCACCTCCAGCGCTTGCAGGAAGATGGACCTTAACCTGGTCTTTATCATTCCAAAGGCACGCTCAATGATAGAGCGTGCCCTGGAATGATGGACATTAAAGCGCTGGGGGCCCACACCTTGTACAGGCCGCTTGTAGGGAGTGATGAGGGGGAGGGGATGTTGGAGGCACGGGTACCTGCCATCTGCGAGGATGAAGTGCCCTGGAGGAGGGTAGATAGCCTGCCTGTGCAGTGGGCTGTGCCAGAGGCGGATGACCTTGTGGCGAATGGCCACCACCTCCCCAGTAACTCGGTGGACGATCTAGTGGACGGTGGAGCGAGGCATCCCAAACACCCTTGAGACCACCCTGTATGATGCCCCACTCGCCAGCCAGAAGAGGAATACCAAGGTCTCTATTGTGGCACCCCATCCATGTCTTCGATCCTGTTTAAGAAGGTTCAGCAGCACTGCCAGGGACTCTCTGCTCTGCCGGAAATCCTGCCTGGTGTCCCCGTCCTCGAAAAACCTGTCAAGGACGGGAACAGCCAGGTTGATCCTGCAGTACAGGGGTCTGGTCTGGATTGGGAAAGGAAGGGCAGAACAGGAGAAGAAAAATGGTTAATAAGACAATAGCTACATAATTTTAGTTAACAATATAATTCTAGTTCATTTTAGAGCTTTGGTAGATAATGATGAATCTGATTATCAATCCACTTATCAGTCTATCTAGGCTCCTCAATTTGATGATTCATGACAAAATATTTTAATATTAAATTAAGGTCAGGGTTCTTTAACTATTAATCAATTGTCAATGTTATAAGGCATTAACCATATGTGCCGTTCTACAGTTATACATGTCTAGCATTAACGTAATGTATTGGTATGTTAATGACCCCTAACTGTTAGCTAGCTAATAATGATTATAATGATAACATTACTGTGGGTTCAAATAACAGGTTTACCTCTCCACGTTCCCCTCTCAATCGGAGATACACCAGCCGCCGACGGCGCCGATGGAGCCGCATCTCCTCTTCCTCCAACATCAGGAAGATAAGGAAGAAAACCAAAACCAAAACTTCAATTTCAAGCATCTTTCTTCTTTCTTCTTTCTCTTCCTACTTTCTTTTCTGTCTTTCGCGGTCCTGGGCAGCAGAAATCGTGACGTAAGGGTAAGGGGCGGGAAAATCTGGTGACGCAACCAGGAAATGCTCCAAACGGTTGATGCAGCCGTCGAAGGACTCTCCGAAGGACCCAGCCTTCGGAGTCCACAAAGGCTGGGTCCTTCGAAGGATGCAGCCCCTGAATTTGGACACTCCTACTGAGAGCTAGGTAGCATGACAGAATCCACAGCTACCATGCTAAGTTGTTAGTAGCTCTCTAGCTATACATCTAACAACGTAATGTGAGCTGAACCAAGAAACTAATTACCTGAGGGCGACGATGCCTCCCGAAGCCCAACAACCTTGTCAATCGCGGTAGATGAGCTTGGGTCTGGGGTGGTGGAGACCATGGATGCGGCAGCTGGTGCAACATTACCTGGCCTTGGGCTAACTTCTATAGTTGGTGACGTGTTTCTCCACACATGGCAACTTTCCGCTCTTAGGTTTACACCGTGCATAAGCAGGTGCCGCCCCCTCTCTAGTAAAGTACAGCCACACTTTTGAACGTTTCTGCAACATTATTGTTTCACAAATCGATCCACACCAAATCCTCACCGTTCGAACAGCACACGCACTGAGAAGCACTCCGTGCACGTGCTGCTCAAGTCCGCTCCATCCCTGCCTAGGCTAAGGCTAGGCAGATAGATAGATAGATAGATAGATAGATAGATAGATAGATAGATAGATAGATAGATAACTTAATGAGACAATCAGAGGCTTTATTACATTTTGGATTGGTTGAACGGAAGAAACGGGTATTTCTCCTGGTTGAGTGTATATAAAATGAGCAGTCAAGCACTGAAAATTGGCACCGAATGCTTGGTCAGTTGTTGATGCTCGGTGCTCAGAAAGTACTGAAGGTTGATACCCAGCCCTAGTGACGCCCTCGTTCTGATGTCGGAAGAAGAGCGCAACTCGTCCAGCACTCAGCTGATGATGATCTCGGTCCGCTGCCCAGCAGAATGGCACCCCTTGTGAGCGTTGGAGGCAGGAAGTCTTTCTGTTGTTGCAAACGGCTCGCACGGTTTGTTGAAGCAGAAGGCTACTGCAAGTCTTTACTAATGATGGTGGTCTTAATAAAGATGTCTTTCTTCTTGCTTCGAGTGGTGGCTCTTAAGCATCTGATTCCTAAAGTAATTCAACTTTCTTGAATAAAATAACGAGAGGATGAAATGCTGGCCGGGCGGATCTTCCGTTGTTACTCAATACAAGATTAATTTATTTAAATTCACTTTCTCTGAATCAGGTTGTGATACTTAACAGTATATAAAAAAAATCAAAGCAGAACTTTGTTCTGTTAGCACTTAACAAAAGCGAAAGCACTTAAAGAAAGTGAGTCAACACCGCAAATTATAAAAATGAGAAAAATCAACACGTGGTCAATTCTGCGGAGACTGCTTTGGAGCGTGTCGCAAAGTAGAGTAAAGTAAAGAGTTGAACGAAAGAGTTAAAAGAAGAGAGTTTCAAGAGTAAGACCTTTACAAGAATAAGAGCCTAGTGAGAGCGGTGTCTCTTAGTTTTGTTGTCCCGAGTGGCAGGCGGGACTAAGGGGCAGGCTGACAGCGTTCACACTTTAGACGATATTATAAGTCTTAACTCACAAAAATTAATTCAACTTAAACTATAGTTTTTAATGTTTCAAGATCGTGCTTCACCTTTCCCGAAACTTAACCGTGGCTAACTAGGTGGACGTTGTCTAACAATGAAATAATATGAAAATCACTGAACATTCAAAAGGAATTAAAACTGGATCAAAACATAAAACACACTTGAATATACAGTAGAATTGATCACTTATACATATTTCTTATAGTTCTAGCTTAATACTTGTTTAAAAGGACATATCAGAGACATTAAAAAAAACGAACATATTAAAAAAAAAAATTCTTTCACAGGCTGTCCAATTGTACCAGGACTCACCGTCAGGAGGTGCTGTGGTTCCACTGAACACAAGGCACATTAAACACACAAACTTGTTCTCAGCCAAACTTCATCGCAGAGAAATGCTAAAAAAAATCAGTTATATGAACTTCTTTTACTGTTTCCCAATTTGTTAAAATTAAGAAGGGAAGATCCTGGTATAATGGTTAATTAGAACAGGTTTGAAATCTGGACGAGTGCAGAAACCATTATAGATTGGAATGTCACACAGATAGTGAAAACCTGATGCTTCATAAATTACACACAGACACAGGAGGATTAGAACAACAAGGAAGAGGTTTCCAGAGTGTGTTTGTGGATTAGAAGTCAGAGAGGGAGAGAGAGAGAGAGAGAGAGAGAGACATCAGACGTTGTTACCTAATTTGCAATTGCAAAGACATTTGATATCAACGCATCCTTGTCACGAAACAGTTTCTCTGTCCCTCCTGATGTGAAGAAAGTAGACGAATCTATGCTGAACTCAGATTGACCTGAGAGAGAGAGGAGTTCATCTGTTTTGAGGGAAACAAGGGACAAATGGTTATTCAAAGTTGTAAATGAAGAAAGGGGGTTCTCCTGTGAACCATCCATCTGACGGTTTCATTGAAAGCAAAACAAGTCAGGTGAAGAGGTGAGAAACTTCATGGTGTGTCTTTCCTGAAAACAGTCAGCTTGCAGATGAGAGGAGTAATTAATGCAAGGACAGAACCTCAATGGAATGCAGAGGCGATGGACATGTGTTCCTACAAATATAAATATGAAAGTCAAAAATTACACTTCGTATGCACATAAAACTCTACCTTCTTGTCAGCCCCTTACAGATACACACACACACACACACACACACACACACACGTGTGCTTTTGCTGTACGTAAGTACATACAGCAAAAGCAGTAGTGCATCCTCCACTGAGGAACTAAAAATAGCACTGTGTGATGGGTGGGGGAGGGGTGGGGTCATCCCTTGCTGGATGAATATAGAGCTAAAACCAGATGGAGATGAGACAAGAAAACATCAGGATGAAAGGAAGCTGCAGGGGGAAGGAAGAGGAAGAACCTCGCAGGGATTTGCATTCACGTGCCGAAACACACACACACACACACACACACACACGCGGCATCACACTCTCACATACCAACATACCATAACGGCATATTTCTCCTCACTGATATGTTGGCCCATGCAACATTTTCATATGTACAGTGAGCTTATTTTAACATGCAACATCTGTCACATGCAACACACAAACACACACACATCTTAACACTCACAAATACACATAATTGGCTGATGCCCTCATAGTGGCATGCTTCATATTAACAGTGACACGTGCTGCTCACAAACACACACTGAAATTCCAAACAGTTCCTTCTCCACTCGCTTCCCTCCAGGCAAACCTCTGTGCTAAAATTAAACCTCTGTGATCTAAAAATACCAGCCGGGCACGTGAGCCAAAGACAGGATGGAGAAGACAACAAATAGAGGGGGAGACGAGATGAGGGGAGGGGAGGGGAGGGAGGTTACGATGGGGGGAAGGGAGGAGGAGGGAGAAAAGAGGGGAAAGAGAAAATGTGATTTGTTCGCTAGTGTTTAATCAGATTTAAATTACAATCCAGAGACAAGAATGTAACTCCAATAACCTCCCACACAGACATGAACCAGCCACAAGCCACAACATGCTGGCTGCAAACATTTTATTTTGAAAGGACAATTAGTTTCAATGCAATCTGATAGTCATAAATATTTCCATATGTTTATGCTCACATGCTTTTTCATTCAAGATCACAGAAGACCTTCAGAGGAGCTGAGCGTCTTTGGACGTGAATAGTGTCAATGCTGCCAGGTTTTGAATGAGTACGCTCATTTGCAGCGCTGCTGATAAACTGAATGGAGAGCAGCGCCACTGCTGTTATTGTGAATGGCAACTGTTCCTCCTAGGGATTGCCTTCAATGGCTCAGCAGTGACGCTACACTGCTTCAACATTCCGGACCTGTCTTTATTTCTCACAGTGTCCTGATTCCAAACTACACACTAACTATGTTGCAGTTGTAGCGTGAACATCTGTAGTTTTATCACACTGGAAAAATTACATAAAACTCAAAACTGTCTCACTCCCCAGGCAGACTGTGAGAGCAACGGGGGGATCATGAAGAAGCTTCCATCCATTAAGGAGGATGAGGAGGGATCAGGATCCGAGGGTGAACACTCCCCTCACCAGCAGATGCCTCCCCTCGGCAGGCTGGGCCGAGGCCTATGCTCCCCCCTGCGCTCCCCTCTGCGCTCTCCACTGCTGCCGGCGAGAACCTTTAGACCACCAAGCGACCACAGCCAGCCCGCCAGTCTGCAGATCCCTGTGTTGAGCTTCAGCTGCGTGCATCTCAGCCCAAGGTGAGAAACCGTACATTGATCTATCCAGTGGCAGTAACACACTGTGGGAATTTGTCTTCCGTTCCTTGAGACTTTTGATATTATTCATAAACATAAACTACCTACAGGTTGTCTTTTCACTGATTTAGGTTACATTCAGCCCACATTAGAGCAGGTTTCAAAGCAATTAATAATAATTTTAAAGGACACATCATGTGATCAACAAGCGGCAGATGCGTTAAAGATTAAAATTAAATAATTCAATGTTGCGTACGCACAAAAACGTGGCGTACGTCATTTTCCATGGCAACGGTCAGATGTATCAAAAGTGAAATGACCGTGGAAATGTGCGGTGCCCCACACCATCTTCATGGCTGGCATACGCACGTTTCTACAGCTATTGTTCCTTTGGCGACACTTTGAGGTGATGCTGGGAAACCGTTAATTATGTGAAAACAATTAGTCCTCAGAGTAATGTGCACATTAGAGACACAGTAATGGACAATTAACACACACGTGTTTGCAATCATATGGATCATAAATCATAAATCATAAAAGCATGCGCAAAGTGATGAAAAAATGCCATTAACAATGGCAGCCTTGGCCTTGTTAGAAGACATCGCAAATGGTAATATCAGACGTGAGAGGGTGAATTGGTTTTTGTCAACAGGAAACATTTTCATTCAATTAATGTTCAAATAATATGTGATGCGCAAATGCAGCTCACCAACATCATGGCAAGGTGGCCTGGTTCAACGCATGCCTCGTTCATCCTTACCAATAGCATGGTTCGTAACAGGCTGGAGGCTGGCATGGTGCACAATGGGTGGCTTCTCGATGAATAAATAATGTATCCGTTTAATTGCGCCCCGAATATAAACCAGCAAAATGCCCATTTGGGCATGTGCATTCAAATATGTGCATTTGTTTTTCCCTGGTGAAAATAGAGCATCAGAGCTATCTAAGAAGCCCTTTATTGTCTCCTTGTGTTGAGTATTTGTGTCATTAAACGCATGCGTAAAGTTAGAAATGTCACACTGCAGTAGACACGGCGCACTTTTGCAGTCATTAATATAAGTGTGATCAGTCTTGTCAATCCTTGTAATGGAGTTGTTTTGTCCTTCTGTTTGTTTCCCACTAATGGTAGCACTTAAATATATTATTTCTTTTGAAAAAAGTAATAGTGATTCAATCAAGTGGTGCATGAACAAAGGAAACTAAATCTATTTCACATGTTGTATTGGACCGAAATCCTCCACTTCACCTCCACCTTCACGTCGGACCATTTTTTATTTTTAATTTCAGTGAGTGTGCGCTGCTCCGACCCCACAGCATTCACTGCCTCACACACACGCTCCCACTCACATTTCTTTTTTTTTGGTGTTCATCCCTGGCAAGAGGCTACCAAATAGTACAGATCTTCGCGTCTCGACTTTATTTAATAGCGTTTCAAGCTCATGCTCGGTGAAGTTGTGCTTCTTCCCTTTACTCATAGTGTAAATCTGATGGTGCAGAGAGGGGAACCCCTGGTGCAGGCCCTATTTAAATTCATTTGCATATTTAAATGAGGGCGTGGACAGGGAGGAGTTTAGCACTTCTACATGTGCGCTCAATTCCACGTTGATTGGGATGTACAAAGGAAAAGTGCTTGGATCAATGCGTACGCACACTTTGATACATCTGATTTTTTTTGTGCGTACGACAGTTTCTGGATTCTTGCGTACGGCATGTTTCAGTAGGAAATCTACGCAAGTCTTAGTACATGAGGCCCCTGGTGATTTTACTTTTGCTGATTTCATAAAGGATAACTAGGAGGTGTCCATTTTATTTTTAAATAGAAAGCGTTGCAGCGTTCTCCTTAACAACTGGTGTTCAGTTTGTGATCTCGGGGCTTCTGCAGACTGTGATTACAGCATGAGCTGTATGGAGACATTTGATGGGGTTTTTTTCTCCCACATATATTTATTCTACATATATTTCTTAAATAAGGTCCCATGGTGGTCCACCGGAAGGGCTGTGACTTTGCTTCTCTATTGATTGATTTAGCTATGTAGAGTTTGCATGTCACCATAGTGGATACAATAGCTTGAAAAATATCGATCTTGGACACCATGTTTGATACCATGGGGGAAATTTGACACAACATTGAGGACACTAGTTTATAGAGAGACGACAGGTCAATCTCTGAGATGTTTTATACATAATAGAAACTAAATACTTTGACCAGTGCTGAAATGTGTTGGCTGTAGCTCCACGAGAAGTGGAATCATTTTTGATGTATATATGTGAAAAGGAGGGGTTTCCCACAAAGAATGAACTACCAAATCATAGTTTCCAAGTTCTTGAGTATATAGGACTGATTTAATATCTACTGATCTACTGGCAGTGATGTTTTATCTGGCTGTGATCAGTAATAGAAAGACTGTTCAGAACTGGAACAGTTTATTTTGGAAATTTTTTAAACCTTTATCACAGAGAGTAGGGAGATGAAGGAAGCAAGGAATCCTTGTCCACTGATATTTATTGTCCCCTGAGCATGAATCCCATCAAAAGTAAATGTAATATTCAGATTGCCATGGGATTCATTAAGCACATTCATGATTCAGATGATGAAGCATTTATATGGACACTGCAGGATATTCTGTCAGTGTCATCCTCATACCAAAATGTCAGCTGTGTACACAGGATATTTTAGAAGCTATCAGGAGATTCGCCATGGAATTTTCAGAGCATGTTCATGCAACCCTTCTGATTTCTCCACCTGCAGGGGAAACTTTCAGGATAACGATGAATTTAGGCATACAAGTGTCTGACTGTAGACGCCCACATGGAATTCAACATTGAAATGTTTCTCCTGAAGACATCAGCCAGTTCCTTTATCAGGGTCCCTTAGATCCCTCATGAGAAACTCATTTGCACCCGCCTGCATGTGGAACTCAGAGTGTGGCATACAGTATATGCTTAGATACAGCACTACATTTTGGAGACATGTGATCTTTACCTTGATGTCATGTTGAAGTGCAGAAACCTTTCGTTAGTCTGCTGCCACCATGTGGAGCCTACGTCTTATTGTCTCACTCTGGTTTATTTACCAGCCAGTATTACATTTGACCAGCTATTCTAGATTTAGTCTTTGTCTTTAAAAATGGAAAGCAGTGACCGTCAAAATCAGCTGTTATCACAATACCATGAACAAAAAATCACAGAAAATTGCTCTGTACAATGAAATAGAATTTATTTAATGTTAGCAAATTGATCAATAGTCAATGATACTTTAGTCAATACATTTCTATTACCCGAATACAGAAACTAAACACCAAGTAACTCAAGCAACAAACAAACAAGGATGTGGTGTATGAGTGTGCGTGTGTGAGTGTGTGCATGTGTGTCTGTGTTTGTGTGTGTGTGCATGTTTTTGTGTCAGAGACAGAGAGCCAAGATGGTGGACATGATCTTGTGGGAGATACCGTCATGAGAGTGTTCAGGATGGTGGATGTGGGTACGTCATGCCAGGACTGGTCAGTGGAGGCAACTGTGCGAGGCTTGAACAGAATGTTGGAGCAGCCTCTGCTGACCTAACGTGCCAATCACAGTGTGGTTTGGACAGAGCTGAACTCTGAGGTTCCGAATTTGGGTTAGGGTTAGTGAACAATGGCTTGGCAATGAAGCTAACTCCGAGCGATCTGCTCAACAGAGGTGTGTGTGTGTGTGTGTGTGTGTGTGTGTGTGTGTGTGTGTGTGTGTGTGTGTGTGTGTGCATGTGTGTGTGTGGGGGGGGATTAGTGGGGAGGAGAGAGAGAGAGACAGAAAAAGAGCTAATGCTCGGAGTGCAACAAGGAGGAGGAAACAGCTGTGGAGCGACACAATACTGTCCATTCTATCACTCAGCGGCTGGTGAACAATCTCAAGCTATAATCACCTTCTGCTGATCCTTGTTCCTTGATAGAAATGTGGCTTATTGTAAACTCACATGGCAGCAAAGCTAACACTTTGCTCCATAAAGTGATGAGACTCAAATCAGCTTGCGATGAGCACAAAGAAAAGCACACAGCATGCACAAAGTTTTACAGTGGTGAAAGTAAAATCCAAAAATGTGGTTGCTCCCTTTCAGTAACAGTGGCACAGGTGAAAGCTTCTGCTTCCAGAAACGCGTTACTTGGGTCTGTGGTGCGTTGCAGTGTGCAGCTGTACTTAACTCTGCGGACATCAGGGTTGTCATGCCGGAACTGACACTGTGTTGAGGTGCACTTTCAGCAGGGCCGCCCCTGGCAAAATTGGGGCCCTAAGCAGAATTTTATTTTGAGCCCCCCCCCTTTACAAAATGACTGTATCACAAAATGCCATTTAGGTTTACAACCTTTTATTAGTAGGAACAAATCAAATGAACAGCCTCTTTCAACAATGAAACAAGCCTTTTACAGATGCAGGCTGCTTCAGTAGACATGGTGCCTGATGGCCCTTGTGACATACTGGGTGCTGGCTCCGTGTCACCCTTAGTAACAAACTTCAGCATGGACCCTGTTATGACAAGAAATCCACCATACAAGCAGATTATTAAGATTTGTTTTGGTCTTAATGGTAAATTACACAATGAAATTAATGTAAATACTAGCCTCACAAAGATTAAAATGCAATTAATGCAAATACGACTACAGCTAATAATATTCATTATGATTTGATTTGATGATATTTCTATATCTAAATATTTTCATATACTTATTTTTACATTTAGTACTTAGGTTCTATATTCACACTGCTGTTTGCTGCTGCAACGCTTTACATTTCTCCATTGTGGGTCAAATAAAGGATTATCTTAATTTTTCTTATCTAATCTTATATGACTTATGAATTAAATTCACCAAAAGATGGCGACATTTTACCTCCATAAAAATAGCCCAAAACTTCTACTGATAGCATAGATTGATAGGCTATAAACCTGAGCCAACATAAGACCACCAACTGGTCAATTAACCGCTCCTTTCAACAGAGGTGAATGTAGATGCAGTTAACAAGACATTCAATAAATGATAATCAGGGCCGCTGGAAAACTTAATCTCCAGTCCACATCTAGACAGAATTATCCTCTCTTCTGTCTCATGATTAGCAGGCTAGCAGCTGAGGTGTTCATGCCACAACATACCCACCTTCAATTGAAGCATGAGCCTCCTCTTGTTTTGACTTTGTCTTTCTTTTGCTTGCTCCCGATTCATACTGCCGTTTGGACGCCATCTCTCCACCTGCATCCAACTGCCTGTCAGCGCATCTGACCGCTGATTGGTCAGATGCTGCGTGCTGTCAATCATTGCGGCAACGTGTGCGGTGTCAGATTACTCGTCTCTTTTTTCTCTCTCCTGCCTTGGGCTGACTCGGTGCTCTAAGCGCGCCTCACAGCAGCGATGCGCATCCTTTGCGCATTTGTAGAAAATGCGTCCCCTTGCGCAAAATGGGGCACCCCACGGATCGTGGGGCCTTATGCATAGCGCGTGTTCTGCGTCTAGGGGGGGCGGCGCTGACTTTCAGCCAATGCGAGAAGGAAGTTTCACACCTAGGGAATTGTAGCAACCAGGTGTAACTTAGTGGACACTGGGTTTGGCACACTGTCCTTTTGTTTCCGGGCTTGTTAGTGCATGGAGGCAGCGTGTCAGGCTTTTGTTTTATTGTTAGGACCATGAGCTGTCCAGTTTGAGGTCGGAGCTTCGCTCCATTGCGACCCTCCTGGATGATGTTCTCCAGCGCCAATCCTAGCTCCTCGCCCGGATGGAAGCCCTACAGCAGGATGGTCCCAGCCCGGCCAACACTGTCCATCACACATCGGATGCCCCCTCTTCCTCCTGGATGACCGTTGTTAAGAAGGGGAGATGGGTCTCTCTATCCCTGTTTTCCCCTGGCATGGATGAATATGACGATGATCCCATCCCGCTGTCAAACTTCTTCACCCCACTGGAGAAGTTAATTGAGCTACCGGCTACATCCTCACGCACCGCTCTGGAGCAGCCAATCCTGCCTAACTCCCGATGCAGAAAGCGTCGCACTCCTCCATCTAGCCCATGGATGTCCCAGGACAAACGTCCAAGGTGTTCATCCCCTTCATCTGTATCCTTTGCAGAAAACTGGCCTCCTCTCCCACAGCCATCGTTGCCACTGCCCAGCGTGGGTCCGTTCCCCTCGACGCTCAATGATGATGCCATCTGCGCAGGTGACTCTAATCCCTCTTCTACTGTTCCGGAAAACCCTGGCATCTCCCATCTCTTCCTGTCTCCTAAATTGTCAGTCTATGACAATGGCTGCAAGAATCAACCTCCAGAAATTCTCATAATTGGTGACTCTATCATTAGAAATGTGCATCTCCCAGGCTCCATCACTTACTGTCTCTCTGGTGGGATTACTACGGACTTCATAGAACTGATACCTGTCATCTTTGATCTCCATCCGTCTGTTCACACTGTTCTGTTGCACACTGGCACAAATGACGTCATGTCCAGACGCTCCTTCAAACTCTACCATGATCTCGAGTCACTGATTCACACCGTTGAAAGCCTTGGAAAGAGTTGTGTTCTCTCTGGCCCGATTCCCACCTTGCTCAAAAGCTCAGAGCGCTTTAGTCGTCTTTTTAGTTTGCACACATGGATGCAGAACTTCACCACTGCAACAGGCCTTGGTTTTATTAGCAATTTTGACTGTTTTTGGACTGAGCATGACCTCTTCAAATTTGATGGTCTACATTTGAACAGGAAAGGATCTGAAAGACTAACGAACAATTTTATTAACTTCATTGCTTTTAGCCTGAAATGATGCCTTTCCCAGCAAGACCCTGCCCTGCTCACATTGTCTTCCTGTCACAACACTGTCTCTGACAGTACGGGTCCTGCTGTCATCTCTAGTGTTGGCACTATCTCCGTCTCTGGCCCCCTTACTCCACCTAGTTCCTCTGCAGCTGCAAAACCTGTAGCTCCTCCTTTAACCTCCACTGCCAGTGCTGTTCTTATTGAGTCATCTCCCCCTGACCATAGCTTCTTATTCTCTGCCAGGCAAGACAGAACAGGTGGGGGACTTGCGGTTATCTTTTCCAATCAATTTTCTTGTACAGCATGTTCACTTGGTAACTTTACATCTTTTGAGTATCTGGCCATGCTCATAGGAACCCGTCATCATATCCTGACACTACTCATTTATAGACCACCCAGGTATAATCCCATTTTCTTAACTGAGTTCTCTGAGTTTTTATCTACTGTTCTGATTAAATATGACAAAATAGTTCTGCTCGGTGACCTGAATTTTCACATTAATGATGTTTTGGATTCAAAAGCAGCAGAATTTCTGAATCTTCTTACTGGCCTCGGCTTCATCCAGCATGTCACAGGCCCCACTCATAATCATGGTAATACCTTAGATCTAGTCTTTACAAAGGATATTACTGCTGATCTCCCATCTATCCTTCAGGTGCCGGTCTCGGACCACTCTTTTTACCTCCCCTCGAATGCACAGACTACTCGCTCTGAACCTAACCCCCACTCTTTTCGTGTCATTAACAGCCATGTTAAGTCCCTTTTAGCTGAGCATTTGCCTGATAAACTTGAGTCATTCTCCAGTACGGCTATGTCTGTCAATTACCTTACAGATAGCCTAAACACTGCACTATTAGACTCACTCGAGACCTTTGCTCCTCTTAGAAATAGTAGAGGCACTCGAACCAAATCTGTCCCTTGGTTCTCCGACCTCACTCGTTCATTAAAACGGGCTTCCCGCAGACTCGAAGTCAGATGGCACGCCGGCAAATCAGAGTCCTCCCGCCTCGCCTGGACTCTTAGTTTTAAACGCTTAGTGGCCCTTTACTTACCATCTTAAACACTTCCTTCACTGAGGGGTGTGTCCCCTTATCCTATAAATCTGCTATCATTAAACCACTCCTCAAGAAACCCAATAGCGATTCTCTGGTTCTTGCTTATTACCGACCTGTCTCCACTCTCCCCTTTTTCTCCAAAATACTTGAGAGAGTTGTTGCTGATCAACTGACTGCCCAGCTTTCTGCCAACAATCTCTTTGAAAAATTACAATCTGGTTTCCGCTCTTGTCACTCTACTGAGACTGCCCTAACTAGAGTAGTAAATGACCTACTTGTTACTGCTGACTCTGGATCAGCTTCCTTACTTTTGCTTCTTGATTTAAGTTCGGCCTTCGATACTGTAGATCATTATGTGCTTCTAGACCGACTGGAACATTATGTTGGTGTTCATGGGCTGGCGCTCTCATGGTTCCAGTCCTACTTATCTGGCAGAACACAATGCGTCAGTTTTAATAACTCCTTGTCCGAATGCTCTACAGTTATCGCTGGTGTGCCTCAGGGGTCTGTCCTGGGCCCTCTGCTGTTTTGTATTTACATGCTTCCTCTGGGTAGAATAATTGCTGAATACGGTATACAGTTCCATTTCTATGCCGATGACACAAAACTATGCATTCCACTGCAGCCTAATGACCCCTCTCAAATACAGAATCTGGAAACATGTGTAAATCAAATCAAGATCTGGATGAGCCACAACTTTCTCATGCTCAATACTAATAAGTCTGATCTGATGGTAATCAAGCCTAATAATTATAAATACTTATCCGAGGGTCTTGGTCTCAATATTGACGGTTGTTTTATCTCTGAAAGCACTCTCATCAGAAACCTTGGTGTTATTTTTGATTCAACCCTGACTTTTCAGTCCCATATCAAAGAAATCACCAAAACAGCTTTCTTTCACCTACGGAATATTGCCAAAATCCGCCCTTCTCTATCCCTGCGTAGCGCCGAGGTGGTTCTCCATGCCCTTGTGTCCTCCCGATTAGATTACTGTAATGTCCTTTTTTCCGGCCTCCCCATCTGCACTACCAGGAGTCTCCAGCTTGTACAAAACTCAGCCGCTAGACTTTTAACGAAAACAGGTAAATTTTGCCACATAACTCCGGTCTTGGCATCTTTACATTGGCTGCTCATTCAAGCTAGAGCTGATTTTAAGGTTCTTCTTTTAACCTATAAGGCCTTGAATGGACTTGCACCACTGTATTTAACTGAACTACTCACTCCCTACACTCCGTCGCGTCCTCTTCGTTCTCTTGGTTCAAACCTCCTGGTCATCCCATATATCAGTAAAAAGTCAGCTGGTGGAAGGGCCTTCTCCTACCGTGCTCCTCTCTTATGGAATGGCCTCCCACAAGATATCAGAGACGCTACATCCACTGCGATTTTTAAGTCTCGTCTTAAAACATACCTTTTTACCCAATACTTTGGTTTACACTAACTAATTGTATCACTCTCCTCTGGTGTTTTACTATTGTTTTATTTTACTATTGTTTTATTTATTTGTATTGTCTGTTATTATTGTTCTTGTTTTTACTGTAAAGTGTATTGAGACCATGTACCATAGTGATTTTGCACTTTAAATAATAAATTGATTGATTGATTGATGAGGTGGGGGCCCAACAGGTGTCTGATCTGAGATTTGGAAATCAACCTCATCACTATATTCCCACACTGTAACTCAGAGTTTATTTTCAAATTGCAATTGTGAGAATTCTTCCTTTGTTACCTTATTGTTTTCACTCTTCCTGTCTGTCCTCAGGTCTGTGGATGGGATTGAGGCGGAAAACCAAAGCGGTTCAGGTCACAAGTTTGACTTTTCTCCCAGTGCAACTCAGAGTTTCCTACCCAGCCCGGACTCAGCTACCTCCAGTTAGTACACACACACAAACACACACACAGTACACATACCAGACTGGATTCTATTTAAAAAAGAAGGGCTTATATCAGCGTTTGTCTGTAGAGCTGCAAAGATACATATTTGAATCAATCACTAATTTATTTATGACTCAGCTACTGATGTCTTTAGTTACATACGTGTTTGTATTTCTATATGTGGACAGGGACCAATGATGAGGCTGACACCATGCAGACTATTGCTAAGCTGAAATATGAGGTAAGGCTGATCACAGTAAGATGTCACAGAACGAAACTGTAACATGGTTGAGTAAGAAATGACAATAAGTTCATTGAATACTTTTGCCATCTTTGACAACATCCTTCATTAAATACATCACATATTTATTCCATAGTTCTTTCAGGTTAATTTATTTCACAAGTTATCATTTCAGTTGGTGGAGGTGGTCTATAGCTTTAACAATTTCATCCCCAGTGCAATGCCAGTAATCCACCCATTGTTAAATGAGACTTACTCATTACTGATTAGCGTAATGACAATGTAAAAATCACTAGTCTTACATGCCAGTCATGTTTGGCTATAACCACTCCATGTGTGTAGCTATGAAAGCCAATGGTTGCATTAAGTTTGGTGGTATTTCAAGTTCCTAAAGTGGTAGAAGACGCTATATTATTGTAACTAAAAGACTGGGTTGCACCAACAAAGATGAATTCTTAAACCTAATTAAATCATTGTTGTTGTTTTTTAATTATGTTGTACCAAACTTTTCAACTACCTTAAGATGAGGAAAGATTCAATTTAAACCACTCTTTAAACCTCTTTTTACTCTAAACCGAGCCTAAGTTTAATTCTGTTACACCAAAACTTTCCAAAAGTCCCTCTCCAGTGTTTTTTGGCATTTTTATGGTATAACCTATATTTGTCTTTGCTCAAACTTTAAGCTTGTGCTAAAAGCAGAAGCTGGGAGTAATGCGTCATAAGAGTAACTTGCTCCTTTAAGAAATTGTATTTGAGTGAGAAAGAGAGAGAGTGAGAGTAAGAGGTGCATGTACTCATACAGTATGTATTCAGCACACATATATACACACACCCAATGTATAAAGTTTGGTAAAATGTAAGATATCCTGCCTCTATTACATGACTTTGTCACAGGTATTTGATAATCACATTCAGCTCAGTATAGCCTATTTATAATATAGGCAGATGTATCATATATCGGAATTTTCTTGCTCCCTAATACTGGTATCGGCATCAACCATCCGACCAAGTGGCATTAAAAAGTTTTAAATTTAACTTGCTGAAATCTGCAGATACCCTGAACAGAGCTCTGCTTGATTTTCTAAATCTGGGTTTACCCACTTTAAATTTAGTTTTGCTAAACTGATTAGAACTAATATCAATGAAGATCCGTTGCACCACTAGCCAGCGTTGCTTGGTTCAATGTGAACAAACAAAGGCAGAGAAAAGGCAAGTCTTTGCTGATGTCTCTTCTATCTGACTCCCCTCTCTCCAGATGAACGTCCTTTCTTGTCAGGTAACCTCTGTCAGTCAGGAGCTGCAGGAAGTGATGCGTCTTCTCAAACCCCTCTTCCATAACACCTCCACACTGCTGATGCCCAGTGCTGTGACTCCGCCTCCCAGCGTGTCCTCACACAGTTGCTCCCCTGCCCCACCCCTTCTTACCCAACATGCACCTGTGGACTGTTCAGACTGTCAAAATCCTCCACCTATCTTGGTACCTGAACCATCCTCCCCTCCGCTGAGCATGATGAAGGTGTTACAAGAAAAGTTTGATCCACTTCAGTGTTCACCCTTCCAAACCATCACCTCCCAGAATCCTCATCAGACCAGAACAGCTCCCCTTGTCTCTCATTGCTCAGCTCCCCCGTCACTCGACGGCTCCCCCCATGAGCATGCAGTTGTGCGACATCCCTACTCCTGCTGCTCCATCCCTTCTCTGTCTTCGTCAAGCCACCTGTCCTCCTTCACTCCCCCGCTCTTGTCCCAGTCTGAGTCCCAGCTCCAGCTCCAGCCCGAGTACCAGTCCATATTCTGGTCATATCCACATTCCCTTTCCCAGCCTCAGCTCCAGCCCCATCTCCAGTCCTCGAGCATGGCCTCACACACGCGAGAACCCCTGATAAACCTGCAGGAGGTGGAGTGGAGGAAGCACACTGCCCAGCTGAGCTTCATCAATGAAGGGCCGCCCTTGGATTGAACAGAGATGAAGCGGATCCAGATACTGGCACAGGACTGACAGACAAAACAACAAGCACAATTACTGCATGACTAACATTTGCCCAGAGTTTGGCATGTGAATTTAGATGTACATGCATTTTAAATTATTCTTAACTATGATGATGAGCACCAGTTGTAAACAGATCTGATAATAAATTGTTTGTTTTACAGTTTCATTTTAATTTGTTTGACACATTGTGTGTGCACTGAGTGATATAAAAGGAAGAAGACCAATCCTTCAATATTGACCTTTTTACAGTTAATTACTGTATATAATGATACAATACATTCTGATTTCTGAACACTAACCTTGCAATACCAATCACATGATTTCATGAATCCATCTTGCAAATCACCAAGTTCTGTGCATGTGGCTGGACCACAGTGGACAAATCAGCTGCTTTTGAAAAACTACCTGCAGCTAGTTGTGTTTTTTTTTTTTTGCTTTATTTTTGGATAGGGACAATGCACATTAATGAACATCGATATTAAATACCGTTGTAAACATGCCGGATTATAGCAAGGCTGCTAATTTGGGTCCGTAGACCCTAGTATATAAACGGAAAACGGAAGAGACTACAATAAATAGATAAGATACAAATAGAAAAGACAACACATACAACACAATATATTATGCAGTAGGAAGGGTTACCGGACCGAGACAGGATATAACAATAAAAAGTAGTGTTCACAAGTCGAACTAGTGGTCACACTTTTGATTTGATTTCTGCCACTGTTTTAGTTCCTTTAAAAGCAGAGTATGTGGGGCATTCTCTTATGGAGAAGGGAAGACTATTCCAAAATTCATTCAAGTTTTAAAATTATAGAAACTAAGGACATTATGGGTTTTAAGGGTTTTGCATCTATGGAAAGAGAAGGGTTTTTTATTCAGCGTCTTAAGGGCTTTTTTATCGAGGGATTCTATCAGTTTGAGTGCTGTTGTAGATGCCAGTGATCAGCTTGTTAAACAGTAATCTATATGTGAGAGGATCATACAGTGTAAAAACATCAGAGCTGCACTGCTTGTTAGTGAATCCCTGATCTGTCCGAAGTTTGCCAGGTTGTATTTGACAGAGTTGGTTTAGGAGTGGTTTAGCTCCTAAACCAACTAGCTGCTATATAGTGTATATGTCACTGAAATGTAACTTTTAAATTATTTTATGTCTCTATGTGCAGTACTTTGGCTACCCTTGTGGTAGCCAAAGTACAATATATTTATAACATAAGCACACACACTGGCGGGCACGTAATGCCGGTGGCGGAGATGAGAGCACCTGCTGTCGGCGGACGGAGAGGATCGGTGGCGGACGCGTACTGCCGGTGGCCGTGATGGTAGCAGCCGCTGTCGGCAGGACGGAGAAGATCGGTGGCGGGCACGTAATGCTGGTGGCCGTGATGGTGGCAGCAGAGACTGGTGTTGGTGGTGATTTTGAACTCTCCACAGTAGCTCCTCTTGACAACATTGATCCACCATTTCCTTACGTTGTCTCGGTAGGAGACTTAAATAGGCTAACTGAACCGTTCCCCTGGCCTGCACACTGTGGCATCCAGGAAAGATGCATGAGCTACGTGGAGGAGACATGGCTGGTTAGCTAGCTGCAAACTATCATAAGCGGTGCTATCCGAGACTCGAGCTAGCGGAAAACCACCGAAGCTAATGCACTGAACGTATTTATACTGCTTCCACAGCAGGGCGGGGTTTATGCTAATCATAGCCGCGTTACGTAACGCGGCTATGATTTCTAACCCGCCCATTAAATCCTGAACACAGAAATGTTGAAACACAGTTTGGAAGCCTAGCTCCATAATTAAATTCTGAATGGTTGAATGGCTTTTTACATGTTTTAAGGAAATACATTTATGACCTATTTAATGTGTTTAGAAGAAAATGGCTGAATTTGCTTTACACAGACTTTAAGGTTACGCTGCAGTGGAGTGTTTTGGCACCGGCACGATGGAGGTGGTTTTGAAGCACGCGGGGACAGCTGCTTGGGCTAGTGACAGGTTGAATATGTCAGTCCAGACCTCAGTCAGCTGCACAGCACAGGCCCTGAGGACGCGTCCGGGGACACCACCAGGACCAGCAGCCTTCTGTGCATTAACCCTGTTCAGCGCCAAATGCTCATCGGTGGGAGAGAGTGTGAGGGGCTGGTGGTCTGCAGGGAGCACAGCCTTGATCTCCTTGTTGTCCCTGTCAAAGTGGCCATAGAAGTGGTTTTAAGCTCATCAGGTAAGGAGGCGTAGCTGGATGGAGTGGAGGTGTTGATGGGTTTCTAGCCTGTGATGGCCTGGATGCCTTGCCATATGCGTCAAGGGTCAGAGTTGTTCTTGAAGTGTTCCTCGATCTTTAGCTTGTGGCTGTGCTTGGCCTTTTTGATGCCATTCTTCAGGTTAGCCCTGGATGAGCTACAGGCCCGAGCATCACCTGATCTGAAGGTGGTGTCACGTGCTTTCAGCAGGAGTCGGACCTCTCTGTTCATCAATTGCTTCTGATTAGGGAATGTGGTGATCTGTTTGGGGGTGGTAACACTGTTGATGTTGGAGTTGATACAGTCCAGAATGGAGGACGCATATAGGTCAATGTCCCTATGTGGCCTGAGTGGCAAACATATTCCAGTCAGTGTTTTCAAAACGCTTCTGAAATGCAGAGTCTGCACCCTCTGGCCAAACTTTGACTGTCCTTACTGTGGGTTTAACACGTCTGATGAGTGGAGAGTATTTAGGCGGTAGGAACAGTTAGAGGTGGTCAGATTGTCCTAGGTGGGGGAGGGGGAAAGCTTTGTAGGCATCACCCATGCTTGTGTAGACATGGTCCAATGTCTTGTCTCCTCCGGTGGGGCAGGAGACATGTTGGTGAAATTTGGGTAGTACAGTCTTCAAGTTGGAGTGATTGAAGTCACCCACAACAATAAAGGCTGCCTCGGGATGGAGAGTCTGTTGTACGTCACTGTTGAGGCAGGTTTCAGTGAAAATCATGATGTTGCAGTCCATAGTCCATTTGTGGGTGGTGATCCGCAGCCGCAGATCATCCATTTTGTTCACCAGAGACTTAACATTGGCGAGGAAAAGGCTAGGTAGAGAGAGCCGATGAGGAGTTAGCTTTAGCCTAGCTTTTAGCCCTCCTCGCTCCCACCGTCTTTGTTTACGATCTCGACGCCACCTGTGGTTTTTTCCGGTCGATAGAGCAGAGCTGGCTGGTCCCGCTGTTTTGGCAATCTCTGGGAGTTCGCTGATAAAGTTGTCGGAATTGTAGGAACCGATGTTCAAAATTTCCTGTTGGCTGTACGATATGTACGCTAAACTGTGTTTAGCAAAAAGACTCGAAACAAACAAGCAGATAACCACTAATTCGCAAAATCAGAGACACAGGGCTTTGCAATCCGTACGCGCCGCCATCTTGGGTCAAAGAAACAATATCGGCCAAATTAAAACAATTGAGGAACACAACCAATACTCGATTTTTCAAAAACTTTAGGTCGTAAAACAATCCAATCCAATTGTTTTCTTAATTATAGAAAATTATAAATCAGTGCATATCAGACAACAGATAAGCAGATACCTGTATATCTATAATAAGCTAATATCACTCCATAATATCAGCCACCTGCTATATCGGTCAGGCTCTAAACAATTAGCCTTATATTTACAGCTTTACAGCAAAATGCTGTCAGACGACTTAAGGGTGTAACTTCAACACTTTTCACCTAAGCTGTAGAGCAACTTGCACTTATAAGGTAATGTGAGTGAACCCATTAACCGGAGCTTGGACAAAGCCACAAATGAGTCTCAAACCTTGCTACAATAAACTTTGTGTCTGAAGATCTAAACATAATGTATCTTCCAGCAGGTCTGCACAAGCAACGCACCTCTCACTCGTGGAATGTGATTGGCTTCAGTAGGATTGATTCAAAGATCAGTTGTCAGAAAGGGTCTATTTATTCTATAGCAAAACTTTTAATGCTTGGGATTTGGGAGGATATCCAATGGAACTCATGTGACTGGAGTTCACTTCTCTGCTTTTAAAGGTCCCATATTATGAAAAACTCACTTTTTCTGGGATTTGGGGTGTTATTTTGGGTATTTTGCCACACGCATAAACACTTTGAAAAAAGACCATCCATGCTTTTTTGAGTGAGATACAGATTTCTGACGGTGTCTTGCCTGCAGTTTCCAGATGAGTGAGTCAAATTCGGCATCGGTCACCGACGTCATTGACCGATCATTTGAATATTCCTACCCACAGTGGCTCCACCCACCAGGTACAGCATTACCGTCGTCTTGGAGATCCGCCATTACGCTATCGAAAGCACCATGTCTAAACGTAATGAGAAGTGTTCTGTTGTTGGCTGTAAAGACGAGCATAAAACACTCCATTGTGTCCCAGCCGCAGAGGACAAAAGAGCAGCATGGCTTGGATTCATTTTTGAAGGCAATGTCCCAGCTGCAGTTAGCAAAAAACTGTTTGTGTGTGCGAACCACTTCGAGGCTGACTGTTTCTCCCACCTTGGTCAGTACAAGGCAGGATTAGTCGGGAGACTTTTTCTTAATGGTGGGGCAGTTCCAACTCTGCGTGGAATACCTGCAGACGAAGGACATGTAAGTATACAAATAATTAGATGTGTGTTTCTTTTGTAGATTTGGGTGAACTCGTGCCTGATGTAGTGTGTGTTTTGCCATTGAGAACAAGGTGAGGCTAGCAGCTAACCGCTAGCTTCTCTGACCAGACCACAAGATGGTGTTACAGTAGAATCAATCTGTGTAGTACGTTTCTGATCTTGCAGAATATTTAATGCATGTCCTAGGGAAATGTCAGGATGTACACATATTAAGCTGTGTTTATTTTGCAATTTTACACGGACTAACCAAGCAGTGTTTCGCCACATAGTACAAGCTAACGCTAACCGCTAGCTTCCGATGGCTAGCGGCTAACCGCCATTCTCGGATGGCTAACGGCTAAACGCTAGCTTCCGATGGCTAACGGCTAACCGCTAGCTTCTAGTTAGCAATCAACATGGTCTCCACATGCAAACCTAGAGACCCAGTCGGTCAAGCAGTACATACACACACCCTCCGCAGGGTCTAAGTTTCGGGAATTTATGAAATAATGCATTTGGAAATGTTTTTCAAACTGGAATATGTTAGCATAGCCCAGGGCAAAACGAGTGTATGGTTGACTGCTACATCACAGCACAATTTACACTCCTAGCCAACTGTTCTGTGTAATGAGTTTCTTCTCCAGGAGATTATTTATGAGTGATCCTTTTTTATGCCTAATGTAGCTGTTGGCATAGCTATACATGTAAGATAAAGTTGATGTCGCTTCTCTTTTTTTTAATATAGGCCAGTACATCATTACAGTTAAATACTAGCACTACAAGGGATATTGGCTGCCAGACTGAGCCACCTCAAGGACGCAGTGTTGGCACACAACCGTCATCTAGGACTCTTCATTCACATTACAGAAGTGAAGGTTTGTAGTGTTTTAGATTGCAAATTGCTTTTGATCAAGTGTAACAATGAGCTGTTGCAGCCTTTAGTGCTTGAATTTATACTGTAACAGTACTGTCATGTTTTACCCCTAAGAATGCCCTGCTATCATAAAAAATATACTTTTGTTACAGCTGTCCAGGCTACTGTGTCCTGCAAGGATTTTGGCACATCCACCCATCCCTTCATAGCGCCACTGCCTTTTCTAACCTCAACACCCTTAAAGCGACCGTCTAAGAGACCTCGTCTGGAGCAGCAGGAGGAAGAGGAGGAGGATTCTCTCGAGGGCAGCTCAATGATGGCTTCTCAAGGGCTGGATACAACCTATGACCCTGAGGACTCAGTCACAGCTTTGACAGAGTCAACAGTCATGTCGTGAGTTACAGAAATATCTTTGTCTAAATGTATATAATCAGTTTTCAGTTTGTATGCTGAAACGGATAGTGTGTATTTCGGCAGGCCTGCTATATTTTACTTTCATGAAAGTGTTTGGTTATTGTTTTTGTTTGGTTACAGAGATGCTGCATCCACTTCCACACAGGAGATAAGAAAGTACATAGTGTACGAGACCTGTCTGATGGAGCTGTTTGAGGTGTGTGCTGTGTGCAAGCATGTATGCACTGTAAACACCAAAAGGCTTGGGGCATTTATATCAGTGGAACAGCTGTGCAACCATTGCGAGTATTCCAGAAGTTGGAAAAGCCAGCCTCTTCTGGATAATACACCAGCTGGGAACGTACAGCTTTCTGCAGCAGTGTACATCACTGGAGCCTCGTTCTTCAAACTTCAAAGGGTAAATGAAGAATGCTTAAAGAATAACTTGCTCCATTGTTGAATATGGCATATAATGTTATATTATATTATTTTATAATATTATAAAAACCTTTTGTTGTTTTTGCCTACCATCAGGTGTTCAAGGCAATGCGTCTGCAGATTTTTCTGTATGACACGGTCCGTCGGCATGCCAGAATGTTTATAGAACCAGCTATTGTACACACATGGAACAATTCGCAGGAGGTGATGCTGCAGCAGCTCAGCGAAAAAGACAAAGTCATACTCGGTGGCGACATGAGGGCTGACTCTCCAGGTATATTTTTGGAAATGCTAAGAGTAGGATATGTTTGATTGTAAATGAATAGGAAGACTGTCGTAAACACATACCACAGACTTCAATACAAGATTGTGACAATGTTTTCACAGGGCACTGTGCAAAATATGGTAGCTATACCATGATGGACCTCAACACCAACACTGTTGTCGATCTCCAGGTGGTTCAGGTGGGCGGGACAAATGAAATTTTACTGTTTTCTTTTTCTTGTTTTAAATTTTGCCATGACACACATTTTAAATATGGATCCATATTTATGATTTTTTGACAGAGCAATGAGGTTGGTGGAAGCTCACACATGGAGAAAGAGGGCCTGAAGAGGAGCCTGGCATTGTTGGGTGCACGTGGTGTAACCCTCGATTGCATCGTCACTGACCGTCACCCACAAATACAGAAATTCCTGAGAGAGAACAACATCTCACAATTCTACGACGTCTGGCACATGGAAAGGTATATTTCCTTGTGTTGCAAGTGAGGGAAATTGCATAAATATTTGCTGAATGTATTGGTGGGCTTTTTTACATACAGAAAGCAGCTTGTAGGCCTATACCTGGCAAGTCTACACATAAAGCTTCATGACAACACATTCATATTGGGTTAACTTTTATTGAAAAAAATATTTATTCTGATTTGTAGGAATTTCAAGGAAACTAGATTCAATTAGCAAGAAAAAGGACTGCCAAAAAGTAAAGAGGTGGATACCAGCCATCAGAAACCACGTGTATTGGACAGCTGCATCATCGCAAACGGGGCCGGAGAGAGTGGCTAAATGGACCTCCCTCCTGAACCATGTTCAGGATATTCATACACACGAGGACCCCATCTTCCCAAAATGCCTCCATACAATTCGCAGAACAAGGGACAAGAGTAAATGGCTCTCAGCAGGTTTGTTTCATTCAACTGGTTTGGTTATATTGATTAGCTGCAATTACGGTCATTACCAGTAATATGATATGATGTAATATATAATGTTTTTGTCTTTCAGCAACTCCTGCTTTTTACCACCTGGAGAAGGAGCTGACCAAAAAGACAGTCCTGAAGGACATTGCCAAACTCAGTCCCCACCACCAGACGTCCTCTTTGGAGGCGTTCCACAGTGTTATCCTGCGGTTCGCTCCAAAAACGTGGGTTATCCATATCTGGGAATGCTGTGCAGGTAAATTAAACTGTGATTACTTGTTGAGAACATTTGCCCATTTCTTGCAATTGTTTTCATGTTTGATTTTCTTTTTACTGTCCAAGACTCTACCTGGCTGCACTGCATTACAATGAGAATGCTGATAGAGGACAAGCCACCACATCATCAGGGGAACCTCTTTTCAAACTGAGCTTTCCAAAGTCCAGGAAGGGGGAGTGCAGAGCCAAACCAGTGAAGACTGAGGCGACATTCCGTAAGTGTAAATTTATTTTTTCCACTCAAAAAAATAAACATTTATATTGTACATGACACAAATTACTGCAACGTTACTTTCAACACAATAAATAAACCAAAAAACACTAACTTAAATACCTGAGAAACTACAAACATCTAAATGCAAAATGTCAATATATGAACTGTTGAATAATGTAGTAAATGATACTAGTGATTCACTTTTTTTGTTTTGTTTCTGTCTTGTGTGTTTGTGTGTGTGTGTGTGTGTGTTTTGCACAGGGTATGTTGATGATTTGATGGACACGATCTTGGAGAAGGTCTTTGTCGACCCATCATCCTACAGAGCTGAGGTTCTGAAGATAAACATCCCGCCGGACCTGTCTTCACAGTATGAGCAAGGAGGAGGTCATCGCCAGCTACATCACAAGATTCAATCAAGGGGGGGGAGTTTGAAGCCTCTGTATCTTCCCTGGGCATCAGGAAACTCTCGACGTATTCGAAGAACAACACATGATGGGATCACTACCCGTATCTTCCGCCCAAGAAAGCCCCAGCACCAGCTCACAAAACTTCTATAGGCTAAATACCTGTAACGACTGAGAAAATTTAACATTGTTAGTCAACAGGTCTATAATGTGTGTTCTATTACTGTGTTCACATTTTTCTAATTTGGTTTCAGTGAATCCTTCACTTATACTGTGTTTCTATGTGCAGTGACTGCAGTCAATAAATATTTATTGTATCTGTAAAATGTTTCATGTGAATTCATGTGTAATATACAGTATTTGCTTAGGAAATACTTGGCTATATGTTCAAGAAAAAATATGATCTGAATTGGTGGCACTGGCTGACTATATTTAGTTTATTATGGTGTCTGAACAGTGAAGTTAAGCAGGTTATTATAGATAAAACTCACTGCTCTATCCCCCGTAGCTGTAAAGGACCGTAGTCAGCCCTGTAAATGTTGCATGTGTTCTGCAGTGAGAACATATTTAAGCAGACAGGTTCTAGACCTGGATGGTCTATCATGCATGGATGCCTTTCATCCAGCTGCTGTAGCCGTCTTGTAACCTGTTATGCATAACATAAGGTAAGTATCTGCAGTGGCATGTTATCTGCAATCATACATTGCAAACATAAGTGTAGGTAAAGACATAGACATCGGAACTAGGGGTGCGGGCTTCCCCCGCCCCTCCTAACAAAAATCTGCCCCCCCCACCCACCCTCTCAGAAAATAGTCCCGATGTCCATGGGTAAAGATAATGTTACCTGGCACCTCCTGGCAGCATATGTTCTCAGGCTCTGACGGCATTGTTGCACAATTTCCACATCTGCACCTAAACAAACAAAAAAATGATTCATGCATGTATAAAGCAAAAGAAATAAGAAACCTGGTATACCAGTATTTGCTACCAATAATAGCATCCAGGTTTTAGATTTAAATTTGTGATTTTTTTTTTTTAGATTTTGTGAAGAAGCAAACTATAGTTTACTTAACTGTAAACTAACTATTTAATAACTAAACTATTTGCTGCATAACTGTAGTGTAAGCTTACTATATAATTGCATAGCTTCTAGAGACGCTAGCTAAGTTAAAAAAAAAAACAATAGAAAGCCATTTTTGACTAACCATTCAGAAACGTCCTGCTGAATTCTCTGTGTCTGAGGTTCTGCAGGAGCCTCCTCATCTTCTTCAGGATCCGATTCAGGTTCAAACATGTATGGATGAACTACTGAAGAGCTAGGTCTGTTCATTTCCGTCATGTTTGCTACTTTCACACAGGTAGCTCTAGTGCTACGTTAGAGCCTACCGACACTCTCTCTGTTACCATGGTAATGAGCAGAAGCTCATTTATATGTAATGAGCAGCAGCAGCTCATTTGCATAGACAGAAACAGCACATTGTGAAAGGGACTGAAACAGAGGGTAATAGAGGTAGGCAAGAATATTTTCCTGAAAGCTATTTCCAGCAAACAACTTCAAAAACATGTTTTCTGGAACTCATAGACATATGTTAACTTGTTGAAAAAGCTTTATAATATGGGACCTTTAACACTCAGCAATGTGTATGCTAAAATAATTGCATGAAGTGAAATAATCAATGAATCAAACTTCTGTTATGATCTTTGCTGTTCAACAACAGCAAAAAAAAAAAAAAAATAGTACCACAGGTCAGGGAGTCACACACAGTGATGACACAACCACGTAATTCCTGGACATTCAGTTTTTATTGAAGTCATGGTTACTGCTGTATCTTGGTCACTCATGTGAATCGTGAGTTAATCAGCAACCAAAGAAAATGCAAGAAAAAGGAAAGTGTCTACTCAGTTAGCCTTCTAAAAGACTGTACAGTGGGGCAGAAAGCACCCCAGTCCACCGGCTTGCGGTACTCGCCTTTCTCCAGCAGGTACTGGCGACCCTTGTAGTTAGGGTGCTCGTAGAATACCCACCAGCCTCCCAGGACCCTGCAGGAGTGAACCTCCCTCCAGTGGAACTTCTCTAGCACGGAGGGACAGTCCTCAGTAGCTTCAAACACCTGACCGGAAAAGTCTCCTTTGACATACAGCTGGATCTTGTAAGGATCTCCACTGGCCTGGAGAAGGTTGTAGGCATAGGGGTCAGAAAGGGACAGAGGGTTTAGAGAGATGTGGTGCATAGGAAGAGAGAAGGTTTACTTAGAGATAGATGCATGTAAGGAGATAGTGTGTGGTGAAAGAAGGAAGAATGGCTGAGAAATACAAAGTGGATCGCACAATGGAGACGTCTCAAGGTAGGTTTGAACTTTAGCTGATATCCCTGAAAATGCGTAAATGAAAAAAAAAGGGGGGGGTGTGAACCTAGCATAGCATAGCATAGCATAGCATCATCACATCTTCACAGAAAACAGTATGCCATCAACACTGTATCCTGGACACACAACTTCTACAAATTCAGTATGTTTAAAGGCTTACAAAGTGAATCATTTTGCAGGAGCTGACTCTGTCGTTGAGGCCAATCCAGCTCTCGTAGTCTGGATACTCGCCTCTGGCCAGGACATACTGGTAGCCCATGTAGTTTGGTCTCTCATAGATCACCCAGGTCCCACTCTCCACCCGGGCGGAGTTACAACGACTTAGGTAGGAGTGGAAGTCAGTGCAGTCACTGTCACATTCATACCTGCGACCCTGGAAGTTCTTGTCCTCATAGAAGATGATCTAGAGGATGGTACAAAAGTTTTATTCCTGTAATATTCATTTTGCAAGCTTGTAAATGCATACTCAGTTTTGAATACCTGTATAATCAGATCAAAGATTTGGGGTTCTGTCAACTCTATTGTACGGAGCCCAGGAGGTGACATGGATTTGTATTTTTTTTAAAGGCATGCAAGTTACTAAAACATGCGCACAAATTGCTAAATTGCAAACCCCAACCCTTTGCAAAATATAAATAAATTGCGCAAGCATTTTACATTAAAAACACATCACCTCCTGGTTCCGTAGTTTTCCCGGTAGTGTTGGGTTTCATATGTTACATCAGTACAGTTTAAGACAAATGAGATGTCCTTTCCTCTGCAGCGTCACATGAAGCGAGAGTTGTTTATGAGGCTGCATGGACTTTTGATGAATTTGTGCCAACAATGCCATTATCTATACCAGCAGCCCATCTGATATTTATCACAATGTTTAGTTTTGTGACCTGGACTGCCCAACACAGATTTCTTGCGCTTTCCATGGATAAACCTGTGATCCATCTCTACTGTGATAAAAGCAAACGTGTGTCTGCAGTTTAAAGTGTAATCTGCTCGGACATTAACATGATTAAAGTTATAGTGATTATAGTTTAGACCTACACTTGGAAATTAGATTGTGATAAACTTGATTCATGGATGGCTTAAAATAAAGTTATTATTTATTTTGCAGTCAGTACTGTGCATTATTTCAGCTGCTGTCTGTGTCCTACCAGAGATGGGGACTCGAGTTTGCGACCCGGACTCGAATCGCACTTAAGTTGCACACACAGAGACTTCAGACTTGACTTGGACTCGTGCTCAAAAGACTTCAGACTCGACTTGGACTCGTGTTTTGGGACTCGTGAACAATCATTATGTTTTCTTTTTTGCCGTATTAATATTGGGAAAACTCTGAAACGTCTGACGAAGGGGAACTACCGTTTTGTACAACCTGGACCTTATTTCTAGCATAACATATGATGATTTACTCGCCCAGATAACTTTGGTGTCATTTGGAGTCTTTCGGACGAAATTAGATCCAGTGTAGCGCCGCTATATCCATATAATGCGAGTGACGGGGCACTGAAACACAGCCTCTATATAACGCATTATCTGCCACGAAACTAGTTCATTTCACCAATATTTTGTCATGATACACTAGTGCTATTCCCCTCTGAGTCCGGGCTTGTCTGTTATCAACATCCGGGGTCAAACTAGCAGTAGCAGCTACAGGTAAACAAGCCGGCTGTTGCGGGTGTGCGCGCAGCTCAGAGATGACATCATCCAGGTCAGAGGTAGTAGGTCAACCTACAGACCTCGGATGTTGATAACAGGCAACAGGCGGACTAAGAAGGGAATAGCACTAGCGTATCATGACAAAATATTGGTGAAATGAACTAGTTTCGCGGCAGATAATGCTCATAGAGGCTGCGCTTTGGTGCCCGGATCACTCACATTATATGGATATAGCGGCGCTCCACTGGATCTAATTTCGTCCGAACGACACCAAATGACACCAAAGTTGTCTGGGTGAGTAAATCATCGTATTTTATGCTAGAAATAAGGTCCAGGTTGTAAAAAACGGAAGTTACCCTTTAATATGATTCCTTCCTTTTTTTCATGGTAACCATATTAACCATATTATGCATCGGGACAGCTGCAGCTGCTGCTGTACCATTTGTGATTACATTTGGTTATAAAAACTTCAAACAGGACGGCACCAACAAAAAGAGCGCTGACTGCAAAGTCTGCAGTACCCGAATCAAGGATGCTGGATCCACCACATCAAATTTTATCAGGCACCTGAAAACACACCCGGATAGGTCAGTCACATTAGTGCATATGGGGCCGGATCTACTGAAGGTTTGCGTGTAATAAAACGTGTGCAAACTCCTTGCACACGCACAAAAATGTACAAACTGATTTACTAACAGTGTGCAAAAAGGGTTGCGTCTGTCAAAGGTGCAAAATAGGGTGTCTACATTCAGTTAGTATGTTTGCAGCAATGATTATGCAACATGGGGCGTTTACACGCAATTGTGCGTGTTGTGGGTGGAGAAACACGCAAAGTGATTTATCAAACCTGAAAGCAATTTTGCCAATAGAAACTGTGTCTATATTTAACACTTCTCATGGGGAGGTACAAACGGTTTGTATGCGTAATTATGCACACATGGCTGCCATTATTGTTGCAAGAAGGAGACTCAAACAATGGAAGGAGACGCAGAGAACGCATTTTTCACCCTTGTGTGAACATTTTTGGGATGAATGAGAAAACTATCATTAGAACATATCGCCTATCCAGCCTTGCCATTTTGGAGCTGTTGGAGGAACTCAGAGTGGATTTGGAGCCAGTTACAAGAAGGAGTCACGCAATACCTGCAATAACAAAACTCCTTGCAAGTTTACTATTATTATTATTATATTTATATTATTATACACCAATTTTTCCTTTGTTCTTCTTCTGATGTCTTGGTTTCTCCTTTTCACTTCATCCACTGTTGGCCTGTTTTTTCCAACAGCATTAACTTTTTCACTGATTTTCTCCCACACAGCGTTTCTTTGCGCGACCATCAGATTCCTTTGCTGCAGCTCATTGAAATGTTTATTCGCTTCCTCTACCAACACTTCTAATTCCAAAGGGTCGAATTTCACTTTGCGCTTTCGCTCTCTCAAACTCAGCATGCTAAAAACCATGAAACACGCTAAACCCTCATTTAAATAGGCGTGTCTCCAACACGTTTGCACCTGTTGTCATTTACGCAATCACTCTTAGTAAATCACCCGAGAAATTTGCATGTGGGGTTGAACCGCGGTTTCGGGCAATTTACTAAGAGTGATTGCGTTAATGACAACAAAAAATATTTATACTAAGCAGCTGAACCCAGTATGGTGCTCATGTTCTACAACTCATGCAAAATGGCAAAAAAAATAGTTTTATTTTTGGTCTCGGTCTCGGTCTTGAGCTGAACTAGTCTTGGTATTGACTTGGTCTGTCTTGGTCTTGGTCTTGGTGTCGTCTTGGCCTTGGTCTTGGTCTCGTCTTGGTCTTGATACTCTCTGGTCTTGGTAGTGTCTTGGTCTCGGTTTAGGCGGTCTTGACTACAAGTCTAGCATCAGCTATGTAACGTTCACTTAGCTTGCTACTTGCTTTGTAACTGAATATTTGAATAGATGAGTGAATGTTAGTTTGCTTGTCGCACTTGTTTGCATTGAGTGGCGTTGACATGACTTAAAAAAAAAAAGGTTGGGTACTGTTAATCATATACGTTCCGCTGCCACCATCTACTGGCTAACGTTAACCGTAGAAAAATACACGTCGGCTTAAAGGCAGGTTACAGGTTAATTGTTGACAACATAACGTTAATGTTACAGGTTTACCAGGTTACCATTACACTGAGTTTGAGTGAGAGGATAGAGGAATGTGTCATTAGAGACCCTAGTGTAATTAAACAATACGGTTATTATTATGGTCCCACTGAGCCTGCACACTAGGGGGCAAGATATACTGTAACTGTCAGAATAGAATAGTGTCCTCTAAAAGAAAGCATTCATTGTGTGTTTTCTTCATATTGCATTGCCTGTTTAAAGTGATTATATAACAAACAACTAATCAGTACTGATACTGTATGCTAATAGACAAAGGAGTGATAATAATACAGTAAATGCTTCAAATTTCTTAGATATAGCTGTGCAGTATTCTTAGTAGACCAGATAGCAGCAGATGACAGAAGGCTCATTACAACCAGAAGAGACATAAGACTTTTATTTTTTAGAGACTTGAGACTTGACTTGGACTCGTGACCAAAGACTTGAGACTTGACCAAGTCTCTACCCACAAAGACTTGAGACTTGACTTGGACTCGTGACCAAAGACTTCAGACTTGACTTGGACTTGTAAAAGACTTGTGAACATCTCTGTGTCCTGCACTATAACCAATCCTATCGTTTATACCTGTTTAATTATCTTTGAAGCGGACAGCGGTTGGGAACACTTTGTGTTGTTGTGTTTATAACACATACCTATAACTGTGGTTGTGTGTGATTATGTAATTATCGCTGGAACTGGTCTCGCACCTCCAGCTGTCCGGCAGTGCTGTGCCATGCCGGTGGGGGTTGCCAGACAACGGAGCAAAACCGTACCAGAGCCGGAACGCAACGAAGTACAAATACTTTGTTACCTTACTTAAGTAGAAATTTTAGGTATCTATACTTTACTGGAGTAATTATTTTTCAGCCAACTTTTTACTTCTACTCCTTACATCTCCACACAATTATCTGTACTTTCTACTCCTTACATTTTAAAAATAGCCTCGTTACTCGTGAAATTTCGCTGTGCCTCTGATGCGCCTCTGGAGGTAGTATCAGAGGCACAGCATTGGCGAACCGAACCAGTGTGAATGGATAAGCCGGCAGCGCAGAGCGGGGGCGTGTCGGTCTGGTGTTCACTGTCTGATAACTGTACAGATCCTTCACTCAACAAAATATAGATAAATGTCCCACAAAGCAACGTTACATGACCATACAACAGTAACGTAGTAACTGGTCGTGTCTTTGGCAACTTATGAGGAAAAAAATACCTCAGTTATTCGTGGAGAAGTGTCTGTCCGACCGCCTCTCCGTCACATTTCTGGTCGAAAAACAGTGTCTGTCCCTGGCAAAAAACTTTTAACTCACCAACTGTTTGTCGCGGTGAGAAAATCACCATGATGGTCAGCCCCCCCGACCGAGACTTCAGTGAACTTTCCCCCATAAACAGCCTCACTCCCCACAAGTGATAGAGTCAGACAGCGTCCTGTTTACTGATGGTGATTATGTAATTGTGTAATTAAGAGAAAAACTTAACTTTGTCATTTTCCAGGATGTTTGGTGGGTCAGGATCCCAATCACAACACTTTATAACAGCATCCATATGACTATAAACAGTCAGCAGGTACATGTTTAGATTAACAGGAGGACACCGGGGGAAACACTTTGAAAAAAACACACACGTCATCATCATGACGTGTACCATCATGCCTCTTTTGGAGTCACGGTGCCGGATTTCTGTGTGAATTACACTCTTTTACACTCTTTGGATGTACTTTAAAAAAACTGTTTTCTAATGTAACATTAACTTGATATTGGTATTAAAAAAATGTTTTAATACATAATACATGTGTTATTATAAATTAGGATGTTATGGTATCAATTTGAAAGGTAAAACGAATTTTACTCAATGGCCTTTGTGCCCTGTCATGTGGCCTTGGTGCCCCTAAAAAAAAAATAAAAAAAAGTGAAGGCAAAATGGCCTTGCCCCTAAAATGACGAAATTCCAGCCCTGTCCAACACCCTATTGGTTTATATGCGATCCATCGCCCCTGCACATGACACAAATCACGTCACACTCCAGCAAGGACATAGCAGACTTTATGTATGTAGCCTATTACAAAGATGTCTGTGGCTTAATATAACATTATAGTCATGGCCTTTAGAAAAATGTTTTTTTTGGGAGGTGGGGTAGTGCACTATAGGCCCCTGTGAGGCAGGCTAAGCTTTTGTCCTTAATGGCATTTTTTTACCCTTACATTACTTTTACTTTTATACTTTAAGTAGTTTTGAAACCAGTACTTTTACTTGAGTAAAAAGCTTGAGTTGATACTTCAACTTCTACAAAAATATTTTTAAACCCTAGTATCTATACTTTTACCTGAGTAATGAATGTGAATACTTTTGACACCTCTGATTGATTCATTATTTGCCTCTGTTTTCAGTGATATTCTGATTATGAAATCATCATTTAATAATCCAGAATGTGATTATGGTGTCTTTTGGACACTGGAAACAATTTTTAAGATAAACGTTTCTGGGAAAACTGAAATGATGTAACATAAGAAACCTGACGCTCAGGAATGATCATCTTTACGCGTTTTATTAATTCGCGCACGTGTTTAAAAAAGAACACACATCCATGTCACCTCGTGGGCTCTGTACTATTGGGCATTCTTACTTTGACTATTTTGGACATGCTTAAATGAGGTTGTTGTAAAGGAAATGGAAGATCAAGAGAAAGAGGTACTTTTCTACACACTAAATGTTCAGCCTATTTGCTTGTAAACCTAGAGTTTACAGGTAAAAAAATCATTTGACTCAGGGTGCCATCAATCTTTATCGGCCAATATTTGTTTTAGTTTGATCAGTGCTCTCTGTAACGTGTATAAAGTGCTGATCAGATAAACAAGCAAGACAGTTTCTCTATGTGTCACTTAAATCCTGTAACGAACTACATGTCTTGACACTAGCTCTCCTTGGTTTAATCGGTTTGCTGTTAGTAGCTGGTGAGCAGCAGAGTAATGCAATCTGTTTGGCTAACGAAGCTTACGGCTAACAGAGCTAATAGCTTACAACCAAGCTAAACACTGAGCAGGACTGAATTTGTCCTCAGAGGAGCATAAAGTGTTAAACAGTGCAGTTTAATGTGACAACCCAACATGTTTACACTACATAAATAATAAGTATAACTATTTATTTCCTCAACAATGTAATGATGTTTTTATTATACCACAAACAACTATAGTTGACGTTAAACAAACATCCTTTTGATCAGCGATTGGCATTGGCCAATACTGCTTCTAGCTACAAGCAGCCACAAAAATCCTGATCACAACATCCTTACATACTACAGGCAGAAAACTTAAGTTTTTTCAAACACTACCTTCTGAATTAATTTATATTCCACATCTGTCCAACATCCTCCATCAAGGCAGGAAATTTTAAAACTGGAAACAGGTTATCAACCACTTCTGTGCCTGAGTTTACGTTACATGCACAGTACTTGGCATCCAGTTTTATGTGTAATGGTTCACTCATCACTCATACACAGTACACTGAACAATATTTCACCTCTACTCACCCTGCCCATCGCTGCTCCACTCTGTGCTCTCCTTTGACTATGTTTTGGCTAGGTAATGTAAATACTATGGGTGCTCATATGTGCCCTTGTTCTCTTTTATACCTTCACAGCTGTCTATCACTGAGACAAATGCTTTGTCATGAGAATGAGATCCAAAATTTGAGTCAGTGGTTCCATTGGTAATCCTGTTTTCCAGAAAGAAACTGTGGGATTACTCTGCATAAAGACCTCAGCCTCTGCCAAACCGTTTACAGCAAACTGTAAGCACACTGCTCACTAAGAGATATGCACAAACACACTCTGACATAAAACACATATATTGTGGACCTCTACTTGATCATTGTGTAAATATTAACTGTAGTGGTTACTAAACCCAGTCAAACTCATGCAAAACCTTCTGCACAAAACAGCAATGTCAGCTTTCTGTGTGCACTAACAAACTTTGATCATCGCAGTCCTGAGCTGAGCTGAACAGGCTGACACAGTCTAATGTGGTCATATTGATTGACTGCTGTCCAATCAATGCAATAGCTGCTTGTCATTAAGGACAACAATGACGCTTTACACGGTATATCCAAGCTTTCCACCTGGAAACACTATTCAGCTCTATTCCCAGCTAGTACATAAGACGCAGCTGTTTGAAATTTCTAAGGAACTTACAAGTTGAAGTCAATATAAACCATCAGTTCATCTACACTATCAGAAAGTCTGTGAAATATAACTGGCGATCACCGAATCGAGTCTCGCTCATGTTCACAAAAAAACAGTAAATAGACAAAGAATATGACTAATATGAGGATTATAGATATTTATCTACATCTTTTTTAGAACTTTTGAGTGAAGTTGTCAATTAAGAAGTATTTTTTAGAAGAAATCACAACACAGAAATGTCAAAGCCCGTTTTATACTTTATTGTAATGTAATGCAACATAAAGTGCAACATAAGTAACAAAATGAACAACTAAAAAAAGTTACAAGCCCAATTCAACCCTCACTATCAACACAAAAACAATCTGTTTTCAGATTTGTGACAACTTACTTTTTAGTTTAAGAACAAAGAGAATTTTCCCAACCATAAAAAACACTTAATCCGTCAGCTAATAAGAAAAATCCAAAATCACCAAATCTGTAGATGGGATAAGATAGTGATGAAAATATGTAATCTTAAAAGTAGCTACTACCTGAAGCTGTCAGACAAATTTAGGGAGTATAAAGTACAAGATTTGCCTCTGAGATGTAGTGGAGGAGAAATATGAATTGCATAAAACAGAAATACAAAAAGTACAACTACCTCAAGTTTGTACTTAAGTATATTACATGAGTTCATGTTTACTTTTCACTGTACACACTTGCAAAAAGATAGACACCCAAGCCGTGGTTTTCACTTGTCTTTTGTTTCTCTCCTACCTCTTTGTGTCACCCTTTTAAACCTTTTTGCCTTTACCCGTCATTCTGAAGTAAATACTGATTGTGCAGTGTAACGTCTGTAGAAAAATGAGACCATCCGTGTGGAGATTGGTGCCCTATAAAATTCACTTTCGCTATACTATTCAACCTGCCACTGGGCTGGAAGCCAGAGTCTGAAGTAGGGATGGGCGTATTGATACTCTAATATCGATACTTAGATACTTGCCGGTCGCTATTTTGGAGTCGATACTTTTTTAAATATCGCAATACCACGGTGCTAATACAAAAAATGCAATTTGTTTTCATTTCGAAGAGTTTTAGGCATTAAATTTCTGTGTGAAAACCAGCCTGGGCGTATTTTAGATGGTCTTCTGTGTCCCATGATTATGGCAGCCTATCAGATGTCAGAGCTGAAGGCTCACTGCGTAGCCTCAGTCAAGCACTGCCTCAATCCTCACTCCGCTGCTCAGAGTGAGCTCAGCACAGCAGCGCTGCAACAGCATGGATGGCCGAGAGAGAAAAAGAAGCGTAGTGTGGTACTATTTTTTACCCACGACCAAAGGTAATGCCATGTGCGCTGTCTGCAATAAAGTGGTGCCACATAGCAGCAACACTAGCAACCTCTACAAGCATTTAAAGACAACGCACCCTGACACTTTTAAATAGGCTGAACATCGCCATGAAGACAACCAGCAAGCCTCAAAGTCCCCCGCACCACCTGCTGTCTGTGAGAAGTCATTGTAGGAGAGTTTCATGAAAGGAAAAGAATATCCAGGTACAGGTGACAGTTAATGTGTTATAAGTGATTAAAAATTGAATGAACCATTATTTTGTTAAACTACCCCAAATATGTAACTGAGCTACGTGAATCTTGGATGAAGCCATGTTTGCCACTCTTTCATTTAGTTGACAAATGTAAAGGTTCATATGCTTGTACTGTATGTATCAGAAAATATTGAGTTTTGTTTCTAGAATGTTATTAATGGAAGTAAAAATTCTGTACATATCGGGCTATAAATGATACATTTTTTGATGAACAAAATCTTAGCTTAGAACAAAACATCTAAATAGAACAGTAAATAAACTGCATTTTTACATTTTGCTGCATGATGATTAAACTGTTATAACATCTTAATTTCCCTTTTTGTAATTTTATAACTTTAATTCCTTTCAGATGATTCCTAAAGAGTCAGAGACATCACACAAAGCCTCGTTAAGATTATTGTTACTGACTTGCAACCTGTTTCAATTGTGGAGGATGCCGGTTTTCGTCACTTTATGAAGGTGTTGGATCCCAGATACCACATCCCTGGTAGGAAAGCCTTGATGGTGGGTGAAATTTGCCAAGCTGTACGAACAAATCAAAACAGCCCTGAAAGACTCCATAGACTCTGCCAACAGTTTGGTTTTAACTACTGATATGAGGACATCAAGAACAACTGAAGCATATTTGACTGTGTCAGGACATTTCATTGATCAAAACTGGCAGATGCAGACTTGCAATCTGGAGACAACACATGTAACTGTACAGCACACAGTGGACAATATATCTGAACTCCTCACAAAGTTATCTGATGACTGGGGCATTGCCAACAAAGTCCATGCTGTTGTTACAGACACTGGAGCCAATATGGTCTCAGCTGTGTGGGAAAGCCACTGGAAACATATTCTGTGTTTTTCACACACCCTCAACTTGGTTGTTAAAGGAACAGTTCACTCTAGAACGAAATTCAGTCATTATCGACTCACCCTCATGCTGATGAAAAGTCTGGTGTAGCTTCTTATTCCTCAAAGTGCAGCTGCGGCTGCTTGTCTGCTGCAATCCAAGTGTCCTGAAGTGGCAACATCCAGAGTTTACTCAAAACAACGTCATTTAGTAAATTTTTCTAGCCTAAACAGTCACTATACTATATTTGCCTGGAGGCATGCGCCCGCGTGCACATGAGTCTCCCTCACAGCCAATTGCACTACGGAAGCCCCACCAGACAAGATCAACAGAACTGGATAATACTTGTCCATTGGCACAAGTATTTATTATACATTATACTTTATACTTATTATACAACACGTAGATCAGACCGAGCAATCTATAATGTCTATAATGGTCAATCAGACATTATAGACTGTGCTCAAATGAGCATCACAGCACAGCTAGCCGTGCTCAAATGAAAAATGCCTCATCACTGACAAATATCACTCCGACTGTATTTTAAACTACGTACAGTACAGTAGAAGAACAGTAAGATTAATATAGCTATTGTAGCCTATGTAGCTAGCAACGCAGTTGTGTGTTGCTATGTATGGTATTTATTCTGTTCTGACTCCTGTCAGTTCTGAATGATGTTTAGTGGCCCCTAGTGGTGTGTCAGGGTATCGCACCTTCAAGGGCTGACTTGAGAAATACACACGCAGGCTGTGCTCCACCACAGGGTTGTTGTTGTCTGATCCTTGGAGTAGATCCATCAGTGAGTATGGTTGCTCTTAGTTTATTTAAGTTACATCCTCATTTAATGACATTGTGTACTTCAGAGTGGTGTTAAAAACCCTTTATGTTAGTTGGGAAACCGTGCTGACAACGCTAATTCTAATCGGGACGCTAGCTGTTAGCATAGTGTTACGGCTCGCGCCGTTATTTGTTAGTGGGTGTGTATGTGTGTGTGTTTTTTGTTTTGTTTCTTTTATTTTGTACAGAGTGAGAGCTCCAGTCTCCCCAGAGGATCACGTGGCTCCCGCGCCGGTTCCGCATCCCTGCGGTGGCAGTGAGGGATTGGCTATTCAGGGGAGTGGGGGAACTACAAGAGTCGGCAATATACCAGAGGACATCGTGGATCGCTAACGCGCCAGCATCCACCCAAATTCTGAGAGCCTCGTTATTGACAAGTAGAAATTCGTTAGAGTGTGTCTGTGAGCCCGAGTGCGAGAGTGTCTGTGAGTGTGCGTGTGCTCTGGGTAAAACCAGAGCAAGAGTGTTTGAGGTTAGGGAAGCAGTAGGGGTGAGCTGCCTTTTTTGTTACGCCAGTTTTCTCCTGTTTTTGAGTAGGTTAGGGAGTTAGGTTTAGCACTTGTCTTTTGTTTCTTTTCGTTTGGATAGGGCTTAGATAGATTCGGACCCCGGAGTTTAGACCTGTGTTTTGTTTATTGTTTTAGGCCTGAGCTCACCCTGAAGCCACGCTTCACACTTGTATATAGAGCACCCATTTCACTGTATATAATTGCACTTGTCATTTGTGTTGTAAATAAATAGTTTTTTTGTTACTCAACTTACACCGTGTTGGGTGTCGGTTATTTATGTTAGGATCGGCTCCCTAGGTCGAGCGTAACATAAATTGGGGGCTCGTCCGGGAGATTTGTTCCCATTTTTGTTCACTGGTTGGTTGGCAGTTTTCTATAATACGGCAAAAATTAGAATATGCTTTTTGAAATGGATGACTTTGCACAACATCCTACATTGGAAAAATTAGATCGGTGCTGTCATGATTCTGTATGTTTGGTTTAGTTTCCTGTTTTATTTAGAAATTGTTCCCTTGTGTGTCGTGTCTTACTTGTCACTTCCTCTTGTGGTTTTTCATTGATTACCTCACCTGTCCGCGTCCGTCTTCACTCACCTGTACCTCGTCTCGTCATTAGTGTCTGTGTATTTAGCCTCTGTTCTCCCTTTTGTCTTTGTCGGATCGTTTCGTTCATGCCCATGTTGCTTCGTTCATGTCCATGTCGCCTTGTTCGTTCGTTCGCCCTCCTTGTTGCTCTGTTTCCTGTGTTTGGTCTATGATCTTGTCCCCTGCGTGAGTAAGTGTTTTAGCTTAGCCTGTGTTGTCTTGTCCGTTTTGTTTCGTGTTTCCTCCGTATTTCCCTGTGTGATCTCTTTGTTCTCCTCCTGCGTCCTCCCTCGTGTCTCCTCCTGTGACTCCTCATGTCTCCCGGTTTAAGTATGTTAATAGTTTAGTTTCTCTTTTGATTTGTGCTTTACTTTTAGTTACTTTGCCTTTTGTTGCTCTTTGTGTTAGCCTTTCGCGCTGTTTGTTTTGTCTTCTGTTATTTTGTCTGTTTTTTCCCCGTTGTGATTTATTCAGCTTTAGTTAAATAAAGCTCGCCTTTTGTTCCCCTTATACTGTCTCCTGTGTTTAGCCTGTGTGTGTTCGTGTGTGATCCTGTGTGTGTGTGTGTGTGTTTTTCCTGTGTGTCTGCATCTAGGTCCTCTTCTAGCTTTCCCCCTTTAATTACCCCTTAAAACCCTGACAGGTGCACAAAGGCCGACTTGTTACTGGTGGCGGGGCTATTCGATATCTCTGTCCCGCTAAACGCACGTAAGGCGGAGATTAAAAAATGTCTCACGGAGAAGCTGGTACAGAGGGGGGTAATATTTATTGCCAAGCCTGAGTCGGGCAGTGCAGAGGAAAGCTCAGACGAGGAAGTGGGAGCGGAGGCTGCCACGGCCACGCAGGCTTCCAGAGGCCAGGGGAAGGTAAGGTCGGAGGACCCTGCTCTCTCCTCGGCCTCCGGCGCTGACCCGCTGGCATTGCTACAAGCAGGGGTAGATACGGAGGATCTTAAACTGGCTGTCCGCATGAGAGAGGTCGAGCTCCAAACAAAAACCCGTGAGGTGGAGCTAATGCACCTGCGCCTAAGAGCCATGGAGCTAGAACGACCGTGGCAGCAAGCTACCTCCACCCCCGTGAGTATGCGAATTCCCTCTACATCTCCAGAGCATTTTGATGTGAGTAGACACATAGCCTTAGTCCCACCATTCAGAGAGAGCGAGGTGGATTCGTATTTTAAAGCTTTTGAACGCATTGCTGCAATGTAAACTAGTAGGAAAAGCCCAAGAAGTGTGTGCAAGTTTATCCATTGATGAAAGTTTGGATTACTCCCTAGTAAAAGCCACCGTGTTACGTGCTTATGAATTGGTGCCAGAGGCATATCGCCAAAAGTTCCGTAGCTGTGAGAAATCTGCCAACCAAACATATGTGGAGTTTGCGAGAGAAAAGTCTGTCCTATTGGATAAATGGTGCGCCGCGAGCGAGGTGAAAACTTTCGCTGATCTCCGCGAACTGTTTCTGCTGGAGGAATTTAAAACTAGCCTACCAGAGAAAATCGTACTATACTTGAATGAGCAGAAAGTTGAGTCGTTGTCTAAAGCTGCCGTGCTGGCAGATGAGTTTGTGTTGACTCACCGGGTTGTTTTTCCCTCTGCGCGTCGTGAACATGGTCCAGGTAATCCTGTGGTGAGAAATCCTAAAATCCACTCGCCGCGTCCTCCCGCCGCCTCCTCCGATAGTCAGGAATGTTTTTACTGCCATGAGACAGGGCACCGTATCGCCGCCTGTCCCGCGCTGCAGCGCAAAGAGCACAACCAGAGCTCTCGAAAGCCGAAAAGTGTGGGTTTTGTCCAGTCTGCTCCTGTGCCGCCTCCCGTCGCTCCCCTTGAAAAGACAACTGAGGAAGTTGATGAGGGTTACAAACCTTTCATCTTACAAGGTTCAGTCTCTCTGATGGGAGAAGATGTGGATCAGGCACCGATCACGATTCTGCGTGATACGGGAGCCAATCAGTCCCTGATGTTGCAGAGTGTTTTGCCCTTCTCCGACAGTTCATTTTGTGGTTCTGATGCCCTTGTGTGGGGTGTGAAAATGAGTACACTGCGAGCTCCGCTGCACACTGTATTTCTGCGTTCCTCACTTGTTTCGGGTCCTGTGAAAATTGGCATACGTGCGCGTCTGCCTGTGTCCGGTGTGACTCTCATTCTCGGGAACGATCTAGCAGGAAAAAGAGTTTTTCCCACACCTGAGGTTATTGAAAATCCTGCGCTTGATTTCAGTCCGACTGTGTCCGCTGCTGTTAGTCCTGTGTTTCCTGCCTGTGTTGTGACGCGCGCCCAGTCACGCAAATTTGAAGACATGCTGAGCCTGGCAGATTCATTTTTGTCCGCACCGGAGGAGTCTGTGAAGGCAGAGTGTTGTGATGCTAAGTCTGAATCCCCTGTGAGGGATAGTTTGCTGCCTGCCACAGCGGAGATTAATGTTGTGATCGATAAAAGTGCATTTGTTAAAGCCCAGCAGAGTGATCCGACTCTGGCTGCGTGCCGTGCTGCGGCACTTAAAACAGACTCTGACTCCCGTGCGTACAGTGTTGTGGATGGCATCCTGATGCGTAAATGGTACCCCGCTGCCGCTGGTGATTTAGGGTGGAACTCCCTCCAGCAGGTAGTGGTGCCCCAGAGTTTTCGCTCTCAAGTTGTCAGCGTGGCACATGATAATGCGTCTGGCCATTTGGGAGTTAGGAAGACTTATCACCGCATCCTGCGATATTTCTTTTGGCCAGGGTTGAAGGCTGATGTGCGCCGTTTCTGCCACTCCTGTCATGTGTGTCAGCTTAGTGGAAAACCGAACCAGGTTATTCCTCCCGCTCCGTTGCATCCCATTCCGGTGCTCGGAGAACCTTTTGAGCACATTATTTTAGATTGTGTGGGTCCACTTCCTAAGACGAAGTCCGGCCATCAGTATTTGCTGACGTTGATGTGCACATCCACTCGTTATCCTGAGGCCATCCCGCTGCGCACGTTGAAAGCGAAAGCAGTGGTCAAAGCCCTCGTTAATTTCTTTTCCACTTTCGGGTTACCCAGATACATCCAGACCGATCAGGGAACAAACTTCATGTCCAAACTTTTCACCCAGGTAATAGCGTCACTGTCCATCAAGCACAGAAAGGCCAGCGCGTACCACCCTCAGTCCCAGGGCGCGCTGGAGCGTTTCCATCAGACACTAAAATCCATGTTAAAGAAATACTGCCTGGAAAGTGGAAAAGAATGGGACGAGGGTCTGCCTTTCCTGATGTTAGCAGTGAGAGAAAGCGTGCAGGAATCCACTGGTTTCAGCCCGGCTGAGCTGGTGTTCGGCCACACCGTGCGCGGTCCTCTTCGACTGCTCCGAGAGCAGTTTCTGTCCGAGATCGCGAGTCCAGCTGCTAATGTGTTAGACTATGTGAGCAGTTTCAGAGAGAGGCTGCATAACGCCCGTGAGATGGCCCACAGCACGCTGGCTGCATCTCAAGGGAAAATGAAAACAAAGTTCGATTAAAAAGTCCGTGAAGAGAGAGTTTCAGGTGGGTGATCACGTGCTCGTGCTCCTCCCACTGCCCAGTTCCTCTCTTCAGGCGAAATTCTGTGGTCCATATTTGATAGAGAAACAGCTGAGTGAGACGGATTATGTTGTTGGTACCCCAGAACGCAGAGGAAAACACAGAGTCTGTCATGTGAACATGCTGAAGCCCTATTTCACCCGCATTGACGGCAATATTTCGCCCTCCGTCAGACCTGTCACTGTAGCTGCTGCTGCCGCGGCCACTCCTGCGCTGTACTCCCCGGAGAATGATGGTTTGAGTGTTGGTAATTCTCCCTGCCCACGACTGAAAAATTCCCAAATTGTCGCAGATTTGCCAGGCCATCTGCAGCATCTGGATGCAGCCGCACAAAAAGATATTATTCATCTGATTGAAACCCATCCCACTCTGTTTAGTGACACCCCATCTCGCACCACTGTCCTCGCTCATGATATTGATGTGGGTGACCACCTGCCCATTAAGCAACATGCTTATCGTGTGAACCCGCACAAGCGCACGCTGTGTAAAAAAGAGGTCGAGTACATGCTGGAAAACGGACTAGCTGTTCCCAGCTCCAGTGCTTGGAATTCTCCTTGCCTGCTGGTGCCAAAACAAGATCAAACACTCCGTTTTTGCACCGATTTCAGGAAGGTGAATAACGTCACAAAGCCTGATTCCTACCCGTTACCACGAATGGAGGACTGTGTGGACAGGGTAGGATCAGCTACATTTGTCACAAAACTTGATTTATTGAAAGGTTATTGGCAGGTCCCATTAACTCCTCATGCCTCCGAAATTTCTGCATTTGTCACCCCTGATAGTTTCCTGCAGTACACCGTCATGCCTTTTGGTCTCCGTAATGCACCTGCCACCTTTCAGCGGTTGATGCACCTGGTATTAGTAGAAGTAGACAATTGTGAAGTCTACCTTGATGACGTTGTTGCCTACACAGATACTTGGCCCCAGCACCTGAAAACCCTGAGGAAAATATTTGAAAGGTTAAAGGAGGCCAACCTCACCCTGAATTTGGCCAAGTGTGAGTTTGGTAGAGCCACTGTCACATACCTCGGGAAACAAGTAGGTCAGGGTCAGGTGCGCCCAGTCCAAGCCAAAATCCAGGCCATCCTTGACTATCCTGTGCCGACATGAACTCCGCCGTTTTTTGGGGATGGCGGGGTATTACCGCGGCTTCTGCCGTAATTTTGCGGACGTGGTTGCTCCGCTCACTAGCCTCACCAGTGAGAAGACCCTTTTCTCCTGGTCCCCTGTTTGCCAGAAAGCCTTTGAGTCATGCAAAGCGCTGCTCTGCAGTACACCGGTCCTGGCGGCTCCTGACTTCGCTCATCCATTCAAAATGGAGGTCGATGCCAGCGCTAGCGGGGCAGGTGCGGTGCTACTGCAGGAGGACAGCCATGGTATTGACCACCCAGTTAGCTTTTTCTCAAAAAAGTTCATTGCCGCCCAGAAAAATTATAGCACCATTGAGCAGGAATCATTAGCCTTGTTGCTAGCACTGCAACACTTTGAGGTGTACATCGGTTCTAGCCCGTTACCAGTGGTAGTCTACACCGACCATAACCCCTTAGTCTTCTTGCATCAGATGCAGAACGCCAACCAGCGACTCATGAGGTGGTCGTTGCTGGTGCAGGACTTCAACCTGGAGGTGCGACATAAAAAGGGCACCGAAAACGTGATGGCAGACGCGCTTTCCCGCGTGTATGGTCCAGGTTAATCACAAACATTCAGGAGAAGATGTTTGTTTTTAAGGGGGAGGGTGTTACGGCTCGCGCCGTTATTTGTTAGTGGGTGTGTATGTGTGTGTGTTTTTTGTTTTGTTTCTTTTATTTTGTACAGAGTGAGAGCTCCAGTCTCCCCAGAGAATCACGTGGCTCCCGCGCCGGTTCCGCATCCCTGCGGTGGCAGTGAGGGATTGGCTATTCAGGGGAGTGGGGGAACTACAAGAGTCGGCAATATACCAGAGGACATCGTGGATCGCTAACGCGCCAGCATCCACCCAAATTCTGAGAGCCTCGTTATTGACAAGTAGAAATTCGCTAGAGTGTGTCTGTGAGCCCGAGTGCGAGAGTGTCTGTGAGTGTGTGTGTGCTCTGGGTAAAACCAGAGCAAGAGTGTTTGAGGTTAGGGAAGCAGTAGGGGTGAGCTGCCTTTTTTGTTACGCCAGTTTTCTCCTGTTTTTGAGTAGGTTAGGGAGTTAGGTTTAGCACTTGTCTTTTGTTTCTTTTCGTTTGGATAGGGCTTAGATAGATTCGGACCCCGGAGTTTAGACCTGTGTTTTGTTTATTGTTTTAGGCCTGAGCTCACCCTGAAGCCACGCTTCACACTTGTATATAGAGCACCCATTTCACTGTATATAATTGCACTTGTCATTTGTGTTGTAAATAAATAGTTTTTTTGTTACTCAACTTACACCGTGTTGGGTGTCGGTTATTTATGTTAGGCTCGGCTCGGCTGATTGAGTTCATTGTTGGGCCTCATTTGTGTTGTGTGTGTAAACCATTGCATGGGTTGTTGCCATTTGCTGTGTTTGCACTGTTGCTTACACTGTAAAGAATTGACTGTAGAATTTACAGTAAATACCTGGCAAACAAGTTGCCAGTTAATTATTGTAAAATTGCAGTTTATTACTGTAAAAATTATTACAACATATTACTGTAATTTGTTTTACATATTTTTGCTGTATATAAATTACAGTAACTGACTGTTTTCTTTTTTTAGAAAACAGCAATTCAATGTAATCTAGTAGTTAGTCTCAAACCAGGGACATGCTCAGTGCATGTCCCTGGTTTGAGAGGAGTCCACTGTCTGTTAGTGCTGGCAAGTCAAAATAATGTCTTGTCCAGTAGTCATGATAGCAAACTTAACAAGTACTACAAGCATAGTTACCTTTGGATGAATTCCAGGGTGCATGCAGCTTGCTCCTGGTACACCAGATTGAAGTTGTAATAGCACGAAAACAGCGCTGCCAGTCCTGCCAAAAAGTTGGGGTGTGGAAGCAAGACCACCTGCCCCTCGATGCTCAGCATCCACTCCTCTGATGTGAGCACATCACCTAAACATAAACATATGGTTTATATATGTTAATGTTTTTATTTTGTTGCTTTCCACATAAGCATATCCACAATAAACTGTTACATTAATGTGTCCTAGATATGGTCTTTGTCTTTGCAATACTTTACAACATTTAAATTCCTTTTATGTGTTGATATGATTGGCCAGTAAAGCTGACTGATAGAACACTAAGTGGTCTCCATGACAGCAGGCAATGTTTCAGATATGGATGTTTCTGCTAAAACGGGGATATTTCACACACACATCTTCCACTCAGCAGTTATGGTGTTGAACAACAGACAGAGAAGGGTTTCTGCAGAAAATGATGACATCACAGTAAAGCGGACCTTTTGTCATGGGTTGATCAGTGTGTTTATGTGTATGTCTACCAGATCTCTAAATTCTCCTGTCATTACAGATCCTGCCATCCTCGTCAGCCACTCATCAGTTCATTCCCCTCACCTGTGTTTCCCCGCCCATCTCCACACCTGGTCTCAATCCTCATCAGCCCCCTTCATATACTGGTTCATCTTCACTTGTCCTCTGCCAGATTGTCTGGAGTGTTTGTTCCTAGCTTTCCAGCGTTTGTTCTGCCTGTATGGTTTCCTGCTTGCCTGTCTGCCTGTTTCCCAGTTTTTGAGATTCTGCCTGCCCCTCTTGGATTTGTCTGCTGATCGTTCTGCCTGCCTGGTTTTGACCCCTGCCTGTTATTTGACACCGAATAAAGCCTTTTGGACTTTGAACTCAACCTGTGGTCGTGCGTTTGGGTTCCCTGCATTCTGAGCCGTTACAGCTTGAACCTTTTGGAATGGTAATGTCACTTCATTTTATACTATTAGACATTTGTCATATTAAATGTATGGATTCTTGGCCAAAAAACATCACATAGGTCACAGTAGACCTGACCTCTGACCTCCAAAATCTAATAAGTTCATCCATTTTTCCAAATGGACATTTGTGCCAAATCTGGAGAAATTCCCTCCCCTAGTTCTGGAGATATGGCATCCAGTCAATGCTGTCACCAGTGTGTAGGCATTAAAAATACTGTATAGCATACCTAAGACAATTAGTCTTGGGGCGTCAGGAAGCAGCAGTGTTCTTTCGGCGTCAGCTGCGGTTCCAAACACCTAAAAACAAAACAAACAAAAATTGACAGACAATTACTTTGAGTCTCACTGTTGAGTATATCATCATAACAATACAATACAACTTATTAGCATACCTCTAAAATTAACAGAAAGGGTAGGATGTGAGAAAAGGGCTGCAGAAATGTCTTTCATAGGGTGACTTTTTAGTGTTGTAATTGAGAGGTCATTCCACTTGAGTAAAGAACATGTGTACTTCTGCTATCTCTGCAAACTACAATTTTGCACTTACATCTGTCTGCAAAATGAGTCCGTCAGGGTTCTCTTTGAAGTGTGCCATAAGCAGGAGGATCACACATGGGAATGGACCACACTTGTCTTCGTTGTTGTACTTGACCAGGATGCGCTCCCTCTCGTCTGCATTAGGCCCTGCTGGCTTCTGCTCAAAATACTTGAGGATCAGCTTCCCTTTGTCTTCTTTGGCCTGCTCCATTTTATGCAGTATGTCAATGTCAGTAAGCAGTTGGAAATGGCTGTAAAGCTCTTTTGGCATGAAAAGATATGGCCAGTCATTCTTCAGCTCAGTGATTGAAGGGGGTGGGCTGGCATTGATAGTTTTTCTTTTTAAGTAGTAGGTTGCTTTCATTAAGTGAGTCAAATGTCCTCTCTCTGCACCAGATGGCCCCTCAGTGCTGTAGAGGTCTTTCATTTCTCTCTGTTTATCTTTGGGACTTTCTTCTGTTTCGTCCGCTGGACAGTCAGGCTGCCATCTTACGCAGCCATATTGGTCAGCTGGTCCTCTAGTTATATCTGCAGGTGATTTTGACTTCCTTCGTCTAGAGAGAGTGCTTCCACGATTCACATGTTCTACCCGCGTTTTTAACTGAGTCACAAGGGATCCAAAGCCGCTGCCAATTACAGTGCCATCTTTCATAACATCTGCAAAGCTTTTGGGATGCTGCTTTACAATCTTCCTGGCCACTGTCAAGCACTGAGACTTTGATGGATTTAGCTCATTCAGCCTCATTTCATCAACAATTATTCGTATCATTTCCCTGCGGTCTTTAGCCGAGGGACGTGTCTCCTGCGCAAGGGCGTTTCCGATACCAGTAGGCATTCTGTTCCAAGGAACACTGAAGTTTTCAGGCCAGGCACTTAAATTCACTGTCATTCCGGAGCTATCATAGCTCGACGGACTTGGGGAGCTAGAGCGGGATTGAGAAGATGAAGGATCCTGTGTGACGGTACTTAAGATTAAGTCAGAGGGTTCGATGGCAGTCAGTGTCACTACAAGGGGGAAAAAAAGAGTGATAGCATTAGTTAATATCTACAAACAAAATGCAAACTTTTAATAAACTTTTTTTTTTGTTGCTGTGCATTGTTTTTATAAGCAATATCTGTGAAATACCTTCGGTTTGCCATGCACTGATAAGCCTCCGACACTGGATAGGTGTGATGTTAGCAGTAAGATCCTCCTCTTTAATAAACTGCAGGTCACTTAGGGATTCCACACCAATGCTTTCCATCTTGTTCAGGAGGGACTGCAGTTTATCTTCTGGTAAACTGGGTAATACTGACAACACAGCTTGTTTTATGTCCTCCCCTGGCGTTGCCATCTTAGTATATATCTGGGAGAGTGTGATGGATAATGATTACTGATGTACCATTCAGACTGTACCCCATTAAAGGATAATAATCAAGCAGGTCTTCTTGCTTCACACACATGTAGCCTGACTCCTGGACAACCTCTGTTAAACTGTGAACACCCAAATCAGGAAAATCCACAGCTTGCTGCCTTCCCACAACAAAGTACACACAGTCGCCACGATGGATCAAAATCAATATGATCTCACCCATGTGAAGGCCCTCATCATCTTGTCCTAAAACAACATGCATCCCTTTTTTGTACTTTGTCCCTTTGACATTGACAGCACAGGTGGCTACAGTAGAGTCATGTGTGAAGTTAAATGGTAGAGTTGCTACCTTGATTCTCTCACTATAGTCATCAACATAGAATTCAGTTCCTTTTTCAACTTGGATGACAGGAGGGAAAAAACTTCCTGCACCTAAGTGTTCAAATCCACAAAGGAGAACTGTTTTTCCTGGTTTGCCAAGTGGTTGATACACAACGCCAGGTCAACAGATACAACGCCCTCAAAAAGGTCATGTCCAAGACATGGCGGAAGACCAGGCTGGCAAACATGAAAGTAACAAAGCTGGTTGAACACGGAGTCAGATTTGATGCCACGCACCAAATCTGTGTTACCTACTCTTAGTTCATGTACATGCTGCTGATATGATTGTTTTGTTCTCTTTGACCCAGTGGACAGTGGACTCAACTGAAATGTTACTCTGTCTATATCACAAAACCTACAGAAATGGGAACTCTTGCTGAAGTTTTCCACAAAGCCACCAATACTGTGAGAGCCAAGATTATCCCCAGCGATCGCACACAGAAAACCTTTGATGACTTTGCCATTACTCAAAACAATGCCACTATCCTCCAGCTGCTTCAGATCTTTTATCAGCGGACTGAACACCACTTCCTGTCCGAATGACTTGAAGTCTTGTTCTCTGCAGAGAAGAACAAGCTGCATGTGATCGATGTTTGATCTGTTGTGGGGCAAAACATCCCCAAGCGTCAGATAAACTGCCAATACCTTATGTTTTTTTCGGGCTGATCCTAACGGATTGACTACCTCAAAAGAATCTTGATAGAGAATCAAGGCTAAAGATGAGGTTTCCGTTTTAAGCAAGACATTATCAGTCATATTCTGTCCATCCCATACATCTTCCAACACATCACGGGACGAGAGGCGTGAATGGGACTTTTCATACTGCTTTCTGAAAGCCTCAGATTCAAAGAGAGAAGTAATAGTTTCTTTTATTGGCACATACTGTGCAAAGCATTCTTTCCCTGAGTCAGTTACACCTAAATACAAAGGCAGAGGTGCAACAAAGTTGAACTGGTTTTTGAATACTGACTTGCGACGCTGATCTGTACGCAAAATGTTGTTGCCTTTTTTTAATATGTCATGTTTTGTGAGCTCTTCAATTACATTTGTGATATCCGTCTCAGGAACCCCAAGCAGAGACAATTTCTCTTTGAGTTTGGAAAAGATATGCAACTGAGCAGCATCATGGATGTCCTGGACTTCCTCAATAATAGTCTGTATTACTGAGGCTGGTAAAACTAATTTAGCCTGAAGCCTCAAGTAAAACAGAGACAAGTTTTTTAAAAAGAGGTCTTCATCCACAATATTATCCAGTTCTGTGTCTGCATGTCCATCATACTCGGAGGGAGAGGTAGAGGGCGGATTCACAAGTTGGGAAGGGGTTTCAAATTGTGTTTCTTGGGCTGGGTGTGGAAACACTACCTCACGTATTTCTCCTGCCAACCTTTTTTTGTGTGTTCTCGAAATGTGAGATGCAAATGTCGATTTTACACTGAATGTTTTCTCACAAGCCCTGAAGGGACATGTTATTGTTCTGCCCTCTGTTATATGGCCTTTCAGATGATTAAGCAACTCCTTCACATTTGTAAATATACCCTGACAAAATTCAATCTGACAAATCAGCGTTGTGCCAGTAGGCTCATCTGTAGTACTTTTGTCAGACTTGTACCCTTTATGATCTCTGTACAAATGAGACTTGAAAGCTGCAAATTTACTGAATGCACGAGTACAATTAGGTACACCACAGGTAAAAGGGCAGTTTGCTGCATTACTGTGGAGTTTCATACAGTATGATTAGTAAAACCTGTTATAGTTTTACTCTCATGGGCACACTGCTTGCAGTGATACATTTCTCGCCTACGTAGAGCAAAATGAAAGACAGAAGAGAAAAATGTTATTTAAACAACAACAAATGTGCACACAGTAGGATTCAGATCTCTTCCAGGTGGTAGTTTAGCTCTCTACACTTTACAGGTAGCTCGTGCAATACTGGGGAAGTAGCACATTTTTTTTACATTCATTTCAATTATTTTAACATGTTCTAAAGGCTTTGGAACAATTTAACCACAGACGGTTTTTTTGACATACAGCTATGAGTGTGCACATAAAATTCTAGCCTGATGAGCCTAGTTTGTGAGATGACAGACACACACGCACAACCGAATGCATGATTTCTTGGCGGCGATAACAGTATAGTGTTAAGTGTGTGTAGCAAGGCTAATTTAGTTTACTTGAGGTAACTTGGATACAAACTGAATTCCAAATAAACTTTCATTGCAACAGACTGCATAGTCAAATGAAAAAATATTTTCACCTGAAAATCCCCTTCACCTCTGTGTTTTACTTCAGGTCTTCAGTGGTGGCACTCACTGCATGTGGCTTCCCTTGGCATCCCTCCACCTGTAGCTAAAAGATGCACAAGTTGCAAAACATAAGTCATCCTGAATTAGCCTCACAGTCATTCACACATGCATTGACTCATGAAGTTCATGATTCAAAACTTAATTGACCATTAAAGCAGGTGATAATGGAGCAAGAAAAACTATGGCAGAGTGTGCACTATGTCAGCGTTGTAAATTATCACCTACCAGTGGCTGGTAAAATCTGAGCATTCACTAGCCATTTACCAGTGGACAAAAACGTTCATTTTGCACTGTGTGTGTGTGTGTCTGACAGAGAATGTCACTATTTTCTCAAAGAGTTAAAATATTTACCATGTGAAATGAGTTAGCATATTGCTTTGATATTGTAGATCTAGTGTCACCATTTTTCACATGAAGTTAGAGTACACTGCCAGGATAAAGTGTCTGGTAAAACAAATGAGTGGCTGGTAGACAAAGGTCAATTTAGTGTTTTCATTTATTTTCTAAATGAGATTAACATTACTGGCTGTAACAAACCCAGGGGGACAAACGTTATGTGGCAATACATTAAACACATTGTAACTTGCATCCAAAGAAAAAAAACCTTATGCATTGGGCATTTTTATGTTGCTTTGTCACAGTTTAAACTGTAAATTGTACAAAATGTTTTTACCTCAAAATCCCCTTCAATGGTGTTTGGTCACTGTGGGCTTCAGTGGTGGTGCTCACTGTGTGTGGATTCCTCCAGCTCTGTAACAATATGATGCACAAGTTGCAAAACACAAGACATGGTAGATTATTACCAACCATTCTTACCAATAAGGTTGGATAATTTCAATTATAATTAGGGGTGTAACGGTTAACCTAATCTACAGTTCGTCTCATGGTTCGGTTCTAACCTTGGTTTTCAAAGCTAAAGAAATGTTTTGAATATTTCCAGAAAAAAATGTCTGGATTTTATTTACAAATTGTTGCACTGCAATAAAGAACATGCACATTACTATTACACTTTTCTTACCACTTCGCAAGAACTTCTGTTCATACAAAAAATAAACATTTGTCTACATTGTCTAAATGAAATTTAACGCTAGTTATTTAGCTTAGCTGCTAGTTGACTTAGCGGCTAGTGATAGCTCCTCTGGCTCAGTGTCCAGAGGTGGCAAAAGTACTCTCACTTTCTACTTACGTCGAAGTACAGATACTTGTGTAAAAAAGACTCTGATAAAACTTGAAGTAACGTTACAAATTCTTTTCCTTTACTCAAGTAAAAGTAAAAAAGTAGAACATATCACAATGTAATGTTAACCTCATGGCACCTCCATTAGTTCGCTAATTAGCTTTTACTCTGCGGATTTCAACACGAATTTCAACATCGGATTACTATTTTTAACTTACGGGACTGTCTATGTTAGCAGACGACCTGTCCTGCACCTGCAGCAGCGGTAGCAGTCAGAGGCAGCAGCCGAGAGACAGTTCGGCTGGGTGACTGTCCGAATGACGCACAGCTCTCAAAACACAGAACCACAGTTCACGAAGCACTCCAGCAAAGCCAAATTTACCTGAAATAAATAAATAAATAGTCTTGTTAATATGCGACACATGCTGTAGGAGAGGAGAGGAGAGGAGCGGAGAGGAGAGGAGCGGTGTTAAAGTTAACCGAATACAACTTTCTCTGCCGACATCAACGTTAGCTGAAATGTTACCTTCACTGGCTTGTGTTAGCCTGTTTATCGGAGAAAAAAATAGGACGTGAAGACGATGCAGACTGTCCTCGTGCTAAACGCTAAATCTGTCTTAGCTAAAGTTATGGGAAATTACCGTCACTGAAACAAATATTACTCACCAATCCACTGACTTCTTAGCTTTGCTCTGGTGACTACACAGGTTCCGCCATTGCTCCTCACCTCTCAGTGGTTCTAACCGCCAAAATCCGAATATCAACAGTATTTACCTGTAATACACATAAGCTACAGGCCAGAACACACTTGCTGTAAAGTTTACAATATGTAACTGCGGAGTTATGCAGCAGGTTACTGTAATTAGTTTTGACCCATGATGCATTGCGGTATACAGTTAAAAATTGTAAAATGACAAAACAAGAAGATACTGTAAAATTTTACTGTAGATATTGCAGCAATTTGTTACAGTGTACCTGTGAGAGGATTTTACTGTAAAAAGGATCTGTGCATGCCTTATTTAATAATCAAATCAAATCAAATCAAATTTTATTTGTATAGCCCAAATTCACAAATCACAGTTTGCCTCAGAGGGCTTTACAATCTGTACAGAGACGACACCCTCTGTCCTTCGACCCTCGATTCGAGTGAGGAAAAACTTGCCCCAAAAAAGGCCCTTTTAACAGGGAAAAAATGCGGAAGAAACCTCAGGGAGAGCCACAGAGGAGGGATCCCTCTCCCAGGACGGACAGACGTGCAATAGATGTCGCATGTACAGAGCAGATCAACGAGATCACAATGTATTCAATTAGTAATAGTGTGTTGTACTTACCTGATTTATAACCTGAAAAGGAAGAAGAAAGGTGTGACCAGTGTTGTTGCACATATTTAATTTCAATTGTAACGTGTTTATTTTCATTGTGTTGCAGTTTTACAAAAAAGTCTCAGAAGACTGCAATAAATCGCTCTCAACCTGGAGTCACGCCTACTGGGTCTTTCTTGTTAGCTGTCGGTCTACAAATACAGCTCACGTATTAGCCAGGACAGAATATATTCAGTTTTGGTAAATTGCAATGTCTTGAAAGCATAAGCTGAAGTGGCTGCAGCTGACAGGGACTAGTTAACGCCAGACGTCATGCATTTCTGTTGAAACAGGGACAAACACTAGCAAAACACTTTGAGAGCATATTGTTCCACATTATGGATACATTTTTCTAATATCTTTTATTTTTATTGGTGGTTGTTGTACAATCGCATTATTACACAAGAGGGTGTGCTTTACCGTCATTATTGTCATGACAGTGATGTGGTCAGGAACGAGGCGCTTGCGACGAGTTCCGTTAGCATCGCTGAAGTGACAATAATGACGGTAAAGCACACCCTCTTGTGTAATAATGCTTAAATAAGTATTTAGTCTACAAATATTAATTATCTCGACAACAATCTTAGCTTTTAGCGCTCTGCTCACTACACACATGGCTCTTCTTTTCCTCTCTCCTTTTTTTTAACTTCAGCGATGCTAACGGAACTCGTCACAAGCACCTCGTTCCTGACCACATCACTGTTGTGACAATAATGACAGTAAAGCACACTCTCTCGTGTAATAATGCTTAAATAAGTATTTAGTCTACAAATATTAATTATCTCGACAACAATCTTAGCTTTTAGCACTCTGCTCACTACACACACGGCTCTTCTCTTCCTCTTTCCTTCTTTTTTTTTTACTTCCCTCTCATTGGCCAATAGTGCACTTGTTCCAGAAATCTGATTGGCTTAGATTAGATCTTTCAAACAAACTTCTAGCAGGTTAGTTTAGTACATCATGGGCCGGATCTACTAAGATCCCAAATTGCTTGTACTACTCTGCGTGGGCAATCTAGAAATTTGCGTGAGGGGTTGAACCGCGGTTTGCGGGCGATTTACTAAGAGTGATCAGCGTCTCCTTCTTGCAACAATAACGGCAGACATGTGTGCGCAATTACGCATACAAACCGCTTGCACCTCCCTTTGAGACGTGGTAAATATAGACGCAGTTTCTATGAGCAAAATTGCTTTCCGGATTGATAAATCACTTTGCGTGTGCTAAATTAATATATTTACATTTTCTTCACCCACAACACGCACAATTGCGTGTAAACGCCCCATGTTGCATATTCATTGCTGCAAACGTACTAACTGAATGCAGACGCGCTATTTCGCACCTTTGACAGACGCAACCCTTTTTGCGCACTGTTAGTAAATCAGTTTGTACATTTTTTTGCGTGTGCAAGCAGTTTGCACACGTTTTAATGCACGCAAACCTTTAGTAGATCAGGCACCATATAGTGAAAGTCACAACAACAAAACAAAGGATCATGGAACATGTAGTATATGAAAATAAAACACATGAAATAAAACACTCTTGTTTAGCTGTATTTTGTAGGTCCCTTCATTTGTAACTTGGAGCGTCAGTCTTTAGCCAGTTCTTAGTAATGGCTATCTTGCCAGCTGCCAGGAGGATCTTGACCAAATCAATCAATCAATCAAAGCTTTATTGTCACTTAGCTGTAACAATAAAATAAGTGCAGCAAAAATTAGATTATCTTTCTCTGGGATCCCATAACACGAACACAATAAATACACACAATATAATACTATAACTATTTAAAAGTAAAACTATGACTGTGCACTGCATGAAAAGTGGGAGTTTCGTCAGTATGTGGCACTGTAAATTGACGTGGAAGTTCAGGTTTACGGCTGCATGCGGCAATTTACAGGCAACACCGAAAACTGCCGTGAATTGTCAGAAATTGACGCGGGCCTTGCTTGGCAGTTGTCCCCCCATGACCCCCCTCCCCCTAATTCTAGGGGAGGCTTTAACATGTAAATGAAAGTGCTGTGAGCTATACACATGCAAATCAGGGTAGCAGGGGGAGTTTTACTCCAGGTGACATTTTTTAAAAGGTATTAACTTCATTAGAAAATCTCTGATATAAATAGATCAGGCTCAGTATAGCCTAATTATAGATCTTAAATTTTAGCTTGAATTGATTTATTTAATGAAAGTATTGTAGATTAATTACTGTGTATGTCATTAGCAATGGCCAATGTTATGTAAAAAAGATACACAAACAATTTGTTTCATCAATTAGTTTTAATCAGGCTTTCCCACAAAAGTTTACTGAATGCACCATTTAAAATGTTAATTATTGGTTGTGTAATAATATTTGTTAAATGCCTGTAAGAATAGGAAAGAGAGTTGCACAAATGTTTTGTGGTTTTGTTATCCTTGGACGTTTTGTGACTTTGTTACATTCGGGACCTTTCTGATTCCTGGACCAATCACCTTCGAGGTCAAAGGACAGGGAGTGGAGATGCGTGAGAGTGACGAGCGGAGGAAGACGACGGATGCAGGTTGTCTACTGTAAAGTGGAAACACAAACTTTTTAGTTAATATCTACGCCAGTTTGAGTGAAAGTGTTCAACCAGGACTCTTATAAAAACGTTATTGGTGATAGAGTTCTGTCCATTTGAGTGGACTACTCGGTACAAGACGACAGAGAGGAGTTTAAGTTAGCTTCTGACCTAGTGGCTAGCAGTGCTTTTGCATAGACTTTGCTAACAAGCTAGTGACAAGCTAACCTGACGAGTAAAGCCTGTGGAGCTGTGAGACCGACAGCAAACACAAAGACCCCGACGGGGCCGGATAGCGCTGCGTGAGTTTCTCTTCAGCCCGGACAGCGCTACGAACCGGAGCAAGGGTAAGATTTAAAGAATATTCTGCTGTATAAGGAAACAGATACGTTAATCAGTGTTAGGTGTAACGCGCTACAAAGTAACGTGTTACTGTAATCAGATTACTTTTTCCAGTAACGAGTAGTATAAGGCATTACTCTACTGAAAATAGTAATCATATTACAATTTTCTAAGCTCGTTACTTGCGTTACATTGCTAGTAGCAACTTCACCACACACGCATCACACAGAACAGAAGGGAGGGGGAGGGGGGCGTGAATGGGTCAGTGATTGGTTGGGGTTTGGCACAAGGTATCATTTACCATCACCGATTGGTCACCAGCCGGCACCCGCAAGGACAGATGGGAAAAAATGGAAGAGTCAACAAGCCCGGAGCATGCTGCTGCAAGCTCGTGTTCTGAAGACGGTCCCCAGCTGCAAAAAGCCACTTTCGACGGGTGGAGATTCAGTCATTAATTTCAATATGTGCAACGAAAGGAAAATAACCTCGTAGTACAGTGCACACTTTGCGCGGGGAGAAAGCTGCTCTCCACCGCTTCTAACACCACCTCCAACTTGAAAAAGCACTTGGAGCGACAGCACGGACACATAAAGCTCGTTGCGAAGCAACGGAGTGACATGAACCAGCAGCCTCGCAAGCAGCTAAAACTTTCCCTCAAGAAGACTCCTCCTTTGTCTGTTCTCCTTCCATCTTATGCATCTCAGGCAATTAGAAAGTAGAAAGTAGAAAAAAAAATGTAACGAGTAATATAACTAGTAATATAACTAGTTACTTTCTCCAGGGAGTAATATAGTAATGTAAGGCATTACTATTTTTGAGAGTAATATGTAATGTGCAATATATTACTTTTTTAAGTAACGAGCCCCAACACTGACGTTAATAGATACCGATCTTAACCGTTCATTGTTTTCACAGACCTATTTGCTCGGAGCTATGTCCGCAAGTCCAGATTTACATGACGCTGATAGTGACGCCATTGTGTGTAAGTAACTTTTACTGTTTTGTTCCTGTTCCTTCCTTGTTTAATTTTACTGTGACTTACGTTTTTTTGTTAATACCACTCTCCTTTAACTGTTTTCCAACTGCCTGTAAGACAGTAAGACCAAGCTCTGTGCCTCGCGGCAGTCGAGATTAGAGGCAATTCCCAAGTACAGGGCAACGTGAACGCACCACAGACGTCTGCAAAATGGACCAAATTCGGACAGAATGCTGCAAGTTACCTACAGCTCCGAGGCGGCAGACTCCACTGTTTCACTTCCACTCCACTCCGTTTGCACTGTTTACTGTTTGCTGTAGCTACTGTTAATTTGTAATGTCTGTCTTGTATTTTGTATGCTACTGGACACTTGTAGAGTACCTATCTATCTATCTATCTATCTAGACACTTCACTGTGCTGTAGGATAGGCCTTCTCCTGAGCTTCCTGTTTGTTGTGTGGGCAGAATTGTATATAGTTGTGTGTTTGTGTTTCTGCTAATAAAGCTCTGTCTTTGAAAATTTCCTTTCCTCAATAAATTCATTCATGTCCTTGATGGCAATAATAGTGTAGTCTATAGCATATCATATGAATGAATAAATAAATATATATATGTATATGTGTGTGTGTATATATATATATATACACACACACATATAGTGGTGGGGTTTACATTTATAATGACCCAGGGTGACCAATAGTGACAGATCTGCCAACCAATCACGAGTGATTTTCCATGTTTAAAAGTAGTGGTTTCATCCAATCCTGAGTAAGGAAATTCAAGCCAGGCCACACATCCTCTGGCCAGGCGTGGTTTCGCTGCTATTCATATGCTAATTAGAGCCGTTCACACCTCCGCGAGCTCCACATACGACATGGTTCGTTTCCAACAATTTTCGGCACAGACGAACGCCACGTTCATAGCCTGTAAATTGTCATTAACTGCCGAAAATTAGGGAGATTTCCGGGCGTTTACGGGGCCGAAAATCCCACTTTTCATGCAGTGGTGCATGCTCCAGATCAGCAGTTCATCTAATAGCTTGTGGAAGGAGCTGTTGATTAGACTGTTTGTTCGACCTTTTAGACTCCGGAAACGTTTTCCTGATGGGAGCAGTTCAAAGAATGTGTGTAGAGGATGGGAGGGGTCCCTGACGATGTTAAGTGCCCTGCTCCTGCAGTGGCTTAGGAAGGGTTCCTGGAGAGAGGGGAGGGAAACTCAACTCCCTCTCAGCTCCTCTAACTATTCTCTGCAGGGCTTTTTTGTCTGACATACTGCAGCTGGAGTACCATGTCAAGATACAATATGTCAGAACGCTCTCCACCACACCACTATAGAAGGTCCTGAGGATGCTGATGGGGAGAGAGGCTTGTTTCAGCTTCCTAAGGAGGTACAGTATCTACCGGGCCCGTTTCGTGATCCCTGAGGTGTTCTTATTCTAGCTTAGGTCCTGCAAGATCTGCACTCCGAGGAACTTGATGTTGTCCACTCTCTCCACTGTGCGGCCACTGATGCTGGGAGGAGCCTGCTCGACTGAGACCTCCGGAAGTCT